>NC_141787.1:1928718-2528718 GCF_054643075.1 Acanthaster planci
GTTCGGAAAGATGAGGAGTGTTCTCACGGACAGCTGGTGGGAAGTTCCTTAATATTTGTTAGTTAAATTGACGAGCGTATGAAAGATAGCCCATAGAATTACAGTAATTTTGTATTTTGACCAAAATACCAACCTAACTGCCCAGTTTTGCAGCAAAATGACGATATAATATGACTATATATCTACAGTTTTAATGTTACACTACACTTCGCGGTGGTAGTTTAATGAAGTGCTTAATTAACACTGCGTGGTTTCTCAATAGATAGGCCTATCGCATGTATTTGTGAACTTAATAATTGCTGGAAGTGCGAACGAAGGGGAGAAGGATCACCCACCTGTACCCTGGCCTCGCTCAGGTCCACTTTCCGGGCCAGCTCCTCTCGCAGGAAGGCGTCCGGGTAGTGGGTATCCGCTCGAAGATCTGTTCCAGTGCGTCCAGCTGGGCCGTGTTGTAGGTGGTCCGGTTCCGGCGTTGCTTCTTCCGCTGCTTGACGTGGCCCGGTGTCAATCCTTCCTCTGTAACCGCTGTGTCGTTAACAAATTACACGGGTACGATCATTAACAAAAGGACACCAGAAAAAAAAGGACCGTGACCACTTGGCCTTGACAAGTTACCCCCAACCTCGAACTCTGCTGTCACAGAGGGTTCGTGTGCCTTTACCTTGCGACGTTTCGAACATGGCCTTGGCAATTTCATAAACCCACTGACATTCCTTGCCAAGGTCAGTTCTGTGCAATAGTATTTTTTTCTCCTGTCTTATAACTTTGAAAATCCTTGCCTATGCTCAAAACTGAGTTTGTTAAATATCACTTTGCTCAAAGCAGAAATGGGTGGCGAACCAGCGATGAGAAGTGCACATAATCGTGCGGTCACTGTAGTGTTTTATTTGGTAACCCGTTATGGACAAATACTTCCTGTGTTCGGCAAATACCTGTGCTCGGTATTCCATCAGTTTGATCCATATATTAAGTGCCTTTAAATTAAATCTCAGTCACTTTAAACTACGCAAAAAAATATATAAAAAGTTTCCCTTTTCTTATTTCATTTCACACTTTGAGACAGGTTTTTTTCAATATGCACACTAGTGAAGAACATCGACTGGGCACACGAGCCTCCCAAAGGATGCTGCACCGTATACAAGCGAGAACGTTCGATGCAAAGCCGTTTGCCAGGCAACATATAATATCCTTCCCCCATAAAACGTGTTGGGAGTTCGGGCTGCGTCCGTTGAACCCTCTGCCGATTAATGATTAGGCGCTAATGGAAACTGCCGCCGTTTTTCGCCCGTGGGCGATGTTACAGGAACCACGATAACTTCCCCCCTTAGCCGGGGTGAGCTGGTGACACGGATGCTATCACGCCCCTTCACGATATAAAGCCTGGCTCAGACCTATACTGTACCGGGGCTGTGTAATCCCCTTGAGAAAGTTGCTAGCCTCCGAAGAACTTGCGTTCTTTTTTTGATCAGAGATAGTTATTAGTTATAGTTATTTCTCTCCTTTTGTCTTTTGGCTATACGTTTCGAGCGTCTTCATATAGAGCAACTTATTACCTTTTCAGGAAATCGAAATTTCACTGCTACCAAAAAATAATTTCGTCGCCCATTCACACGCCACGAACTGTCAGCTGATGTGTTCCGTACATGTACAACCAATATAATAAACGGTCTTATTAAACGCTGCTCCACACCTCCCCATAAATGCCACTTTTGTTTTTTCAAATTCTATAAGCTAAACAGTCATTACTTTCAACTTATCCGTTAAGCAGATACAAAGAAGGGAACACTAGTTGACATAATCGGTAAATCGGCGCCACTATTTGAGCAAGGAAATTCGTCCTAGCCTTCTCAAACACCTTTCATTTGGTTCCCAAAACCTGGATAATAATATCTCCATGGTTAACACGAGCCAAATCTTGGAAATCATCTTCCTTAGTAACACGTTGCTTTTCGATTCTCCAATCACACGCTTGATCTTCAATGACGTGTTTTTAATTCTACAACGGGAACAATCCAATATTACAATCCAGTGTACCATCAAAGACAGATTTTGCCATTAGTTTGTACAATTCATCTATGATTCATTTACAATGAATATCAATAATAAGCCCAATAATCCTGTTTGCGTGGCCCTTTGTACCTTCTCGGCTTTCTTCAAAGGTTTTAATGTTTGTCAATCGCTGGGATGAATCAGGAGTTGAGCCCATCAATTTGAACTCAAAAATCCCACATCTCAAAGACATCTTGAACTGTTTTGCTTTCCAGTTTTACGCACACGTCTATTTTTGTGCGCATCAAAACTCAAGAGTCTCTCTCTTTTTCCTTTCCACGCTGAAAATCCACTCCGTCATGGCATAACCAGATGGATTCGTCAGGCTTATTTTGCTATTACCTCGCCAGCAGACCGTGGGTTAATCCCTGCCAAATCTACCGTGACCCGAGCTGATCCGGACTTTGCCTTTTACTGGAGGAGTACCGACAAGCGACGAGGTCTGTAATCCCCACCGCGACTCGACGGGAATTAGACCGGGCCAGTACGGCGGGGCAAACGCTATGAGGCCGCCGGCCACAATCGTGACCGTACATACATGATGAAGTAAGAGTTGCCGGCAATGATTGGTAATCAAGCTTAAAATGAGTGACGAATGTATCTTTTCCCTCAAAGTCACTCCGGAGATGAAACTGAAAACTGTCGGTTATTTTTGCCTGTTTCATTCTCAACCACTGCTTGTCCGTATGTGCAGTCTTAGGTTTCGAAGCCCATCTTTCCTGATTATTTTCACGAACCACGGTACTAAAACTGGTTTCCTCAATCAAGGTCACATCTGAATTATGTTTTCACGGGGTTACAACTAAGTTGTCGGCGCACCCATCGCGAAAAATGCCTGAAATTCGAATTGAATAAGTTTCGAAAACTTTTTTTTTACTGGAAAACAATAACTCTAGAATGCAGTTGCAAATTCCATGCAGCAGGCGAGGTGGAAATCTACCCCGCACTGAAAGTATTTTTGCTTAACGAAAACAGGTGACCAACCAGTAATCGTGTCATGTAATGCATATTTCCAACGACTGGTTTCTCAGCTGATTTGGGGGTAAGCGAAATTATTACTTAAAAAGATACAGATTGCCCCGAGCGACTCGCCAAAACATGGAGCGGGGGCCTTTGTAATAGCTTCGCCGAAGCGCGCGTCTAGGTACTAAACATCAGGAGAAAAGACTGTCTGCGTGTACCACGCGCTTCGAACAGCAGCCAGTGCACAGCCAATCAAGCAACCACTTGCGCTCCCGTCAAGATGGTTCATGATACAAACCGCACGGTCGTAAAAAGCCGATAATGGATCTTTGACTTTGAGGAAGCTTCGCAGTAAACAATAAAAGTCCTTTTTCAGAAGTGAACGCTACTTGTTAAAGGAGGCGCCAACGGTCCAAAAATATTGTGCTGAAGTCAAATTTGCTCATGCCTAGGTAGCTGAAGAACCTATCGTTAGTAAATCAAAAGCTCCCAAAACATAATCATGAGTGGTTGGTGAGAGGAATGTAGAATGTAGGGGGCGTCTTGGCGCATGCGTGTTTTCAAAGGTCCGCGACTCAGTATGTTTAAAATCCATTGAACTGTAAAGGAATGTAACGCGGTAAACGGATGAGCGGGAACGAAACCAATCAGAGCACAAACATGGGTAAAGGCGCCCGAATCAATGACCAGGCTGATGTAGAATACTAAAATTGTCAAGCATGAACGATCTCTCATTTGGATGCATGCCTTTGCTTTGAGGTCTGGCCTCCTTCTTTGGGTATGGTGGCATCACTGGTTTACAGAAAAGAAGGCAGAGGAGGATCTATCTGCGGGACATATCAATGTCACCATGCATGTTTCTATCTATTAAACATAATGTTTGAAATACATTCGCTTTGGCGCCGGCACATAAGACCTCTCAAAAAGTCCAACACAGGAGTGAAATACCTCATTGTAATTAAACATGCCTCGTGCAGATTTATTGACAGCAAACTTCAAGTCTTTTGCAATAGGAATTCGTGGCAGTAGGCAGTATTACACTGTATTTGCGCGCACTAATATGAGCGTTCTTGATTTTATCATAGGTGAAGGCATCTATCAGTACACTTTTGGTCACAAGGACAAGAATTACTGCTTGTCGCATTGAAGTATTTCTTGTCATACTGATAAGATATTAACAAGATATTTCCAGACTTATATGCTAGAAAACAAGATTATTGCACTGAATGCAGTAGATGTGTTTTGCTGTGTTCTGGTCATGATGACAACTATAGCTCTTGTCTTGTCGGACAAGATATTGACAGAATTTCACTAGAAGTGAAGCTGTCAACTGCTGTGTGGATTCAAATCACCTACCGCAACCCCGGCAAGCTCAGTGGTCGAGTGGTTAAACGTTTGTGCTGGTAAGCAGAACGTCACCGGTTCGAATCTCATCGGTGCGAATGCTTTGTTTCACAAGCTAACAGAATTAAAGTGACAAAAACGTGTCTTTCTGACAAGGGAATTCACTCAGACAATTTTAACATTACAACCATTGAGTGAATTGGCGCAATAGCTGTAAACACCACGCTGAAAAAAAAGCACATTTGGTTGATCTTAGCGTCACCAACATGCACAGAAAGCTTTAGTATTCATTACAGACAAACAGAGTCATTTAGTTACATTGCCTTTGTGCTATATAATGTTAGTCACAACTAAGTAAAAGTGGCGACTATTTAAGCCTGATCAGGGGGAGGAGATAAATCACATATAGGGCCTAAACCTGGTCTCAGCGAAAAAAATGATGCAGAAATCCAACCTCGCTCTGTTGACTTCGAGATGACATTGAGCAGACGCGGCGGCATAGGGCTACCGTGCGCCAGGCAGACGCCCTCCGTATCCCAGGCCGCGTGGCAAGCGGCACTCTCGTTGAAACCCGGAGTTACCCGCGGTGGTGTAGGGCTGTAAATCCCTAGCTAGTAATGCATATCGAGAGGCTAGAGCGGTAAGAGACGTGTTTCGCGGAACCGGTGGGAAGGTTCTAATGACCGAACTGATGTTTCACAAATTTTTAAAGGCGTGTTTACAGTTTCAGAGAATGGCCCAAGTTTTGATCGCCGTTCATAAACGGCGCATGCAGTGTCTGGCCAAAGGGTGTGAAGTTGGAGGAGTGAAAAGCTGGGAAGCTCCTCCCTTCCATCATGTCCATTCTGCTCAGAAAATGGACCCTGGCAGAAGAGTAGGCCTGTTCGTAGTCATTGTTGTATTCGAGTCCATGTAAGTCCATTCACAAGATTTTCCAATGTGACAAAAGCATTCTTTTGTCGTTGTTCGCCCAGTTACTTAAGACTGGCCTCGTGAAGGGACTTGTGACTGGACTTGTGAAGGGCGTGAAAGGACTTGTGATGGAATCCAACACTATTCGAAGTTCACGCAACAAAACATCAGTCTGTTTAGACTATCTTTTGGGGATGGTAACATTTTGACGGCAAGCAGTTAACACCCTGAAATGACTTCAAAGCAATAGAAAACTTGACAATAAAAATCACGGAAAATTGTGGAAGAACTACACTCGAATGAGGTTGATACCACTGAACTTTTGACAGCTGGTCCAGGGGATAGGAAATTTATACACGATTTTAATAGATTTGTGAATTATATTTTGACAAAGCCCTCACAAGCTAGTGAGCAGTGGCTCTTGAAACCTTAGGATTGTCAAAGTCTGCGTGAGGCGTAGTGAGAATTATTTTTGTCAGTTTCACATTTTATACAATTTGCACTTCTCCCAGTAGCGCGCCTCCAAGAGTTTGCAACGCGTTGGCCAATCAGGATGCGCGGAATCTGTCGACCCAGTGCGCCTTTGGAAAGGGTCGACAGATTTCGCGCATAGTGATTGCCAATGCGTTCCAAACTCTTGGAGGCTCGCTGTCGTGGATCGCCCGTATTAACCGTGACAGAAACGCAGGCAACCCGTCTTTGTACTAATCGTATCTTTATCAACGGCCCCACCAAAACATTTTTCGTGTTCGTCCTGTGTCAAGCCAGGTCTGCCAAAACAAGAAACAGATTCTAAAAATATCCCTGTAACCAGCATCGATATGACGCCGAAGAATCAGCTAATTTTACGTCAGCCTGTAGCCATCTCAAGTTCCAAGACTGATACTCGAAAAGATTAACAAAACAAGAGATGAAGTCAGCAATTCTCGCTCGATAATGCATGTTTCAGGTTGAGCTCTTATGCCCGATGCATACAGCACTGGTGGAAAGGTATTGAACATGATTGTATCTTAAAGATTTACTAGGTCGAGTGCTATCGTGGATCGGTACGGCGTATCCTTGAACCGCTCTGCTCCCTAGCGTTGAGTTTAGCCACTTTGATGGGATACGGGTGGCTGGAAGTCCTCTGGTGAAGGTCAACGCACTCAGACCACTTCTTCCGAATCCGATTTATAGCCCCTGGAACACTAACCAGGTCACCAGGGCGGGAAAGGTCGCTCTGATCAAACGTGCGCGGAGTCGGCATCACTATTGAACAGCTTGCCTCTGGACAAATCTTTCTGTTGCACGCTCGCTTAAGACGATTTTCTCATTTCACTCACAATGATGTGTAGTGTCTCACTAACTTTTATATCAAAGTGAACCTAGTTGAAATCCGTCAGACTCTGTGTTCCGTAAAAACAAAGGTGTATACCTCCGTGTAAAGGCGACCGAACTTTGTATTGTGGGTTTGTTCAAAGCGTACAGAGCAAGCAATAGGAATTATCAAACAATCCCAAGTTCGTCCATGTCTTCTATGGAGGGTGCCCCTCCTTTAAATGCCTTTGACCGAGGACAATGTAAAAGACACAAATTAGTCGAAAGTTCGCAATTACACCGGCAAATCCTACATGTTTCGGATTATAAGAACACGTGAAGCGTAACCAGGGATGCAGAGTGGCAGATCGCGACGGGATGGAAATTTTAAAAGCCAAATTGGAAAGCTGATAGAACTAGAAGTAAACTGGGGCAAGGAAAATAGGTCAAGTGGGGTGAAAACTCTCTTCTGCATTGGGCAAAGAAAACCTCGGTCATGCGCAGGGATAAAAATGCATTTGTGGGAAATATTACAAGATATAAAGGCACAAGGAACTTTAACAAATATTTACGTGTTTCCTAGATGACACAAGTCAAGTCTCTCAGCTGGCGAGCAAGCACCTTTTCAAGCTTAAGTGACAAAATAGTTCAGCAAACCGTGAGTTGGAAACCCCCATAATAGCGGTTGAGTAACCGCGTGCCGTACCGCCCCGCACCCTACCGCCTTTCGCCGCGGGTGTCCCCGTCACATTAAAGCTTCCGGTCGCTTCAATTTGGGTCAAGGTTCTCGACTGACACAGGTGGAACATCATTCAAATCCTACTTCCCTCTTCACTGAAGTTCTTAAATCTATTGCTTGGAAAGAAGCTGTTACGTGCTGATCTTCACCACCCTTTTCTAAATTATGGGTCTTCCTGGGTGGTTGTAGTCGTAGATAATGTAGGCATCACTGAATTCAGTGAATACAGTTTTCAATGAACATTTACATTATGTATACATAAGTTCTTAAGCACAATGTAATGCCGGTTGCATTGCTTAACTTAAGTCCATCCCGCATCTAGTCGTAATTCAAACTGTAATTGTTTAATCTGATGTTAATACTTGTTCACGGTCTCAACTACTCCTGCAACAACGTCTATACTTAATTCGCAATGAGATCGTTTTGTCTTTTATAGCGACTGTGTCCTTGACATCATAACCAACGTGATGTGCAATGAATGAATGTGAATGAATGATGTGCAATGAACGTACTTCAACGTCTACAAGCAAGCGAGACTACGTGACAAAGTATAGGCCAATTAATGAGTGATATATTTACAATCGGATACAAGTTTTTCCTAAAATGATTTAAGTGACAGTGTAATTCATCCAAATAGGATGTTTGGTTACCTAACAGACGAAAATATAAGTACAGTAATCACCTTCGTAGCAGCCGGACGAGGCGTCGTCGCCGCCGTCCAGCGCGCCGTTTTGCCCGCCCGTGTCGCCAAGCGAAGACGTGTCGCTGAAGTCCACGTGCTCCAAGTTGAGCAGGTGCGACACGGAGAAGCTCCGTGCGGCTGCAGCGGCCGCCGTCTGGTGGTGATGGTGGTGGTGGTGGTGGGGATGTGCGTGCACCTCCAGAGCGTGATCCGAGAGTACGGTCTGCTGCACCGGGCTGTCGTAGTCCGTCATGGACAGGCTGTCACTGCGGTCCATATCTGGTCGTCGAATTCAGGGCTCCTTCCTGCTCCAAATATTCAATTCTATCAGGTACGTACTCCCGTGGTTAAGCTGTGCACGGGTGTTTTACAAGCCGCAGTGCTGAAAGCAACACGAACTGTCAACTGTGATTTTCGTGAACAGTATAAACTCTCGCGTGAAGTTTTCGCCAATTCGGTTGGCACTTGATCATCCATTAAAAAGAAAATTCTTGGGTAAGGGCCTGAACTCAGTAAAAAGTTCAAGAAGATTTCAAAACAAGCAAATGTATCCTGTTGGAGCAATTTTTCTTGGCTTGAGCTGCTCCTTTGAGTGTTATCTTGCAGAACTTGATCCTCGCGTCCCTGAGAAAAATCACTCGTCTTCTCGACAACCTGATGTTGTATATTACACCCAGTTTAAAAAATAATGTAGCCTACTTGTTTATTTGTTTCACTTTACCCAGATGCCTTCCTCTAAATAGAAGCCAACGTCGGTTTCTGAGTTGCACAAATCCAGTTACAGTGGTCGGTCCCACGTTGACAGACCGTCATGTATTAAACGCAGGGCACCAGCACCGCTCTGAAACGGTCCTTTATATGCAGCTTCACCGACAATGATATTAAGTGCTCGTCTCCAGCTCTGACCTCCATACAGCGAAGTGCAACCTGGTAATTTGTCCAGCTGGTTCGACCGTCTCGCTTTAAATAGAAAAAAAATATCGAGTAAAAAATCCGGCTAGAACACATTAGTAGTGATCCTTAACCAAGAGAACACCAAATAGATTTGTTGGTGGTGATCATTCTTTCAACTTCAAGGGGCCCTCGAAATCTGTCCGTGGCTGTACACAAAGTCGTCGCACTTTGCATAGTGCACTATAGTGTGCGCGCCCGTTTTTCCCTCACTCGCACATCACCCCCTCTGGTTGGCCAGTCCTTTGCTAATATGCTAATCAGCACGCCGCCTCTCCACCAATGAGAATCGAATTAGACAGCTTTGGGCAGGGCCACGCGCTGTCGGTTGCACATTGTCTGAACCTATTAGCTGCAAACACCTTAACGTCTACATCAAGTAATGAAATTACGACATGGTCCCCCGAGCTTTCCAAACAGAAATATACCCTCCCCCCCCAAATCATTACACCGCAACAGTCGAGTCTAACACTGACGGACTTTATCGGCACTTCCACTAAACCAACGGTGTTTGAGACGGCCTTATGTAATCATGTCACCAACAGGCAAGCTCCGGCGGGAAAGCCCACTCGAAATCCCTCTTTGAAAGCTTGGAACATAATCAAATTTGCATTTTGCTGAATCATTTTTATGTGATCTTGGTGAAGAAATGGGAAAGTATTCACTGGATATGGTTAGGATTTGATTCGATTCCGAGTTTCAAAATGTACATGTACTTTTTAAAGTAAAAATAGGCATTAAGCTGTCAAAAAGTGACATAGCCCCTCCAAAGACTAATCCAATTCGATGCCATACCTGCAGTGGCACCGCACTCACACGCACATTCTTCAGATTTACGCGCACTTGCATTTTGCAAATCACGACACCCTTTTGGTCGAAGGGGCATGCAACGTGCGCGTACCACCTGTCCACGAGCGTCCTGCCACCGAAGCAATGGCTTCTAATTTACACAATGCACACACCCGCAAACACTCCATAAAAAGAACAAGAACGAGAAAAAGTGCAGTTTAAACGCATGTAGGAAAACAAACATGTAAACCAACCAATCAAGTGAAACCAAGCTTTCAAGCCTACATCCTTTTTTGGTCAAAAACCTGTCAGAGCAATAAAAAAAATTGCCCTCTTTTGTAAAAGATCAACTCATAATGCACGAAATTTATGATTTGCATATTTCACTTTTTCCATTAATGATGCACGTCCCGTCAGACTGTAAGTTCCTTATGATTTAGCTGTTGTGTTTTTATGCATTTTGTGAGGTGAACCTTAGTGTGGGCTGTAGGATAGAGGTATATCACGCAAGAGGCTGGTCGATATTATGTTGTACTCTTCGCAGAATCTCTTAATCAATGGGTTGCGTGACTGAAGGTGAACCGAGGGCCAAAATGATGAGTGGATAGCGAATGCCCACACACACCCTCTTGAGTGAAGGCTACAGTATGCAAATGCGCGCGTGCAGCCTACAAGTTTGGCATGTGGCCTTTCCGTTATGATGTTCTATGGCATGTACGTGATTCAGTCAGCCGTGTCCATCCCCCCACGCCGCCCTTATCTGGGCAGCTATTTCGGGACGCACGACGTAATTTTTTCAGGCACTAACTGGACAGAATTCACTGAACAATAACACGGACCTGCACTTGACACATGCGCACTGAATGTACATGTATTCGTTGATCGGGGTAGGAGGTGGTCCACAATGCTTTGCCGATCTGTAGCCGTTACATTATTTTCTTCATGTGTCCTCCCGAGCGCCCTGTAAGGGCGGGACGTGCGAATATCGGCCAGCATGAATGAGACGCCAAAATGATGATAGTGCACTCTTGTGGCGCGTGCCAGGCGCGGTAATTCGGCCTAATCGCATAATACCCTTCAAGTATAATACAGCGTGTCCACCGGATATTAGTAAGGCATGAATAGTGGCCAAGCGTCGCTTTGAATTGTTCGCAAACTGTGCGCCATTTATTTGCGCCAACATTCGTCAGTCAGCGACTTCCCGGAGGGGGGGGGGGGTTTGCAAACACGAAAGTGTGAAGGCTGTCTTCAACGGAACTCGGCAGTGAGAAGTAAAGTGCAGTTCGTTGTGTGTTTTCTCTTTTGCAGATTTTTACATTGACTGATTCTGAATTTTCAAAGAAAGTTTCAAAAATTCACCCCAAATTGTAAAAACCGTCAAACAATCGAGTTTCTGAAAGTGTCATCGCGCCCCTAAAAAAATCCACCAATGCAGAAAATAATTGTGTTTCTCTAGACTTTTATTGGGTCAACTTGACCAAATATTAACAGTCTCTGGAACAGAAATGTTAAAAAAGTGACTGACTCTTTTTCAAAGTCGTTCCCCTTGCAGGATTAGATTTTGATTTTTATTGCTGATTTACATAAATATGAACTCACATTAAATAAAACGTGTACATCTGCAGCCCCGCTCTCGAATTTTTATGTTTTTTGTTTTTTTGTTGGAAGCGGCTGTCTGACATCCTTCCCTCTCTCGGAGTAAGTCAAAGATGCTGTAGCTCGGTGAAGCAGCGCGACGATAGGACAGTGCCTATCTCTTTTCATAGAGCACGGTGGAACCGCGATGACGTCATAATTTCAATTCGGTCCACGGGGAAGGGCACCGCTCATGTTGGGTAGGTTAACACCTATGTAGGCCGCACTGGTTGTAAGGGGAGAGTGGACATTTGAGCAACTTTTATTCAATTAAAAATTTCTTTTCCAAAATTGTACGAAACCATCTACCATTGAGGTGAATGAGTAAATAAATTGCTATATTATAGAATTGATAATATGCGGAAAGAGGAGTCTAATCCTCAAAGACTCCCCCTTTCCAGATCTCTCCCAACCGGGGCGGATTTGACCCCACCCCCATCACGAGTAAACAAGGACGGATTTTAATTGAATACGGCAATTTAGTATTTTCTGCTGACGACAATTTCCGACAAAGTCAGAGAGGCCCGCAAGAAAACAAGCAAAAATTAATGGGACGCTATCGCTAAAAATTCTAGTAATTTCTTCAGATATTGTAACTTTTATTCAAGATTTGGCTCAGATTGTCTTGCTTGTCAAAATATAGGCCCATGTAAGCCTCACTTATATTTTAAACCAGCGACACTGATGAGCTATACAATTTTTTTCATATTTTTGATTATGCAAGGTTTACATAGACAATCAATAGGAAACAGAGAGATGTCAGTTACCCTGGGAGTAATTTAATAAAAATATTCGCACAACGCTACAATATCGCCCGACGCCAACATCCGTATACACATCTGTCCCAGAAAATACACAAACTTTCTCGAAACAAAATTTTATTTTCGGACTTCTCTCACCTGTATTTGTTTCTCAGGAGATGGTAAAAAGAGTTTGGGGAGTTTTTCTTTTATTATTGGTGCGATTTATGGTGGAGACCCCCATACTTGCTTTTGTTTTCCATAGACGCGTTGCGGTTGGGCGAAAGTTTTCTCATGCCCAATAAAAGCGGCGCCCTACACCATGAGCAGCCATCAGAAAACCCATTACACGCATTATACTTTTTGGCGACTGTCCAATCAAAAATTGAAAGAGGGCGGCAGGTAGTCTTCACAACGGTAGTTTGGGAAGGGTGCGTGTGTTCTCAGATGTTTAAAGTTTTACAAATTTATGGAAACAGACGGTGTCGTCATTCAATAATTTGTGTCAGAGATGTTTAGAGAGGGTCGCAACATGAGTGTCTCCTCAATTGATGGAACCAAACGTGAAAGGGTGGATTATGTGTGAGTGCTCGTGGACAATTAGCACAGACTGTGAACATTATTCGCGTAAAACGAACAAACTCGGTCTGCAGCCGCGGTTTTGAAGTCAGTGAAGTTGGGTGCATGCCTTCGCAGGCATGGTTCAATGAAATCTGCCCGAATTGCTCAGGTTATGTAAACCGCGAACTTAAGTTCAACGGTGTTAATTTAAATGCAGTAGTTTCGGTTTTGTCATTAATGAGAGGTTAATTCTTACTTGAAGTTCAACTGCAGTATAATGTATCATTTGTGAAGGACACTTTTGGGGTCCTCAAGCAGAACACGAAGAAAATAAGAATTAAAGGGCTGACCCTTATCTTAGCCCAAGCTGCCGCAGTCCCCATTCAGTAGAAAGCTTTCTAACAAGCATACAACAAAACTACACAATTTTCTGCGAATTTCTCAGCAATCAATCAGTGCTCGGTTCCGATTTCCTTACAACGACTGAGGGCGCCGTGCATAATTGTAAATGTCTGGTAACCTGCGAAATATGGTAGAGTTATGGCTGCTAGCTGGTGGGCACTTACGTATCTGAGAAAATCAAAGTTCGCAAACGTCCTGTCGAGACGTCTGCTTCGTTTTGAGCACTCGAAAATAAAACAGTAATTTCTTGTGATGTGAAAGTTGGAAATAAATCATTTCTGTGCAAGGTATGTATTCAGATACTTTCCGTTCTATGTTTGGTGATTTTGTAAATTTTTATTCTTCATTAAATGCTTGAAAGTACTCCAATGAAAAAAAATTCAAACTGGTCCCCAAAACAAGTCGAAAAACAAAAATACGCGCGAACTTTTGATTTCTTTTCCAGGCAGCGTAACGTATGCTTGCTCGTGTCCAGCTGCATTGTTAACATGCACTTTGATTTTTCGCCTCAGTTCCTTGCTAGAGCAATTTTTTTGCTTTAAATTGTGTTATATGTGAAATTCATCAAGCACTCAACATTCCCGTTTGTAACTTTTTTGAGTTTAGGGCTAGCCCAGGTTGGACGTTGTCTTCATTTCATTATGACTAACACTGTGACAGGGAGTCCACCTAGGCTAAGTTAAGGGCTAACGTTAGGTCTATATTAAACATTAAACCTAGGCCTATCTCGTTTGCTACTAAAATTAAGTTCCAAATGAACAATGAAATTTATTTTTAGTCTGATTTTGTGATTTTGTTTTTGAAGTGCACAAAGAACACTTTAATTTTAAATGCTAACAAAAATAAGAAAATTTTGGTACATGGTAGCCTACAGACTAATATGTTAGTGGATGTGGCCTAGGCGTACATGTACCCGATGTAGTAGTACCCCTACAGTTTTGGGGGTACCCCCAGAACTGTGGGATCCGACATCCGCCCCGTACCCCACATTTCTGGAGGTAGCTTTGGGGTAGGCTAGTACATGTGGGAAACAGGTTGACTTGTACCTTGGACAACTCATACCATCAGCTCATAACCGTACCAACTTGTACCTATGCCAAGTCACACTTGGACAACTCGTACCTCCAGTAAAGACAACTCATGTGGGCCAGGGGTATGATTTATGATGTTTCCTGGGGGGGGGAATGTTGCAGTGCGCCATGTTAAGGACTCAACTAACTAAGTGAAATCAACCTTAAAAATGATTCACCATTTTTGCGCTAGTCTTGCAAATCAAAGCGTCATAATGTTTTCCAAACAACAGGAATGGAATCAGTTCTGACGTGCATGCAGTCACACAGCCCCACAAAATCAGGGACCAGTAGTTCTGGATATTGTGAAATCACTGTTATTTGAGTACATGTCCATGTATATTGTATATGTGTATGCAGAGCTTTGACGGGCTTCAGAGTGACCTTTTGACAGTAATCTTTAGCAAATTTATGATTCGTGTTTGAAAAATCAGCAGTCATTAGGGGAGGGGTGTCCAGAATAGCAATGGCATACAACTTTAATAATTTTGAACACAAACACCTTAGTACGGGAATCAACCTTTTAGTTGATAAACATTTAGAACAACCCTCCCAAACCGTTTAAATGTGAAGCCAGTACTTTACAGAGGCTTGCCACCGCTACTTCAGTGTTTTAATACACACGCATGTAATTCATTCACAATGCACATGATCAATCCAGTTAACCCCTTCGCGCCGGGAAGTGGCTATAGCTGCCGTAAAAATTGAGATCATCAGCCTGCTTTTCAGCTATTATTCTCGGCCCATGCTCGAGCGAACACGATGAAAGAAGGCAGACCCTGGCTCTTGTATATATGGTAATTGGTCTTTGTGCGTAGCCCAGAAATGAAAAGACCGATTTTGCATCATAATCACTAGCTTCACAATAGTCCCCACTTTGAAAAGAGGCAACGGGAATGTGGAAGGGTGAGTAGAGCCGCATGCCACCGAACAATCAGCCTTTTCACCGTGTAATTCAAAGCGTGCAGAGCACTCAGGGCCACAAACTGAGAATTTGCAGTTTGGCAGGTGACTTTCGTGGCCAAGCGAAGCTGGAATTTTTGGAGTCGGCTTTCGGGAAGAAATTCCCGTCGTCAAGGGGTTAATAAATATAGATCTGTGTTAGTGAGCATTCAGAATAAACAATTTTTCTCGTTTAAAATTCAAATTTACCCTATGAAAGGGGATGGACGCCGAAAGGAACAACATCACTGTGGTGGAATACATGTGCATTTATTTGGACATTTGAAAATGAATGTCAGCTCACATTACTCAAACCTGGAAAATCTGCAAATGTTTACTTAAACTTTTTTCATTTAAACATGTAGACGTCACACCCTTAATTTCACTATTTTTTGCCAAAAATCTACACATTTAGCAAGTTTGCTACATAGAGGTTAGGTGTTAACGCATCCTCAGAGGGCAATAGTTTGGCATTACTGGGATAGGCTCAGGTAAAACTTTTGTACATTGGTTGTAACTGAGTTAAAATTAACCAAAAACGCCTCTGAGACACCATGGAGACGCTAGCAACATATAACCTCTGTTCCGTTTCTCAGTTACCTCATTTACTGAGAGCAAATACATAAAGATACCCTAGCTAACTAGTCAATTCACATAATTAGTGAATGTTAGTATTTGATGCCCTAAATAGGCCTTGCAGTAGTATGAACTCTTGACACAGATGTGGTTTGAATCAGGTTTACGCAGTGACGCTGACTTTTTTCCTCCTAGCAACTCATACTTTGTCCCCAGAAGCTACAGTAATGGACGAACCACCACCAACTCACCCGTCGTGCACTTCTATGCTGAAACGATCCTACATCGACAATGGGGAGGCTCGACTTGAAGCGCCAAGGGTCAAGAGGCCGAAGGTCAAGGCCCATAATTGCAACAGTCAAAACATCACTCTGGGATCTAGTTCGACCCTCGAGTGTGCTTCAAGTTCGACCGTGAATGCAAACTTCGCAAGAGGTACTTGCTCAAGTTGGTGTAACTGAATCAGTTGCTGAATGTACATGTAGGTCGTTTATGAGGAATTTGTACACGGCAGAGTGCATCAGTTTCCTTTTGTAGTTTGGACAGTCATGCATTATTTATCCCAAATGACCGTTAAGAAATGTCATTCTTTTATACTGAAGCCACCTCAAATTCATCAAACTTCACACCCAGGCTCTGCATTATTTTGAAAAATCAAGGACAGCACAGGCAAGGAAATACTACTCTACACAGATTGTTTTAACTTTGTTAAAATTCTAAAGCAATTATAACATTATGAAAGACTGTTGTACTGTACAGATATGTTGTTGGGTTTTGGAGGATTCAGGAAGCTTTCGAAAATGCTCTGGTCATTTTATTGGAGGCAAGAAATTTACACTGTGAGAAATACATGTATAAACTGACTTGTTCTCTGTTTGTTACATACAGTAGGAAGACTAATGGCTAGTCCAAAAGGTAAAAGGTGCCCCTTCCAGTCTCAGAAAAAACTTGCAATAGTTTTAAACTGTTCATTAACCCTAACTTCTTAGGCACTCTTGCCCGAGTCCTCCAAAAATCTTCCCCTGTGTAGTATAAATCCACCGACATCTTTCAAGGAGCATCAAATTAAATTCAATGTAATAGTAACTGGGTTCTGTTGTTCCTCACCCTACAAAATCCTCCAATAATTTCAGAAATTGGGGGCAATTGTTTCATGTCGCCGTTACATCTGACATTTTCTAATCTCCAAGCGTGATGAATTAATGCAAATTACCTGCCAAGCAAATAGTAATAGTTTGAAAACAATTCCGGTGGTATTTCCATGTCAAATAACAAAGGTTAGATGTAACAGGGACATGGAAATGTCACACTTTTGGACCCCTAAATCTAATTTCTGGAATTAAACCTGTGGTAGTAAGGTCCAGTAGGTTGTATGCTCTCTTACAAGTTTCTGTATGTCGTTTCTGTACAGGTCAACTGAAGTTAGCTGTGTATTGGAGTCAGACGCATCTCTTAGTCCATGGTGAGTGAAGGGTTTTGTGTATGGTCATACTTTTGATATGTGTACATTGACAATGCTTAATTACATTGGTTAAGGGAAGCACCCATTGTAACAATTAACATATCTTTTAGTGATTTAACCCTAACACTCCTCAATCCTCCAACAGGTGAAGGATTGAGGAGGGTTAGGGTTAATCTAATAAGTTTAATTCAGTACAAGTTTGTGGAATGTTTGTGTTTGCTGGGCAAGGTATCACGGTAAACAAGAAACAAATACGTGACAACAGATAAAGACTTCAGATGCGGCCCAATTCCATCAGTTGTTGGGCAAATTTACATCTTGGTTTTCTTGTGGGACCTGGATGCACGAGCTGTGTTGTTAAGAAGGCAAATTTGTTTAGCCAGGCAGGTCACTCTAAATGAACAGTGCATTGATGGCTATGCTTCAGTCATTTCCTGTATTCTTTTTTTGTTTTCACCGTGCAGTGTTTGGTGCGAGGCAACTCCGTTTAAAGAATGACATTGATTGCCAGTTGTTCATTCGGGTAGGCAAACTGCTAACCTAAGATCGTGTTCCTATACAGTTTCTCTGAAAAAAAATGTAATTAAAAAAGCAGAGAGAGAAATAAAGGGAGAGAAACAGAAAAAAAGTGATGTTCGTATCATAAAATGTCACAACAAATTTGGCAGTAAGTTGTACAATCCCTATTCATGCTTTACTTGCAAGAGTGCCACAGCACAGTCTGTGAAATCTTTCTCAATTGTACCATCTTGTATGAAAGTTGATCTCAAAGTTCTAGCAAGGCCGACTCCCGTCTGACAAAGTTCTTAACTTTTCGATATTTGGAACTTGATAACCATTAAAAAAAATGAAGCCATTTGTGTGCGATAGAGATAGCAGTCATCACCTCAGTGTTCAAGGCCATGCAGGTTGACTTCTTGTGTCATTTGATTTTGCAGCTCTCAATCATCGCATCTGATGGCTCTGAAACCTTTGTTCAGAGGACAAACACGATTTACAATAACGGCCAGCTGGATTTCAATGAAACTGTGACATTGTAAGTCAAACTTTAGAATTACAATTAACAAGAGGACGTGCTTCCTTATGAGTCTGAGTACAAGTGCCAGGAATACTTTAGGATGCACTTTTGTGTTGGAGAGATGTTCATTTTAATTAGGCCTACAGATTTTGTCCTCACACCGGCGTATATTCATAAACACTGTGTACTCAGTGCTTATCCGAATTTTTTCATAAGCTCTCGGACAAGCACCAAGTGTACAGTATTTATGACTATAGATGCTGGTGTGAAGGCAAAACCTGTTATTAAAATTGCCAAGAATACATTCCCAGGAAAGTTTTTAGAGATGCATTCTTCTTGCATGTGCTTTGAAATTTAATTTCTCAACAGTTGGTAGAACTACATGTATGTCCAGTGAAATGCACTCTTTGGAAAGCTATGCTTTGCTTTGTTTCCATCTTGGCGTTGTATTTTACATTGATCATTGTTGAGTAAGCATGGATTGGGATAAACTTCATTTCTAAACCTTTTGGACATGTGGCCTAGTGGTTAGGGTTTGTAGCTTCTGATCATAGGGTCAGGGGTTCGAATCCAGCTAGTGGCAGCATGTTGTGATCATGGGCAAGTCACTCTACCCCGATGTGCCTCTCTCCACCCAGGAGTAAATGGGTACCAGTGAGGGCAGACACGGTTATGTTTAGCCGCTTGCGCCAAAATGGCAGCATCAGCCTAGTATACTCTGCAGAGAGCTGAGATAGTTTCAGGAATGTTCATAAGATGTGTGAGCCCAGTGTACTGGAATAATGATTATAAGTACATGGAAACATTCCGTAATATGCGCTATATAAGAACCAACTATTATTATTATTTAGGTTTTTGACTTTAATTTTTTGAGGAGATTTTGTGAGTATACACACGTACATGTAAGGCAAAAAACTGTCACTTGTTTTCTTACATTAAGTGATATTACTGTAAAATGTTGTGTAAGTTACTTTTTTGTTAATGTTACTAGTCTTAATAGCAGAGTATTATATTTCTTGAATGCCACAGGTGTTTCATTCTACCGTACTCTTTTTGTTTGTTGAAAATAACATTTATACATATATTTCTGTTGTTAGCCACAGGGACGCATTTCGCTCCACCAACTCAAGACTTCTTGTCACTGCCTACAGCCAGACCTCAACAAGGTACGACAAGGCCAAGGAGAGAATGAACCTTTTTTTTTTTGCATTAAGCGTTTTGTATTCCATGGCGAGAAGCCAGTAACAAGTTGGTCCCTATTTTCAGGAAGGGACAAAAATCTCGCCAGAGAGTTAAAAACAACGTTTTGAGAAAATCACATTGGAAGTTGGTCGCTTGTTTGAAGGCATAGTTCCCCAGTATTTGGCATGCCTTTGACTTAACCAATGTTACTGTATGAAAGAAGGGGTTGTAAATGGCACAGAACTACAGAATAATTTTTTTAGATATCAATTAAAATTGTTTATTTTGTCAACATGCACTTTTATCTGTTCATGAAAACACCAACATATTGGTGACTTCCGTCCCTGTGAAAATGGAGTGCACAGTACACGCTTTTGCCGTCCCTGTGCCAGGTGCAAAAATGGTACACTTGTTCACATTTCTAGAGTTAACTTTATCTCTTCATGAAAACAGTTAACAAGTTTGGCCCCATTAATTTGCCCATTATTGCCGCGGCTGTACCGGTAAACAACAACTTTGTCTCTTTGTGAAGTGAAATTGCAGGTTGGCTGAACTTTGCTCCACACTGATAATCGTGATCTGGTTAATTTCAATAGAATTGGTAAAAAATTATGAAACAAAGTTAGCCTAGTTGATTTTCCGTAAACAGAAATTTGACAATAAGATTGGAAAATGCCCCTCCCACAGCTGAAGGAGAAAAGGAGAAATGCACTTTATTCTTGTTCTGTTGCAGGTTAAGATATTTTTTCTCATGAAAAGAAGCTAAATATTACAACTGTAAAGTACTGGAGACTTTCTAATCTGTTTGAAATGTTTTCTGTTTGGTTAGAGTTGAACATCTTGGCTGTATGTCATTTGGAATTGTCCGTCTCCTGAATGGAAACAAGGTAAGACCTTCGACTTGGAAACTTTGGCTTATGAAATTCTCTTGTGCTCAGCCATTGAACATGCTTTGTCAGTGTTGCATATCTGCCAATTGTAGCTTACTTGCCACTTATGGTCTTTCTGCAATCTATGGTTTGATACCACCTATGGTTTTCTTGCCTTATGTGGTCTTGTACCACCCATGGCATTCTTGCCTCCTGTGACCTATGGTCTCCTTGCGTTGTGTGGTCTTTCTGTTACCTATGGTCTTCTTGCCTCCTGTGGTCCTTCTGACGCCTGTGGTCTTCCTGTCTCCTGTGGTCTTTCAGCTACCTGTGATCTTCTTGCCTCCTGTGGTCTTTTTGACGCCTATGGTCTTGCTGCCTGTGGTCTTTTTGCCGCCTATGGTCTTCTTTTCTTCTGTGGCCTTTCTGCCATGTATTGTTATGACCCCTGTCTCCCTACAATCTTTTAGAACATCTACTCGAGCCCAAAACCTTTGGTCTCTCTGTTACGTGTGGCATATCTGCCCGGCCCATATGAGCTCTCCACCACTTATTTGTAGTCTGTCTGTCTGCCTATGGCATTACCCCTGCTGTCTCTGTTCAAACCTTGATGATCTTTTCTCACATACAACCTTTGACCTTTTTGCTGTCTCCAGACATTTGTCCCTCGGCTGTCATTTTCCCTCCCTGACCTATCTGCTCTGCTTTCTTTGCTTCATTCACTCCTCTGTTTCCAGCCAACAATCTTTTTCCTGGTTACATGTTTTCCCATGGCACTGTACAGCTCACATGTACATGTGCCTCCTGTCCGTAGGCTCTCCCCAGTGACCTGTGGATTTTTTCCCCTGATGCATGGTGTTTCTTACCGTGCTGAAACCCTCAACCAGTAAAGCAATTAGATGGGACCTGTTTTGAAAATCTGCTTACCACAGAATTCTTTGCTTACCGCACTTGGACATTAATTCTGTGCTGCACCTAGGAAGCACAGAATCCTAAGTACTGGGATATACAGTACATTGTAATTGAAAGTTAACACTGGGAACAGGAATTGGAAATGTTGTGACAAGAATTCACATTTTGCTAGGTCTGAAAATATTTTCCCACTTACGTGAAAAGTTTTGAAAAATGTATTCCCACTTGTATGGAACTATTTCCCGCGTGTGTTAAGAGACATGAAAATAGTTTTCCACATGTGTGAAAAGGCTTGGAATTTTTTTTTTCACTGTGGGAAATTTTTTTCACATTTTGTGAAATAAAAAGAAATGAGTAATAAGTACATAAAAATAGAAAACAACGGTGAAAAGAATTCTCTGTGCTAACCTCAAGTTTCAACTGCAGTGTACTCGATGTGTATACCTAAGCCATAATTCTCTGTCGAACTTTGACATATGCTAAGAGTTGGAGTAATATACCCTGCTACACTAAGCAGAAAAAATTTACTTACGGTATGAGCGAAGCCATGAAATTGTGCTAGGGTCCCTACCATCTGTGATTCACTCACTGGAGTCACGTGACAGGAACAACCTGAAATGAACAGGCTGACTCACCCCACAGAGCACTGTGTGTGCCCTGGTACTAACGCCCTGCACCTCAGGGGCATGCCTCCCTGACTGTCATTTCTTACGTAGGGCTTACTTTCACTCAAATGATGTCTGTTGCGTATTTTTTCACTCCAAACTGTTTAGAAACTTGTGCGCTCTACAATGCAGGCACAACCGTACATTACTTATAGTTGGAGAAAGTAGCTAGCCAGTCTCTGTGACTTAACCAGTACGCAGGTCTCGGGAAACAAAATCTAAACCAGTGATAAGACTGGTAAACCTTCTTAAGCTTATTTTCTGAAGCTGTATGAGTAAAATAGCCAGCAGTTACTGGCTCGTGGTTGATCTCTTGTTTTTTCTCTGACAGGAAGTGAATGGTTGGTACCATCTTCTCAGCAAAAAGCGAGGCCGAGTGAAACACTTAGCAGTCAAGGGTAGCAAAGGCGGGCAAGTCGAGGCTAGTGGAACCGAGGTACAGACGGCGGATGAAGACATGATCAGGCCCAATAGCATTCTGCCCTGGATTTCCCTACACTATGTGAGTCACTCTGTATGTTTCACAAACAAGTTTGTACACATGAAGAAACCAGGTGATTACACTTATTGACAGCTGTGGTGTGGGATATGATGTTTTAACACCCAAGAGGCTCATATCACTCGAGGTTTCCCCCGAGTAAAATCTTAAGTATAGATATGATGTAGAATCTCAGTGACAGAATCTGATGGTGACAAAGTGCTCTGCCAACAGCTGATGATGATCATATAACATGTATGCCAGTACACTGATCCCATCTCAAGTTTACTATTATCAAATTGCACAGTTGAAAGTGGCACAGGTACCAGTGAATGCAATTAGTCTGGTTGGCAGTCCCTGCATTTTGGTTTGGACTGTTGGGCAGGGGCTAGTCTGTGTGTGATATGCTGTGACATATTTATGCACAAGAATGAGAGTAATATGCCTTTTTATTGACCAATCAGTTAATTGTTCTGGGCCAACGGAAGTGCATTTTTCAAGACTAAATTATGAGATGCGCTGGCAAAAAATGAGATCGAATCCATCAGATCTGACAGAAGGAGACAGAACAGGAGAGAGTGTGAAATGAGCCTTTGCTAGTGTTAAGAACGAGAGTGGAAATTCTTCATTTTCTATTGAAAAAGGCTTGTTAGCTCTGGACTAGAGCTGTATACAGACAGTTGCAGCTCAAGGTCCTGCATGCTGTGCCCAAACTAGTGGCTTGTGCATGGGGTTACGCTATCCAGTGTACATTCTGTGAAGTTAATGCGTCATCCTGCCTGGATCGTCAGCGTCACAGACAACATTCTTGCAATCTGTTGGGCTCTGATTAATAAACGGTAATGACCACCTGTCTCGTGTTTTCCAAATTATTGTTCCCCTCCTCTTAATTCACAGTTTGACATTGAAAGAGACAGCCAGGGAAAATATGGCTTCACCATTCTGGACACTGTACCGGTCAGAATAGGCACAGTCCACAAAGGTAAGCTTTTCCACGAAGGTACTCATAATGAATGTTTCCCTAATGACGTACATGTATGTGCAGCACATTCAATAACGAGAGATTGGACGAGGTCGCTGAGGTTTCCAGGTATGCAGTGTTGCTGTGGTCTTTAACAATGCTCGATTGACATTTACTTTTGTTGTAGTTCAATTTTCTTTGTCATTACAATAATGAGAGATTGGACGAGGTCATTGAGGTCGGCAGGTATGCAGTGCTGATATGGTCTTTAGCAATGCTGGAGCCATTTATTGACAAGTTGGTAAAGAAATTAAACCCAAATTCATGAACGCCTTAGACATTTCCCATAATCAACACCACACAATGTGACGGTGTATTCACATTTGACAAGGCCTGCTGCGATTTGATAGGTAACCTTATCATACATTGACTTTTTCTTGGCTCTTTGACTAAAACGGTACGCCATTCATAAATGGGAATAAATATATGCTTTGAAAATAAGTGCTGATAATGCCCTTACCTGTGGCCCGGGCATTAGTGGCATCCCCTGAGCCTGTTGTAAACACACGCTTAAAACCAGCCAAGCACATGTTGATTCCCGTAGTAAAATAGGTTCTAATTACATTTATTGGTTTGATTAATTAGTTGTCATTTTGAACATTAAAATGAAAGCAATGTATCTACCTCATTTCTTGGCAGAACTTTCACTTGGTCTGCCATATTGGATATTTTAACATTAACACGAATAAACATAAGTTTCTATTGTTGTTAATATGAAGTCCATGCATCTCTACTTTTGATCATTAATCAGGTACAACAGAGGAGAGTTGATTTTAATGTTTAATAAGGTTATTGACCATGTTAGCTTTCAACTTTAACACAGATCTGTCAGGATTTGAGTCGGAATAATGCACGACTTTTAAGCAGTGGAAACTTTCATTCAAAATGTAGAAATTAAAATTTCTAAAAGGATATATGCAATCACAAGTTAGTTAAGTTCAGAATAAATGTGAGCCAAATATAGTTATTACCTTTATTGGCAAAAGACACAAAATTATGATGAGGGCTTTGATGATGCATAGGTGGTTTGGAGTGTCCTATGGAGTTCCTGAGACCTGACATTGAGGGTGCTCAGTTGAATTTAAATAACCTGAAGGGGGGGAACTAAATAAATAATAACTGTATATTTGGTCCAATATAATGTCAATAATCTTAGAATTACAGAATCATTTCTGGGGCTGATTTACTGACCTGGCTCTGGCTTTTCATTGTGGTTAGGTAAACAGGGAAAAGAAAGCCATAGCCAAAAATACCTGATTTAGACACAGCTTCTAACACTGGTACCTTTCTAGGCATGAGTTTATTGCACAGAGGAATGACAACTGAAATCATGTTGTGGACATATGATGATATGGGAAGGCCATTTAACAAAGACAACATAGAGACCAAAATGACACCAGTCACAAAATCTTCAAAGTGATGCAACAAAACCAACAGTTTAAAATCCATGCTTTATTTGGATGCCATCTGCCCTGCAGATACACAGTGTACATGTATTTATTTTAAATACACAAAACAGCAATGTCTTGAAAACTACTTATTTTTGTACCAAGCATTAAGGTTATGTTAGCCCTAACCCTCCATGCTCTTGCATTAGGGAGCATACTGAACCCAACAAACTTCAACAGATACATGTCCATGCAGGACACCGTACCAAACCTGATAAACTTCAACTGAATGAGCCCACTGGAGTTCGAGTGATATGGTGTGGATAGGTCTTGGTACACACAAGTTCAACACTTGGTACAGCAGGCCAGACACTGCACACGACCCCTGTGTGTCCCAACTCACACAAATCCAAACTCTATCACCCCTAGGCCTCTGATACCAAGTCCAACAAAATTCAAGAAGAAGTTGATCGGGTATGGTACCAAACCTGCCAAAACCTGTAGCAAAACCTACTGTTGGAGTTTGATGGATAAAGTGCCCTGAAAGGAATCTTGTACAATAGAAACCAATGGGAACCTTAAATCTTCTTTTGACCACTGATGTCGTGTTCATTTTCATCAGGATGCCAAACTGAGGTGTGCATCAAAACTTTCTCTTTCTAATGCAAACTGAAACAAAATGACTGGGATGCCTTCATAAATAAACGGGGCGTGCTCTCTCTAGTCAGTGAACCTGCCTGTTGGGCTGTGCAGAGTAAAGAGAATCTACTGGATAAACTTCCAGTGAAACTTGCCCAAGGATGTCATTCAAACGTTAAGCCGATTCCTTGATCAACACTAAAGAAACGCAATATGCAAAAGGTTCTTGACCACACAGGCTATTACAGACATCAAACATAAACTGTACAGATTGCATATAACATTTAACCTCAAATAATTGTTATCATCATAACTACTTTTATCATTTCCACAAAAGGACCTGTGCTGTGTACTGACAAATGTATAATTTTAATTTAAAAGTGGCCCTCACCAGTGGAAAAT
Organism: Acanthaster planci; assembly: GCF_054643075.1. Lineage (NCBI taxonomy): Eukaryota > Metazoa > Echinodermata > Asteroidea > Valvatida > Acanthasteridae > Acanthaster > Acanthaster planci. The sequence goes on from NC_141787.1 coordinate 1,954,406, forward strand.
TAGCTGATTTCAAGCAAAATTACTGGTACATGCACCTTCTTTTCTGTCCTATTTCATTTGTGAAATGTTTTGTGCTTATAAATCTGAGTTACAAGATAACGTTCAATATTTTAAAAAATTCTTTCGTGCTCCTTACATACCGGTACAAATATCAACTATCTACAATGACCTATTTCTCAATCGTACACAGTACAAAAAAATGTTTCTTTTATTGTTCCCAAAGATCTTCCTACTTTTTGTTAGGGAGAAGTTAATTTTCAGTCATGGGTTTTACCCTTTTATCGACGTACACATGTCCATGTATATATGAAATATGTCTGTATGTCTTGTGCAAGTCTTACTTAACAACTGTACTAGTTTTTCTTATGTACATGTATATAGGTCAATCTACAAATAGGACGTCCAAAGTGTGATATTTCTGTGCCCCTGCTACACCTAATTTATGTAATTTGACTTAGAAATAACCATCGAAATAAACTGCAAACTATTGTTATTGTGTGGCAGGTGCATGCTAAATACGTTGGATTTGCATTATTTTATCACTCTTGGATAAAAGAAATGTGTTCTAAACTTACAACGTGGTATGTCAGATGGAACAGGGACATGAATGGAACCCTATGTTTATAGCATGACCCATATCTACATTGACTAGTGAGAATGAAAACTGTTGGATTCAGTGGCTTTTGTAACAAAGTACATGCATGAACATCACTCAGGTCTTTTTTCTTATGTTCTGATGAGTTGAAACTGCGCAGACGAATTCTGTTACGAACACTTCTGAAAACAGTGCACAATTTTCATTTGTCAGTCCAAAGTTTAAAAAAAAGAAAAGAGGAAACAAAAGTAGCATCCAGCGAATGCCTCCCATTAAAGTTTGGGGTTATTTAATGTCACAGTTCACTGGCAAAGACAGTTGTGGATACCTGATCGCATGGGGAAACAGGTACATTTATCTGGTTGCAAGAAAACATGTTGAAGTACAGCCCAGTAGCTTTTTTATAGTGCGCTGCCATTTGGATTTGATTGACAGATTTTGGCTCTAGATATAACAGCCAGCTGGCTATGCTTGTTTGTTGGAGAACTTTTATTTCTTCTCCTGTGGAAGGGGTTACAGCAGAGGCCTTTGAAAGCCTCTTTAAAGGCAGCCCTGTGTGCCTCGTTTGAGCATGTGTATACCAGGGGGTCTACCAAGGAGTTGAGCATTACCGTCAGGTCTTCTATGACGAGGATGATGTACCAGGTGTCCCGCACGTGGTAGGCGTTTTCCTCGATCAGCTTGGAAACGGTCAGCCTGTGCTGGGAGAACTGGATGAGAACGTAGACGAAGATCAGGCCCGCCGTGGTGAGCATCACCAAGTTGAGGATGCAGAAGACGAGGGTGTTGATGAGCACCATGCGAAACACGCGGAGCTGATTGTGGTGGCGCGGCAGTTGGCGTGGCAGTGGAGACAGTGCTGGGTTGCCGCGAACTCGACGCAGAATCACGGAGTACAGGAATACCACGCCGAGGAGGACGACAAGGGACAGGGTCAACATCAGGCCGGAGTTGACAGCAAGGGCGATGAGGTATTGCTGGTTGCACTGGACGCCGGTGTTGACCATCAGGAAAACCAGCACGACAGCCACAACCAGCCACATGCAAGCCATTAACTTGGCATTGCGGCTCCTGCTACTGTGTACACGGTGCCTTATGGGACAGCAAATGGCGTAGTACCGTTCGACGGCGACAAGGAAGATACTGATGTTTGAGGCCAGTTCCAGGCTCCTGGAGAGGGCCAGGAACAGCATGTGTATCCACTGGCTGCCAATGGTCCAATGGTGGACAAGCCCGATGATAGTGGTGACCATTAACTGGAGACTATCGGCGACGGCCAAGTTGGTCAGGTACGCATTGATTGTGGTACGCGCGGACGGGACACGGACAAGCGTGAAGAGGAAGCTGCCATTGGAAATGAGCCCCAACACCAGCAGGATCGGCATGACCCTCATGGAGATCTTTTCATTGATGTCTGTCGTCCACTCGCTCAGTGACGTGAAATTGGCAAACCGGCATTGGGCTGTGTCGGTGAAGTGTACATTTAATGGAAAAAGTGTCGATAGGCTTGCAGAAGTCATCTGAAAGTGTTGCCAGAGCTTTATGACCCCAGCTTCTGCTCTCCCCAAAATTGAAAAGTACCTTTTTTTATTCGCCTTGCACAACTCCAGATCAAAGGCGCTTGCTCTCTGCAACATCAAGATGCATTGTGATTAGTCGTTAGTGTCATCCATCTTTTATAATGATCTTATCAGTCTCAGGGAAGCCTCAGATACTGATACTTAGTTGTAGTTTGTCTTTGCTTTCTTCTCACTAATGAGTCTTCGTTAAAAGGTGGAATTCATTTGTTTCCTTCTATTTATATGTAACTGGTTGTTTCTCTTTGCAGGGTTGGCCAATGAAAATCACCTTGGTTAAAATCACTGATTTAAATTACAATTTCAATTTTTGTTTTTCTAAAATCACCGATTTTTATTAGTTTTTTAGAATAAGCCTCTTAAAAAAGCCGAAATGTTGCAATTTAATTTTTTTTTTCATCTTTTCAACTGATTTGTAATTTGTCCCTCGTGTAGGAAATGCTAAGTACCCTTCTGTGAGCTCTTTAGTGCCTGTAGTATTAAGAAGTAGGTGTGCATTTGTTTTACACACAATCTGGGTTGGCAGAATTTTTTGGGTTCAATTCAAGCCACTTGTGTTTGATTCTGGTTATTTTTAAAATTAATTGACAAATGCAAGGTGTTGTAATCCTGATTTCATTTATCTTGACTTAAAGTGTCCACCTTTAAGTTTAACATGGCAAAGTATTAAAGCACATATATATTTCACTTGTACAATTTAGAAATGTTAGTCATGCAGTGAAACCAAAAACAAAGCCCACCTTCACCCCACCCCTAAAAGAATAGTTTTTTTTGGTTGGGCCTCGTGCGTCGAGGGTATAACAGTGTCGTGATACAGCTATGAATTGTTATATGTGAAAAGAAAAAGATTTGAAAAATGCCTGCACAAGACGTGGTTGCTTTACACCTAGACCTAGCATTGATACTCTGTTGAAGAAATACTCAAAAAAAGAACAGAATATTTTAGGTTTCTTTGTATTTGGCAAGCCGTTTCCTGCAGTCCATGTTTTTTTTTTTTTTATTATACCGGCTTCCACGCGCCCACATTCAATCGCTGTTTCTGTTTTTCAGGGGGTGTGGCCGAAGCGCTGGGGTTACAGCCGGGCGATGCATTTCTGGAGGCTGGAGGTCATAGCGTAGCTGGAGTGCGCAGTTTCCTCATCATCGATTTGCTGAAGTGAGGTGTACTTGTTTCCTTTGAACCCCTAACAGCCCGGAATCTCCAACTTCAACAAATTCCTTTGTTCGTTCCAGCACTTTGAAACTATGCGTATCTTAGCAATTACACAGTTTCCTTACACGGTCTGTTTGATTTATATTTACAAAAAAACTCTGTCCTCTTTGAGTGAGCCCTTCACCACTTCCCAGGTTGCATCGTGTATTTGGGCATGATCTGTGGCTGTAGACTGTTATCATGATGCTGCCATGTTTGTCTTGTTCCCTGTAGCCCAATCAGCAATAGTACTACAACTTCACAAATTGATTAAAGGGAACAGCCTCTTTTGCTTCCAGCCCCAGTTTGGTTATATTGCGTTGATTGGCAGAAAAGCAATATGGCTGCCCCATGATAGAGGTCTACTCTATATGGTATTTTGTGGCTTCTGACTAGTAGCCATTCTGAACAAAGATATTGACAATAACGTACCACCAACGTGGTGCTGGGTAGCTCAGTAGAAAGTAAGTATGGTGATCAAGAGGTCACAGGTTCGAACCCCATTAATGTCAGTATCTTTGTTCACCTTTGTTATTAGCAATTGAACACTTTCTTGCTATCACTTTGTAAACAACTTGGTCTCAACTTTCCCAACAGTAGAAATCGTCCCTCCACGTTGCTTATGGCCCAGAGCACTTGAATTTATATCATGCGGCAGACATGCCTGCACAAGATAAGGTTTATCCCTCTCTTTTCTCCCTAGGAAAGCCAGTGGACCCCTGCGTGTGCTGCTGCAACGCATGAATACCTCACCTCAGCAGCCATGCCCCTTGAGCCAGAAGTCCCTCAACCGTCCACCCCCATCAAAGCTGCCACAGCAGCCAGCCAAGCACAGCCCCAGGGTGAAACAGAAGATGCAGAAGAGCGTGTCCCCCCGCATCGAAGCCTTCCTCAGCAGGCCAGTATATGCCCCCCCTGAATGCAATAGGTCCACGTAATCAGATCTAGACAGATTTATCAGGATTTTGAAAGAAAAATAAGGCAGGTGCTTTTTTTTTACTGTTTTAGAAAGATTTTCACCGTTGTTTTATAAAATTTAGTAGCATTAGTGCAACTGCCGTTGGAAAGAACAAAATTAGTGAGACATGTTGGACAAGAGAATTGAACAATATTTGAAGTTTTGTGTAGTTTGTTCAAATCGACTTTGGAACACAATTTTACAAGAAGTCAAAAATAGCAGCTACCACAGTTGCATGAGCAATTATCAGCTGTGGACATGTATTTGTACGCGGCCAACCTGCCCGTTTGTAACAACCTACTCAAGAATACCGTTCCCGTGTTACTCAAGTGTTGTCAAGAACCCGAGGGCGCTATGCATCCCTCGGGTGTTCAGAACGTCATATCCCACACCACAACGGAAAACAATTGTTTTGTCTCATACCTCTGTCCTAAGGAATTTATCCAAAGAAACAAGCTCTGAATTTCAGAAGATGATGGGCCTACTGTAAAACTGTACAATGTACATAAACATACGTAAACGATATTGTTTGCAAATTCACTGTCCCCTCCCTTTCGTTAATTGCGTAAACACTAATATGAAACTAGCGTGGGTACCAGTTAAAGTACATTTATATAGTCTGGTTTATAGCGGTCCCCACATTACCTTATACACTGCGGGGATGGGAACGAGTCTGTTATACGAGCACAATCATTGCTTGAATTCCCTGGTAGCCTATGCACAAAACGTATAATGGGTACCACACAAAACTGACCAAAAGGACCACACATGGGGTTTGTTCTCAAACTTCCTGAAACACCTCTGTTTTGTGCGTGTACGCGTTAGCGTGCAGCACCATCTGTAGAATGAAATGTCTCACAGTGAGTGTGATATGCGGATATATCACCCTGTCATGTGATCGTTCTGGGGCAATAAACGGACAGTATCTAAGACAGAGGTATGACAATCCCATAATTTGCATCGAGAACGCCAAGAGATTTGATTCAAATGTTTGAAACATATGTAGCAAGCTCCCCACATCCAAAGAATTGACAGGCAAACTCATTAGTGACTATTGAAGCTCTGGAAGTTTGTTAATTGGATACGAACACAGTCAACAAATGAGTGAAACACTGATAATCACATCGCAGTACCTTGTACTGACTCACGATATGTACGTAATTGACCCGATCCATGACGTCCTACTATTGCAGGCTTCCTAACCACCTCCTAATCCTGACCACAAAGCTTATTAAAGGCGACTTCTTAGCGTACTTGGCCCCGATAGTGAATTTGGATACACGTCAATTGGTGTCAGATCAAATATTTGAAGTTGAATGCCTATATCAACTCAAGTGAATATTGACTGCAAAAGTATTGCAATCTCATATTTGCTTCGCTTTTACCATAGACCTGAAGTTTGAACCGGCCCTTAGAATGAATCTTTTTTTGGTGGGGGAGGGGTATGGCTCTGATTTCTCCTGTCCGTCCTTTTGGGTTTGACAGGACCAAGCCGATCGTCAACAGGCGACTCCAGCGCGAGTTGGTCGCCACGGTGGCCATGCGCACAGCCCGGCAGAACCAGCACACCTGCCTGCAGAGCTCTGACAGCTGTAACTCCACCTACTCAAGGGCCTCCACAGTAACCTGCGAATCAAGGAGGTTGTACTGAAGGGGTTTCATATCAGACTGAACTGATGCATGTATACGACACACAACACAGTAAAGTGGGAGGGGCCAGTCATGTTGGCAAGGCTAACGACAAGAATAAAATATCAAATCAGTGCTCTGAAATATGTGATTGCCGAGCTTTCGGTAACTGAGTACCTTGTTCAATCTGCTTAGGTACTCAGTTATTGAAAGCTCGGTAATCATATTTCAGAGCACTGATTTGATATTATATTCTTGTCGTTGTTCTGATCACGGTGTTACGCAGCCCTTCCATGTTGGCAAGAGTTCTTGGTTCAACATTTCTGCTCTTGTTTCAGCATGTAAAAACATTCTGTAGACACTGAATCAGCATGCAGGCGGTCATTTGAGTGAAACAGTGGAGCACTTCATGCTCTTATGAAGTTTATATTCTCTTTTGCAGTCAACTATGACAGAACAAGATCTACCCGTCAGTTTTTGCTTTAAATGGACACTGAGTTTTATTCCAGATCAGAAATCTCTCTATAGTTCCAATCCAGTTTTAGGCTCCCTGCTGATGCCCAAAATGAACAGGATCTAGAACGCTCAAGATGTGGCAAAAAATGCAAAACCGTCAGAGAAACGTGGTGCGGGTGACAGTAACTCGCACCTCCCCTTTTTCTGTGTTTTGTGTCGTACACGTTCAGCTATCCATAAGGTTTATCACCCATTCTGTTTGTTGGTATCATGTTCACATGCGTACTTCACATATCCTAGTTTCCTTATACTTCCAGAAAAGCCAGAAAGAGAAGGGGGAAGAATCAAACTGTTCCAGTTTGCTTGCATTTGGCCTGAATTTTTTATCAAGATTTCTTTGTGTTTTTCATTGTGCAACCCTTGCCTAACAATTCATCTGGAACAGTTTTTTACAGATGATTGCTTGCGTGGTATACCCAGCAAGAAATGAGACCGAGGGGTACCCCCCAACATGTCCAATCCCTATACACATTCCAGACTATTGTTACTTAACACATTCCCCCAAGATGTCTGAAAGGAATTCCCCAGATTCCTGCGAGACAATGACCAACACAAAGCTGGGGGGGTTCTCTCCGTCTCATACCTTGCTGCATATGTTGCGTGGACATGGGCAAGTCCGTACAAGGTCCCCAGTGCCTGTGCTTTGTCCTCTTTTACTCACAAAATTAACAATATGCACGCTCACCATATAAGCGTCTGAAGAATCATTACTTGGTAGCATCTGGTGAAATCTCTGATGAAAGTGTTTTCTAAATGATGATCTTGCGAGTTTCTGTCATGCTCAGATATAAATATGAACACACAAAAATTAATTGTTTGTTCATTTTAACATATGTTCAGTGTTGGAGCAAAGGTTTGATCCTCAAGGCCGATGCTCCCTGAGTCATCTTTAAGGGCAATTGTTGGCTTTTTTAATACATGAAGAGACCTGATGGATTTTTTGAAGTGGGTTCTTCTTTGATTGTTGGCAGGGGCTCATGTACCACAAAGCAGGACAGTCTAAACCGATGCAGTCATGATCTTAGCTGCGGGGGCAGTCTGGACCAGAGACGTCTCAACCGTCGCAGTTGGACTCTGTCCGGCTTTGACCAGACTAGCGGCTCCTCGTCTGAGAGGGTGTCTGTGGCAGGCTCAGACTCCTTGGAGATGTCTGCTATCCCCGACTGCGATGAGACTGCAACAGACCGCAGCAGCACCTCCTCATGGGAGTCGGACCTGATGGCGTCCATCGCCGCGGACGACCTCAACACCCTGGAGCGTGTCCTCACCAATCCCCACAGCGGCCCAACTCCGGACTGTGACCCTCCAGTCAATTTGGATCTCTCCCCAGTGATTCCACCAACCGACTCCTCCCTCGTTGGACCGTCTGCCTCTTCATCTACCAGGCAGTTGTCACAGGCTGCGAACAAGGGAAAAAAGAGATGCAAATCCTCAAACAAGGAACTGCAAGCTGGTCAGACGATAAAGCGTGCAGGAAGATCTAAAAGAAGTGGAGTGTCAGCGGAAATCCCCCTTCAAAACAACAAGCAGAGGATCATCTGGTCCAGGAGAGTGACGGTATGGAGAAAGATGACTTCTTCTTCGCCCCCTATGTTCAGGAGTTACAACCCCTAACCACTAGACCACTCTTCCAAATACAGAATTAGTTGTAATGCAATGAAAACATGTTGGCTGTGAAATGTTAGATGTCCCAAATAGGAACTACACTGACTCACTTCAAAGTTAATGTTACTACAGCTTCAAAAACAATCAAGATTTTATTTTGAGTACTTTCTGTGCCATGTCGTTCTGATGCTCGTTTGTGTTTCTGCGGAACCTTTTTTAAGTCAGCCTGTATTGAACCCTCAAGTTGCCATCTGCCAGGGCCGCGCATTTGTAGCAAATGTTGGTCAGCCTCAGAAATTCAAAAAAGCAGTGGCAACCATTGTCACACAATCACAGGACAGATGACCATAGGTGACCACTAACGGTCAGCAGTTGTAAAGTTCAGCTTCACAAAGGATTGTGGTTGTGGTATCTTTGCCATTTTAAAAGTTGAATCGTCTTTGATCGGTCTTTTGTTGGCTCGTTGCAGCCGATTCCTCTGGAACCACCGCAGAGGCAGCTCGTACACACAGGACGCATCTTTGTCCAGAGCAAGACCAAAAAAATGAGAGAGGTATGCCAATTTCAATCATATTTCGTCAGTGTTTGTTCTTTCCAAAGTTGCCGGTTCCTTGAAGCGAGTGGTTCATAGTTGTTTCCCGTTGAGGTTCCCCTTCATTCCAGGCCCAATTTCACAGCGCTGCTCACCGCAAGCAAAATAAATCGGCACTTCCCGTAGCAGAAATTTCTGTGCTTATGGCTAATGTATTTCATGGGCTAGCAAGGAATCGCAGCTTGTGCACATGCGTACATCCTGTAATTAAGGATTCTGTGCCGAAAGGGTTAGTGCAGAATTTTTGTGCTTGTGAGGTTAGCTCAGAATGGAGATTGTAAGCGCTAACTTCTGCGGTAAGCAGCGCCATGAAATTGGGCCCTGTTCTGGGCCCTGTTCTGATGCTGGCTTAAATGTGGACAAGATGTCAGTTGAGGGCGTGCGATCACCAAGCTTGTGACATCAGAGTTGCAGAAGCTGTCCGTCTTGACGTGCTGTTTGCTCAAAAAAGATGCTTCTCTTTTGAGGCATTCCATTAGAAATGCGCATATTTTACACGCCAAACATCAGCGATAAAAATCCTTGCCTAACTCTCAGAGAAACTGAAACACGTCTAGATTGAATGTGAATGTCTCCAGATTAATGAATTCCTAGAATTTTGTCTGCATGTCTTGATACACAGACCCCTTCTGCTTAAAGTTTATTCCAGTAATGAGGATTGTTATCAGCAATCAAGGTTTTAGCCAAATGCAATCACCCCTTTTCACAAAAGAATACCTTTTCGTCTGTGGCAACAGGATCTCTACAGTTCAAATTGCCAGCACCTGTTGTTTGTTTGATCATTTCATAATTGATAATCAGTGAACTTCTCTCTCTCTCGTTCTCAGATGTTGCTCTTTCTCTACACTGATGTCCTGCTGTTTGCTAAGTCGCTGAATGACGTGCACGTGAAAGTTGTCTGCTGCCCTCTGGTGATCAATGAAATCAGCATCTTGGACTTCAACTGCAAAGTTGGTCAGTATTCACGTGTTGCAGCAAGAAAAAAAAGTGATAGTATTTGCCTTGAAAAACAAACCAAAAAGAAATTGAATTTATCTGTAGCACACACATAACGCACTTCGTTTTTTGGGTAGAAGTTTCAAAGAAAATAATGCATTTTAGAGAACCTTGTTTCAGTTTCTTACTTCAGGGTAATTTTCATGTATACATTGGTTATAATTTTCTCTTTGAAAGTGGATGCGGTGACAATATTTACTCTAGAAATAGATAAAGTAACAGAACATTTCTTGCATCGTGGATGAGTGAGGGAAATCCCCTTGCAATTCTGCAAATCCATGCTGCATTTGTTTTACTGAATTTGCATTTCCTTTTTTCCAGCAACTGATTTGCTTGTCCAAACTTTGAGCTGTCAGCTTTTTTTTTCACACCTGTTTGGAATTTGCGCATATTCTCTTTAGCATTCCTATGAGCTGAACTGTGAGGCGATGGCGGTAAGTCAGGATTTTTTTCTTCATTCAACCTTCCAGATCGAGATTTTCGCATCACTCTGGTCACCGGCGCGCCGCTGCATCCTCTGGCCGGCCATGGGCAGACCATATGCCTCCGAGCCCCTACGGTCAAGCTGAAGATGACCTGGCGCAGGTTTCTCCAGCAGAGGATAATGGCCATCAAGTGCAAAGGTCAACAGTCGGTGAGTCCTTCCCCACTTTCCTTGCATTAAGATTTACACAGCATCGCAAAATGTACGTCAGAAAAATTAGATCTAATGTCTACGGTTCATGTCTAGGATTTTTGGTATAAGAAGCTTTCTGGCTGTTCTTGGACTTTCTGAAAGTTTAGTTTAGTTAAGTTGAATTTATTTCGATATCTTAAATAGGATATTCATATGAATGTAAAATCAATATAACAATTGATATGAGAATTCCAGATGAAGGCAAATACTTGTACAAGATCTGGAACCTGTTACTAACAATTTAAAGGAAGCCCCTATCGTCACGAAGTACTTTCAAATGGAAATCAAATACAACATTGCAACTGAATAATTGATGCATTGATTAATCAAGTAAAAATAATCCTTACAGCCTATGTTAATTAGGAGCATTTTTGTTAGATTGGAAAAAGAACACAGCAAAGAAGTGTGCCGTGATCTGTTGCCCTCAAGTTGCGTGAAGACTGTACTGGAACTGGCATGTTGAAGCTGCATGTATGGCTATAATTAACGATACACGCACCTGTACATGTAGCTAAAAACATTGCCAGAATGATTCATGGTTTGGGCCATCTACATGTAGTTGACCATTTAGAGTCAAGCCCTTCGGGTATGATCGCACCGCTGGCGCTCAACAGCTGCTTTCATTTATCAGTGCAGACAATTTGGGGACCGTTTGCATGAAAACATTGGATGAGATGTCTCTGACTATTTACGCCTCAAGAGTTGCAGGCACTTGCAAAATGTGACGAGATTTTACCAAACACTTTGACTACGGTGGGTCAAATGAAACGGTTTTGGGCCTTTGCATTTTTAAAAAGGCAAGTGGGCAGTGGTTGAACTACAGTCAGCGCCGGAACTTGCCCTGTTTTGAAATGAGGGGATACAGAGATGTTGGGATTGAAATGATTGTCTGATGCAGGTTTGTATGCCCTCTGCTTTGCCGAGGCTGTCCTTAATTGATTGTTTGCAATCAAGTGATCTTCGCAGGAGGAAATTGTTCCAATTATGGCTTTGATCTCTCCCCGCCACCCCCCATGATTATTATCCAAACATGCCCTTTGTCATCTCGGGAAATTGCAGTTGTTTAAAGAGAGGGAGGGAAGGCTGTTGGTGCTTCTGTCCCGTAAATGGAGAGTGGAAGTCACCGTTGTGTGCTGTTGAAAATTTGACCAGTTTTTGGTGTGAGAAATCACAGTCATTCAGGAAACTTTGTGAAGCCTGCTTGGCATTTATGGCCGGTGAAATTAGTTACAACCCCAGGGATGTAATTTATTGGTTTTTTTCTGGACTTTCAGGATTTGTTGAGCCCCAAATTGTGGAGTTGTTGAGGTCTTATCAGTCAAGTTTTCCTACTTTCTTGCTTTTCGTGAAAAAGAAAGGGAAACAAGTGCAAGATTCACATAATCCTAGCTACTTGTGACAGACCTCATGCCTTGCTGGCTATCTGCCTTGAGCAGAAGCACCCCCTCACTGGTTGAAAAGAGCCACGTTGGGAGTGTTCATGTTGTTGGGAGCAACGTGACCGTAAAATGTGCATGTCATAGTCGTCATGAACCAGCGAAGTGCATCCCCCACCAAAGGAACCTCCGTTGCTAGGAATATTGTGCCCTCTCTTGGTCCCGCTCAGGCTGGATTACAAGCCTTGCAAGGTCCTGGTATTCTCTTTTCATTGCTACAACACCTCTGCTGAATGATTTGTGGATTGTCTTCATCTGTCCCCCAGTTTCACCCCTGAAAGCCAAAATTTAGGTGGGCTATTTGTTTGCGGATTTGGCTTTGTTTCAAGACTGTTGACAAAAACAAATAGAATTGAATTTGATTGGAATGGTATACGTACACGTAGTTTTCAACAAAGGCTCTTTGACACAAACAGATGACAACCAACATGCAAGTTGTTTCTGCTTTATAATGTGATACGGTTTTCATCCTAAAGCAAACTGGAATCCTTGATCCTGATTGGTTGACCTGTGGCTACAGACAGTGTTATATAGACTCACATGTCATGGTCCGTATTACACTCACTTCACCCTAACGTGCCTTCTCCACCCAGGAATAAATGGGTACGGTACAGTACCTGTGAAGGCAGATATGGTTATAATGTTTGCACCTGATGTGGCAGCATCGGGCTAGCATACTCCTCAGGGAGCTTACATGGTTTCACAGAATGTTCTGATATTGTGAATCCAATGTGCAGGGATAGTCACATGTACGTGAATGTATCGGTGTGGGCGGACATACTGGAAGGGTGTTCGTTTCTCTGTTGAAGATCGAGTCGTGTATAATACATGTACACCAGCGCTGTTGAATTGCAGGTATAAGCACTGTGAGAGACTATGCGCCTTATAAATGCTTTGATATGATTATTGTTAGCAATTTTGGCCGATGGTCATACAGGTACGAGTACATGTCCATCTTGCCCCCGAGGATTCCGTGCTCATGTGTTAATGCAGAATCTCCATGCAAGTGTTGTAAGCACAGAATGGTGGCGTAAGTGCAAGATCATTTCAGAATCGATTCAATTTCAGTCATTTAGAAACATTTTTATCGGAGCCTCGAAATTGGTGTCCGAATGCCCTTAAAGTAACACGTTTTTTTTTAAGAAAGCACACACATTAACCATTACTGGTTCCTAAGATGCTACAACATTATCGTCCCTGCTCACCGGGCGTATGATCATTAAATTCCCCGAAACCATCTGAGCAAGGCCGAGAAAGGATTTGTCGCAGTTGGATAAGTAGGAGTTGTATTCTTTGAATCTAAGGCCATGGCCTCGTAATTCGGAGGCTGTTAGTTGATCAAACAGTGCACTTCGGCAGCTGAGAGGGGCTAATTGAATGGGCATGGGTAGGGCCCTTAATGGGACGTAAATGCCTGGCGACAGCTCAGTAATTGACAGTGTGCGTAGGTCTGTGTCCCACTGTTGCATTGCTGTGAGTGTATCATTGTCAATGAGCTGTTTCAGGGTTCCCGCGGCCTGGAAAAGTCCTGAAAAATTCATGGAAATTTGTTTTCGTTTTCCAGGCCTGGAAAAGTCATGGAATTTTGAAAAAATGACTGAAGTCATGGAAAAAACATGAAATTTTTCAAACATAGTGTGTGATTTCAGAATCTCAGAAATAAGTGCATAAAATGTGTGACTGTATGCGCAACATAAAAGGCAGAAGAGTCCAAGAAATTGCATTATTGGGTCATGGAATTTCATAATTTGGTCATGGAAAAGTCATGGAGTTTGATTGTCCTTTAAGTGCAGGAACCCTGTTACTTTATTTCTTCACTAATGAAAAGGCCCCCGGAGTAACAGTAAAGTTTATTGGTGACGTTAGGGCCTACGTGAATATCAATTGCTCATCGCTGCGGTGGTGGAGCACTTTTGTCCCTGGTGGTAATCCGCTCCCGCTAAATCCCCCAAACCATGGGATACTGCTTGAAAACAAGACTGGATTATCTCCACTATTGAGAGCGAAAAATATGTTGGTAATGTTCAGCAACCTGGTCTTTTGTAATGAGTACGGTCTTTTGTTACAAGGCCCAGTTCCCTTTGTCTGATTTCGGAGACCCCGGCCACGCGTATAAAGAATACGTGTCCGGTACCGGAAACCCCGGCAGCAAGTGGTTAATACAGATCACTGTTAAATATAATATCTTGCTCTTTCAGCTAAGCTAATGTTTAAACTGGGTGCAACAGCAAGACTATCCCCAGCACAATGCCTTATTCTATTCTATTTTTACTCTGTAAATATTACTTAGCAGAAACTGAGGTGGTTGACTTAAGACTATTCCTTAACTGTGTTGACAAATCTGATAAAAAGAACTGGAAGCCATGACTGCAGGGCCGTCCGAGCGTGTTACATTCCTCTCCGATTAACAGGGTGTCTTGAATTGCCAAAGGGCGTGCGGGCGCTCAAGTTAAGACATGTGCGTGTGTGTGATGGTTCCACGAGCCTGGTGTCTCCTCGGATTGGTCTATAATGTACTACTAAATGTACCTATAGGTGTATGTATATTTCTGTTCTTGGCTTGTACGGTTGGAGCATTATGGTGTAAAGCGGATATTCTTTACATAAGGATATTGCTGGAAATTCCCTGTGTGTTCATCGGTTTCATATTATGATAAAATGAATGTTATTTTCAGGGGAAATGGTAAATGTCCAGCTGTCAAGATAAATGGTCTAAAATTTGGAAGCATTTATTCAGGTAAAATGAAGGCCTGGAATCTGTTCTTGCACAAGAACCAATACAAATACACTGTACTTGAATTATTTATAAGCTGCTCGTGGGAGTCTTTTTATAAACAGATTGGAGTTTTGTATAAACCAGAATATGGACACTGTCCGTGGATTCACTTGAAATAGCCCAGACTAAAAGAAAAAAGAATCCTACTGAAAAATGTATCAAGGGCAGAATTCATACTAAAGCTGATTACAAACATTGTGTATGAGATAGCTCAGACTGGAAAAAAGAATCTTATCCGAAAAAGGAATCAAGGCCAAAATACAAAGATGGCCACAAGCTTTGCATGTTATGCTGTGCTTTGAATTTGGAAGTCTGGGTTGCATCTTCGCCGGCTTGAATGTAACGGGTAGATTTAGCCTTTTGAGAAACTTGGGGAGGGTACTAGCTCCCATGGAAAACAGTGACACCTTCCATTAAAGTTTCTCCTGCATGCTGAGACCATTCAAAAATAATTTCTGGAACTTCAGTGTTTCACATATCTCTTAATTGTCTCATTTTACTGGTGTAACAGGGAAAATTGTACACTATGGGGGAACTCGCAAAACAGCAAAACTCTAACTTAACCGAGGATCTTTGAAGGAAAAGTTGCAGGAAACTGAATTAATAGGGACTCAGACACCATCATTCGATCTCCAAAAAAGGACACAAAAGAATTTATTAATTTTTCCTCAAAAATGCAGGAAAAAAACAACAATCAAAAAAGGACTAAAAGACTGAAAAGACTTAACATCAAAATGCTAAAAACTTTAAAAGGACTAAAACCAAAAGCAAGACAGTGTGTAAAATGGACCTTATGAGTTAACACCCGAACTCCAATCTGTAAAAACGAGAGAAGCAAAGAACATACATGTAAGAAATCACAGAATCTCTTGTGCATGAACCACATAAAGGAAGTGAGAGCAGGGAGTAACATGTCATAAAACTAAAATTCTGCACAGGCCTATGGGGCTCATTAAGTATTTAAATCCCCTGGCAAGTCCAAATAAACAATCAGCTGAGGAAGAGAAGACAAAGAAAGGCATGTTCTGAGGCAAATGGATGGAAATACTTATACACTGTACATCACTTGTATACTGGGACTTTGACCAAAAAAGTAAGAAAGGTAAGAAAATATGAGAAAATCAAAGAAGTAGAGATCTAAAAGATGATATAAGCCAATAGAGTGTGTTTTCTAGGCATAAAAGCTAGACAAAATTAGGAAAACTTCAGTGATTCAGAAAACTAATACTGAGAAAGAAAATGCACAAACCTTGGCTAAAAAGTTTAGAAACTAGATAATATTGAGAAAAAGAGGGAAAAATTAACTTTATTAATGAATAAGAAAAGTTTAGGAACTTACCACTGACTTCTGGCAGAATAGGGCTCAAGCAGAAAACCACACTCCAATTAGGAGGAACAATGCATGAATGTGACTGGTCTCTGCTGATCTGCTACACTGAGTGTGACCAGACCATGTGGCTACATTATATAGGGGGAAGCTGGGCCTTAAACAAATAAGGGGGGGGCACACTACTAAAAATATCAAGAGCTCTAAACTAAAGCTAAACATTTTAAAGGGGAACTACACTGTACTTCTATGTAAAAATGTGTATTCAATAACATGTACACTCGCATCATCACCACACTAGAATCATAACATAAGGCAAGAGGTACATCTGAAGTGAAGAGGGGCTTTGCCAGCCCCCTACATGTGCCTCTCTCCCCCCTCTTGACACGCTTGTTACAGCTCACAGCTAAAATGAATGGAATCCATGACACCCTATCCTTTGGTATCAACTTCATTCTCACGAGTCTTCTTGCCAGTCCACAAAAGGTTGATTTAGGTCCAATTTGAAAGTTGGAGGATGATTTAAATGGAAAATTGCATATGAAGTTTTCAGTTAAAAAAATGACATTACTTTGAATCAGCTGTATCATGGAGGAAGGAATATTCCTTCTTCCATGGCTGCACATAATATATTGATCTTGTGAGTCCTTGACCTCACGTAGTCTCAAAACAAATGATACTGTCAAATCCACTAAGCAGTCAGTTTAATCTGTTATTATCACTTCTTTCCCTCGCCTGCTTCATTTCCTTGTGGGGCTCTGAGAGCATGCCTGTATGCCAACAGCCTCTTCTCCAGGAGACCCCCTCTTCTCCAGGAGACCCCCTGTGGCTACCTTACGTCCATGCTTCAGTGCCAACCTTTTTGGAAGTGATTTTTTTTTTAATGACATAGGGGCAATTATATGCCAGCAGCAACAGTAGGGGACAGTATTTATGTCTCCTCTTCCCCACCGAGATGGATGCAACAATGCATCTGATGCTGATTCTGAGGAGCACTGAATGAGGCGACTGTATATGAAGAGGTTGCCTCAATGGAAGTGGAGATGCATGCCTTTTGAACGAGCCAAATTAGATTGTTGGTTTTCTTAAGCTGGGGTTTTGATTGCAGCCGTTGTTCAGAGGTAGAAAGAGAAACAACTGTCGCAAGTCCAACATTCAAGATGGATTCTATCATGCGAGGAATCATGTTGGTCTCTTGTAAGGGTGGCTTCCGTCAGTTGTGAGACCATCTCAGAAAGTGATGTCCAGGTCAAGCGAGGCCCTGGGCTTTGGACATTGTCAAGCAGTCGTAGCGAAACTTAATTTTGACAATTTCCCGGAGAATTGTCATCTTGTGACATGACATTAAACACTCTTCTGCAGTGTGGAGTGTAGAATACTCATTTGTACTACATGTGTGCACGGTACATGGCCCGGGTCTGGCACATTGTCTCGGATTTCAACAGGAGTTGCTGGTATACTGTTATTCGTACAGTGTGTCATATTATAGTTTTATTCACTGATACCAGTAAGGGCTGGAAGATTTTTATTGACCCATTACAGGGAGCACCAGCATATTTCGTAAGAGTGTCACAAGAAATCATACTGAATTGGACAAAGACAAGACTGGAGAAAGGGCTTTATTGACAGTGGAGTATTCACAAAGATCTGTGGCGACTCGGTCTATGACCTGGCTTTGGGTGGATGTAGCAAGCCATACGGCCCTTTTGTACGGTAGTTCTCCAAAAATCGTCCGAGTGAATATGCTTTGTTTGCATTTGAAAGTACGGATGGACATCTTGCGAGCACGCCATCATGCCTAGATTGGAATAAGAAGAAACAGAGCGTGATGTCAATGCAGATATATGTACTATTGAAAGATTGTGGCAAGGTGCCAGCTTAAGCGCTTTGAAAATTATTTTTTAAAAAAACAAGATTCCGATCAAAGCCATGGAACAGTGAAAGTCCATAAAATGGTCAGCTGGGAAAGGTTTCTCCTTCGTCATTGCTGGAAGAAGTTGTAGAAGAAAAAGCATGAGGTGAACAACTCTGCTTTTTTTCTAACCCAAACAATTCAACTCCATCACGCTAATGGAAGGCTGACAAACTTTGTCCTTTTACACATCCGGAGTTATTGAAAGATTGCTTCTGACGTCAAAATTCCCTGTTTTGTAGCCTCTGAAACCACTCACCATAGACTAATACAGAACTCACTGACACGTATTTGCCCCCTTGCCCTAACAAGTGGAATACTCATTAACCAAGGGCCCACCGAGCCCAGCTCTCATTTGACTCTGAGCAAGTGTGTAACTGTGAGACATCCAGTTGTAATACAACTCCCGGTGGCACCTGCAAACACGAAAGGTCTACGTTGTAAAGTCAACAGTTTGAAAAAGCATAACTTTGGTCAACTGTTGCTGTCAAAAGCCAGAACACTCCAGGATGAGTCAGGAGAACCATTGTCTTTATTCCCGAGCTGAGTGGGACGAATGGGACGAATTTCTCGAGGTGAGACAAACTGAAATTCATCATTAGGACTGAATGGGAAAATAAAATAGTTTCTCGTACGGGTTTTTTGAAAAAAAAAATTGGTGGAGATAACTTTCTTTTTAACATAGCAGATATTTCCAAGATGGCCGATAAACCTTCCACACTCTTTTCAAGTTTTGCTCTTACTTTCATGACTAAGTTCATGCAGGGCGGTACCCAGCATATAAACCGAGAGAGCTTTTCCCCCGTCTAACAGGTTTTAAACTTTCGTATATGGCTACATGTACGTGTACTGCACATATGTTATTAGAATCAAAAATTTGAAAATCTGTTGGAAATGTATTAATGAGAGAGAGCAAGAAGAAAAAAAAAGGGCTAGCTGGGAGAAAAGCAACGAGTGTGAAAGGGAAACCATTTATTACGTGACTTTGTCTCTAGCAACAAAAAGACAGAATCAGCTTCAACAGTCTAGGACTGGACCTAGTGTTGAGAATTTTTACTTTACTTTTACTTTGCTAATTATTTTAGTTTGATTTTACTAATATGTGCTTAGCAAAAAGAAGTCTCCCCCAAAATACTTTTTTGAAAATCATTTTTGCCCCAGATATCATGTTTGTTTTCTCTAAATTTGTTAGGCAGTGCTTCAAGCTTGGAAAGGATTGCCTGGAAAGTGTTCCCAGCTTCAAAATGTTTTTCGTCAGTGATAAATTATTTTTAATACTCAAGATTTCATCTTGTATTGAACTATTCTCACAAGGTAATGTGCACTTTGGGGAAATCCTTGGTTTTATAACCAGTTCAAAAAGGTAAAATTGTGTGGCGTTTATTCCCGACGAGCTGGTCTAGGTTAAACATGTACCGGTAATAGAAATCCATCCCCGGCAATCCAAGACCCAGGCATGTGGGGTCATTTTTGCCGAGATACCGTCTTCCGCATACCACCCATTGGTAATTGACTCTGTCGACTCATGGACACAGTAAACAAGTACGGGTGTAGAAGAATTATTGGCAAGATCAAGGGGAACTTGCGTTTACTCCTCTCTTCCGTTCTGAAGAGTTACTATAATTATTCCGCACAGAGCTGCCAATAATCCGCACTCCACACAGTGCAATCTATAATCTGCGATCACCCCAAAATCTGTGGATTGGTACCGGTAGTGCCTACTCTGATTCTAGACAACGGGTACCTCAAGGCAATTACCGACTTTCTTTTTGCCCAGTCTCGCATTGCCTTCCTCAACGTAGCCCTTAACTTTACCCGTAGAATCTCCCTCAGAGCACGTTCGACTGCCGGTCCCTCCTAACCTGTTCTAAGAACACACACAATCAACTACTAAAGTCAAATATATAGTTTACTATAAGCACTGTTTACTCAATGCGGCTATCTGCATAAGTTACTAAGCCTGAGCCTGTAATTATTTTCAAATATACTCATAGTGGCTGCAGTGGAAATGTCACAATGGTGCACAACCTGAGCAGTCATCACAGATCTGTACATGTACACCGTCAAAAAACAGACTCCCCCAACAATAAGCCTTTTGCTAGTTTAATTTGAATAAAATCTGGTACACTGAGTTCTTTAAATTCACGAGAACATTTACACAATCCTCCATACTAAAGACACTGCTACATCTTGTTATTCGGGGCAAACTTTTGCTTAGTTACATAAGAGACGCCTTGCATCAATATGCTGTTTTCAATGGAAAAGAAGGGCGCAAAGGAACCAGTCCACTCCAGAAATGATGATCGTTATGCAAACACTTGCTGTGAATCACGAGGTACAGCAACAGTGTCTTTAGTCCATGGAATTCAAATTGTTATGTTTATGTGCCATCATGTACGTGCAACTCTGTGTACTAGATTTTATTCACATTTACTCGCAAATGGCTTAATCTGGACTAGCGCTACTTGAGTTGCATGGCACACTCTGGACTTAACATAAACTTGCACCAGTCCTGCACTGCTGTCCACATGTATTAAATACGAGCTATTTATTACGTGCGATATTATATAATGATGCTCGGGCACCGATAAACCTGATCTTGCCAATACTCTGCCCCCTACACAGGGAATACAAATGCCGCCATTGATATTAGGCTCGTACAAGCCATTTCAATCAATAGTAACAAATAAATAGAAAGCTCTCGCCAAATTGATTGCGGTTTTAAGTACATGTACATGTACTTTCAGATATTGAAAGTTTCCTTCATTAAAAACTTGTCGAAAGGAACCCAGCATAATTGTCAATTAAATCCTTCTATCTCCCCCAAACTCTGAAGGTCTGTATCAGTTCATGTACCGCTACATGTACATGTACTTCAGGTTTTCCTGTCTCCCTCTTACATGTACATGTACGTGAAAATCGTGTTTAATTGTATTCATATAATAACGAGACACCTGATATTGATGTTATACCGGTAGATTTTTAGCCCAATCATATCACACTCCAACAAATTCTTTTAGTGCGTACGTACATGTATGTAACCTGTACAGTGTATAAGGCTGATTGTCATGCATACCATTATTTCACACTGTATGGTTGTGTTCCTGATTAAAATTTAATTGACAAAAATACGAAATTCAATATCCTTGTCATAAAGCAGGCTGAACGTGGAGGCAGGGCATTGTGTTTTCTGTTTTATTTTTCCTTGTTCCGTGAAAGGAATCGCAGCGCACTTTCTGTCCTTTCGCTTGGACTCAGTAATTGGTTTTTCGTCCCTCATTTGGGAAAAGCTTGCTGAAATATATACTGCAGACTGGTGGCCTCGTCTGTAAGGCAAAACAAGGTTTCAGATCAGCTCCTTTTATAGATAAGGTTTTTTGGCTCTGTTTTAGTTCAATTCCTTTTTTTCCAAATTTTGCCTTGAAAACAGAATTGTTGGTACATCCCATTTCACATGCACTTTTATCCTATCAAAATGAAAAAAAAGAAATGTTTGCATGACACATTTCTTGCATTGTGGTGGATGAGTTGTTCTACTCTGAATTTTCGTCACCTGTGTCACCTCGATTATATAATTGATTTTACCGCTCATGTGCTGTGGTTTGTCTCCCTCCCCCCCCCGTTCATTGCATTTAGTCACAGTGGAATGTCGCGTAACGCCGAATGTTCAGTAATTGGCATTTAATTACTTTTTATTGAGCCTTTCCCCCGTGCGCACTTCCATTAGCAGGCAATGTTCATTGATTTTTTTTTTGTAACCACTGGTGGTCACAGTGAACATTGGTGTTCACACTTAAAGCAATTTGCACTGAATTAAATCATTCACTTAGCGCCGCAGTCCCGCGTCGGTAGTTGGTATGCGGAGGTACATGTAGATTTCTTTCTTTTGTTTTGTTCTTTTTTTCCCCGTAGTTTGTATTTTTAAGCCATGAACACAATGCAAATTTGATTTCAGTGTTATTAAGTATTTACTCGTCTGATCTGAAATTGAACCCAAAATACAAGTCTTCAAGTGGTAGTGTTTTTACTTACATGTATGTCTTTCTTGGTGTAGAAATTCTTTCAATTTCAGCAGTTGCAAGATGAGAGGGTTGGAGATGTGCACATTTCACCCTAACTGAGAGATTTTGGCGGATGATTTGCTTTTTACTCTGTGGGAAATATGATCGAACACATCTTCAGAACCTCTCTTCTTGCTAAATGGAACAGTCCAACCTCCTCCCAACAGGGGCTCCTGATTGCATTAACCTTTCAGTGCGGGACTGCCTGACTTCTCTGTGGGGGTGCGGTATCGAAATTAACCCCTCCGTGGCTGGATACATTGTAAAGTCTCCAGGGAAACCTCTTCTCTTGTGTTACTGTTAGTATGATCTGAAACGGTTGTTTGTTGTGCCTTGCTAGGCCTTGTTTCATGGTTCATGTTGAAGGAGCCTGTACAAACAGTGTCAGTACATAGTAGCTACTAAATTTACTCCAGGCAGATTTTGGGGTTTCTTTTTGGCCCGAACTTTGCTATGTAGATTATACCTTGATGTGTATTTGCTGTGTGAAGTTTTTTTTGTTTATGGGTACGTTTAGGGAACTAACCCAAGACTATTCCTGCGATTTCAGTGTGGGTAAGGCGCATGCTTGAATATGTTTGGGAACTCGAGGCCTGCATATATGACTTACATGTACATGTACGAACGCTTGCCGCAATCCTGCAGTGAAGTGGGTCAAGGATTCAAATCCAGCACCTGGTCACATGGGACAATATTGGGCAAGACACTGTATCCCAACTGCCCTCTCTCCAGCCAGGAATACATGTACTGGTACTGTACATGCCTGACTAATGAGGATGATGATGATGTTGAGTGCTGGCATTACCTCACAAACTCGTACATGTACATGTATGTGTCCCCATTACTTGTAGCATGAACAAATTGGAGCCATGAATCTAACTCGGCGCTTCTTAATAGTTGCTGTTTTACAGCCACTGTTTTCTGCTCAACTTCAGGCAAGGCCTGAGGTAGGTTGAGGAATTCCCCCCCCCCTTCCCGGAGATGTCCCACCCAAAAAAGTGAGGATTTTCTGCAGACATACCACTCTGTGCAAGGATTTTGGTGGTTTTGGAATTTTACCCCCTATTCTCTGGAAAGCTTTCTGTAGCTTGTGCTTCTGAAATCTCTGTGCTCGGTTTTTGCAGAGAGGACAAGTTTTGCATTGATGCAATTTTTTTTTTCCAGTAACATCACTCACGTACTAATGTCAGGTCGAAATCCTCATCACATCTGTCAGGGCCACTATGCAGCAGAGTGGCCAATCCAGCCGGTTCCCTGTTTAGCTAATTGATCATGTGTCCGTTGTGCATCGGGCGATAGATAGTCTGCCGGATATAGAATACAGGAAGTGCACCTACCCCTTCTGATTTTTTTACCCTGCTCAACTGCCGAGACTCCAATTACAGTAATGATTTTTCGTCCCTTCCATTTGATGGATTTGTAGATTGCAAAGGCAATACATGTATTTCTCCCCTTGTCATGAATCAAATTAATACCCTCTAGTACGAGGTTCCGCTCCCCCAAAACTTTCAGCAATGAGACTTAAAGTATAAAAAATAAATTTGCGACTCCTTCTAGGTAGGAGGAATTTATTCAAGTTGTGCTTAGATGAGAATTTTGATGGATCTGCCGGGGTACCGTACTGTCAACCTTCATATTCAGCTCCTTAGTCTGTTCCAAAACCAACTTCTGTTTAAAAACATCCATGCCTAAATTGCTGGTCAGTTTTAGGTTTTCGGAAGTTTGTTTAAGAAAAACGGATGGAGTGATTTTTTGGAATGGTCATAGTTCTACATGCACTGACAAAACATCAGTGAAGGAACACGATCACGAACCATGATGAATACACAGTCATTAATTTGAAAATGTGGCTTATTTCAAACATTGTTGACTTATTTAATTCTTTCTATCACTGAACACAGATTTGTTGGCATCTTAGACTTTCTTTGAGCTCATTTTAACTTGGAGAGATATGGATAAATACAGAGTAGGAAGCAGATTTTTGATGAAAACATTAGAAGAGTCTAACACTGAAAAACATTCAGCTGGTCTTACTATCGAATTCTTAAGTTCAGTAGAATGAAAGGTCCATGAAATATTTAATGTGTAGAGAAATTTGTCGGGGCATTGTTTAGAACTCTTTAGTATGTACACGTGTATGCTGTGACTGTGATGATGTTGAAGGATGAAGTTGTTAAAATACAAACCAGTATCTCGAAATTCTGTGACCTCTAACACCCTGGAATTTTTCCTCTAAGAATCTTCCAAAGGTGGCTTGGGTCTGTCGTACCTCCAGGTACATGTACCGGGAGGTTCTGAAGGATCGGGATCTCATTTGGAAGGTCAGAATGAAACAAATGTTTTAAAGTTCCTCAGTCAAGCCAAAAGTGGGCCAGCCAGCACTTGCGTTTGACACAGAGTATAGGCGTATGTGCCCAGGCTCCCCAGGGGTACTGATATGTGTCAGGTGGTCAAACAAATTTTGCCAAAATTGTAGTGTTTGAAACAAAAGGGAGTGTTTTCAAGAAGGCCTTAAATAAATTCTAGATAGTCTAAAAGTACGTTAACTACCAAATTTCCCCTCTGAAATAAATTGATCTTGTTATTCTGTGTCTCTCTTTACCCTTCTGAATGATTTGATTTGATCTATTTCAAAATATCCTGAGTTACTTTACAATTTCCTTCCATCTATGCCTGTTTCATGTTTGAGGTGGTAAAATGCAACCAAAAGTGGCTACTAAAATCAGTCAGGTGGGCTTGTCTCACAGTTGAATAGGCAGGGGAAACCCTGGTGTGTGCTGTGAGATAGGGGCACAGTGAAACACTCCTCTTGTTCCATGTTCCACATGACACCCCCTAACAAGGACATCTGCCATGGAGGGAGTAGTGATTTAGCCCCCCAGGGGTGTGGAAAATCTGTGATCAGCATTTGCCAGTGTCCAATGCCTCCCCTCACAATTAAAGGCTTCCTGCCCTGGGGCAGTGGGGGGTCAGCTTCCTTTGATTTCCGTTAAGCGGAAAAGTGAGATTTCGGCTGTGCACACTTTCACATTAGCCTACCTGTAGATCTTCCTGGACGGTACATGTGTCTTTCCTGTGGAATTCAGGGAAGGGTGTATGGGGAAGAATTCAGATTCTTTGTCGGAGCAGTTTCTCTGCTGTTTGGATGATCAGAGTGTATAGGCTGTCTCGTGCTTTCTTTGATGAACACTGTGGTGTTGCCACGCCGCTTAAGAGGATGTCAGGGAAGAATTTCGACCAAATTGGCAAACAGGTCTGTGTCAGTGTTTCTCAAGTTACAGCTTTCTTTGTCTCCCACTAAATTCTGTTCTGGAAACCCATCCTACAGTAAGTGCACGATAAGGTAGAGGGAAACCCACTTGGAAAATGGCTAAGAGCAGGCCTGGGAACTATTACTTTTCAAGGGGTGAGTTTGTTCTGCGTGAATAATTCAATATGTAATTGGCTAACCCACCAAAAATTGAAAAGAAATGGAAAGACAAGGGTCAAAACAACAATCTAATTTCTGTTTGAGAAATTCCAGTGATGTCGGCTTGCATGTTACTGAGCCCTGAACTTGATTGATTTCACTCTGTTTTCAATTGGGCTTGAATTATTTTGCTGCACCCCTGTGGTTCAGTGATTGGTTTAATCAACTACGGTATTAAACACTGGTCGCTCAATATTTGACAATTTTTGCATCAAGGGATCGCCAATAAATTGTTGTTTTCTGCTTCATTGTTACTGTGCACAGTGACTGTAATTTTATTTGCCAATTATAAGTCTGAAGATGCCACTCATCGTTTGTTTGTACCGGTAGATTAGATAGCTGCAAAGAGTACATTAAGGAGTTTGCGTAATGCCCTGCTGGCAATGCTGAACAAGGCATGCTACATATGCCTTGTCTCTCCATGTCACCCAAAATAAAAATGGTGAGTGCATCACCGGAACAAGCCTTCGGTTGGTCTTGCGTCATATAGTGTCTTTAATCCGATAACGCCTTGATTACAGAAGATTACCAAAGAAGAAAAAAATTAAATTTGATTAATGTTGGTAACGGTACTTTCAATTCTTCTTTGTTCTGCCAATGAGATTTGTGATCCGATCCAAAAGACCTAATCAAGTTAATGAGTTTTGGCTTTTCAGAGAAAATCTTGGGGGCTCTAAGAATTTTTTGAGTGAAGTTGATCTACTGATACCCATGAAACCTCACCACACACAGTCTCTGTAAGATTCATTAGTACCGCAAATATCACCAGGGACAATGTCTGTGGTTTTTGTGTGGTTTCCTCCCGGCTTGCTTACCGAGCGATGGACCAGCCTCCCTTCAAGAAATTGAAACCCTTTTCCAAGCCATGCTGGGGGATTTCGGCAGAAATCGTGTGCATATCGGTACACCGTTTGCCGGTGGGTGTCCGAAGAAAAAAAAACGTGCCCAGCTTCTTTGGAGAGAGGACATTGGGGAGTAAAGTTTACAGAATCCATTACTTGGCTGTCTCGACTTTCACTGAATTTGACACCCTCCCTGTGTTGGCTTCGTGCCCGTGCACGGTGAGCGCGTTAATACAGCTGATGTGCCTGTGTGTGTTGTGACAACACGGGCTCTGCGGAAGTAGGACGCTTGTTAAGTACATGTATCGCGGTATTTCCTAGGTTCGCGCCCACGCACAGTCACACTCAATCACCCGTCGACCTCTGAATGCTGTTTTACGACAAGAACTCAAGAGGAGACCAGAAAAGTTGTGAGAGAATTCAGCATCATATAATATGCTGTGAGATTTTCTCATGTTTGACATGATCTAGATATCATTACATAGTAAAAGTTTTCATCTTGAGAAAACAACCAGAAAAATCACTTTACAAATGATCGTCAGTTGGAAAAATCTGTTTCAGGTCCCTAACATTTTTCTAGAGGTTGTTAACTAGTTCCTGAAAAAAGTGGTTGGTTGTATAAAAACTTTAAACAATTGAAAAAAACAGAAGCAACTTACAAAAGATTATGTAAGTTGTTTATCGGGTGTTTAATCTCACCAGAGATCAAACCAGCTGAATAAGCTGACATTTGTGTTCAAAGAGAACAGAGAAATGCATCTCTGTCTTTACTGAGAAATTAATGCTGATGCAGTTGAAGATGTGCATGGACTCTGACCTGGCTCAAAGCTCAGTCAGTATTATTTCCTGAGAGCCACAACAATCCAAAAAGAAACCCCCCGAGTGAATTGGTCACTTTTCACAGTGTCGTCGCATAACTGTTATTATATCCTCAGCCACGGTCATATATTTGCGCCAAATGACGGAATCACACCAGCCAATGCTTATAGCAGGGAGTGGGGAGACAAAGTCCAACATTTTACCACCAATCTATTGCTACCGCATGCATTTCCTCCCAGAAATGTGCGTACAAACAATGACCAACCATCAAACAACAGCTCGTAAACGGTATACGTGGGGCATTTAGGCCAAAAAACCCCCAAACCTAAAGGTGGCAGGAGCGAAGCTAGTGCTTCTTGCTTCAGTAATTGATGACGTCAATGGACCGTGGTTCTTTCTTCGTCACGGGCAGATTGAGTACATCCCCTCGGGTCAATAAACTTAGATCAAGAGGTGAAAAAAACAAGTGTTTAACTCCAGCACTCATCGCAACCGAGAGTGGAAAGTGGCTTTTAATTTTAATGGCCCCACCAACTATCAATTAGAAATGAGCCTTTCTCCATGGCAACCATGACATACTGTACCTTTAAAGTGGGGGAAATAATGAAAACATGAAGAGAGTGAAATCCACAGTAGTTAGTAGAAATATGAAGAAATCTTTTTGTTTTATTTGTAATCCATGAAACAACACATGCTGATCCTTAATCACTTGATATCAAAACTCAAAGTCTTCTTTGCGATAGAGCCTAGAGTAAAAGTAATAGGCCTTTGCATTAGGAAAGTGTACATTTAAACAAACTATGACATCAGTACATAGAGGGATCCCAATATGATGCTTTTAGCGTTGATCTGCGCACTTCCGCGTTTGAAAACGAGGCTGTATGTGTCAGCTTCAATTCTTAATACGATCAGAGGATTAAAAGTAAGGAGTCAAGACACAAAATACATAAAGGTATGTTAAATTCAGACTTTTCAGGCTGAAAATTTTTGTGGAAGAGTCTTTCAGGGTGATTCGACACGTAAAGTCCAAAGAAAAATAACGACAATTGACCGCGAACTAACGTACCTGCGATGGTCGTGTATCTTGTGCAGTGTGCGTGGTTTAAACTGAAGTGGCGTCACACTTACGAACCAGATACTCCATGTACTATGTCGACTCTGCGGGCGCGCGCAAGGAAGTTCAACACAGAGAGCCTTGGTTACAGTGCCGATATGCGCAGACGGCGCTAATGTGAAATCCCTCTATAGGCCTATTTTGAATCCAAGAGTTATTGCTTCTTTGGCCAAAAGTAAAAAACAACCTCTTGGCTCCACTTTTGCAGACCTGCTACACAGAATATATTCCTTTGCAAATATCAGCTGTGAACCAGTCACAGGCATTAGACATCATACGACAATTTCGACTGGTAACCCGTTTCTGCTCAGCAGCTGTTTCCTTTGTTAATCCTATAGCAAGTGTCTGTGCTCAACAGTTCAGTGAAATGATTCAAAGCCAGCTGGACTTGTGTTACAAATTTGTGCTAACTGGTCACCCGTTGATTGGTGATCTCATAAAGACGGACAGTTTTTTTTTCCCAAAAGAAGGCACAGAAGAAACGGGTTGTGGGCAAACTTAACTTGGTATTTGTCTGTGGAATCTGTCTGAGGTCTTTTTGGATGCCAAAACCAGAAGAAAATTAACATTCTACTGTAAGTATGGCCTCATATTACAGAGTTGGGAAGTTTGTGAAAGGGATGGGAATTTTAAAAAAAGTATATATTTTTTTCTAATAATAAAATCTCATCAGTCTGAAGAAGCCTGTCTCTAGTGAGAGAGTACTCTGAAGAAATGTTTTACCGGTGGGAGGAAAATTATGAGCAAATATTTTAGGGAAAGCCCCACAGAATCAGGTGGGAATTGAAAACCCACCCACACATGCCGACTTCGGTGGGGTTCGAACCTGGGTCACAGAGGAAGTGAGGAGAGCACCCACTGCTCCAATGTAAATGCAGGGGCCTGTTTAGCTCTGAAAAGCCCTGAAACGTCAAGATAAGGCTACTGTTAGTGTTTGAACTCTATAGCTGGATATTTTGTTGATTTCTCTTCACCCTCCTGTCTCATGCCTGTTTAATTCCCTCGTTGGATTTGGTTGTTCAAAATGCGGTGGAAATGTGCCACACTCATAAAAGCCATAGTCACTGCTTGAGCCACTGGTTTTCCGGAGCACAGAAATGTGATGAGCACTGAAATAGTGTTGAACAAAAATGGACTTCAAAAGCCCAGGATATTTTACATGATGTGCTTTGTTGCTGATAATTTTTGCTTGCCCCACAATTTTGCTAACCGGCAAATTTTCTGCTCACCAGCTCTGTGACATTTGTCCCTGGAAAGCAGAAAAGCCAGAAGACAGATTTCTTCTCTCGCTCATGTAATAAACGCTTGCCCCAACCATACCAGACCAAAGCAATTTCCTTAACTATCTGCCAGGGACAGAATTTAAGGTCCAATGAACGAGAAACACACCGTTTCCCTTAGATTTCATCACTGCTTGTGCTCACACCCATAGGAGTAACCTCGCAAGAAATACATATATTCCACCCTTACTTCTCACCAGCCAATATATTAGAACAGCATGGGAACATTGATTGAATTAATGCTTGGGGTGATTCATACAGTTTCCGGTGCTACTGTATTTCAGAGCACGTTCTGCCTGGTCTGGTATCGAGACGTTGCAATTAATATCATCAAACGATTGTTACAGTTCTCAAGGCATCGGTGGCAAAATTAATGGAACTGTTGCTAAGCAGATACGTATTGCTCAACAAATGTTTGCAAAGGGAAATGTGGCCGGATACCAGTCAACCTGATACATACATTCCCATGGATATTAAGGCTGGTGACCTCTTAATGCTATTAGCAAATGATTTCTGTGCTTAACAACTACAATCAGGCCATCCACCCCCACTAAGCATTTTTTTGAGGGGAGGGGGAATATTTTTCAAAGGTGATGTTTTGGACAGTTTCACTTCCTTCCAAAAGCATTTAAAAAGCCCTCTCCCTTTGGCCTCACCCCTCAGAAAGGTGGTAAAAGGTCACATTCAGAAATTTCCAGATTGTCAGGCCCTCAAAACAGTTTGGGACCCCATCCCCCTAAAATTTGTGTCAGGATCCGCCCTTGTATGTTGCTCAAACATCAAACAAAACCAAACAAAAAAAACCCCAAAGCATGGAATTTACACCCAGACTAGGATTTATAGTTAGTTTTGGTCACGTTGCTTGATGGTCACACCAATACACCTCTCACTATGAAACGTGCAAAAAGATGCTGGCAGCTGGGGTACATGGTGCGGAACCATTTATGCATATTTGATGGCCAAGAAGATCTCCAAGGTAGGATTTTTGTCACCTCCTTCTCCAAGTCAACATTAAATCATTCATGTCACAGAAAGTATTCCTAGATTACATGTAATAATTCGTAGGTGGGTCATACAATCTACATGTACATGACCACCTGCTGTATTCAAAAATTTGATTCTCATCGGACAGTGGGTTTCCACCTTGGCAGGGTCTGCCATCAAACAGGCAGCTTTTGGATATTAAGCGAGATCTTCCATTGTACAGATTCTGATTTAACCCACCATGCCTAATCTTTGTCGGATCCGACAATACAACCCATTGCAGACAGTTTCGGCGAAGCCATTTCAAGAGTCTGTTAGAATCTGGGCTTTGGTTTCTCTGGATATCTCCCTGACGTGTAGCTTTTCCAAAACTTTGGATTTTAGGATGCATTTTCAGTCAGTTTTTGTTCCTTTTTTTCTCTTGGAACTTCCTGCATGATTTGCATACTCACAGCTATTTGAAAAATAAAGTAAGGCCTTGTGAGCTGTTGAAAGCCTTAACAAGTGTTTTCTGGTGTCATTAAAGCTCCTCGTCTGGATGTTTTGTGGATTTCTCTTCATCTCTGACCTCACCCTTGTGTCATTGGTGGGCTTTACATGTCTTGCCTTGTGTTTATCTTTCAAAATTCCCCCAAACTCCTGATGGATTTTGAAGAGTTTAGAAAAGTGAAAAAGTTTTCCTTTTTTTCCCAGGACCAATTCAGCGTGCGGTTAGTTGAATTCTGTTATTTCCTACTTCCCTCTCCCAAATTTGGAAGCTGTAACTCCGAGGAAACACGCAAGCTTTCCAGACCTACTGCTGCCAGTCTTGCTGTACATGTATGTTCTCTATTGCTGTCCAGTGTCAGTCACACAATCTCCTCAGTCCAAGATTTTTACAGACTTCTTGTACTGTACTTGCTGTCGACTGTTTGGTACATTTTTTCCCCCAGTGGCAGAAAAATCTGTGATCAGCAAGCTTGTCAGTGATGCACGCTTTGTATACTACAGTGATCATTGCTGATGGGTGAAATCGTGGTCGGGCATTCAACACTTCTGGTCTGTTTTACCTTAAATGTCCAAATAAAAATGGAGATTCCCAGTTGAACCACATGTGGAAAGTGAATTCAAGAATTTAACGAACAATCAGCCTTCAGTTTGTTTGGGGGAGTCAGCTTGGCATGGTGGTTCTTTCCTCGCCTTCCACCTCTGTGGTCCAGGTTCGATTCCCGGCACGGTTCACATGTGGATTGGGTTTTCAGTCCTTACCTGATAGGGTGGGTTTTACCGAGAATATTCCTCTGGGGCTTTCCTCCCACCCCTAAAACTGTGACTACTTCTCATTTATTCCTCTCTACAGGTTTCTTCAGGCTTGCGAGCGACAGTGCTTAGGGTACTTTTGAAAAATCCTTGGTGTCATTACCAGAAATAATTAACAATGATAGCAACAGCAGCAATTAGTAATTGTTTTATACCAGTGGTATGCACTAGTAATGTTTAATTAATAGTAAAAATCACAGTGGGAAGTAAAAAGATTGGACAGATGGAACTTGACAGGCTCATGTAACCTTGATACATGTTTACTGAGATGCATTGCGGATGATATGGGAGCTCATTTTGTGTCTGATTTCACTCTCTATGTTGTGAGCGCCACAAACCAGGCTAACCTTTTCTCCAGCTGCTCATTATTTGGACTTGTTTCACTGCGACTTGGGAGAGTAATTACACTGTGTCAGTCAGGAAGCTGGCAAGTTCTGTAAGATAATGTGTAATAGTACCTACATGTAGTTTCACCTTGAGCAGAGTTTATGTGTACCAATGGAACCAAGTTCCTCTCAAGTTTCTAATGTTACAACACTGAGGGAGTACTTGACTGGGGCTTAATATTGGACACAAGTCTGTGATACTGACTGCAACCACTGCTCATCGAGTTATGTGTAATGTCAAGCCGCCCCGAGTAATTTGACACAGACTGAGTAAATCTGGGCACTACTCATAGAGTTTTGTGTAATATCAAGCTGCAGCTGAGTAATTTGGACACAACCTGAGTAAATCTGGGCACTACCCACTGAGTTGTGTGTAATTTCAAGCTGCAGCTGCGGCCTGACAAAATCTTTGTCCAAATTCATGGCTCTGCTTTAATATTGTCCTGACATGGAAGACTTTGCCCAAGAATTTTCTGCAACTGAAGTCAGTTCTTTTTTTCACATAGATGGTTGTGATAAAATTGCAAACCTGCATCGCGGAGAGACACAAAACAAACAGTCTCTCCGTGTACTTATCAACGGGGGGTGCGTTAGCCTGAGTTTTTTCCGAGACTGACCCATCGGCTTGGATTGCCAGTGCGGTATCAGGAACGGCGTGCAGGAATATTGACATCTATAAGCCATCAGTCGCTGTCCCCATGTGAGATTATCTGTTTCCCCCTCTTCCGATTCGGCGACGCTCCGTGCCCTAGACTCCCCGAGATGGGTATCAGTTAAACATTGTCGTGCCATGCGATTGACAAGCGATTACCTGAGGTGTCCAGGGGCCTCTTTGCCAAGTGTTTTTATTTTTTTTTATTTGCAGTGTTGGTAACACAACCTGTCCTACACGTAGACTCAAAAATGCTGCTATTGTATACTACACGCTTTATGGCTTCAAAGTAAAATTGGTTTGGGTTTCACTTTCCCTTGGATCAACTGCTTTCCTCATTTTTTATTTCTCATGTGTTAAAGAAGTCTTGTGTGGTGTGGCATTTCCCACATTTGTTTATGAATTCCAAATCAGTGCATCCAATGATGATGATTCCAAATATGCATGCCCTTGTCAGTGAAATGGTACAAAAAATGAATTTTTTAAAAATAGAATTGTCAACAAATCAGCAATTCCATGTGAGTGGAAACCTGTCATTCTTTAAACTGACCTCATTTCCCTTCAGAACTCATAAATAGTTTTTCCAAAAAGGAGATAGGTGTGCAGTACCATTACCTTTATTTCCAGGCTATTTTTTATGACACTCTTTTTTTTATTGACGAGTTGTGAATAACATACGAGGTTGGTGATTGAAGGACAAATATTCCACCTGGTAGACCAATCATCTGCTCTCTAAATCTTTTATCTTTCTTGTATTGAAGAGCTGTCCCATATATCAATAATATATGGGATAGCCAAAAACAGGTGTCTGGTACCACCGTTGTTGTTATTTTGCCCGATGTAAATCCACACCGTGGTGTAATTAATTGCTCGGCATCCTCTGTGCTTGCCGTTGAAAGATGTCTCCACTTCTCCTGTTTCTGGGTGATTACACCCCAATTGGGGGAGTATTTATGGCAAAAGCGGCGTTTATCTGTCCTCTCATATCCCATCCATAACAAGGGAGAGTAAATACATGTATGCGCTTGGCCGGTCCAGATCTGGAGAATGGACGGTGATAACGCCCGAGCCGAAGGCCGGGGACTTCTGCAGCGTCCATTAAGACCAGCCAAGCATGCATTTATTCTCCTTCATAAATGGTTGCTACCCTCTGAGTCACAGACTCAAACATGTTCAGATATTGTCAATTTGCAAAGATTTTGTTTGACGTTTTTACTAAATTATTTGCAAATACCCCGCAAGCCATGTTGAGGTATGGTTTGTTCCTCATGCTCTTGTACAATGTATGTAGTCATAAAAAGTCTGCTTATATGGAAATACAGGCGATTCACAATAGTGCGCCTCCAAGAGTTTGTAATGCATTGGCCAATCACAGCGCGCAAAGTTTGTCGACTTTTTCCAAACGCGCATTGGGTCGACAGATTTCGCGCATTGTGATTGGCCAACACGTTGCAAACTCTTGGAGGCGCACTGTTGTGAAGCATCCGTATTAGTGTGCAAGTGGCACATACTGTACTGCACGAGGTGGTGATTCATCAACAGTTTAAGACTGGTCATGTGACGGGCTGTCAACCACTAGGAATAGTTATAACTGTCTTAGGTTTTTTATGACTTCTGTAATTAATGTGGCATTTATTCTTCTGCATGCGTCCGTTTTTTTTTTTTTAAGAAAAATGATATTAATTGCTGTTTTTTCCCACTAATTGTCCATTTGTCAAACCATTGTTCAGTGCTCCTTCTTGATCAACATCCCGTCTTCTCCAAGTTGACTTTGCTCTGTATGGATTGTCATATAGGGAAACATCTACCTGGTCTGTGCCTGGTCTTCACTTCAATTATGCCCCATTTCACAGTCGCCGTGCCCCACGGTTCCCTGTTCGTGATGTTAAAATAGCTTTCCCACTTGACCTCCCCTTTCCGTTGTTTTGTTTGTTAGTTGGTTTTTTGGGTCTCAATTTATCTGTTTCCCCCTTGGCACTTTTATCGTGTTGCCGTTTTTCCATTTTAGACTCATGGACGCTCTCTGTTCTGTAGATTTAGCTTAATTGCAGAAACGCATCAGACGCACATGTACATGTGCAAATGGAATTCAAGGTTACTGTTTGATGTTGGATGACGTGTGTTTTACAAACACAGGCATATTAGTTATTATGGGAATATACCAGGCAAGATATGGGACGGAGGGGTAACCCCCCCTTACCTGTCCAATCCCTATACACACTCTAGACTATTGTTACCTAACACATCCCCCTTAGAAGTCTGTAAGGAATTCCTGAGATTCCGATCAAACAATGACCAACACAAAGGTGGGGGGGTTCTCTCCGTCCCATATCTTGCTTCAAATGTGTGGGAAACTATCCCCTGCAACTCACTTCAAATTGCAAACATCTTCCTGTTTGGCATAAAGCACACACATGAACTTTTCTACCGCCTTCAAAGTTCTTTTTGAGAAGACACCCCACTCCCTCTACCATTGACCCTCACCCAACGTCATATCCAATTGTCCTGCATTAGCCTACAGGTATTTGAGGTATGGCAGACACAATTGGAGGACATTGTGTTCATACTCGTACTCATGAAAATGTACTCATACTCTCAAGAAAAAATTTCCCCACACTCGTATTCGTACTTTTGCCAAACTACTCGTACTGCATGTTGTACTCATATTCATGCAAAGGCACCGTTCTCACACTAATATTCGTACTCATGCAAAGGTGCCCCTACTTACACTAATACCCATAATCATGCAAAGGCACTAATACTCGTACTCATGCAAAGGCTCCCCTACTTGTACTTGTGGCAAAGTTCTGCATTTGGTTTTGGTAATATTTTCAGTATTCACTCCAAATGTACCCACTTCAAATATGCTTTCCTACTTCATCTGCCATGCTTTAAAAAGACTATAGAAAAACTCCAAAATTATATGTACATTGAAACTTACACAGTCACTTCCAAAAACCCAAATACAGTAACTTTTTGGAATCAAACCAAAACTGCCATTTGGAAAACAAATACTGTTAAATTTCAAATGTTGTGTTTTGCTGAACACTTTAAGATTTTGCTTTGAAAAACTGCCCTTGATCCAACCATTTTCTGAAATGATGGGAACGGAAATAATCTGTGACAGTGTTTGGATTGATCATCTGCCCTTCTGACATTTACAAATCCATAGAAGCTTACAATCAAGCCGCAAATACAAGTGTGGCCTTAATTAAGATATCAGCGCACTTAGCACACCTTTAATGGATTCCCGTCTAATGCAGTGACCGAATTTTTTCTTGTTACCACCTGAGGCACTCATCGTTAAACACCAACCTAAGCCCTTTCCAACTGATTAATGATGCTGTGCCCTCATTCCCACTACATGTTCCACTAGAACCCAGCAAGCCCTATCACACGACATTCAACCAATCACCCCTCTCCCCCCTCCCCATCTCTCACACCCTGCATCTCCCTGTCTCCCATTTCCCAGTTCCTGTGTCCTGTTAGTCCCTTCTCTCCAGACCGGCCTGTGTGCCTGTGTGTTCCCAGTGTATAATCGAGCGAGGACAATCAATAAATTACTCTCTTCACGATTCATAGGAGCTACGGTTCACTTGTTAAGAGCGCCGCGGAGATGACAGATTTAGTTGGCGCTGCGATCTCATCTCTGCGGGCTGCATTTTTTTTCTCCATCTCTACAAACTCCCCACCCCAACTTCTCCAGGCCTTTTTCTAAAAAAAAAGCTCACTGCTACCTGGAGCTTCATTCGAGCAATGAGAGTCACTGGTGAGTGTGTCTGTACACGTAGGCCCTGCTCTTGGATAAGTATATGATGATTGCCACAGCATTGGCCAGGAGTACGCCGCAAATTCATTTGTTTGTTGTGGCATGACTTTACTGCTGCCGACGATGCTATCATCCATCAGTGATATATGGAGGCCCATTGAGGAGGTGAGTTACCGAATGGTTTGGCTGTCTATTTCTTGCAGCCAACTGTCTCTAGTTAATGATGCTTTATAATGATTTCGGTGTATCTCTAATGGGTCTTCAGCACCAAATGATGAAATAAATGGATATACAACAGGAAAAGTTAGTTCATAGTTTGAACTACTCAAGTTCCCAGGTCAGTCTGCAGTTCTGTTTCCGTAAAATTTTTATAACGGAACATTAATTACCATTTACACAAAAAAAGTAAAATTTACATCAGATTTTTTCTCAGTGCAGCTTTGATTTTCCTTTTTGCTTGTTTGGAGGAATTCCTGATTAAATTTCACCACAATGTGTCTTTTTCCTGTGTCATTTGCTTTCTTGTCATCCGATAAAACTCAGCAAACGTATTGCTACAGAAGAAAGAAGAAAAGTCCAAGCACTAGCCACAGAGAAGTTCTGATAAACAGTTTTAACAACATAATGTAAGCCTGATCGTGGAAGATGACATGCTCATTATTCTATCAGCCTTCATGCGCAGTACACCGCGATTCAAAAACTGAAACCATAGAAAGGTTTGCCCTCTAGGAACCACAGGGACAATATTTTTTAGATGAACCACTGTGAAAATATTTTTTAGATAATATGTATTCAGTGAAGCATTGATTGAGTTTGATTTTACATACCGGCATGTAAACCCAAATTTGAGTTGGTGGTTTACTAAATATAGCAACTTTGCCTGCCACCCACATGGCATATTTCTCATCAATTTTCATTTTAATACAGACTGGATGATCACTCCCAAAATGTCAAGAATCTTTAGAATCAAAAAGCCTACTTATTCAAGGAATGAAAAAAACAAGCCCGGAAGTATTACATGTACACCCAGTATTATTTGACAAGCTGTCAGTCCGGCCCACGCGCCTATATTTGTGGAAGAATCACCTGTTAGCTTATCTATCATTTTTCATCTCAGAGACAAACTTTCAGTGTTGTGGTCATACTTTTTGAGTACCAATTTCTTTGCCAAATATATTGAATAGGTTAGGACAGAACAAAGCTGAAATACATGGGCATTTGGTAGTACGTGCACAAAGGTACGATTGCAGAATAAAATGATGACTTCACACCATCACGGTTTAATGAAAAAAAATAAGTTTTTATGACAAGTACTTAAAAAGTAATCAGCTGAGTACCTTCTGAGTATTTTTCTCCTAAAAATTTAATTTTCACAGAATTGGAAGTCTGAAAGTTTTTTGTAATCTGTGCATTTACCATTAAATGTCCATTGTTCTCTGGCTTTGTTCCTTCCTAATCCATTCAGTATATTTTGGCAGTGAACTTGGTACTCGAAAAAATACTCAACTACAACACTGCAATGTTTGGGGCAGTTTTTCAAATATAAAGAAAGGCAGTGCCAGTTGATTTAATTGGATTCATCATGATAAATTCAAAAGAATCAAATAACTCAAAACCAGGGTCATATTAAGATGTATCCGCCCCCTTTTTCTCTGGCCAAATTTGAGTTCGTGTCACCCAACGCCTAAAAGTTCACTCTTTTTTGTAATACACCACACATCCCTTTCACACACTTGGTCAGCAATGAAAACTTTGCGCATACAAAGCATTGCGTCTTGTTGACTCAGTTTGTAATCTCTGATGTGAAATAAATTGAAGTGCATCATGACACGTTACCCTTGGTATCCCCATTTTTACCGTCCTTGGGGATGCAACTTCCATTTACATGTATCTCCATACTGATAGCCTTGTTGACCTTTAAAAGAAATGGAAAGAAAATATCTCCATTGACGCTTTGACTCATTAAAAAATCACGGCAACAAAGAAGAACAGAGCACTTGTGCCTAGATTGGAGGTCAGCTTGCTGTGATGTATCAGCTGATAAGGACATCTTGATCCTACTGTTTGATCCGGTAACGCTAATGTGGGATTAATTGAAATGAGTGACTGACCCAGGAAGCAAGGAAAAAAAAAAAAAGAAAAAGGAAAGAGATGGTAGAATTATGGCCTCGTTTATCGGATGCACCTGTCAACGAGGCTAAGATGGTTTGGACGCAATCTAATAAGGGCCTCGGTGAGAGATGATGAAATTAAAATGTCACCCACCGGCAATGGAGCGTAATAACTATATGAAAATATGTGGATGTATGTCTTACTTGTCTGAAGAGCATGCATTTTCTGGTGTGATTGTCAATTTAGAAGCATGTGCTATGTTAATTTCACACCATAGTAGGGGAACTTCTTGTAAGGGCATATTTGTATCCTTTAAAGGGATGTACCATAAATTTGGAGGGGGGATATGACCTTGTGTTAAGGCTTTGTAGCTCCCATCCTAGGGTTTGGGGTCTGAATCCTGGCAGGTGGTTGTGACCTTGGGCAAGTCACTTTACCTAGACATGCCCCTCTCCACCCAGGAGTAAATGGGTACCTGTGAGGGCAGCCATGGTTATTGATGTTTAGCCGTTACTCCCCAGGGAGCTGAGATGGTCTCAGGAATGCTGAGATGCTGTGAGCCTAGTCAGCAGGGCCAATGATAACATGAAGGCACCTTTGAATGACAGACACTGTTCGATACCCGGTTGCCTCATAAACGCTGTTATTATTTTTATTATATTCCATCTCTCTGTCTTTGGCAAAGCACAAATCATGGAGGGGGAATAGGAAAAGCATCACTGTCTGCAGGGCATGGCTTTCCACAAAATAGATTTCCCCCATTGAATGGCCAAGTTTTTTAGCATTAGAAATGGAAATGACATGTAGATGTGCACTGTTGTTCAGGCATCATCAGCTTACATAAGCAGAAGTGCCCCGTCATCAGTTGAAAAGAGCCCTGTTGGTCAGGAGTATTCATTTTGTTGGTCGCAATGCGAGTGCAATGCTTACGTTTTCTAGTCATTCGGGAACCAGCAACGCGCAGTTGTGTAGTACCAAAGGAACCTCTGTTGCTAAGGAAAGAGCACCCTCTCTTGGTCCAGCTCGAGGCCCATATATGTAGATTACACGAGATAGGTAGACTGTCACTTATATGCGTCCAGACGACACTTATTGTCATCGTTACATTGGAGGAAATTTAGGATAGAAAGGATTCTCGGAATCCCATTTACTGTCTGTTGCACAGTTTTACAAAATCCACCTGAATTGTGCTCTCCTCTGACTCATGTGAAATGTTCTCTGCCAGGCTGAGCGAGAAGAACACAGAGGTCCAACAGAGAGTGTCCTGGTGATAGAAAAAGGCAATAAACTTCTCCTTACTGCACCATTTATTGCGCTCTTTGTAGATCATTCTGTTGACAAGGTACGGCAGTTTGCAGTTTTAAACCTGCCAAATAGATAGAATACTGAGGGAAAAAGTCTTCAAAGCCTCAAGCATTGTATGCAGGAAAAAAACAGCACACCCACGCCAACTGCTTTTCCTTAAAAAAAGTAGATTTGTCCCATGTCTGACACTAAAATGTATTGTCGACTTCACTGTCACTGATGGTGAAGTCTACAATACATGTTGAATTTTAGTATCAAAGATTAATAGCAGGCCCGATATTTTCCCCTGTGCAAATTATGTTAGATTTTTTCCCTTTCATTTCCTATTATTTCCTGTATTTTCAACATTCAGTACTGTGGTCATTATACCTGGGGGGGGGGTTCTTGAAGGAGTATTTCTCTCGTTTTCCCTCAGGCGCAATTAATTATAAGTTCAAATCTGTTGTCTTGCCCCCATTTTCCCGAGTTTCAGGAGGAAGTAATGTACATGTCAAGTTTTGCACAAAGTACATGTAGTGAAGAAACAAATTTAAACGTAAAAGTACCGGGTAGGTGAGGATGAGGAAATATTTTACAGTATGCAAGGAGTACTTGTCTCATTCCAAATTATGTTTTTCTTCAATAACTTGTCAACTGGGAGATACCTATGAAAATGCATTGTTTTTCCCAGGGGTGTACGGATTGAATCAACAACCTTTGCAATTGTACATGTGCACGTGTGTACACTCATCGTGCCGTTACTCCCTTGAGGAAACACACACGAAAATCCCATTCGCCCAGGTAGTTGCTTCACACACGCAGATCATGCTGATTGTTTTACGTCGCATAGGGTGGCGACGACTGGTGGATCATGGTAAGGTCCCTTGGATCGGTCAATAAGTCAATCACATCCGGCGCGATGAACAAGCACCCCCCCACCACACACACAGGATCCTGGATAATTTATCATTCAGTATTCCCTTACCCTCCCTTACCCGGTTGCCTCTCATCACATCATAATTATTAATTTCTGGTAATGACACCAAGGATATGCTCAAAAGTACCTCAGGCACTGAAGCTCGTAAGCCTGAAGAAATCTGCATAGAGGAGACAGTGAGAAGTCAATTACTGTTTTAGAGGTGGGAGAAAAACCCCAGAGAAATATTCTGGATAAAACCCATGGAATCAGGTAAAAACCCAATCCACGTGTTGACCGAGCCGGGAATTGAACCCGGACCTCAGAGATGGATGGCGAGGAAAGAACCACCATGCCAAGCTGACTCCCCCAAACAAACTGAAGGCTGATTGTTAGTTAAATTCTTGAATTCACTTTCCACATGTGGTTCAACTGGGAATCTCCATTTTTATTTGGACATTTAAGGTAAAACAGACCAGAAGTGTTGAATGCCCGACCACGATTTCACGTCACATACCACTATGCCAACCTGACTCCCCAATTTCAATTTCTAGGGTGACATTTTTAGGGGGCACCTGGGGGGCTGCCCCAGTTTTTGAGGGGGGCACTGAAAAGTGGCATATGCATGTACTTAGGTTATGTACATGTACAATTCAAAATTTCAAATGGAAAGTGTACCCGGAGGTTAGGGGGCATGTCCCCTGTGTCCCCTTCCATACACTAGTTGTGCCACTGTCCCCTCCCATGACCTCTCCAGAGGGTACATGGGCCTGAATATAATGAGAGGGTTTTGTGGTCATACAGACGAATTTGATTTGCAGCTTGAAGTTCCCATCAAGTGTACCTCACTAGAGCATTAAAATTGTGACTTATCAATCCAAGAAATCTGCACAAATTGCTTCTGAAGCAGCAGCCACATCCAGCCAGGATGTGGAAAATTTGATGGAAAGTATATTTGGTGATAAAGCATTGAATCCCCAAATTTTGAAAAAAAGAAAGAAAAGTACATGTAACTAGGTACGGGTAGGTGTCAGACTTTGGGCCAAATACAATTCTGACATTAA
This sequence comes from Acanthaster planci, assembly GCF_054643075.1. NCBI lineage: Eukaryota > Metazoa > Echinodermata > Asteroidea > Valvatida > Acanthasteridae > Acanthaster > Acanthaster planci. The sequence goes on from NC_141787.1 coordinate 1,996,244, forward strand.
ATTGGGATTTGGGAAATTCTTTATGTACAACTGCAGGCATTTCTAGTCTCACGTGTTAGTGGTGTCTCCTAATTTGGCACATTTCAATCGTTTTCAATTTCAATTTTTTCCTGTGGACGTTTAATTGGTAGTGGTGCCAAACTTCCCATTGTCAGTAAATTCAAATAGATGGTTGAACTGGGGCAATCGGAATTCCCAAGAATTTCTCTTTCTATATTATTTTAGGGTTAGACTCTCACTCGTGATAGTTGCTGTAGAATATAATACTTAAAATGAAAACAAGTAACTCAAAGTTTATTGAACTGTGTGATATAAGTTGAATTCAGTTCAATACAACGTACATTGTCCATGTACGCTTAATAGCCTTTAGCCTCACATAGCCTACATTCACACGTGGGCATTCGCACTTCCATGTAGTTCGTTCGCAGCATTACGGAAAGTCATATTTGTTTTCGAATTTAATTTTCCTGGAGCCTTTCATCATGCATGATATTTCTGAGAAACTCAGTTTGGCCCATCTGTTTATGAAATTTGCCTACCGTACCTTGTCTCTCACCTTTGCTTTGTCTTCATGACCCAATAATGAAAACGAATGATCACCCACATGCTACAGATGCACAGGGTGCACGTGTGCGCTTGCACATTTTATCCAAATCGCGTGCGTGCCACCAATTTAGGTGGTTTGGGATGCCATGATGTTTTGGGAGGGGGTCCGTTTAATTAACTTAATGCTATTGAAAATGTGGGTTCATTCATCATGCACTCCTAATCAAGTGCGCCGTTATTGCATGTGTATGTTGCGGTGTGAAATTGGTTACCTGCTGTGCAATTAATTTTCTTTTTTTCCCTCACCGGCGGCACCTGAATGTTTCAGTGTTTGCTTGACTTGAAAACAGGCTTGAGAAATGATAAATGATCATGTTTTCTTTGCTTCTGTGCTCAAAGGTTTTGCTTGTATGCTAGCCCACTGAAATATCTAAACCCAGTTACATGAAACCGTTACTCAGAAAATTACATGCTTAGCCTATTCGTGAGCTCAGCAGAGATAAGCTAGGAGCCAGTCAACAGCAGCAGCAAATACTGACATTTTCACTGGTAACCTTTCCTTCACTGAGTGAATTTTTCCATGATTGTCAAATTTCTTGACAGCAACCCATATGAGTTGCACACAGCATCCTGGTTTCCTATTGGTTGTTTCGCATCGACCTGTGCAGCAGGTACTTTGAATTATACTTTGGCATTTATTCCACCGTTTGGAAATGAACTGTTTGGCAAGTAAAATCAATCTGCAATTGCACTGCCTCAGAAAGTGCAGGCTTATTTCTTTAGAAGTGCTGTTTGCGTGAACCTGTGCATGTGGGTGTGTGCATTTACATTGTACACCTGTAATTCGCAGATCTTCCAAACGTCTGAATTATGCATGGCACGGGAACGCAAAGGTCGCACCCTGTGAAGCTCAATTTTGCCCAATTTAAATGGAAATGCAATAAATCAAAAGTGATGTTGATGGCCGGCTGAGTCCAACTGAATCGGTTACACTTACTCTTAAGATCACCACCAGCAGTCTGCATTCCTTGTAATGAAATTCCCCATCGGAGGTCAGCGAATTCCCCATGAGGGGTCAGCCTGGAATTAATCCATGTGCCCTTCTTGTAGTTTGTACTTTCATTTCATTTGCAGAGTTAGTGATGTACATTTAAGATGCACTTCACATGCAGAGTTTGAAGTAAAAAGTGGACACCATGGTACCTAACTTAGTATTCCAAGGAAATAGCTTTGGCTGAAAAATGGATTTAAATTGGCCATACTGTCTTCTCAAAACACTCATCAACAACCTTTGGAAAGTAAACATGAGATCTGTTTGAGCCTGTCATGTTGCCCAGTTTTACTGTCAACTCCCATCCAACATCTTAAAAGATTTTCTTTTAACTCATCTTAAAGTTACTGAGTTAATTTGTAAAGGTGGTTACGGGTACCAGGCCCCATACTTAAGAACTTAGTGCTCTGTTACGTGACTCATGATGCAGGGCTCCGGTCAAGTGCTCTTGAACACTGTCCAAGATTCTTTTGAAAGACTCAAAAATGGCTCTGGCGACTTGTGAGTCATTGCATTAGGTTGGGTCAAATGTTTTACAGTATCAAAGTCATAAAGCACTGACTTTGATACAGTCTTGTCATAGCCTAATAGGTTTTCCTGAGTCACAAAGACATTGGCAAATCATATGTGCTCACCTGTTGCCGTTGAGTTGTTTCATCTGTTCAACATTGACCTTTACCAACAAGTAATTCAATTGTCCAGTATTTGTAAACCCTAGTACTCTATGCCAGGCGGCTTAATTCCTGGTAGGGGATTTTGGGCACGGTAAACCATCTGTTGTGGCATTTGGCGGAGGCGTAATTGCGTCAGGGTACATTTCAAGGGTTTCATTGAAACCTGAAGATCTCGAAGACCTGGTGTTGCCAAATGGGAAAATGCAGTTATCTGCATTGCAGGCCCACTGAAATGTCAGCAGTCGACCACAGACAGGTTCCAAACTCTTAATACTGTTACTTTTTTAATTGCACTGATGATTTCTCGTCGCATTACCCCCCCCCTTCTTCTGGCAGGGTGGACTTTCTATACGCGCGCCGTGGACACTGACCTTCAAGTTGCCAGCCAGTAAATTAGGTCAGCCCATCAACTAACCACGAATGCTTCATTTGATTTCCACAGCCTGTGGCTAATTGCAACATGTGTCGTAACGGTTACGCTGTCTTGATCAAGGGAGTAAGCTTGAACAAATACCGGAAATGCAATCATTTGTGCGATTAAAGCTGTTCTGGAGAACTAGGATCTCATTATTTGTAGTGCATACCACTTACCATTTACAGATCGTGTGGAGGTAGAAAGTTCCAAAATACATGTAGTCAACTTTTCTTTGGAACTTCTTCTTCTGTTACAACAGAGTGTAGTGTGGGAACTGTAGATTTAAAGTCTCCTGAGGGCCAGTGATGGACACTTGCAGACAACACTGAGATTTGGAAAAGAAACATAAACCCCATGGTCTTTACTTCTTAACCACATGAAGCTTCCAAGTACACGTACATGGACGCATAGTCAGTACATCATTCGGAACTATTACAAGAATGTGCATCCTTTGAGATATTAACAATTCGCCCTTCGTTTGTTGCCCCAGACCCTCCCTAGTTGTGTAAGCCAGGCCTTGATTGCTAATCGCCCGTGCTTTCCCGTCCACAGTATGCAAATCTCTGAGGAATGTCACTTCAGACGAGCTCACGCCAGATCGACGCGTGGGCTTTGTTGCACGAGTTCATTTTCTTGCCAGTTTTTTCACCCCTCCCCTACCGTCCATGCTGTCCTCTGTGGCCGCTTGACGCAGCGGAAAGTAAACCCAAACCAGAGTGCATTCACATTTATGCTGCATTAAAGGCTTTTGTGTAATCTCCCAAGATTTAAAAAAAAAAAAAATAAATCGCCACCCAACTTGGCATTTATACTAGCCCTTCAAAGAATCTTAAGGCTTTCGTCGCAGCCAGTATGTCGTTCATCAGTTCCTGTCCCTTTGCCATTTCAAAACTCATATCGTCATAGATATACAAATACATAATGAACCACAAGGACTTGGACATAAAATGCACCTGAGACTCTTCCATGATGATGGCCCTTGGAGTGGGCACTGTGAGATTTTCAGAGGAAAAGCAAAACCCTTGTCATTTGGTCCTCACATATTTTTTTCTGTGATAGCCGCTCTGCCCACTTAGATTTCTCTGCATTAGGAGGATGCATAATGGTGAAATCTTGATAGTTGAGAATTTTTTGTGTACATGAAGTACTTTCTGAATATTTTTACTACCAATATTTAGTTGTTCTTCATAAACACAGCAAGGAAAAGTGACAGTACAAAGCAGTTTTAGAAGGAAAAAATTTAGACTTGGGACTTTAATGTTCAGAAATACTTTTCAATTACTCTTGGAGACAGAAGTACTTGAAAGAGTCTGGGGAAAATCTCCATTTGCTTGAACTCACGTTAAGAAGACATGCATTGTCTTCTTGCACCAAAGTGGCTATCATAAGATTCTTTGACATTAGTTTTTGCACAAAATTTAATTAAAATTAAATCATTTCTTCTTGTTCGTAACTTACAGGTACATGTACACATGGAGAGATTTTTTTTTTTATTTGAATGAAAGGCAAATGATAGTTACATGTTTGTACAGTGGTTTAATCTCAGCAAGTAGAACTTTGGAGGGGAGATATACATGTACACGGCCAGGACGGCCCACGCCTGCATTTTCATGAAAGCCCCCGGTTGCAAATCATTTCAAGGAGATGGGTAAAAAGCACTGGAACCTAATTAAAGCCAGCCAAACCGCATAAGCAATTTCTAAGAATATACGCTCCTGTGTTATACCTTACCTCACCAGTTTGCGGTATTAACGCGGAGAACTTTGCCCACCCTTCCTCCCTTGGAGGGCCATTAACAATGATGAATGGTAGGAAGAGATCTCATTTTTTTGGGGGGGGGAGGTTGGCACGAAGCCCATTAAATGGTTTAATGAAATCGGAAATGTGTTTACACAGACTTTGACAGCATTTCCTGATAGAAATGTGCAACGGCGACACAATGCGAGAAGATTGCTCTTCAGTGGATGGCTTGAATTTTTGAAGTCTGTTACGGATTCCAAGAATTGGCTGAAAATTGTGGGCAACCGAAATTGTGAATGGGACATTGTTGAGTAATACCAGTACATACATGTATGCTGTGCAGGCAACGCCTTGTCTCCCTCTTCCTTTTTGGAAATCTCTCTTTCTGAACACCGACTCACAGTGTAAATAGCTTGCATCCTTCGGTGAACTTTGTTAGATTTCTCTGTAGAAAATTTCGGAAGACTTTATCAAACGTTCATGCATTTTGGTTTTTTTTTGGGCCCCATAGTATGAATCCTGGGATTTGTACCGGTATGTAGTCCTGAGGACTCAGTTACAAGGCTTCGCATTCTGTTTTGGGCCTTCATCAGTGAAATTTACCAATTGGGTGTGCAGACAAAGATCAAATCACTGCCGTGTCTGGTGTGGCCCGGTGTGCTCTTGTGACCCTTGTCATTGGAGGCAAATTTGGACCTCTTCATGTGAGCTGGTATAAAGTGGGAAGTACATGTACATATGCATGCTTGTAGCACATCAGTCCCGACCTTTACGACCAGAAGAAAGTGGTTCTTTGATGCAGTGATGGCCTGGGTACATGTACATGTAGCTGTGGCTGTCTGCAGCTCTGTGCCATTTGTCAGCTGTCGGGAATCAAGATATTGTCAAAATTTCCGTCAGCCTGAGTCATTTGACATGCGCGGAAACCCGGTGACAAAATGATGGGGGGGGTTTCATTCTGCTTCATGATATTGTATTCTCTCCATCTTTGACCAGCCATCAGGGAAACACAGATAGTAGACATGTTGGATTCAGCATTCGTTAACGAGCGTGTGAGGTGTTTTGTTTTTATAGTATTCATAATACTAGCCTTGAGATTATGAAACGGTGCATGTTAACGATACATGTTTCATGCTAAGCGAGGCATTCTGTTTACATTGTGAGACAGACTGTATACTATAATTTTATCACATGTAAATATTTCATGTAAAGTTACATGTATTGTAATGCTAAATGTACATGTAAATTATAATAAGAGATTGCATAGGTTGATTTTATATGAAATGACCGCTCATCTTTATGTGCCTATGCTAGAGCCGGATAAATTGGGTTACAGGCCCACCATGGCAACAGTTGTCATGGAAACTTACTCCCTGCGAATTTTCACAAAAGGGATTTTGTCTGTTTCTGCGTTCTGCATGCTTTAATTACACAATCTTTGACTGGCACGCAACAATGGGAATTACATTTAGGTCTTTCATTTAAAGTGCAATAAAAAAAAGGATACCGAATCTTCCCCTAAAATGGGATCTTAGAAAAAAAAACTGAGGAGGAAAGACTCTGTGAAAAAAACAACAGCACTTGTTGAAATCAGTTTTGCAAGATTGTGCACTCAGAAGTAACAAAAATGTCCAAGAGATTGTGGATTGTACATGTACATCCCATCTACTCATACATATACATTCATAACAACTGACATACTATATATTCCATATATTCTGACATACTATATACTTTATATACATGTGCTCTGACATATTATTTACTATATACTCTGACATACTACATGTACACATATATACTCTGACATACTATATACTCCAGATACTCTGGGATACCACATGTATGCATTCCATGTACTCTGACATACTATATACTCCACATACTCTGGGATACCACATGTATGCATTCCATGTACTCTGACATACTATATACTCCAGATACTCTGGGATACCACATGTATGCATTCCATGTACTCTGACATACTATATGCTCCCAATATTCTGACATACCAATACGGTATACTCTCTACAAAATGCCAGTAGGTATTGTCCCTCTCCTTATTCTCCTTGTAGTTCAGTCAAATACAGCCCACCCCTTTTCTCCCCCTTCTAATGAAAAAGGACTTAACAGAAGCTAATCTGCATATATATATCTTGGAGTAGGATTTGGGATGTGTCAGTAAAATAAGGGTTGCTTTCTATAGATAAGGCATATATTTTAGTCTTCTTTATTAAATTTGACTTCTGCCCAAAATGTTTGTTCCCCTTTTTGTGGGAAAGTGGTGGTGGGACTACATGTAGCTGTCATATACATGTATCTAACCCCCTCCTGTCCAAATCTCTTTGGCCAAACAGTGGACTGCTACAAATCGAAACAGCTTCAACCCCCCCATCTTTTCTGTCCAATCACGAGGCAGCTTGTCCCGCGATCTCCAGAAAAAGGAGGGATAATGGCTTGCTATTGATCCAGTCACATTTCTGAAGGGCTGCCTCCCACCCCCCCTAGTATTGTATGCAGCCAAACTGTGAGCCGCATGTACATGCACACTTATTGATATCAGGCAGCTTCACTAAAAGCACTCAGAAAAAAAAAAAAAAAGGTCGCCGTCGCTCTCCCCAGATGAAACGTCTGGTGCCAAACTACGTAGATCTCAAGATTGATGAAGTACACCGCCTTTGCCACTGATATGACATGAGTTATTAGCAATCCATACATGTACATGTACAGGTTTTTGGTAGCCTTTATTTCCTCCCATTTTTTTTTTTTTTTTGGTCATTTGAGAGCAAGAATCCCATCTGCGGTTGGTTAATGAAGTGTCAGCTCCTGCCTCTGAGCTGTCAGTCAGTGGGGGAAAAAAAGGAAGGAAATTTTCAATGCAGTGTAACATCTGTCCTTGTGGAGCTTAAAAGGTTCAGAACAACGTGTGATGGACAGCAAAGTTATTAAAACCCTTGATTTCAATATTGGGCACATTATATACGTGGGTTCTCGTATCAGTTTTTTTGCCTTGGTCAATGTATTTTGCCCGTACGGGTGTATGTACCATGGCAGCCTTTGGTGAGCATGCAACAGTATTGATTCTGAATGCTGAATGGAAGTTGTGATTCCTCTAGCTGCAATAAGCTTTTTGCGAGTTAGATTTGAATAAAATCTGGTAGACTGAGTTCTTTAAATTCACATGAACATAGCAATTCCATACTAAAGCCTTAGTTGCCATACTGAATCACGAGGTATAGCAACAGTGTCTTTAGTCTGGGGAATTCAAATTGTTACGTTTCTATGCTATCAGATAACACAGGGTACCAGCTTGTATTCAAATTTAGCTTGCAAGTGGCTTATTGAATCAACTTAATTAAATTCTCAACACAGAATTCAAATTGTAATTCCTCTTAACGTCAGAATCAACTAAAATCATTTCCCAACACAAAAATCAAAAAGATGGCTCCTCTCCACAAGCGAACCAACTTAAATTGACTTCCAACAAAGAACCTGAACTGTTAATTGAATGTTAAAAATCACTTCCACACACTGATTTAAAATTGTGCCTTTACTCCAAAGCCAAATTATCCGCTCGGAGTGGAACAAAAGAAATCATGCTTTTTGGGATACTCACCGCATAAACACGCCATGAGGCGCTCAAGAATATACGTGTTTGATGCGGAGCACGCTGAGTACGCGCAACTAATTTATTCCGGCATGTGTGATCTTTGCATACACGCAAAACACGTGCAAGAACCCGCTTGTAACCAGCTGTCTATCTTTCACCGATTGGGGGTGCATTTCAACTCGGGGCAGATAAGGGAATTGGATCAAAAAGCCAAATAGATAGAATTGGTTCCACAGACAAAAAGCAGAATCACGACTCCACTATTTATCTGAATTAAGTACACACAAATTCTACATATAGGTCCCCTGCAAGTCCATTTTGAGTGGCATTTGCCAAATCTGAAACCACCCTGAGGCCTCAAGCAATATTTCCTCATAAGAAACGTTCACATTCATGAGGTGTCATTCAGAAACTGCATTCTCGCACCGATTCCACCTTACCGAGCTCTGATTTACTGACAGAAATGCTTCCTTGAGCCTTCCTCAGAAGAAAAAAAGAGCCAAGACTGAACGCAGCTCGTTGAAATGTCTCTAAGAGACACCCCCCCTGTCTGTCTTCAGAAATACCTGTCCTTGTACATCCAACTCTTGAAGTGTAGCTATCCGTCATTAATCATAAACAAGCCAGAGCCACTCTGCTCGGATGATCTAAATGCATACACGACACATCCACGTGTCAATAAAAAAAAAGTGGGAGCAAAGGAAAAAGAAAGAAGAAAAAAAAAATTATTTATTTGAAACAAACAATCATGGTTATGATGATGATTATCAGCATCGGTCTCGCGCGTGATGAATGTTTATTTGCGCACTGGCGCCGTTCCGTACGACATGGAGGCTTGGCCCCAGACGTTGGTCACGGCGATTAATTCCATGTTTGTGAGCTGTCATATTCTGCGATTGTCAGGCAGACGGAAGGGGGGGGGGAAGTGAGTGGGAAGGTGGGAACTTGGAATGCACACAAACCATGCTGAGACTCATGGCCTTTATATCATGATCTTGTTTCTGTCGTCAATTTTGTCCCAGGTTTTCTAATCAGTACTTAGTTTCCCCCAGCTTTTGTGTGTGTTGGTGTTCACTAACCTTACATACCGGGTACCTAGTGTGGACTTATAACAAAAGATGTCCACATGATGCAGGAAAGGGAGACATTTTGTGGACTTACTCATGTCCACCTTCAGGGAAACATTCTACCAAAATCCAGCCAGTTCAGGAAAAATGAGTGCTTTTATTGAGTTTTCTTAACTGCACGTCACAAAAACAAAGGAGTGTCCACTGCAGGTAAGTGTATATGTGTGTGTCGTAGTCGTTACATCAGTCATGATATTCACTTTAGTTTTTTGTCTGGTGTCCTTTCATTTTCTGTTAAATTTTCTGCATTTACAACATTCTGTGCTGTAGTCAGTGTATACTCTCTGGAGTTGCCACAGGAATTGTTTGCTTTTTTCCCCTTCTGGGTCGAATATGCCTGTTCTGTTGAACCTGTCCAGCACTACAGATGTGTCTCAAAGTGAAATCACATTTTGGAAAATTTTGCACCTCAGTATCCAACTCGGTTCACAACATTTGCTAATGATGCGGGCAGGGGCCCAATTTCGTGTATCTCGTAAAAAGTTTGCTCAGCAGAATTTTTGGGCAGAGAAAAAAAATCAGCTGACTACCAGTTGTCAACATGTATATACATGTATATAACAAGAACTTTTAGCTGGTAATCGGTATTCGCACTTAGCAATCATCTAATTATCTTCTGTGCTGAAATTCTTTTTTTTTTCAAAGCTGTCTATGAAACCAGTCCCTAGAATGTTGTGCTTCAGACAAATGCTAGCCCCACAATTTCCTGAAGTTAAACAGTAACTGTGTGGAAAAGCTCAGGAAAATTGTAAATTCTCACTACTTTTGACTTTGTGTTGTTCAGTGACCAGTTAGCATTAGACAGAGAGAGAAATGTGTGTCGATGATGGAAGTTTGAAAAAAAAGGGAATCATAAATGCAATCAGAATATTTGTTCTTTCTCTCTTGAGAGTTGAATCGGACGTGTGCATCAGCTAGGTAACATTTGTTTCGCCGTCTCCCCCTGCTTTTCTGTGGAATTTGCACGAAGCTAATCTGACGGCTCGGGAGATGTCCTTTAATTAAAAAGACATCTTTATCAACCGGGTTTCCCGATAGTAATCATCAGCCTTGTCAACGTGGGTAAATGTCATCTGTGTTCTTGCCAGGCAGTGAGATGTCGCTGTGCTGTCGGTAAATTTGTGGGAATGTTTCCTCGCTCTGGTTGTTCGGCGACTTTTTTTTAGCGTTACTACAGTACTTACAGTCATTGGATTGGTGCCTGGCCGAATGAGGGGGTAGGCTTGTTTTTATGCACAATTTCCAGAACTGTGAGATGGTTATTCTACACACAATCTGCCTCGTGAGCAGAAGCACCCCCTCATCGGTTGAATAGAGCTGCGTTGGTTAGGAGTGTTCAATTTATCGGTAGCGATGATTTGTTGGTAGTTGTTTGTGAACCAGCTAAATTCAGTTCTGACCAAAGGAGCCTCTGTATTATATACAGAAATGAGACAAGACTTAACCGTGGTTGAATCCATTTGTTTTCTACACATGCATTCAACCAGCAATCTCTGTTCCTTTTAGAAAGAGAAAATTAGCCCATGAAGCAAGATGGCCTCAATAAATTGTTAAGTATGTAAAATACCGGTACCATGCATACATTGACACCTTCACGTTGTACATGTAGGTCAGGGCCCAATTTCATGGCGCTGCTCACTGCAGAATTTGGCACTTACGATCTCTATTCTGCACTAACCGCGCAAGCAGAAAAATTCTGTGCTAACCTTTGAAGCACGGAATCCTTAGTTAAGGGATGTACACATGCACACAAGCCAAAATTCCTCGCTAACCTGTGAAATACGTTTGGCGTTACGCACAGAATTTTCTGCTGTGGCAAGCGCCGATTTTTCGCTTGCAGTAAGCATTGCCGTGAAATGGGGCCCAGATCCTGATTAAACAGGGTACGTAGATGTGGTGCATGATGTGGTAATACACATGCAGTGAAAATTTATAAAACGGTCCACCGCCGGCAACTCCTGATGTAGGCGCCAGATGTTTTTTCCCTTCACTGAATCTGATTAATGTCAGATATGAGAAATGGCTTTGATATGGGGAACTAATGTGGCAGTCATTCAGAGCTATGCAGTAATACCCTGCACAAATCACATGTCCGTCTGCGGGGTGTTCTCCAAATCTCAGCTCAGCTTCATGCCCTGCCTGGCTGAGCAGGTCTGCCAAGGACACAGGTCCTACTGTAGTTACTTCTCTATCGTACTTACTGATAGTTGTCTGCCGTGCCTTTTGCATGTGCGTACCGGTATACATCCGCATAGTTTGCCAGTTAGTGTTGCAAAAGCATGTTTTTTCCATGTGTGGACCTGAAATGTCCACACAGTGCACAGATTGAAGATGCGTAGACTTCCCCAGGTCCACATAGTGTTTCCTCCGTCTCTTATAAACGTGTTAAAGGCCATAGCGGGGGGTTGGGGCAGCAACAGGAAGAGCTGTCAAGCAAACCATCGATAAAAAACCAACTTAAAGCAGTGCTCGTAGTTCAAGGAAAATTAGTATTTTTCACTGAGTTTTAAAAACAGCACTTAAAAGGAATTAGTCAACACTGGGTATGCAATGCAACACGTAACTGTGGTTGTAAGTACTGGTAGATGGGGAAGGATCTGTAGCTCTAGGTGATATGCATTATAAAATCATCTTGCTTATTGACGCAGGAATATTCCAGAAAAATATCTTGTTTATCTGAAGATATTTTGGCCGTGCACTTTCCCCCAAAAGCCGAGGAGAGGAAATGTAAATACTCCCCAGGCATTGTTTGAAGATTTGAAGACCTGTCAGCAGATAAGAGACTACTCACTTGATTGTGGGAGAAAGCTTTGGATGCTACTCCGAGAATGGAATTTCTGTTTGGTTTCTGTGTGTAGATTGCCGTTTCCATCAATTCAGATCTTCGTCTGTCTGGGGTAATTGTTTACAGAGGGTAGCCTAAAGGGAGAAGTGTGTGTATGGGGGGGGGTTTACGTTGCCGTTGTCACTGTTACGTAGTACGGAGCCGCTGGAGGAAATGCGTCATAGCTTAGCTTGTATTACCACTTGTTTTGGCTGCATGGCGTTCGTGTCCAACGCACGGCCAGTGGGGGAAGGTAGGAAGTGATGAACGCTGGAGGCCTGTGTTGTCAACATTGACCCAGGCTTGCTCGCAGTATCGCCTGGAATATCTGTACTGAGCGTCTGGATTGGACCGAGTGGCCACCAATGCCGTTGTTTATACACACTCTCAGCAAGTTACCAGTGGAGAGCTATTTATAATGCAACCTTATCTAATTGGCCGGCTCTGTCTTTATTACTCATCTCCGTCCTAAGTTACTCTACACAGAGCAGCAGGAATACTTTGTTTTTCAGGCTCTCTTTTCCCGAGTATTTTTGTGCATAGTTTGCCTTGCTACTTTTCCCCCAAGTTTTGTAAACCTGTTTTCTGTCCTGGAGATTTTAAACCCTGTGTAACTAAACGAGCTGTATTTAAAAAAAACTGTCATTTTACACTTTACTTCTTTGATCTTTCACTCAGGCATGCAACTTTTCCTCCAATCAGCTGATTTCCTCATTTTTCACTTCACACTCATGACACTGAAAATTGAAAAACATTGTACAAAGTCTTGCAAAGATTGGAATTTCCTTGCTTTTTTGTCAAAGTCCAAGTTGCATGTCTGTTCACTGCACAATATGTATCACATTAAAGCAGTTGCCTTCTCCCCTCAGGCTGTCATACAAGACCCTTTAACGAACTTGTCTGAAAAGTGCACTTTCTGTGAGGAGTTGAAGCCTATTACCTCTTTAGTCTCATCTCAAGCTCGAATGCAAGACCCATTGACATTTTCCCAAGGAGTTAAGAAAAGGTGTTGGTTTTGCATCGTCGCCCCTTGAAAGTAATCGCTGGATTTGATAAGGCAGTGGAGATGTAAAGATATATGGCCTGCTGCAGTATTTGATAGGTGCGTGAAGAGCTGAGACCTTTGGGAGAACTCCAGGCATTATGGGATGGCTAAAGGCTTTAATACTGCCAGCGTCAAAGCCTTGGGTTTTACTAGCCACAGTGGCAGGGGCTGTTGTGGCCTTAACCTTCTCAACATTTAGAGTTTAAGTGGTCTCAGTGGCTGGTCCTGTTGTGGTCCGGTAATGGGGTCAAAAAGCTTTGGAGTTTCACTGGCCACAGTGGCAGGTGCTGTTGTGGCCTTAACCTTCTCAACATTTAGAGTTTAAGTAGTCTCAGTGGCCGGTCCTGTTGTGGTCCGGTAATGGGGTCAAAAAGCTTTGGAGTTTCACTGGCCACAGTGGCAGGTGCTGTTGTGGCCTTCAGTATTCCTCTTTAACACTCCTGTAAAAATCTTCTCAACATTTGGAGTTTTAGTGGTCTCAGGTTCTGGTCCTGTTGTGGTCCGGTAATGGTGTCAAAATGCCTTGGAGTTTCACTGGCCACAAAGGCCAGAGCTGTTACTGGCCAGAAAATTAAAAGGTGGCAGTGACAACCATCTCAAAAGCTCAGGCTTTCTTTTTATTAGCCACAGTACAGGGCCACTCCTCTTAATTGCAACTTTCTTACTGGCCAAAACACCCCCCAACCATATATATATCCAAATCTTAGAGGTCACCGGCCACAGTACAGTCACCAGTTGCGCAAGTGCGATCTTCGAAGAACGGTCACCATGTACAGTTTGATCAAGGACCATAGTTAATCATAGTTTGACTATCTCTCATCAAACTCACGTTAGTTAATGATGGTTGGACTAGACTAGTCAACCTACCAAGGTTGGTCGTGTCGGTTGCCATAAACTGTTTGTAATAGCACAGTGCAGAGAGGACCAGTTATAAGAAACATCCCAGAAAAACAGTATGCCACTAGTAAATGACTAATTTCACTTGTATTTTGCCCTTCCTGCGACCACCTTCTCTCCTCTTTTCTCCCCTTCGGCCTAATGACCTGACAACGGTTGACTAGGTTCATTTGCACTTTGACTTCACTGCACATGCACTAGGTACATCACGAACCAACCGCTAGTTAACTAGTGGTCCTTGATCTAACTTGCCCATTGATTACTTGATTGCTACTGTAGCCACTAAAAAGTGAGTTGTTGTTATAAATGTATATGTTGTGGCTGAAACATGCAGTGTTAAGCACAGTAATAACTGCTTCTCTAACATCCAAAAACTGTCTGTAGATTGTCGAATATTTGAGCATTAGATTCATCAAAAACTGGAGTATTCATAAAGTGAGTTGTCTGAGACATGTGTGATATACACATCAAAGATATTGAGCTTCACAAGAGGTACCATAAAGCTTGTACACGTAATGCAGTACCCCGGTGTACTGCTCGATCAGACTCATCAGCATTCTCACAGATGTTGACTGGAGAAGTGGGCACGCCCACACAAGTGGGCAGGCATGCTCAGCAACCCTGCTCATCCCAGCTCCCCCCCCCTCTGGAGGAGAGGTGGCAAAATGATAATATTTTCGGTCGCAAGGTCCCTACGCGCGACAAGGATCACCGGTTTTTGTAAACCGCCCACCTTCTGGTTGAGTAACGCAGATACCTGAGGGGGGGCATTATCGATTTCTTATTTTTATCCCTCGCTGGGCCGGCGCCCGACTGTTCAAGCAACCCCGGCTCAAGTCGGTCTCAAATTACGGCCAGTGAGGGTATTGATCAGTTCTTGAAATTGGGAGAACAGGCTGGTAACAGGCAGAGAGAAAAAAAAGATTTTCACAGTCAAGGCTGATGCTCTGTGTTTATGCTCGTTGGACTCGTCCTGTCTGCTTTGAATCTGATGTTCATAGTTGTTGAGCTCACAAGGCATGTAAACCACAAAGTTTTTGCTCCCAGCAAATAACACTCTTAAGGCATTTTACTAATGCATCAGTGCTGCTTTACAGCGGAGCATGAATGATTGTCTCACGGGACACTGGAGTAGTTGATTTGCCAGATCAAGTTTGAACAGAATAAGTGTACGGTACTGTGTGGTCCCAAGTGTTTGCTTCAAAGTGACCGCTCTCCAATTCCGCAGTCAACATCTTGCACATCATCCCGTAATATCAATCATTAATTCTGATTGCATTCCATTATTGGCCTGTGCTTATCAATGTCTGTTCGACGCAGACTACAGGTACATGTACATGTAATCCAACAGCAAGTAGAGGCCATTGGCGTGATGGTAACACACTTCTGTGGTAGTGGTACTGAGGATGGCATGTCACATCTCCATCCATTGCATGCTTGCTTCAAGTTTGAATTAAGAATGTGCACAGGGCTTTGATGAATCTTGGGGATACGTGTGTTTGTATGATTGGCGGTTTCTCGGAAAAAATTGCGAGCCAGCAAGCCAGCCAGCTGATCGCCATTAGCTCAACCAGCCTTCGAGTACCTACATGTACAATTCTGATCTTTGGGCCGGAGTGATTTCAGTATTAAAGAGCATACACCTGCAGTTCAGCCAGAGCCAGTCCCGTCTGACATAATCTTACAAGCCATTAATTCTGTTGACGAAACCGACTTGCGCGTGGGTTGAACTCAACCTTTTGGCAATTTCCACCGAGCGGTTTTCAAATTGCTCTCCGGCACTTCAGCGTGAGTCAACACAGCTATCAAAAAAAGTATTAATTTTTTTTCACAGTCACTGTAATACTTCCCCCTCCCCCATCTTTCTAAGTCTGTAGTTTACTCTCCTGTGCCTGGTTTGACATTAGTCATAGTGCTGTGATGTCGATTGTTTGCTAGGGGACGGGGGTTGGAGTTAGCGTGCGACCGTGGAGACTGTTTGGCCCTTTACTGCACATTAAAAATACATCAAAGTGCAAGCCAGGAAAAGGTTTACCTATCAGAGGGTTTCGTGTTTGCAGTAAAATGAGATTTGTTTCACACTGAGTTGGAACATTGCAATCTATTACAGTGAATTTTTTTTTTGCCAGGTGTTGGCCTGTGTTTGTTTCTGTACAGGTATCAATGAAGTAAGAGATGAGATGTATGTACATGTATGTGTAAACCCTAGGCATCATTTCAAAATTCCTATCGGTTGACTATAGGACAGGGCTATCCGACCGATAACAGTGACTTGTGTTGGGTGAATAATGGAGGGGGTAATGCTCCACTGAAACCACATAGCCTTGGAAGAAATGCAATAAAAAGGCATTTATCAATTAAAATTGGCCACTTGAGAAGACTTAACCTGATAGCCAACAGATAATAAATGTATCGGTCGGAGCGTTCTGTCTGACACCTACCTGATAAGAATTTTGAAATGGCCCCCTACTATTAAAAAGAGCCCCTTTTTGACCATCTCACAGCTGAGGGTGGATTCCATCCCTCAATGAACTTGGTTGTCCCATGCTTGATCCCTTTGAAACTCCGCATACGTGTAAAGACATTCATTAATAGTACAACTGTGAAATTTCAATGAATATTTTGTTCTAGGGTCATTTGAAGTTCAAGCCACACGTACGTCGGCATGTGTGCACAAATTATTCTCTTTTGGCTGACCTGTTATGGCAAAATGGGCATTGTGTAAGAAGAGTATGTCCAATTTTCATGAAAATTGGTGTCAAAGTGACCACTAGATATTTCTTTAAAACCTCCTGAAGGCTCAGCACTGCGAAAATATAGGAGAAAGTGCTGAGGGATGTAGATTCGGACCACCTGTCTCTTGTAGGTTAAAGAAGTTTAATAATTAGGTTCAGTTTGAATACAGTTTAAACAGACTTTAAACCGTCAGGTCCTCACAGATCCATCGCAAGTCCTCACATGTCCAACTCCATCACAAGTCATCAAGTCTCAAGTCAAGTTCTGAGTCAATCAAGTAAACTCTGATATGGGTATTCCTTTTATTATCCCCCCCCCCATTTCGTGTCTTCTGATGGACTGTGGACCACAAGTTTTCCAAAGGAATCTCCAGATGTGTTTGAAGAGACTCGGGAGGCCAGAGTAAGGACACTTGCTGCTACCTCTGAAACTCACATTCATCAAATTCTAACCCTGCAAGGGGATATGCTGCACAATATGCGTGATCAATACGGGCGATTTACAATAGTGCGCCACCAAGAGTTTGCAACACGTTGGCCAATCGTAACCCGCGAAATTTGTCGACCCTTTTTAAAGGCGCATTGGGGCGACAAATTTCGCGCACTGTGATTGGCCAATGCGTTGCAAAGTCTTGGTGGCGCACTATTGTGAAACGGCCGTATTCTCATTCAACTATTCAGACACTGGAATATTGTATTCAATCAGACTTTATGATGATGTACTTGTAAGCCCTTGCTTGGCCTGCTCACAAGGGCACAGCAAGAACATGTGGTGCTCGCATTTTCGCTGGCGTGCATCAGACTGAGGCCTTGAAAGAAATGTTGCGAAGTGTGCACGCAAGAAATTCTTCATGATGACTCCATAGAAATGTGTATTATTCCACTCTGCGAGGGAATAATCATGCACAATCCCTTGGGATGGAGGACGAGTTGAACAACCCTTCCAGGTTTGAAGGAAGGCCATGGCAGTGCACGCACTGAAATAACAGTGGACAGAGAAGCGATCTTTGGTTACAGTCAAGATGCAGATAAGCATCTGGAGTCACATTACCAGCGAGAGGTCCCTGGTAATGTTGATGTTGGGAAGTGAAGAATCTCCTCTTGCTTTTAAGTTGTCAGAAAAAAAAAAGGTTGGAAGCTTGTGGGTTGGCCTTTCTAGATCTGCACTGTCTGTAAACTTTGTATCAAGTCAGGCTGCAGACCCCATGCACCTTTGAGTACACAGCCAAAGAACTTGATATCCGTAGCCCATGTGCGTGAACTGTAGGTGTGAAAAGATGGGCCCTGGACTCAATTGCATTAAGATGCTGTGTGGGAAAACCCTGCTCCGCTAGTTTCTGTGCCAAGCAAAACTGAGCAGAGAGCTAGTTGGAAGCAATAGACATTACATGACATCTTGGGGTAACCCATTTTTTACTAAGCAAAACTTCTGCACTTGGTAATTTCCTTGAAGTCAGCCCCAGGATATCTCAAGACAACTTAAAGGAAAGCTTATGATGGACTTATATGTATATTATGTTTTATGTCAGCATGTCTTGGAAAAGCTTTCAACACAGTACTGTAGCCCCGGCCTTGAAGCTTAAGTGCAGAATTATGTCCAAGGGCACTGTATAGTAATTCAATTAATGTTCTGGCTCATATTAAAATAACGCCTGCCATAGTTCTCCCAATGTGCGTGCATTTCATGTAGAACCTCATTCCTCAGGAATAAGATTTGTCAGGATTGCTCTGGGCTTGGGAATAGACAGAGGCAAGTTCCATCAAGGAGCACTAGTTAACTAGCAGTTGGTTCGTGTGGTACCCAGCGCATGTGCAGTGAATTTGCCGTGCGAATGACCCTAGTCAACCGTTGTCAGGTCATTTGTTTGAAGGGGAGACAAGGTGACTGCAGGAAGAGCAAAATAGCAAAAATAAAAGCGAAAGTGGTCGTTTATTAATTTGTCCGGCATTTTTGTTATAACTGGACCTCTCTGCACTGTGCTATTAAAAACGGTTTATGGCAACCAACGATGCGACCAACCTCGATAGGCTGGTTGCGAATAGCTGACTAGACTAGTCCAACCGTGGTCGACTAACATTTGTTCGATTAGAGTTAGTCAAACTGTGGTTAACTTGATCAAACTTGCTTCAGATTGCACCCAGTAAAGTCTTGTGACCTGTAGTGGGTATCAAACATCAACAAGCATTGCATCTTTCCATTTCAAAGTGTGTAATAAGTGTCATTTACCAAAAATAAAGTTGGTGGTCGGTACTCTACTTAGTGCAGTACCAAAAATCGGATATATATTTTTTTGGTAAACAACCCTTAAAGCACACTTTGATGGGGGACTACGCTGTGTTTGTTGATGTTTGATATATACCGGTAGGTCATGTAACGCAGTGGATGCAATTGGTCTGTTTTGGAGTTTTGAAGGTGGTATCAGTTAGGCTTCGCTACTTTGTAGCTCTTGGTGGTGATACAAAAAATCACCAAGCACAAAGATTATCTTTTTAAAAAAGTCAGTCAAAGTCGCACTGTTTGATTGGTGGCATTGTGCCAACTCCTCAGCTGGATATTTTGTTGAGTTCTCTTCCTCCCTCAATCTCACTCTGGCAGCATCCTCAAAATTCCTGGAACTTGTGGTCCGCCCAACAGCTGTCAAATGTACATACATCTATGAATCAGGGGGCGAACATTTGACATTTTGTCAACTCTGCACCCGTACGCTGGGGATGTCGAAGCTCTTGTCACAGTAAGAGCTACCCGTCTTTGCTGTCATCTTCAATGCTAATAAATGGTTTGGACTTAATGGATGACATTTCTCAAGGCTAATGTCAAGGGGTTGGTAGCTGGAGTGTACATGATCTCCTTCCGAGCAGATGTTACTAATGCGTAATCCTGTTAGGGCTGTGCAGAATGTTCAAATATTATTTTGATTATTGAGATCTGATATTAATTTTTTTTAAGTTGATTGTTTGGAGGTGAAAAAAACACGTACTTAAAAGGGGGAAAATTTGATTATCGGATGACAAAATTGTATTCTAGAAGTGCATGTCACGAGTAAACATAATATAGTAATAATAATATATATCAAAGCATCTATAAGGCGCGTGGTATGTCACAGCATCTGTAATTCAAAGGTGCCTATATATTATCAATATCCCTGCATCTGAACATTCCTGAAATCATCTCAGCTTCCTGGGAAATATACTAGCCCGATGCTGTCATACCAGGCACAAACAGCAAAAACAATTCATAAGCATATCTGCCCTCACGGGTACCGACTCGCTCTCGGGTGGAGAGGGGGACATAGAGGTGAAGCTGGATTCATACTCCCAACCATATGATTGAATGCTACAAACCCTACCTAGCCATATGCCCCTCCCCCCATTGGCCGCTGCATGTGCCCAACAATCCGCTCCGAGTGGAACAAAAGAGGGCATGTTTTTTGGTACCCAGTACTTTAGGCGTGCCATGAGCACACTTAACTAATTTATTCCGGCATGCATGGTCTTTGCGTACACACAGAACCCGTGCAAGAACCCGCTTGTAACCACCTGTCTTTCTGTCGCTGTTGGGGGGGGGCATTTCAGCTTGGGGCAGATAAGGCCAATCGTTTTTCCTTTTCGTACTTTGCTGTGGTGTTTGTTCTTGCTGGGACTATAGGACTAGTTTTTGCTGGGACTAAAAGGAATAGACCACTGCAGGACCAGACATCAGTTGGACTCCTAGCCTTCTCGGACTAGGGGACGGACCCCAGTCCTTAAAACTCAACAAGGTGGACCACCGTGAATGTTTTGTTTCTGGTGTTGTGGGAATTTGAAGTGTCAGAGTATTTGATTGAGTGAACGGTCAAATATTGGAATATTCAATTATTTGAACTGACTCAGCCTTACATCCTGTCACGGTAGCTGGAACAGTTGAAATGATAGCTAGATGAAGTGACATCAGCTGCATGTTGTCAGGATTTCAGTCTGATCCATATTGGCGCATTTTTGGTTCTCTGAATTCGGGGCTAGTTTGGTCAAGAGCCAGAGTTTGGCCGGTTTTCATAGAACACCTGAGTGACAGGCCACCATATTAATTCTACCTTGTTGGGCTGCATCACTGGTAAGCAGTAGCCAAACAGTTTGCTGTGTATAGCAGAGAACCAGGACCATGCTACTCACGCTTCCACGTTCCTGTTGCCTCTTTTCAAAGTGGGGACTATTGTGAAGGTGGTGATTATGATGCAAATTCGGTCTTTTCATTTCTGGGCTACACACAAAGGCCAATTACCATAATTATATACAAGAGCCAGGGTCTGCCTTCTTTCACTGTGTTCGCTTGAGCGTGGGCAGAGAATAATATCTGAAAAGCGGGCTTAGGATCTCAATTTTTACGGCATTTCTAGCTGCGTCCCGGCATGAAGGGGTTAAGGGTAATGGGCTTGAGTGAAGCATGCATTTTGTTTGTCCGTCTTCAGTTATTATTCTGTGCAAAACACAGGAGGCTTCAAAGGTTATTCTTCAATCATTAATATGTGGTTTGAACGTCAAGCTTCTGGTCGCTTATTTTTCAAGAGCTTTGTAAGCACGACCAGGGCAGACACTGTTTGTTGCTCCAAGAAATCTTTGTTGACAATGTGGTTCTCGTTTGATGGGTTCTACAACATAAATTGATAATATGCATAGCTGCGCACGTGCCCCAGGTGGACCCAATCGTGCAGGCCGGCTGCAGTGCACATACTGAATGATTCTGATCATTGCCAGCGACATCCTCGAATGAACATGCTGTCCTCTCCAAGAAAAAAAACAAAGGTGCTTTCAAATCTCTCCTGGTTAGGGTTAGTCTCTCGCAGATTAATAAGAGCAAAAACACGTACCTCCTAACGGTGACCTTTCATGCTCGCCAAATGACGTCATGACAGGGAAGCGGCTTGAGAGTTCAATTTCCTTATCCTCGTGTCCGTTTCCGGTTTCCCTCTCCTCTTCATCTTCCTGCCTTTTTTTGAGCACAACTTCA
Source organism: Acanthaster planci (assembly GCF_054643075.1). Classification (NCBI taxonomy): domain Eukaryota; kingdom Metazoa; phylum Echinodermata; class Asteroidea; order Valvatida; family Acanthasteridae; genus Acanthaster; species Acanthaster planci. The sequence goes on from NC_141787.1 coordinate 2,017,892, forward strand.
TTGCCACCAAAGGACACGGACTGCATCTCTGAATCTTTCTGCATCTTGTCTTGACAGCCTTCAAAATCACCTGTAACACTTAAAATTGGAAACTACCAAAAAAAAAAAAAAAAATGCCTTCCTTGCAAAACAACCTTGAGTACCCACACAGTGAACCTTGCCCACTGGAAATGTGCTCTGTGGTGTACTTACGCTAACGGCCTGGTTGCCCACTTTCAATTCCGGTCCATCCGTCTCTCTCTCCCTTTTTTTTTTCTTTTTACCTTTCCAATAAGCTTGCAAGGGGTCTCAACACACTCTTGACATTTACTTGCAAATGTCATAGGATATCATCTTGGCCTGGGCTGTTTTTTTCACTGGGTGCTGTCTTTTGTTACGTTTCTTAATATCGGACATCTGAGAGCCTTGTCCAGCCTTCAATTCCTCTGGGCTCTGTCCAGCATCGGCCCTTTCTCTATACTTTCATCTCCCTCAAATCTCACTCGGTTCCTGTTGTGATGAGTTCCTAGTGCCTTCCCACCCCCTCAAGGGAGACAGATCAAGCAATCATGCAAGGGTTAGACGGATTATATTGTGATGCATTTCAAAGTGGAGAAATGACATCTTAATCTGGGTGGAAATGGGGGGGGGGAAATCAGGGCGTAGGTCAATTTTATTTTTGCATTTTCATAAGATGCACTCACTGCTAAGATAAGCAGGCAGGGGGTCTTTCGTACTCTTGTCTGAAAACAGACCGTTTCAATCCAAACGTCTAAAAAAAAACAGAATAAAATTGTCTGTATGAGAAGTAACACAGAAGTGTTACTCGTGTGTTTTCAAATCTTTTACTAAATTGTCACTATATCTCTAGATTATTCTTGTTCTGTTGGGAAATAACTGCTGTTGCTGATATTTGCAGATGTCTTAGTTTTCGCCATGCCTAATCCGACAGGATTCTGTGAAATGTGTTCTTAGTCCGAGCGGTTGGGCTTACTTTTAAAGAAGTGCTTTAATGAGCAGTGAATTTAACATCTTAATATAAATTCTGGCGTAAATTCATGTCCCAAGGTGCTTCTGCACGTTTCACAAGCTTTTTCCAATGATATTTGGTATGCCATTGTCACATTTTTTGCTCGGCTTGACTTTTGGCTCTTCGGGAAGGAGGGGCGGGGGTGGTACACAGGAACCTCTTTGATCGGGACTGGAGGCAGGGTCTGGAGGCAGACTGGTGATACCTTGCCCGCCTCTGACACACTTAGCATTGTCATGAGGTGTCTGAATGGTGTCGCAGAAAGGTCTCTTCTGGGGTTAGTCATGTTCCGCTTGTCTGCTCTCATCCGATTTCCGCAACCCCTTGCCTCCCGTCCTCTCCCGTGATGCATGCTGTCGTAAAGGTCAATCGTTCTCAATCAAAAGAAAATTGCCCAGAACTTTACAGATTCTAATGCTGAACTCTAAGATTTGTTTGAGTGAGTCTTTCAATCCTCAAGGGTTCAATTCCCAATTTTACTGCACAGGCGATCACTGATCAGCCCACATTGTATTATGCTTTCCTTTGTTTCTTTAATAACACAAAAGTTTAGAGATTGCCCACCGCTGATTTGTCACCTTCGTCAACCTGTCATTCACAGTATAGATTCCTGTCTCCGATTTCCGATAGTCGGCCAAAATTGTTCCAAACTTAATGAAACCTCGGGGAATGGGCCTGAAGAATTATAGAATGATAGATGTAGGCATGGGTTCATTTTCTGGTTTAAAAAAAAAGAGTAGTGGAAAGATATCACCTTTGTCGTTCGTCGTGGTGCATGATTTATTTCACAGATGAGTTCCCCTCTCAAATATCACCTGGTCCCACTCTAAATGAGAGAGAGAAAAAAGGACTTGGTGCATCTGTTACATTGCTCATTCTGTGCTGTGCCGCGCCAGATACTTCAAGGTGATAAAATGCATCGGCAGAGGAATATCAGGAAGTGCCTGTCATCCGTAAACCATAATTCCCTCTCCATCCTTCCTTCAACCATTCTAATCACCCACTCGCGCTTCTCAAATACGTGAAGTAATTCCTGTTTGTTAATGACGTGCAGCGGCCGTAAACCTGCCGCCTACATTGTAGGCTGCCTCATGTAGGATCCACTACTATTATCTTGCTGATTGTTATGCAAAATCAACAACATTCTATCTTCATTTTACACTTACATTTGTACAAAAATTATTTGATTATCGAGTGTGGAGTCGGTTGAGCTACCAGTAGCCTGATCAGGAACATTACTCGAATAAAGATGGGCCAAGATTTGAATGATGCAGAGGCTGATATGCAACCTTGTAGTAAGGATTAATGAGGTGTACTTTAATTTTACCAGTAACCAATGTTGTAGTCGAGTCCATCGCAAGTTGCCACAAGTCCATTAAACGTGTCATCCAGTCTGTAAGCCAAGTCACAGACTCACCTTGGGTGTTTTTTTTTTCAAGTTGCAAATTGCCAGGACTAAAGATTGACTTGACAACAAGTTGACACCCTCGCTGTTGTCTGTTTATTTGAATGATTAAACATGTCAATATCACGTCCATCAGATACACAGGTGACCTGTGCACTTAGTGAAGAAATCGCAATTCAGTGATAGCTCATTTGTGAAGCATAACTTTTAACTTAAACACACTGATGGCGGAGGTTACTTGTGTTGTATGCTTGTGTACAGGTATCTTGTGCTCTCTTGTTCGTTCTTAATTTGTATTTATAGAATTCAGGTGTGCAGATTCGAAAGATAAGATTTCGTAATTAAGACACCCAAGGTGAATTTTGAATTGGAAGTCAATACTGTGTTTCGTATATATATAATGATTTGATACCAACAACCATTACTGTCAGCCTTTATCAGATGACCACCCACCTGTTTGAAAGTCATCATTTTCATGGTTATGGTTTAGATTTCAAGAATGTAGGGGAAAAAAATCTACATATTACAAAAGACCAGTATAGATTCTGCAGGCACAGCTCATGAGAACCAGTGTGTGAGGACTTTATGTGTACACACATTTGATTGCACAATTTATGATGCCAATCAGGGTGTGACTGGTTTTCGTTTGAATGTGTACAAATGAGTAACACCAGGGTAAGATTTTGTTAAGCTGCCAAGCACCAAAGTGTGCTCTGTATGTAATGCATCAAACCAAGGATGGGTCACCAGCCAAAAGGTATACACTTCTTGCAGCTGGTTCACTACTGAGCACATAAACTTTCTGATAAGAATGCCCTGCTTAGCGGCTCGATGAGATTGGATCCAGCTGGATGTGACAAGTTGCACGTGCTGAATGTCAATAATCGACTTCACTGCAACAGTAAAATAGGGAGGGGGGCTTGAAATGCGTGGCTGTTTCTGGGACTTGAGGGGGGGACACTCAGCAGCAAACTAACACCATTAACAGTGGAAAGGGATTGATTCTGAGGTACATGTATTTACAAGCAAATTGGTAATTTTCATCCCTTATTTGGATTCGTTTCTGTGATTTTATTTTCCCCCTTTTTAAATTTTTTGGGGGAGGGGTCTTTTATGTTTTGATTTCCTGAACTTGCATTTCATTTTTACAGCTTTTCAAGTGAGCAAGAACTAGTTTGCAACATTACTTTTAACCTTTCACTGTAAGACCTAGTTCTTGGTGCCAATGATTGCTCCCGTTTCAAAGAACAGAATTGTTTCTAGCAGTAGACAGATCTATTACAGACATGTTTTGTTAGCTGAGGGTTCACTGGAATGTGGGCCACCTTAGAAACATTGCTTCACATGATCCGCGTCCTGAGCATTTGCTGTCATGCCGTCAGAGTTGATTTCCAAAACCCTCTGCTGTGGTATTTTGTCTCAGCCTTTTTTTCTTCCTTCTTTTCTTTCGTCTTCTTTTTTTTTTTTGGAGTGTAATTTCTGCAAGTGCTCTCCAACAATAACGGCAGGAGTCCCTGATCTGGTCAAATTACCGGTGCCGTGTCTTCGCCCGCTGCCTCTTGGAAAGCAGCAACGAGCGAGCACAGTGAAAGACTCGCAGAGTAGGGAGACTCGCACACTTTTTACTGTCTCTGTTTATTTTGACATTTGTCAACGTGTCCCCCTTGGCAGGGCTTTTCTTTTTTGGGATTCGCTGCTTTAGTCATTGGGTACCAGCTATATCCGGTCTTTGCCCTGTAGGGACCATGTCTAGTCTGTTGGCTGTTGGTAACTAAGCGAGTGCTCTATATAAAGTGCCATGTCGCCAAGTGCTTCTTTCTGGATGTGGAGATTGGTTCTTAATGGCATACTCTTGATGAAATAATCATCCTTTTTCCTTTTTTTTTTAAGCCTTCTTAAATCAGAGACATATTTGTGCTTAAGTTTTGACAGTGGAGATACCCTGTCAGTATAAATGTGGCCTTGTGAATACTGAATGTAGCAGTGCTATAGGTATTCCTTGTGAAGGGTATCAGCAAGTCGAGCTGACGGGCAAAAAAAATTGCGGCCCAACCTAACAAAAGAAACAGCAAGTTGCCAAGGCCTCTCCTTGTACAGCTTTTATGGCAATAAGTACGTGCTCATGTAATAACATTACCCCACTTAGAAAATGTTACCACGGCAATGGAAGACTGTTTACTCAAGAGCTGATGACATTGAACATTCGCCATTTTTTCGTTGTGAAGTTTGACAGGTTGTTATCACGTTTTTTCTTGTGTATCTATTCATAAACATTCATTTTACCACATCCTGTTGTCCAGATGTGTTAGGAGGTTCCCACATCATTCACTGTTTACGATTTTGCTCTTTGCTTGAAGGAGAAAAAAAAAAACCTTGAAAACCCAAAAGGAGATGGACTCTGCTGTGAATCATCCCACCACTCCACAATTTATTTTCCAACCATTAATTCCCATCTTCTCTCTGCCCTCTTGGTGCGTGGAGTGTTTTTCAAAACGCCAGGCAGACTGACGTCAATCCGACGTGATTGGTGTTTTGCAGGCTCGCCGGGGATGGACATATTTCCACCCTCCAACCCCCCCCCACAACAAAGTCTCCATTTGACTGCAGCAGCATGGGCAACGGGGGGGGGGGAGGTACATGTGCGACCGTGCCTCCATTGCTCATGCGGTGGGTTGGTTTGCAACTAATTGCCATTGATGCTGATCACGGATTCCTTATGTGTGTGTGTGTGCGCGCATGTGTGTTCAGGGGACGTGGCATGATTTTCTCCGCAGCAGGCGTACATATGCAGGAGACTGTAGCGACGGAAGTGTGTTAAATCAACACATTGATCAAGTGGAAGAGTGGGAGGGGGCGTGTTGCATAAAGCAAAGCTGGAATTATTAACAGTGTTGCACTGTAGTGTTGCCATTTTAGGGATACATGTACATGTTGTACAACTGAATAGTTATGAAATTCCCAATTTACTTGCAGATGCAATCCAAACTACAGTATTTTCCACCCAAAGTTTGTAAATATATTGCCTGGGCTGTTACCAAATTGATATTTTCAAAGTCTTCCAAAATGTAAGTCTGCCAAATGAATTCCAAGTTTTCAATTTGGTGTCCACAGAAATAAATTTTAAAAAAATACTAGAGGAAACAAAAATTGCCAGTGACAAAAACAGGTGTCAGAAATCACCACTCAAGTGAATTACAGAATCCAATTCCATAAAAGTCAAATATCAAGAAACAAATGTGCGGCATTCAGAGATGAAGACCCTGTTTTGTTGCATTCGTGTATTTGTTGGAAAAGGAAAAGCTGTTAACTCCTCAGAGTTCAGCATTAGTGTGGCAGTTTTCGTCTTGACCTGCGCATTACATGGTAGAATATTCCACACAGTCCGTTCACATTCATTGATGCGTCTAAACCTGTACGGAATGCTCGTGAAACCCATCATAATATTAACCCACCTGTGATTTGGACTGAGAAATCCCTTCACAAAATCTGTTCACCCGATTAAATACTGGAAAGGGAGGGTTGAATAGCGAACCTGGAATGGATAGATTATCGACGTGCAGAAGTCATGAATGCCACAAATAATAGGAGATGGGGGAACAAAGTGATAAAAATTAACCAGTGTAAAATGAACTTTTGACCCAAGATTGCTCTTATGAATGAGGCAGCCAGACGATGATGTGTAGGAGGGCATGAGTGGTAGGGTATAGAGAGGCAGCACTCGTATGATGGAGCACGCCTGTCTGTTTGATGTTGTTGGAATCATCTATCACCGTTTATTGGCCTTGCCGAACAATAAGCCAAGCCGCAAGGAAGGTTGGGGGGGAATCTAATGTTTTCATTTCCGAGCGCAGTTCTCAGAGATGCATGCCAACAAGGTGGAGGTGGTCAGGCTACTCGGAAGAGCAACCAACGTGGCACTCGGTCGCGGGTTTGTAACTCTCCCCTCCTCATCATTTTGACACTGCCGGGTCCGGAGTGCGTGGGGCTCTCTCACGAGCGATTGCACTTTTCCGGGTTAATAAAGCATTTGATGTTTTCTTGACTCGGCTGTGCGAAACCTGTTGGTTTGATCATCGACGACGCTGTGGCTTGAGGAAATCTCATAAGGTTCATCATTGCCTGGGGAGTTCTGTGCTTAAACACTGCAGCACCGGGGCTTGCAGTTATGCACGGCACTGAAGCCGTGCAACTGGTAAGCCACTATATTCTTAACACACAGTGTATGTTTGGTTTTTGCCCTTCAACGATGTTGTTCTTACAAAGCGCTCAGGGCTGCAAGTAATTGCCCTAGCCTTCATATGATTATGGGATTGTTCAGTGAAAGTGCTGTTTAACACTGCATACAATAACTGTCATGGCTGAGGAACAGCTCAAGACATGTTGCCAGACAAAAGGAGTGTTGCCCATCACCGTTGATTGCTTTTTTAGTGTGCCAATATGAAAGACAATCCAGATCTTGAAATTTAGGGTTATCAATTTCCTGTCAGTGCCAAGGAGTTCAGGTGAGTGCAGATTATATGTGTGGAATGTAATCTACAGGAAAGAATGGTGCTGTAGCTATCAACTGTTAGATTATATTATCTCTCTGCAGTGATTTTTACAGGAAAACTCTTTTGTGTGCCCTTTATGACATTGTCTTGAAAAAGTCAACTTCACCCAGTGGCATGTTGTGTGCATCAGCTAAATGACCTGAACATTAGACTTAGTGTTGTCAGTTGACCATGTTTGGAAAGTTGGAGAAAATATCAGAAGTAATCAGAACATTTGGTCCCGAAAAAGGGGTTGTTGGCACAGGTTCTTGGTAAAATGTTTTCATTGGATGTTGATCACATGTTTACGCAGGCATGCTGATGAGTCCCTTGCAGACGGTTTTATTTTGACCTAAAATTTGGAGCTTTGAAAATAGTCGTGTATAACGGCTAATGTTTGATGTACAGCCAAATACCATTCTTACTGATTTGATAGAGTTATTTGAAAATATTTGTAGGATATTTATAACCTCAACTCTATATTTTCCAACATGCCAGGGGCATGCCCTTGGAGTGATTTATCAGGCTTGCCATGGTCATTGGAATTCCCGAAAAATCCTGAGAAAAAAAGATGTCGTGGAAGGTCATGGAAAAGCCATGGAAAATGGGGGGGGGTTCGGGTGTCCTGGAATCCCTTTGTCAGAAGGAAAAGGTCATGGAAAATTGGGGGAATAAGGTGTCCCAGTATCTTTTCATAAGGAAACAGTCATGGAAAATGGGGGAGGAGGGAATAGGGTGTTGTGGAATCCTGTTGTCAGAAGGAAAAAGTCATGGAAATGAGGATAGGGTGTCCTGGAATCCTGCTGTCACAAGGAAAAAGTCATGAAAAATGGGGCAGGGGGGAACAAGGCATCCTTGAATCCTGTTGTGAGAGGGAAAAAGTCATGGAAATCAAGATCATGAAGGGGTTTATTTTAATGGATCACTTTCATATGATAATGGAATACTGATACATTTACAGGCTATCCTTGTCAGTCTGTCATAGAGGCTATTGCAGTCTTCCGGTTTAAATGAACACCAAACAACTTTCCTCCACAAACAAGTGTTGAGCATCATGGAAATTGTCATATTTTTGTCCTGGAAAGTCCTGGAAAACCTGTGGAAGTTGGTTTTCACATTTGTGTGAGAACCCTGTATTGCAACAGGCCGTGCACTGTGGCCAAGGTCAAGTTCAGCACACATCACCCCTCCGCGGAGTCGGTGTGCATGCGCAAAACAAATGGGAGATTATAATGTAGAAACATCGACTGGGGGTCAGTCTTGATGCATGCGGTGGTTTGACTTGTCAGCCGCGACTGCGTACGCAGATGGCCAAAACTCTTGCGCGTACGCTTCCTTTTGGCTTAAAGTGGGTACAAAAGCATGATTAATTACAGGCAATTCAGTGCAATACCGTACCATAGCTGCTGCTGAAAGATGTCAACTATTTGAGGAAGACTTGGCATTGAAGCTCATGTTACAGGTATGTGTATTCTGTGCTTTTTAACGGAGTGCATTAAACAGATGGGGACGTAAGCAGAACCTTACATTCACTGCTCAAAAGACGGGGCTTTTCAAATCGATTAATGATCTGCTGTTTGGCGCCAGTGTGGGCAAAGATGACACCGGCCGTCCATTTTCTTCGCATCAGACATAACGTCGTCATGCGTCATGTGAGAAGAACCACTTTCTTAATAATCCTCAAACTCGCCAGCTTTCTGACAATTATCTGTAATCACTGATTTTTTTTCAGTCATGATTAAAATTCCATGTTTGCAGAGCTTGTTTGACTAGCATTCTCAAAAGCTTGTTCAACATGCTCCACTCGGTTGAATTCAGCAGTTTATGCAGGCATCCTCATATACTCAGTGTCAGGTTTTAAAAACAACAGAGTGGTCGGCAAAGTATGCAGACTCTCCTTGGGCTTGTAATTTTGTCTGCCGACTCAAATTACGGGCACATGTCCTCAGCAGTCTTATCTACCCAACAATTTTTTTAAAACACTGTGGCATTTTTGCTCAACAGTAGCTCTGATAAGCAAGAAAAATAACTCTGTACGCTTAGTAGATACATGTAAGTTGCTTCCTGAATAAGCTGCCTGCCCACATCCTGTGTCCCCAGGCAAGCCAGTTTACCCTAATTACACGTACATGTACATAATGTACATCTCTCCACCCAGGAGTTGTAATGGGGCTAGCATTTTCTGTGGAGCAACCTGCAACTATAACCAGCAAGAAATGATATGGAGGGGTACCCCCAACATGTGCAATCGCAATACACACTCTAGACTATCGTTACCTAACACATCCCCCCCAAGATGTCTAAACAGAATTCCTCAGAAGCCAGTGAAACAATGATCAACACAAAGGGGGGGGTTCTCTCCGTCTCATATCTTGCTTCATATCTCTGCAATGGACTGGCATCCCACTCAGGAGGAATGGGACACATTCTCTGTTGTTTCATGCCAAGGACACCGGAGATAAATGCTGGCCTGGCAGGCGTACGCATTGGCTCGGGAGTCTGAACCCGTGTTATTTTACTGCCCGCCTCTGCTACTAGTATTTCTTGTCTAATGACATTTCACACAAGAGAATATTTTTAACTCCCATGTGCCACAGAAATTCAGAATGATCACCTCAATCTTTGGTATGAACTGCTTGTTGTCCAGGGACTTCTTCTACCCCTTCCCCCCCTCCCCCAAAAATTGTGTGTGCAGAAAACGGAAACAAATATGGATCCGTCGCAGGTACCATGGCAACCGCACAAGCAAGATGATGAGCTCATAGCACAGGTGCTAGCCAGGATAAACATCGGATCGAGTGGTGATGTTACGGCCGTGCCTGCATCTCAGGTGTAAAAAGGCTTGGCCCACATTGACGGGCTCATGTTGCCTTCTTGATACTGGGATTGCAACTCTGTAGGGATTGAGTGTGTTACCGCTCTTGAAGTTCTGTAACCAGCTCAGACTTTAAAGGATTGCTGTAGGCTTGATGTTGAAGAGAAATTGTGTGAAAATTGTGGACCGTGGCATGCCAACATTAATTGACGGAGAAGTGAGGGATTCTAAATTTTAAAGGGGTTCAAGTGCTGAATTGCTATAGATACTTTTCAATTCTGCAAACAGAGCTTCGGGCAAAATCACCAGCTCCCTCAAGTATGAAGGCACTCCCTTTGCATCATCAAGGCCCAGTGTCATGGCGCCGCTAAGCACACAGTTTTACTCTTACAGAGGTTTTTTCATAGAGACCATAAGCAGTAACCACAGCAAACAGCATGCTAACCTTGGAGGAAAGATTTCCTTAACTTAATGACATAACAACAGAAATACATGTAAGCACAAGCATGCCAAGCACCGCCATGAAATAGGGCTTTCAAAGGTTAGCAAAGTTCTTTCGCCAAAGTAAGCATGACTTTTCTGCTAACTGTTAAGCAGCTCCGTAAAATTGGACACGGGGCTGAAGTCGAGTCAAATCATGAGCCCGGTCACAAGTTTCAGGACAAACAGTGACAAAGTTCTGCTTTTGTCACCATTTATTTGAATACTTTGTGACTTGGCAGGAAATTGGAAGACATGTGATGATCATGCATGATAATAGACTTGCAGGGACTTGCGATGGATTGACGACCGCTCTACCATCTACAGACATTGTAGGAATTGCTCTTCAAATGACTAGAGGCGAAACACAAAACTTGGTGCATCACTAGCTGGTCCTTGTGACTGTAGCGGTAGTTGGGCACTTGATTTACTTCTCTTGATTTCTTCTTCCTCAGCGCTTCGCACGAGGGCTTAAAATGAGAATCTCCCCTCGCAGGGTTGTCATTGGGAAACTTGTTTTGCTCCTCGGCAAGTCACAGGGCCACGATTGGTTATTCAGATTTGTTTCACGCGCGGCTGCCTCAAAACTGGAGTCGCTCTGCCAAACAGCCGCAGGGGGACCTGGAGGAAGTTTAAACAGAGAGATATATCCAGTGTCCATGCAAACATCCGAAGGTCCTGTGGACGGAAGCCGGCAGCGACTGGATGATATCCCCCGCATGACGCCACGATGTATTAGTCCTTCAGCTCCTCTCAAGGGCTCCTTGCCGAGTTCTAATTGAGATGATGGCAGTTGTCAGTTTTTTTGGCTCTCTCTTTTGATAGCCAAGATGGGCAGCTACAGACCGGAATATTCAAAATAGGGTATGGAAGGTCGGCAGGGCCTCACTCGCCAGAAGGGTATATTTTGCATGTAGTTAACACTGCACAGTAAATTTTTTGGGGGGGGGGTCGTTTGTGAGCCTGCCCTGTTTGAAAGTAGGGCTACAATATGTCCAGCAAGCGTGAGATGTACATGTATCGTGTTTGTACATATGTTCGAGTTATTCAGGGCCTATTCACCCAACACATGAGCCATGGCTGCATTCGGATCTACTGGCTGCGGCTAGGATCAACACATGGGCCTATGGGAAACGGCTGCAGCCGTCATACAGTTGCTTGTATGGGCATGTATGTTACAGTCATGTTTGTGATGCGACATGTGGCCCGAAATCTGAAAATGTCACCGTTGTCAGTGTTACTTCACATATGGCTTGATGTGCCAGTTTTGTTATGTTTGCTGTTTACTGGAAGATATCACAGTCTGAAGGATTTGGGAAGCTTCCTGGTAAATGTGTCGGGTGTATTTTGTTGTCCTAAATAGGGGCTGTGTGTGATACGTAAATGTAGTACATATCGGTATGCACATGCTTCTATTGGAATTTGATTTGTTCTGTTGGAAATAAATTGTTATTGGAATTTGGGTGTGTTCTGTGGGACTTACTGTGGGTTCAATTGTGTTGAACTCTGATTTGTTTGGTTGAAGTCTCATTTGTTCCGGTTGGAATCTGATTTGTCCTGTTGAAATTTCATTTCTTCTGTTGGCATCTTATTTTTTTTTTTTTTGCTGGGAAAAGCCAAGTATTTGGACTCAAACTTCAGTGGTTAAACAAACACCCTCAGTCCAAATTGCTGGTATGCCCTTTGGGAAAACTGATGCTTCCATACTGCATTCATATAATGTTGCCTTCGATAGCCACATGCTATAGCCACAGACAGTCAAGGTAAAACATTTCTAAGAACTTTTTGAATGGCTCAATATTAAATTTTTCCCTGTGAAAACTTCAGAAGTGATATAAGCTCTGCATGGCCAGTGCTCTCCAAGAGTTTTTAAAGGTTGAAACTCCCCCCACACTAGATGTTGCATCAGCACCCAGTAAACAACTGCCGAATTTCCGTTTCCAGATGGTTTCTCATTCAGGAGGCAATTTCTCTGGGAATACATTTCAAGGTTTCCCCCTTCAGCAGATTTAAAACTCCTGGCTTCTAAACTGTGGGTGAATGACTAAAACACATGGTACCAGTTTTGTATGCCCGTTTGTACATTCCTTAACAGCATGTTTGAGAAAAAAAAACCCAACACTAGCGTCTACTTCAGTAGGGATGATCTGTTACAATTCACTACCAGCAACTCTGTAGTGTACTTTTGGACAGACTGATTAGTTAATCAAAAATCTTGTGAGTAGCATGCATATGAGATGCCTAAAGCACTTGTGAAACAAGTCGAGTTCCAGAGACAGCAAATTGGGAATTAGAGGTTTTTTTACCGTTTTATGTTGGTTGTTGGTTTATGACAGATGTGCGACTCAAGGGAAATCACGCTTGCACTCTTTAAGTTACAGGTACTGTTGTAGAAGGTTTAGTTGAAGGTAGGATTACCAACTGTGGGGGCAGGCAGATATTATAGTAGAAAGGTTTGGCTTAGATTCAAATAATGTGACGTAAGTTTTCTGTAAATTGAGTCGTAAAGGGCGCATTTCACAAATTTTACTTTGGAATGTATTTTTTCCCAATGTTTTACTCCCTTAACCATGGAAAAGTCTGAGACCAGCTTTCATTTTGGTTAAAAATCTTGTTGAAACGTGTGCTATTTGTGAGTTTATCAAATGCCTGTCTCAGTTTGTTGAATTTGTAGTCATTTTAACTTAAAAAGAAATTAAACCCAAACCTGGAATCAGCAGTATTAGAGGTGGCCAAGGTCCGACTTGATAGAGCAGCATAGGCTATGGCTCTACCTATATTGAGGGATTGCATGGCTGCTATCTTGCAGGCCAGTGCTTTTGTTCCATGGGGTGTGCACAAAGGAGGTTTCCCTGTGGAACAAAAGAACTGCCCTTCAAGATACTGCGTAAAGCCTCCATTTCAAGCCATAGCCAAGTCCTTCAGACAAAGCCATGGCATAAAATATTGCCCATGGAGTTAAAGCAGAAATTGACTGCGAACTGACCAAAAGCAATGTACATCACACATTTTCTGTGCTGAGGCTGTGTCCCAAATGGACTTCCAGAGCTACATTGTATTTAATATGCCTCTGCATATTTGTAATGGCAAAGATCTAGGCCCGGCTCTAGACAACAGATTTGGATGCAATCTTAGTTAATGTTTCATGCATGAGAGTGGTGCAGAATTGATGTGTAAGTACCGTTAAGCGAGTTAGCCACGCCCCTTAGACAACCCTATTGAATTTTGTAAGTTAAGTTTCCTTGCCTCAGTTTGTGCATCCTGCATCCATTTTGTGTATCATTTAATTGGACAATATTTCAGAGTGTGCTTTAATGTGATTCTACCCTGACAGGTCAAATGCCTCAGGTTTCGGCAGAGAAATGTGGCTTCACATTTGTTTACATATCTTAGTAGACCCATGAACGAAATACCTTGCTCCTTTAAGAGTACCGTGTTTTAAGTAGCCCATTTAAGATCCTCCTCCCCAGTCCTGAACTCCTTTGAGAAATCTGCCTTCATCCCAAAACCTCGTCTGCAGGTCTTTAAGGTCAGTGACTCTGTGCCGTATCAGATGCCTATTATTACATCCGCCCTGACAATGTCCCAAAGCATCCGCATCAATTTGTGTCGCCACGGTGATGGCACAGCATGCATTAAGCCTCACTTTGTCATCCCCCCTTGTTGGTTTAATATCCTTTTCTGCTCATCCCCTGTAAGAGCCCTTATCGTTGTTCTGAGGATGTTTTTCCGTCCTTGGTCATATTTTTTTGTTCAGGGGATGTCACCCCTTGGTAATTGAGTTGTATGATTATCGGGAGTGATTGATTGTAATCTTCATGGAAATCAGCGGTTAATTGATCTTCGTTGTGCAAGTTGCAAGTTTTTGTGTGTTTGTCTTGAAACCATGCCCGCTTTCAGCCTTTCCTCTTCACACCTGTGCTTTAATAAAGCTTGCTGCAAATGTCCAAGTGGAAATGTTACAGTGAGAAAACCTGACCGCTTTAGCCTCTTGTTGAGTGGGGGGAAGGCGTCAGCTGGGGGTGAGTGTTGTGGGGTATGCTTTAACTGAGAGTTTTTCCCGAATTTCAAAGTAGTGCACATTTGTTTTTGCATTTATAACAAAACAAGCACAAGTTCACTTGTAGCCACTCAGGAGGAAAAAATCCCCATATACACTTGTTGGTGCTTGGCGATTTTTTTATTTCCCCGAAGTAGAGCGAAAAAGCAAACAGTTTGAATCTTCATGGCAGATATCTTAGTCCAAGTAAAATCATGATTGATATCACCATGGATGACAACCTCTCGCCAATTGTGAATCAACCAGAAACAATATCTTGGATTGTTGTTTTGCAACTTTTCCCATCTGTCGTTATGCTGCATATGTGACGTACTGCTCGTGCAGAAAGCTCCTCTAGGAATTTTTATACAGTATAAATTTCTATATGTTCTGTAGGTTCTAGAGAGAAGTCCTGCCTTGACTATTAAAAGCTTTAAAAAGTTGCAGCATTTTGTTGCTGGATATTTTGTTGGACTTCTCTTTTGCTCCTGATCTCACCTCTGAGAGAGTGCTGCCCACTTCCCTCTGGGAGAGTGGGTCAATTAGACAGCTCAACATCCTGTGGAAATAGAAATCAAATTAAACTCTGCAATGCTATGAACTAGCTGTCCCTTTCAATGTTAGCACCTTTATTTTGAGAGGAGATTGATGGTGTTGACGGGAACTAACGGTAATGTGGAAATGTCAAGTGTTTATCGTGTAGACTCTGAGTTTCTGGGGATTGATTTCTGTCATTGGCAATGTATCAAATGTCTTGAGTTTTTTCTTTATTTTGGTTTGCAGATTTTTTCTGTGCTGATCTGATAGTCAGTTGGAAAATTGGATATTAATAAGACATAACCTGCAAGTTGACGTATGTTGAGCAAAATGAATAAAAAAAGTCAAGGCTGTAGCATGCAGTGCTAAGCATGTGGGCTCTTTGTGCCTGCAGACAGAGGAATGATCTGGAAGAAAAGAAATCAATCAGTTGAGACAACATTAGGGTTATCAAAGAAATCTAAATTATTTATGATATTGTAATTTTCATCACATTTTTGTAGCATGTTGTCACATTGAACAGTGTAAAATTGCTTTTAGCTTTCTTGATTTTTTTAATTTTGCCATTTATTCAAATGTTCCAGTGATTAGCAAATATTTCAGTATGTATTTTTGAAATTGAATATTTAGAGGTGAACATCAATAAAATCAAACAGGGGAAATGCCCACAATTGGTTTCAAAATTGTATTCTTAAAGCATATTTCAAGGTGGACTTAAAGAACCGGTAAACTGAAATGCAGCTGGATGGATCAATTCCCAACAATGAGTCAAATGAATAATTTTTCCTTCAAGTTTTTCTTGTTTACTTTTGTAAAACGTGCATAATTTTGTCTCTGCTTTGGGGGTAATGTGGCACAACTAAATATATGCGTACTCTATCACTCAAATGTTGAATTATTCAAACAGACGCAGACTTAATACCAAGCAGAGACACCCCCTTACAGTGTTACATATTTACTGAGAATCGTCAGGACCTTGCTGCGCACACAGGCATGTTTAAACAGCCAGCTTGTGCTATTTACATTCAGATTACTTGAAGAACATGATGTGGATTGAGGACGCAAACCCAATACGAGGGATGTGAAGCTCATGCAAATAGAAAAAAAGACTGTAATAAAGGTTGAGATAGTGCTTATCCAGATGAACTCAACAGTCGCATGGAAAGTGACAAGCAATCCGACAAAAGCCGTGTAATAACACCCAGACACA
Source organism: Acanthaster planci (assembly GCF_054643075.1). Taxonomy (NCBI): domain Eukaryota; kingdom Metazoa; phylum Echinodermata; class Asteroidea; order Valvatida; family Acanthasteridae; genus Acanthaster; species Acanthaster planci. The sequence goes on from NC_141787.1 coordinate 2,033,916, forward strand.
CTCCGAATGCATTTTGAGCCACGCATCCACAATGTGTACACAATAGCATCTTACAAACAGCAGTATCCTAAACTGTTCTGATTCTCCCCACCCTAGAGGAGGATTCCACTGGAATAAGAACATCTGGAGGGTAACCTTTTAACATCTGTTAGCGAGCAGTGTTATAATATACAGTACATCTTTTTCTCATCTTTAGACCGAGATAAATGGAGCAAATTAAGGTAGATGTCATTGCTTGCAATTTCCCCCCATTTGTCTTCCCTTCCCTGTCTCAGTAATCTCATACAAGGAGTTCAAGTGCCAGAATGCAGGGGAACTTCCCACTCTGAAGGGACTGTATGGAATCTTCAAATAGATCCCTGTAAAAAAAAAAAACCTCTGTTTGCCATCTATCACTGCCAATAATTGCCGAGCAAGGTCGTGATCATTGACAAAAATATCCGATGGGTCCAGGGGCTGGAAACTCCATCACATTCTTAAGAAGTTACAGCAAAATTTTTCTCTCTCTTATTCCATTTGCGTGAGCTACGCAGACTAGCACAAAACAACATTTTGTCCTGTCAAGGACCGCTTCATTCTTTGACGCCGCCTTCATGCATGAAACTACAGCTGTTATTCATTTTATATAAGGAATCACGAGTCCCTCCAACAAGTCTGGGAGCTTGGAAAAAATAGAAAGTTGCTTGTAAAAATCATTCTTCAGATTTGCCATAAATATCTTTCCCACCTGCGTTTGGAGAGTTGAGGTTTATCTCACCCCCTCAAGACTTATGATTGATATCGAAGGTGTCAAGTTATGGGTTATGCAGATATGTAAGTGCAGATGAAAATCTGTAGGCAGTGCCGGTAAAGGGTTGGGGATGGGTGGTCTGTTGTCCTCGAGCTGGTCGTGATACTGTGAGCATTTCCTGTCACGCAGTTTCATCATCGTGGTGTACATGTAGGCATTGCCAACTGAGGAGTGAGTGCTCTGGTCGGTTTGACCTCAAGCCACAAGTGAATTCGGTGCTTATTCGGGCATACTTAAAGTTTTTTCCTGTGGGATTGATTTTTTTTTCTGTTCTCTTGTTGCAGACTCTGGGTGTCGGGGAGCACCCGAGGACGGAATCGGCCGTCAACCCGTCAACAGCAACAACAATGACGTCATGTGCCATGGAAAATAACAACGACCATGCGGTGATGGCTAACCATGTGATGACTAAACCTGCCACAACAGCTGACCGACCCACGAGCCTCCAGGTGCGAGACACGCCCACCGTCACAAAGGACTCCCTTGTCAGCAAGGACAAGGATGCTGCGGCAGAGCAGTGCGACAAGCCAAAGCGGCGCGACGCGTGGGCTGTCCCCCGCTGCACACGGGAGAAGAGCAAAGAGGCGGAAGATGTCGTTTTGACCTGCGACCGGAACCGCGGTGGGTACTACCTGGAAGACATCCCCTACCAGGGCTACAGCCGGTCCCCCTGCTGTGGGGATGACCACACGGACGAGTATGACCACGACGAGAGGCTCGGGGGTGCCCCGTACGTGAAGAGCAACTCGCCTAACACCAACCACAATCAGAGCCACCTCTCAGACTTTTCGGGCAGCTCCTGCCACTCCTCGCCGGGATTCCTCCGCCACCACTGCAGCTACGACCACCTCAAGTCCTCGTCCACCGCCTTCTCGGCGCCCAGCTCGCCAGCCACCAAGTACCCCCACCAGAGGCACCACCACCAAAAGAAGCTCCTGCATCGGGCGGAGCACTCCTCGCCTGACCTGGTGTCGTCGGCGGCAGGCGGAAACAAGGGGCGGCTGCGCAAGAGCCTCTTCAAGCGATTCTCAGGAATCAACAAGGATGATCTGATGGGCAGCCCGCGCGCTGGCTCCATGCGGGAGAAGAAAGACGTCAAGAAGGTCATCGAGTCCAAAAAGGTAAGTTGGATTTTCATCCATTGCATCTTGTGTCTCATTTCATTGTTATACAACCACTCTGTAGCTTTAAAATGCCCTACATGTAGTTACAAATGATTTACAGACGGACCGTGTTTGCAATGACAAACACTCAAAAAGTTCAAATCTCTTCAGTTCTATCTTTAGGTGTAGACGTAGGCGAGTAACTACATGTACTTCATGTTAAAAATTCAGAGTTTCAAAAATGCAGCCGGCCGTGTTTACTTTTGTAGTAAATGTACATGTTACATGTTCATTGAAGACTTATTTTGAAAATGGGAATTAACAAGTTTTCAGTGGATAAATTTATCAAATGATGAATCTTCCAACTTCAACCTCATGATAATACTTGATTTACAAAGAAGTGCCAGTGCAGACCAGTTTCAACAGTTTTATGGTTACTCTCAAACTCTAGAGGTGTTTCATTCATTCATGTTTATTACATCAGTTACATCTGAACACTGCCTGTATCATTGAGGGAAATCCATAAAGCTTGTTTTCTGATATACACAGAGAAAATGTCCCGTACACCGCTCCACATCACAGTGGCCTGTGATGGCCTCTTGAGGCCAAAAATCCATGCTACGTGCTGCACATAGTACATGTAAATGCTGCCCTCACTTGACAGATAAAAAAGTGCCACTTTGTCTAGACTACAGTCTGCTGGACATTAATGCACCTCTTCACCTTTTTAGTGTGGCTTATGTTCTTTTCATAAAGTTAAAATGTAGTTTTGTTTTTAATTTTTATATGAGACCATCCCCTGAGTGTAACATAAATTCAGAGGTAAGAATTTAAAGTTTATACAGCTAGGTTTGAAGGAAATTTTGCATACGAATACATGCTGACATTGTGGGTCCTAAGACAGTTGTAAATTGATGAATTTATTTTGATGTTCAGTCATTTTATGAAGTCCTGTAATTCCATCTCTTCAAATTTTTTGTGTGTGGCTTTTGTGCCGGGTGTTATTCTGTCCTGTGTTCAGAATCCTTGTAGCTTTTTTAAATAACAGTAGCTACACGTACATGTGCTTCTCAATTTCTGTCATTCCTTTTTTTTAAAATTCCATTTGGAAATTTGTAAAGTGGTAAAGCCTCCAGAATTTTCTTTGATGTTAGTGATTTAGGTACTTCTTAATGGGGTGAAGGATTTAAGTTGTACTTGAAGTACGGTAAAGCCTTTGCTTTGCCAATTTTTGTTTCTCCCCTACGCGTATGTCCTCGTTTTAAGGAGAGCCTTCCTTAACAGTGATTACTTTCATTTGAGAGCCCTGCCAACGGATCAGGACACAGCTGTCTGATCAGAGCATGTTTCATTTAGAACATGTTTCACCAGGTTTCACCGGAAAACCAATTCATATCTGCTAAACGGTCAAGACTGCTTTCCCGGCTGAGCGCATCTTTCTTCTGCCGGATAATCACGGAGCAATCTCGGTTGCATCATTCGTGTTCCCTCCTGTCTTCCTCGCCACACTTGATGTCTCTCTCCTTCCCTTGACCCCCCCCACCCTCACGTTCTTAGCTCTCTGGCTTTCCTCAACCTTGAAATTAAAAACTCGGCACATAAAAGGTCGCCAAGCTGGATCCCCAAATGTCAGCCGTGTCAAGGTGGCACGAGAGAAATGTAGCCCGTTGTTGGCTGAGTTATACAGGGGTAATTGGTGCCTGATGAATGAAGTGTCTTGTCTCACCAGCAAGACGTACTCTTGCTCTAATTAAAACTTTCAGATTTGCGGTCCAGCTTGAAATGAAACATTAAAGTCACACGAGTTTCTGTGTTCTGGGAGTGCAGCACTCTCAAGCATAGACTTTCCAGACAACTGCTAATTTTGTTCCATTTCATAATTGTGCATCTCTAATGACAAAAACATGGGCTTACCGGTACATGTACTTCAAAAACAGATGTCTATATGTATTCCAAGAAGGAAATTCCTTCAATTCTGTAAACCTACACATACATGTACATCATTCAGTACTGTAATTAGGTTCTTATACATGTACATCTTATAGAATTATCAAGATTTAGTTGTTTTTGTTCACTCTTGAAACCTTGAAAAATTTCAAGCTTTCAGTAATAATTCTTACAGTTGATTGAGTTTGAGGATACGTTTTAACATGGAAAAAGGCAGGAAGATATGGAACACTGATTTTCAAAGAAGTTTCATTCCCTAGGAACTCTCAAAATGTGGTATTAGATGTGAGGCTTGTTGAAGCAAAAGCAGTATAAAGCAGGGTTCCAGAAGAAGAACAAAAAGAAATAAAAGGAGAGCAGTTTATCTAACTTGAACAGAATGACTTTGTTGCGCACTTAAGATCACTTCTGTGGTTTGCGGAGAGTGAGTTGTATGCCGTCCGACACACACTGCTTTGACATCATCGGTGGTTGGCCATCTTTCAGCAAATTTCATGCGGAAATGCTCCCGAGTATGCTTAATGCAGGTACAGTCCCCATGGGCAAAGGAAATCCAGTTTAATACTCTTTGCATAACCTACATGGGCAAGTAGCGGATGTTTCGGCGAAGCCTGCAAACGTGATCTTCAGGACTATAGGAAGATAAAAGCTCCCTCTAATGCATTTTGTTGTAATGAACACTGTTCCCCGTCAACGAATACGCTAACAAGAGACAGGGTGTTAATACAGCACTGTAAGAATCAAAAGGATGTAATGTGTTAGCACTGCTATTGGATTTCTTCAGGGTAGTCTTGCATTTTACAAAGACTTCAAGGAACTTGGTGAACTTAGACGGGTTCTCTAATCCTCCATCAGTAAGCACATTCTATTATACCCCAGAGTCTGTAACCTTTATAATTATTTTTGGCACTTCCATGTAAAGGTGGATATTGTGGCACTTCCATGTAAAGGTGGATATTGGTCTTGCTGTTACCAATCTCATTGGTGTTATTCATAAAACACAGAGAATGTATCTTTTTTCAGGGTATTTCCCAGAAACCTGCGCATTCACATGCACATGGGTATCTGCATTACTGTTCCTTCACTGGTTCAGACCAGAAAAGAGAGCTCAGAGTTTCTGTTGCACCGTTTTAGGCTTGAATGGCCCCCTCTTTGTGGAGTTTCCCTGTCTAAAATCAGACTACATACATGTATATCGTCTGTTACCACAGTAGTCATGCTTTGTGAATATTCCGCTCAAACGAGACAGTGGATGGTAAATGCTGCCCTCTGTTGACTGGCCTGATTGTTGTCTGTTACTGCTCTCCATATAGTTGTGGTTTAAGCACTGCCTTAAGATATTATGTGTCATCGTAACTTTGTCAATGAGTTGCTGAAAGTGTGATGGGAAGCGGTTACTGTGGAACCTGATGAGGGGTGGTGAAGTTGTCGTTCATTCTGACTGTTTTGGTCAAACACAAATGACATCTGAGGAAACATGGTTGGAAAAAAGTCAACTTTCCTTTTTTTTAAGTTAAAAACCAGAACTAAACTTCCTCCGGGACTGAAATTTTTTTTTTTAATGTTAAGTGTTGTCACGAAATTGGGTCATTTACACGGAAAGCTCTGAAAGACCCAAAAACTGGTATTGGTATCAGCGTTTCTATTTTGAGTATACATTTCCTTGAAACCTGTTAGGAAACAACAGTTGCACAGAGAACTCAGGCTTACTAACCTTTATGAGGATGCTAACTTTGCCGTACGGCATAGGTATTTTTATGCCATGTATGGAATTCTCCGGATCATGTCAGTCTTAAATTTATGCAGATTGTTTTTAGAAATGGATTGTCTTCTTGGTGAGGCTTAAAATAAAACTTTATTTCACTCGCAGACAAAGCTGGGGGATTGCATTTTCAAAATTCCTCAAAATGGAGACAAAGCAAGGGAAAATTAGGACGGTTCGGGTATACAGTTGTACGCTTGCAAGGTATACAATACCACATGGAAACTGCAAAGGCTGTGGAACAATTTTAAAGTGGGGGGGTTGTTAGACCCTCATGCATCAGCCATTAATAGGCCAATCCATTAAGCCCCACCCATTATAGGCCGGCAAAAAGTGGGTAGGGTGGAATGTTCTCTAGTCAAAAAAGTGGTGGGCAACTGGCCTCCCCCCCCCCCCTCGGCCCTGCTTCCGCCACCAGTGGGAAACTGCACTGTGTTCATGGCAGCCGCTGGAAAATGTGGCTGCAAGACTCTGCCCAGAACCACACTATGGCAATCCATATGAATGTCTTGGCCGTCAAATCACGAATTAGTGAACGGATGTCACGACGAGTGCCTTCATCACTTGTGGCATATGGCCCATCCTTTCACGAGAATTTGGCAAGAACGATTGTCTGAGTTCAGCTTCATTGATTAGCTGGTTAGGGGATTTCCCTAGAATTTCATGCACTGCCATCCGTTCCCGTAGGCTAACCACAGGCAAGACAGAATTGTATTTGTCGGTCGTAGACCTCATTTCGGGGAAACACGTATTGATCTAAGGCTACAAAGGAGACTACTTCAAAGATGTTCCCCTTGGAATTACATGTGTATAATGCCTGGATGACGAGGTGGTTGTTAACTGTTCATTTGAAAACGTGAAGTCTTGGTAAGAATAAGTGGATAATGGAGCTACTGTTACTGTTTGTTTCTTATCTAAACGTAATGCCTCCCCCATCCCAATAAATCTACCCGAAGGCCCAATTACTGTTGCTTTACATCGAGTTTGATGCCCCTCCAAACTTGAAGTACATCTATGAGCAGTGTGAGTGGTTCCAGAAATGAGAGGACCATTTTTTTTTCATGTCCCTGTCACATCTGACATACGATTTTGTAAGTTCAGAACACATTTTCTAACTTCCAAGAGTGATGAGTTAATGCAAATTACCTGCCAAACAAATAGGAATAGTTTGAAATCAATTCCGGTGATATTTCCATGTCGAATAACAAAGGTCAGATGTAACAGGGACACAAAAATGTCACACTTTTGGACCCCTGATTTCTGGAATTACCCGTGTGCCGTTTTATTTCTGCACAGCCCTTTTCTTGGCAAGTCCGTTACGAGCCTTGTGAAATGGTAAGTCAGTTACAAGTCATCCCGTCTGCATCCAAAGTCATTGTCAAGTCACAAGCTACTGAACCGTGACCAAAGCATTCTTTAGTCATTTCTTTTGCTTGTTTTCTGTGTCCAGACGGTTGTTGGGAACAGTTCCCATGGCAACCTTTTCACTTCCACCTACCAGTAGGGAGAGGGATTTTGCAGGAGACATTTTCAATTGGTACTTTGGTTAAGAGTCCTGTTTCACTTTGCCAGCCAGAGATGTAAGAACGTAAACATTTAACAGTGTTTTACAATGTAGCTACCAGTTTCAAGATGATCTGGAGTAGAAGATGGATGGTCAGCGTGGTAACATTTTAAGTTGAAGGATGTGTCAAATGTCAAAAGTAGATGGAATGTGCTGCACTACGTTAGCATGTAGTTTGGCTTGTGCGTATATGCAAATGTGCTCATGAGAACCTGATTCAAGAACATGTCGACTTTGTTCAGTCAGTGTTCCAGCTTTGCGCATATGCGGTCGTGAACTCTGCAGTCATTCAGTCCTATAGGATGGCACATTCATGCAATTAAATGTGGCCCACTTTATGTATTAGTTTCACTACAGCCCTGGTCTGTTTCGTGCCCGTCATTTTGGCTTAAGGGCATCACTCATTCTCTTTATTTTTTTTCTCTCTCTTATCTTTCTAATCCAAAAGCCCTTTAGAATATTAAACGTGGAACACTGGGACCGGGCGACATTTAGACAGCTTTGGTCCTTAGAACAGCCCGGGCCCAGAGGCGGGAGACGGCCGCCTAAACGTGACCTGGAATATGTCAAAGCCGATCTAGTCGGGTGGGAGACGGGATAAGATTTACAGGGAGAGGCAGAGGTACCGGCACAGTCTGCTGGAGTTGGGGCAGATTATTTGAAGCCAGCTTGTCTTGCCTGTCTGAATATAGATACGCCGCATAGACATGTACATATGTGTCTAATTTGATAGAACAACTTTCATGGTGTGCCAGTGAAATTGTGGTATTTTAATAAAAGGTTATGCCCTTACACTGATGTATATTCAAAACACTGCATACTCAGTGCTTGTCTGAGAGCTTGTGAGAAAAAAAATAAGTAAAAATCCACAAGCTCACTCGGGTGAGACTCAAACCCACAACCTCCTATTACTAGTCCAGATGTCTCAAGCACTCGACCACTGAGCTTGCTGGGGTCGGCTGGCTGGTCCAAGTCAGATGTAGTCAAGATGTAGCCCCCCTCCTACTAGGGCCAAACCCGTGATAAAAATTAACGTCTCCCTGACACAGTTACATCATGAAATTATGATATGCTGAGATGATTTTCTTCATTTTGGTTCTCTCTTTGCTTCTGTTCAAGGAATGCCAGTGTGCTTGAAGACATTTGTTAAAACTTGAGTGACTAGATAAAGAATGAATCAGACATAATAATAATAAAAACACCTGTTATCCAACTTGAAGTTGTTACCCCAGAAACTTGAAATTGGTGTTAACTCTAAAAATTCAGGGAAGATAAAGGCAGTTGAAATCTGGCTCACTGCAGCAAGTTGACCGCGGGATGGGCGTTGGCTTGGTTGGGGAAAAGCACGAAAGGAAACTTGAGGCTGTGGTGTCACACCCCTATCACTGCCAGTTTCTTGGAAAGATTGAGAGAGACATCTGCAATATCTATTGAAGGAGGGGACAGGTCCTCTAGAATGATGAGAAGCAGGGTAAGTAGTTTCATTCTGATTCCTCGTCTTGGGCGTCATCTCTCATTTTCTTCATCCCACTCAAGCCCCAAGAAATGAAACACCTCCCTCAGGCCCAAACCAAACAAACGCTCAATCGCCCAGGCGCGAAAGATAAATATTTTTGTGGGTGTTTACCTGCTATACTGCTTCCCAATTTGGGACTCGGCCATCGGGCTATCAATCAGAATTGTCCCCAGGACTTGGATTCAGTGAACGTTTCCCCCTTTCCCAGCAAAGTGGTGCAATCCCGTGTTGCAGAACGCTGTAGGGTCTGCCTGGCTCCAGGGGATGCTTCCATTCACTTCAGAGGGGTGGCTGTGATGCTGTCTTCAGAATAACGGGGAAATTAATTCTCAAATATTTGATTGAAGACAGTGGTATGTTATCTTTGTCACTTGAGTCCTACAGTTTAAGTATGTTCTCATGGAAGCTCCACTGTCTAATTTATTTTCCATTATTTGTTCAGGATTGGGTAGTTTAACATACACGTAAGAGGTGTGTCAGACTCATTCTTTGAAATCAAATATCATCTTGATAAGGTACTGTAATTGGCATTAATCAAGCATCTTTCCCCCAGTATCAAAGGTCTCCATAATTTCATCACCTGTGATTGATTAAACAGTGGATAAAAGCTTTCCAGGAATTTGTCATTTAATCTGTTTCCTTCAGGATTAATGAAGTTGGCAATCAACTTCCGTTAATTTTTCTCAGTCTAAAAGTCGTACTGAAAAGGTTGCAGTCTGGGATGTAGGACATGAGACCCTTCTTTAAGACCTTTGCCCTCATAATGGCCTCATTCTTCAGACTTCCATCAATCTCAACCCTTCCAAATCCCACAAAATTCTCCAGGTTTTGGAGGATTTTGTAGGCTGGAAGAAGGCAGCACCCAGCCATTATTACTTAGAGTGAGGCTTCATGAATATTCAAAGCACAAAGAATAGGCCATTTTCCATGTACATGTAGTAAAGGGTATTAGAGCATTATCAAGATCATATGCTTACATTTCCTTTATTCTTCACATCCTTGTCTTATATTCTAAGTGAGATAAATATTTCATTCCAAGAAAACCAATTTTTGGTAGTGGGTTTTTCAGACAGATTTCAAGTTTCAGGTATAAAGGGACTTTGTCGCCACTGCCCCTACCCTTCTTGACAGTTTTGTACCTTTTCCTCCTGTACATTGCAAATTGCATGCTGTACTTTCAGTGCTTTCCTGTTACTAGACATGAAAATCGTTTACTCGAAATGATGGATTTTGTGCCATGCAGGATGTACATCAGACACTTGGCAAATAACACGAGCTACAGTTAATGTTGTCGCCGAGATGGGGGGGGGAATGTGGATAGTACGGTATATCCAAAAAAAAAAAAACAGGCTGAGGTCGAGGGGGATGGGTTGAGTGTAGTCGGTTGATGCAAGCCCAGGTGAATGCCCCATCACCGTCCGTAGGCTTCGGACATCGAGGCATGTAGGGACATGTTTTTCCGGTGTCCTTGCAGTGCAACTGAAGTTGCTGTTTAAATATGCACCGTGTCCCTTGCGCCAGCTGACATTTGAAAGAATCGGGGAAAAAACAGGCTGTTCGCGTTAATCCAAACACTTGGTCTCCTGTTACTTGTGAAACTACAGAAATATTTATTAAAAAGGGAGTAAAACTTTGCAAACGAGTAAAATGATTTTTTTTCCCCCCTGCACCTGTCTGGGGATCTTACCGGGAGAAAGAGACATGAGGTGTTTTCTGAAATGCTGGGCTTGGAAAAAAAAAAACAGAGGAAAGCAGGGACTTTCTTCAATGGGCAACAGAAAGGTATTTTTTTGGAAAGGTGCTTTTCTGCCTTTTTTCAAGGGTAACCTTTTAAATTCAATGATTTTCATTTCCAACCAACCCTTTTTTGACTCCCGACCTCAAAAAAAGGACATTGCCAATAAAAAACAGGAGGATGTGAAGACTTGTTCCAAAACAGCACTGAAAATGTGCGAGTGCGATTCAATGTCACCCAAACATCAACGCAGCGATGGTCAAACTCCACAGTGTGACATCAATATCAGACTGAGCAGTACCGTACTGCACCCAATGCACTACATACAACCGTGTATGGAGTGCCATAGGGAAACAAAAAATACAAACATGTACATGCATACACACGAACACTGTACGGTGTCTTGACAATGACTCGGACAAGTTGTTGTGTTGTGCACCAATTACAATATTTCTCTGTACTCAGCTGGAAACAAACACACTCTAGGTACTCAATATAAAACCAAGTGACAAGTGTACATGTACATAGTGCATTTTGCCTGGTTTATTCAGTCATCTATATGGCAGCAGCATGGATTTTTTTCTTGAGGATTTTTGTGTTGATCGATTGACCCTCCTTCAATTGAAAAGAGAAGGGTGCCCTATTGTTTAAAGAGCCCCTCTTAGGAAAACATGTTTTCTCTGATTTTATCTCTTCAAATAAATATGAAAGCATCCAAATCCAACGCAATTGTCCCTTGTCTTCAGAGTTCAACTGTAACAAGCTAAAAAGGTGGGTTTTTTTCTGTTCATGCCAAGATGCGAATTCTGAATGTAGATTGCATCATTCAGAGAAACACAGAGAAAACGAGGGGAACCCTTACCCTGTGTTTGTAGTGGATAAACCCTTGTGCAAGCCAAACAATGGCTACAAACAATGGCCACATACACTGTTTGCTGTGATGTTATCCAGGGATGACATGGCTCAGTGCGTGGACATAGTTCATATTGGATGCCCAGAATTCCAATTTAACTTATTGGAAACATTTCCGAGAAAAGGGTTGACATACATAAAAATGAATCCCAAAGAAAAAAAAAATTCGGGGCAAGAAAATATTACAGTTTTAAAAATCCAGCAGGTTTTTTGTTGAAACAACAAATGTAACATTAATGCATTCTTCACGGATGATTTTTGCTGAGGAGTAAACATGTAGATATACTCATTAGCGTAAAACCAAAAAAGAAGCAAATAATAGAGGAACCAAATAATAGAGGAACCAAATAATAGAGGAACCAAAATTGGGAAATGAGCTTGATCTAGATACAAAGGTGCATTTTGAAGGTGTTTTTTGAAAATTGGCACTGTAGTGACCCTTTAAAGTATCTTTTTTGTTCTCATTGTCGTCAGTGTATGAATTAAACATGCTCAACCCTAAGGCTGTATCCTTCTAATACACCGTGTACAAGTGCATCAGACAACATGTCAGAGAAGTTCAAGAGGCATAATGATCAGATTTGCGTCCTTGCCACCAAATTTAATATCCAAGTCCAAGTATTTAGGCACAAGTCTTAAAAACAAAAACCCTGAGTGAGAGCATTAATGAGAAAACGCCCTTCCGGCACCAGACTATAAATAGGTCGGTAATAAAAAATACAGGTGTTTAATATATGCATAACTGTGTTTGGTTGGAGGTGAGTTATGATAAACAGCCGACTTTTTTCTTTTTTTCTTCCTTCCTTTTTTTTTCCCCAAGGGTATACGTACATGTATGCTTTGTTGGCCAGATGCCCTTCCGGTGACAAGGTTTGTGCATGCAAGCTAGCAGTGCAAACAAGCACATCTCAATGGATCTGTGGGGGAAAAAACCTTATCCCTTTGCTTCCAAGCACAGATAAGTCCTGGCACGGATAAAAGGAGTTTCCTTTTTTAAACCCTCTGCGATGCTTGCTCTGATGAGCTAAAAATACTCTTGAATTATTTATGACAATGACTTTTTCAACTCGGAACCCTTGAGTGCTATTTGTTTTCTTATTATAAGAATTTTGAAGGGCAAAATTCCTAGGTTAAACATCTACATCTCTCTGATGCCTCCCCCATCATCATCTACATCTATTTCTGTCGTTTGTATTTGCAGATGAGCATTGGATTGGATCTGTCCCTCTGTCGTGACATATTTCTAGGTACAGACAAATCCGAGGGTCCGTTTACACTCATGCAGCTGTCTCACCCTGAGCGCGCGCACTTTGGCAATGGACTACTGCCTATTGGTCAAAGTGGAATTTCACGCGTGCGCACTGCCTGCGTGCGACAAGGATGGCCCCGTGGTAATGGCTTCTAGTTTTGGTTGCCGGATTTGTCTACACTAGAATCTGTAACATAATGCTTTGTTTACATATGTGTACATGTGCACTTTCCTATGGCAGCGAGTCGCGACTGGATCAATCAAGTCCCCTTAAGAAGGTGCGCACATGAACAAAGCTTGACGTCATTATGCTTTGGGTCTGTTGATGAGTACCAGTATGCCTGCGACCCATTCTGACTGGTCAGCTTTCAAATCTGTCATTCATAGGCTACACAAGAACCATGTTTGTAACTAAGGAAACACTCGTAGGATGCAAGTGATGTGCGCACGTTAACTGCTTGACCGAATCATGAAATCTGTTTGAACAGGCAAGAGATTTTACAAAACAAGGTGTGTGTGTGTGTGTGGGGATCAATTATCAACTCCATATTTTCTCTTTTGGCCCAGGGATGGGAAGAAATGAGCCAAGACCCTTTTTCCAGAATGGTGAAATCAAGGGTAATTCTTGTCCGTGCAGTGCCATACTGAGTCAACCTGTGAAGCTTTGTGCAAATTACCCTGCTGGGTCTTGTAGCAGCACATGCCCCTATGGGAAGTGGCTGTAGCCGCTAGCCATTGCGTTCCATAGGCATGCATATGACTTGCCAAGGTTCGGGACATGATTTCAACTGAGTCTACATCTGAATCTGAGTTACATGTAGGTCTAGGTCTTCACTCCATTGGGAGTATGCAGGAACATACAGACAATAGACCTAGCCATAGCCCTGTAAGTATGCAGAAACATACAGACAATAGACCTAGCCATAGCCTGTAAGTATGCAGGAACATACAGACAATAGACCTAGCCATAGCCTGTAAGTATGCAGGAACATACAGACAGTAGACCTAGTCATAGCCTGTAAGTATGCAGGAACATACAGACAACAGACCTAGCCATAGCCTGTAAGTATGCAGAAACATACAGGCAATAGACCTAGCCATAGCCTGTAAGTATGCAGGAACATACAGACAATAGACCTAGCCATAGCCTGTAAGTATGCAGGAACATACAGACAATAGACCTAGCCATAGCCTGTAAGTATGCAGGAACATACAGACAGTAGACCTAGTCATAGCCTGTAAGTATGCAGGAACATACAGACAACAGACCTAGCCATAGCCTGTAAGTATGCAGAAACATACAGGCAATAGACCTAGCCATAGCCTGTAAGTATGCAGGAACATACAGACAATAGACCTAGCCATAGCCTGTAAGTATGCAGGAACATACAGACAACAGACCTAGCCATAGCCTGTAAGTATGCAGAAACATACAGGCAATAGACCTAGCCATAGCCTGTAAGTATGCAGGAACATACAGACAATAGACCTAGCCATAGCCTGTAAGTATGCAGGAACATACAGACAATAGACCTAGCCGTAGCCTGTAAGTATGCAGGAACATACAGACCATAGACCTGGCCATAGCCTGTAAGTATGCAGGAACATACAGACAATAGACCTAGCCATAGCCTGTAAGTATGCAGGAACATACAGACAGTAGACCTAGTCATAGCCTGTAAGTATGCAGGAACATACAGACCATAGACCTAGCCATAGCCATGTAAGCCCTTTTCAGACATAATAAAAAATCGTTATCTTAGACCTTTGTATTACTTTGTGTATATTACATGTAGTCTCTCTTCAATAATTATCAAATTCACAAAGCGGTAGACTAGTAGAACAATGACACCGGTGGACTTTTCCCATTTCAGTTTGCTGCCATGCCATTAATTTTTATACTTTGGTAAGGACCGATAATCTTACATTTTTTCTACTTTGTGTTGACATTTGTACTAACATGCACACATATCTATACATTAATCAGACACATTTGTTACAATTAAATTTACACGTCATTGTATGAACTGCTTATCACTCCATTGTCAATTTAATTGCTAGCCTAGGATGGCACAGCAGTCCAACGTCACAGTCTTCACTTTGATAAATACATCTTCATTTATCAGTGCATCATGATTATACTAGATATTTTTATAGCAATGCCTGGCTGCACGTATTTGTTTTTCTTGCGTAGGCAGTGAGCCGTGCGTGCTTTACCCAAGGCAAACAAGAAATCAGGGATTGGGGGAAATAGTGCACCGGTGAGACGAGACTTGGGCCAATTTCAAAGCACTGCTTAAGCGAAAAATTTGTTTTAGTGTGAAAAAACTTTGCTTGACAAATCACCTTACGGGCCAAAACTTCTTGTGATGTGTATTGTTTTGGAGTAGTATTTACCTGTCTTTTGCTTAGCATGACAATCGCATAGAGTTTGAGCTGGTAACCTTTGTTTATTATGCAGGGTTTTTTTCGTGCTTCAGCAAATTCTGTACTTGAGCAGCTCTATGAAATTGGCCCCAGAAAGAGGATTAACCCTAACAATCCTCAGTCCTCCAACAGAGGAAGCATTGAGGACTGTTAGGGTTAATACAGCATAAAAAGCATCAAATAATTATGAGTTCAACAACAACAGAAATTGTAGGAATTGTTTAAGAACTGGGCCTGAGACAGGAAGTCCCAACTTATTCTCACTGACGGTTTTAATACCCTGAGCCAGACACATTATTTCTGGGTCAGAACTTTGGACAATCAATGAAATCCCTTGAGCTCTGAGGGGTTTCTTTTCTTCATTAAAAAAAAAATGATTCAAACCAGCAAAAGTTTAAAATAAACTGTTCCTCGTGTTGAATGCAGCAGGCAATATCTGGAGCAAATATAGATTAAAAGTGCAGGTAAATGCTAGAGGTTATGCCAAGGTTTCTTTTTCATATCCCTCTTTTGGAGTTTAATTTAATTAAAATGCTATTCCCTGCTGTGGAAGGCTGGCCAGTTGAACCATTCTGGGAAGAACACCCCTGCTTGCTCTAGAATATGCAATTGTAATCATGCTGCTCCAGGTCGATCCATTAATCCTCCCGGGGATGGCCAAAATTAAGCACTCTTGTTTTTCAACATGTGAAATGCAGCCGGAGGGGAAAAAAAAGAACAAGAAAAAACTAGAAAGAGGACAGAATGATTTGATGACACCTCCGCAGTATCATGACCAGAAGCTATTAGGCAGTATTAACTGGATTGGAAAGGAAAAAGATGATGGTATTTTACTTGCAGCCTAATAGCCATTGATATACTGCACAGACACAGTGGGACTGTCGGCTGACTCGGCTCACACACTCACTCCAGTGCTTAACAAGCCGTGCAAGCGACGGGGCACCGGGCGGCCGGGTGATAAATATTCCAATGTGCCAATAATAGCCGCGGTCATGAATTAGTATTTTATGCCGGGGAGTTCAATTACAGGGCCCGGAATATGATTGATTAGGCCTCAGTCCTACGTTGTCGATCGGTTGCAGTTAGAGGGGGGTCTCCCGTCGGATTCTGCCACGATGACATCACGGCCAAATTGAGGTGACGGTCAAGGCATTCCTCCCGTGTGACAACCCCCTGTCGGACCGGATGAGGAACGACACATCAAGATCCATCTTTTTTTCCCCCTGCGATTTTCTTTGAATCGCGTCAAGACAGATTTTTCCTGCTTTTCCCCCTTGGCGAACGCTCCCATTCCCCTTCGCGAGAAAAGAAGCAAGTGCGTCCACGGCTGATCCTTATTGTCACAATCAATCTGTCTCTCTCTGGCCGAACGCCGGGACGGTTGTGTCCGTGATTATAGTCCCGCGGAGGTCCCAGGAGGAACTTATCTCCATCAGCCCTGAGTGTATCGCAATGGGAAGAGGAGCTTGTATTGGAATGGACACTGCGTAAAAACCTCTCTCTCTCACTCAGTGAAGCACATCAATTGTCAGCAAGAAGTGACTCGTGGTCAGGTCTGTCAGGATATAGACACTATTTTATGGAAAGGTAAGCAATGAACCAGCCAGATTGTGTTATCTTGTACTAATGAGTTTATGCTTACGATAAAGTGTTTACCATTTTCTACTTAAAAAACTATCAGTGTAATAGCCACTAGACTAGGGTTTTTTAGGAAGCAGAATTTTGGAAAATCAACATTACATGTACATGTACAGGTGTGTAGACAGTGGAATGGCAGTGAAGCACATCAACACAGAGCAGTTCTGTTATTTGCTTTTTAAAGAAACAAGTAGAGTTGACCATTGCCAGTTTGATAGAGCTTATATGTACAATGTATTCAGTTCCTCTTTTTACTTGGTGATTTTCCAATAACTCAAGGGAATTACAAACCACTAATATCATTAATCCTTAGATTTGAGTAATAATCGGTAGTGCAGCGTAAGTGTATTTTTTTTGTGTGAAAGGATTACAAATGATTGTAAAATGTCAAATATTTGTTGTAATCATTTTTTTGTGATAACAGTGCCAAGTAATGCCATCAAAGTAAACATTGTTTATCTTTCAAGAAAAGGTGAAGTCCTGTTTCTTGGATGCTGAATCTTGTATTTTGTGGGAAAAATAAGCAAGAATTGGAGCGATATCACGGTTCCACCGTAGCTGAACAAATAATGCATATCTTGTCGCCTCCTGGGTTAAGTGGCATGCTTAATAAAACAGACCTTTCCAGTCCTCTGGAAGGCCATGTATGATCCTCTACTCATATCAGTTACCAGCAGCAGCTTTGTGTTATCTCCTTTGGGTCCATACATATGTGCCGTAGGCTCATTGATTGGAGCTAGAATAAATGTCAAATTGATTATACATGTATGAGGGGGGGTCGGTCCACTAATAAGTGGTAAATTGGAAGTGCATGCCGGTAATGAATATGCTATTCAAATAATATTGTAAAGGAATTCACACACCCACTTCATTAACGGTAATGTATTGGTAGTCACCTTGAATGCATTTATCATGAGGTCAATTCAGAACTGTGATACATGTACGTGTAGGTACAGGTACATGTATGAATAATGTATGAGGCCAGTCGTTTCCTGCTGGAGTGGAAAAATGGAGTGCCACCTTTTGAAGTGGAATTTGGCCTTGTGGAAAGGGAACCTGTGTTGTGTGGACAATACAGTGCAAGTTTCAAAGAATATGTGTGAAATCTGCACGGGTTTTTTTGTTTTTCTTTTCTGCACAGGACAATTTGCTCTTGATGCTGATGATGTTTGTTTTTTGAAGTTCCACATGTAGTGAAACTGTTTGGCCAAAGTTCTACATGTAGCAAAACTGTTTGGCCAAAAGTTCTACATGTAGCGAAACTGTTTGGCCAAAAGTTCTACATGTAGCAAAACTGTTTGGCCAAAAGTTCTACATGTAGCGAAACTGTTTGGCCAAAAGTTCTATATGTAGCAAAACTGTTTGGCCAAAAGTTCTACATGTAGCGAAACTGTTTGGCCAAAAGTTCTATATGTAGCAAAACCGTTTGGCCAAAAGTTCTACATGTAGCAAAACTGTTTGGCCAAAAGTTCTACATGTAGCAAAACTGTTTGGCCAAAAATTTGTTGTGTTCATTTCTGATTGTTGTCCACTTTCAGTATGAAGAAGATGAAATGTAAAATTGATTTTGTTTTGTCATCATTAGTGAATGAGACTGTGATATTTCTTGAAAAATAGTCGTTTGTAATTCATAAAGTCCCCTGCTCATTGATGTAATTGTTCTGCCTGAAAATGAAGCAAACTCCTCTTGACTTTCTCAAGTCTGTAGTTAAAGTGAAAGTAGCTGTAAGTTCAGTTTGTGGCCACATTAATAATCTCCAGGAAGGAATGCAAAATTTTGGACACCATTTGTCAGATTTTGATTTCAGTTTCAGAAGCCTATCTGCCCCGAGCTGAAGTGTAACCCCAATCGGCGAAAGAAAGACAGGTGTGTACGCAAAGACCATACATGCTGGAATAAATTAGTTACACGTACTTGGCGTGCTCCGCGCCAATTGCGCATATACATGCAGCCTCATGGTGCGCCTATGTGGTGAGTCCCCCCCCACCCTCAAATTTGTTCCACTCAAAGCGGATTGACAACAGAGCAATTTTGAATTACCAGAACAAAAACTTGTAATTACTCACATCAAGAAGCCTTTGCACCTACTGGATGTAACAAATTTTGAATTCATGTGCATATTTATGTAACATTAAAAAGAATAGGATGGAACTAGTTCCATACTGTGTACTCTAAATGCATTACGTAAGTTCAACATTTGCAAATTAACCTGCAACCTGTTTCCTGTTTCTCAATTGTATAGTATCTCCAGTGTATGTACACATGCATTTGTGTTGATTATACTGAGCAAAACTATTAGCTAATTTGATTGTGTCTTTATAGTAAGGCACATGGGCTTGTTGATACATTGCTTTAGAGTACAAACATAGATATGCAAATAGCTGTGCGAAAGTAGTACACTATTTCAAATTTTCCATAGGTTTGTGCACAACCATGGATGTGCCTAGCACACTTCACTTTGCACAGCGAGTGAGCCCTTTAGTAATTATCGCACATATAGCTATATGCTGTTGACGCATCATTCCCATCAACCTGTATTGGAATGTGTTGTCACTTTAGACCAGGGCCTTATGAACTCAAAAATCATTGTGAGCATTTTTTTTCTCAACCCAAATTCCATCTCTTGACCTGCAGCGGTGGGAACTGTTACATACATGCGACGAACCCACGTGTCAATTTTTTCAAATCATCCTGTCAGTTTCCATTAACGTTCCTGCATGTGTATCTCCGTCTCAGTCGGTGTTTGAATTCCTAACGAGGAAGAGCAAAGTGAAGTCATTAGCGTGCTTTTGAAATTAAAGTCCTTGAGTACTTGTGTTGCTTTGAAGTTATGGCCTTGCGTATCTGTCAGCATGCTCAGTCACAAATGACAGCATCCTGGATTGTATTTAATCCTATGAAAACCTTTGTGTGTGTTTGAAATATTTCAGAGTGAACGTAAGGTCCTACTCGACCTAAGACGTTTCGCCAGATATGTCTTAGGTCGAGTAGGATCTTACGTCCACTCTGAAATAAAAAAAAATAATCGGCTGATATTCAGTTGCATGTTTTGCACTTTTCAACAGAAACTGTGAGTTACTCATGTAAATGTGTCATACATGTCATGGCTCATTACACGCAGGAAAAAGATGCATACATGTGATGGACCATTGACCCATTTCTTTTGAAATTCTGATTTGCTTGACTTTTTGTTACATTGGGTGCTCCATAGAAATAAAGATGTCTTGAAACAGGCTGAATGATCACCTTAAAGTTATCAGTACTATTAAAGTGGTCTGTCATCCATCAGATAGTGTACTTTTACATAGTTGCTAAGCTAACAAATTTCACTGACATTTGGCTCCACTGCAGCCAGGTTACCAGTAACGACCACAGTGCCCTGCATGTGCTGTTGTGTTCAGTGTCGCTAGCAACTGGTTTGCAGTCATCGTATTTTTCTTTCATGTACATGAACTCATCCGGCTAGGTTGGCACAGTGGTAGTACTTCAGGTTCCTTGTTATTTACTGTGATGTTGTAGGACTCTAACATGCATTTCAATCTAATCAATCAATCAGTCAATCAATTTCAATCGATTAAATTACTGTAGTAATTATAGTTCCCTCTCAAACACGCGTGGACTTTTAGTACCGAACTTGTCCAGTGTCATTTTTATTTTGATAATCCCCCCCTTGCCAAATATCCTTTGTATCCATGTTCCCCATTTATGTTTATTAAGAATATTTTACTTAAATAAAAAATGGCCCCCAGCAATGCTACATGTACCTTTGCTATTCTCTTTCTGTACAGTATTCCCCTTCAGTGCTTCCTATGCTACTCTCTGGGAAATATCCCCCTTCCGTGCTGCTTTTGCTACTCTCTGTGAAATATCCCCCTTCAAGTGCTACATGTATGTTACTCTCTTTATGTGAAATATCTCCCTTCAAATGCTATGCTCCCCTTTTTCTGTGAAATATCCCCCTTCAAATGCTATGCTCCCCTTTTTCTGTGAGATATTCCTCTTCAAATGCTATGCTACCCTCTTTCTGTTAGATATCCCCCTTCAGTGCTTCCTTTGCTACTCACTGTGAAATATCTCCATTATAATGCTATGCTACTCTGTTTCTGTAAAATATCCCCCTTCAGTGCTTCCTATTCTACTCTCTGTGCAATGTTCCCCTTAAATGCTACCTATTCTACTCTCTGGGTGAATATCCCCCTTCTGTGCTACCTACATGTATGCTACTCTTTTTCTGATGCAACATCCCAAACAAAACACTCAGGCAATTTACAGGCAAATGAAGGACTCTGGCAGGAGTTGACAAATAAGTTGATAAAAATCTGTCAATTTCTTTTTAAAGGCTAATAAAAAATGATCATTTTTGGAGAGTCCTGTGCAACCAGCTGCCCCACCGTGTTTCAGTACAAACAGCTTAAAATTGTTTTCCCTGTTCAAAGTCCAACGTTGATGCAAATAAATGGCAACCTCCACGTGGCCGTAGCCTGCCAGAGCAAGTGAGAGTGACGTCCCCCGGGAGTAAATGTTTATCTCAGCAAATTTTCTTGTCATCTCGCCAGCATCTGTGCAAACACGGGCCAATTAATATGGCCGAAGAGGCCGTTTTACCTTCTATCTTGACAATCTTTTGGCGTATTTTTATGCATGCCGGTGTTTGTATGCACCATCGATTTCACCCTTGTTGTACGTGTTCAGAAGGGTTTCGTCATCGAGTGCTCTATTGTGAATTTGAGCATTTGCATTCCTCACTGTTTTGTGGTATAGTACCTTGACTGCTGTCGTACAGAATGGTGAGAGTTATCACTGTGTGGTTGCATACTTCATGAATCACAGTCTCATCATTGGTGTTATTGGGTCCAGTTTGCAAGGGGGCACTTTAGGACCTCAATTTCTTGAGGGTCACACACCAGTTTGGTCATATTTACACAATGTAAATCTCTTTTCTTATCTTCTTTATATTCTGAGTAGAGGAAGGGGCATGCTGCTGGGAGGAGGCATAGTCTCCATAAAGCTGTCCTTAAGTATATGCCAGCAGTTGCTATTACATGTATGGACACATATTATGACATACTATGCCATTGGTATTTCAGTGACACACTGTTTTTATGATGGAATATATTTTTTTTTGGAATATACTTCTTCAGAACCATGCTTGTGAAGCATGGTTCTGAGCTATGCTTGAAATATCAGCATTGACCTTTTAACCTTCTCAAATTCAGTTATCCTAGCCCCTCTCCTGAGGACGTGACCACCCGTGCAGTCCCACCAATTACCTTCCAATCTTTCTCACATTGGGTTGGGGCGTTCTGTATGTACAGTATACATAAGTACACAGCTGACGGTATGTGACAGATGCACATCACGTGTGACATGTGTGCCATTGCCTCTGCACTTCCTATCAGTAATTTCTTTCCCCTGACGTTGGTTCAAACAGAGGCCATCTCATTACAAAACTCTGGGGAGCTTGAAGAGAAAAAATTGAGAAGAGATAACAATCAAAATCTCGAGGATGTATTTGAAAGCCGATCGCATGAATGCGGGTTCATCATCCCTGTCCCCTTAATTTTAATTTTTTTTTATCACTCTCCGAAAGACAGTGATCAGGCTTGATCTTGTCAGGAAGCCACAGCTCTCCATCTCTCTCCAGTCGTGCTTGCTGGCCGGGGTGAGCCAGACCTGCCAAAAAATAGTCCTGGCTCCTCCCCCCTGTAAACCCCCTTATTTCCTGCTAGCAGGATACACAATTTCATAAACTCCTTTCTATTGTCCTTTCATTTTTGTAAGAAATCAGGACAAAGCAAATCAGAATCTTGGAATTTCTTCCTTTTGGCATTGAGGATTGCTGTCCTGGGAGCATCAGGCCAGACACAATAATAGTCCTGTTTCTGTTCAGATCCAACCTAAAAAAAAATCCTATACTTTCACTTTTTATTTGAGAAATCAGTGGAAGGTGAAATTGTACAACGCCAATCCCACAACTTAATTCTTGTGTACTTCACCCTTAAGTTTAACAAATCCAATTTAAATTTTTCGTATGGTGGTCAGGTTTGCTTGCTCTTATGTGTTTGTGGACATTATTTAACCTTTCACCCAGTCACAATGCAGCTCCCATATGTAGTGCAAACAGCTACGGTTTTAACTGATGTCACCAAAATTAGTGTCCGGCACCCACCCTAATATTTTTGGATTGAAAAATCAACAGCAAAAACATCCCTTAATTTTATTTTTTTAAAAAGTGACAGGAAATTCAATTTTCTTATTTGGCCTTTGGGGTTGAAGAAGGTGGAGAAGTACAGCTGCACAAATGGCAAATTCAATCTTTTTTTTAAATCTTCTGAATTATCTGTCTTCGTTGTAAGCGAGGCAGTGCTCCTCAAAATAAACCCTGTCATCTCTTCCTGTCTTGAGTTGTTATTGTCAAACGTTGTGTTGAGCGGTTACAGGGTATTTATTGACAGATACCCAGAACTTCATGTCTTGTTCGACTTCCCCCATCAGTGTTTTTTGTGCAGATTGCTTTCATATCTTTCTTTAAAATGTGTTCTCTGCTACTGCTTTCACTGCACTGGGTGAGTCCATGGCGTATTTAACATCCCGTTGGAAGTCATGCTGCTATTGAAGAATTATTGCACAAATTTTGAAAATGATGCTCTCTTTCTCCTTGAGAAATCACAGTTTCATACTGGCGTATTGCTGTGCAGAAGCAAGGTTTCTATACTTGTCTACCATCTCAGACCATTCAAAATCCAACCGGAGGTTCCAAAGGATTTTGAAGGTTTGAGGAACGTATAGGGTGAGAATTGTGGTTAGGGTTTGGGGAGGGTCTCTTTGATAATCCCAGACAGGCAACCTTAGGGGCTCGATGTCCCTCAAAAGCTAATGTACAGAGATTGTATTGGAAGGAGCATATTGCTTTGGATTGAGAAGAAGCACCGTCATTTGGACTGTTGACCTTTGAATAGTTAAACTTGAAAGATTGATATTAATTTTTATGATATTGCACAACAACTTGAATTAGCTTTAATCTAATATTTCTCAGCTTAGTGCTTATCTGAAAACAGCTGCTTATAAAATGTAAGCCTCTGGAGACAAGTCATGTACATGTAAAAGCCTGAGTCTAAAAGGAAAAAAGTCATCGAACAGTCTCCTGAAAGGGGGGGGGGGCTTGATGACGTCAATCGCCGAAGGGTCACGCAAGCCCATCAAAACACGCTGCAAAGTTGAGATTAACTGATCTGATTGGAGATTTTAAGCAGATACATGGTTTTCCCAGGTGGGTGTGCCATGTTACACGTATGCCTTGCCATGAATGCCAACAGAGAACCCCCATCCCGTAATCCGACCGTAATAAAACAAGTCATCAAGCATGTTCCCAAGTGGGGCCTGAGTTGCATTTGCAGGAGCTTTACCCGCAGAGAGCCTCGGTAGTCTAATGGCTGTGTCCAATCTTCCATCCCCCTCCCCTACCTCACCTCTTTGGGGTCATGTCTGGGAGAGCTTCGCAAGAGATCACCTGAAAAGTTTTGTAAGCTGTCGTCTGGAAAGATATTTTGTAACTGATAGGCCCAGATTGTGTGAACAGGTCAATAAAGTCTGATTACTTAACAGACTAGACATTTTTCCTTGGAAAATAGGGGTCCATAATATACATGTGGCTGTCTGAGTACGTGTAGCTTTTTGAAGTGGAGACTTTGCCTCAGCAATAAGGGCATTAATTGAATTATGCCCTCCATCACCAATCCAACAGAATTCATGTACAATCAGGAACAAAAATTCTCTGACGGGAGATCTCCATGACCTCCCACAAGAGCAATTTTGGAGGGGACACGCCTTGAGTGCATGCAGGATTGTTTGCACACAGCTTAAAGTGCACAGGACTAATTTTTGTCAGAATGAGTACAAATCCATGATATCCTCCCATGAACAGGATGTGGAGCTGTTTGACCACTGACAAGAGCTTCAGTGTAGAGGGTGCACCTTTTGCGTATTCCAGGTTGCATGCAGGTGGTTCAAAGTATATGTGATTAAATTTCATCGGAATGTGTTCAAATCCAAAGCACCACTTCCGGAGCAGGAGGTGGGACTTTGTGGCCACTGACAAGATCTCAGTTATGAAGGACACACCTTGTGTGTATTCCAGATTGCTGGCAAATAGATCTGCTAACTTTCATCTGAATGTGCACAAGAGACTCCCAGTGTTTATTTTGGGTTTGTTCGAATGAGGCTGAAAGCTTTATCTGTGTTAGATCCTGTCAAGATGTTTATACAGGTGGACTTAGTGAGGCTTATCCTTTTGCAAGGATTACTTGTGAACAGATTAGCTCAGGTGGCAGTCAAGTCAAGTGGACATAAAAAGGCAGGCCTCTTGAAAAGGGACTTGCATTATGAGAAGCTAAGAAACCACAGATTTTATATCAGTTGTCCCTCTGAAAAGAAAAAAAGAGGTTCCCTCTTTGACGAGTTGTTTGTTTAAATGCTGTTATAATTTCAAAGTGAGAAAGCTCTCTTGCACCAGTTTGGATATCCCTCAAAATGCCTCTTACTAACAGAGAGATCTCTCTTCCAGGGGTGATTTCCCTAGAGTGTACACGCTAGAGGTCATTCTGGTCAGCCCTGCAGGCCAAGCACAACAAGAGTCTTCTACTTCACAAGTTCAAAAATCTCTGATTTACATGTACGTAATAGCAAGCTACACCTTTTCTCGCCTGGTTTCTTTCTTTATTTTTTTTACATTTTAGGCGTTGAGAACCAGGTGAATGACCAGAGAGAGCTTGGATCGTTTGACGCATGCATGCAATCCAAACTTGCATAAATTTCAGACAGGCGGCTGCGCTGGAAAAAATGTCGTTCTTTATAAACATGGAACACCTTTCCATATTTATGGCATGTTATTCAAATATTGACTTTCCTTTGCCTTGGAAGATGTATCCGATAAGACTTTCCGCTAGGCTGTCTCAAGGCAGTGGTCATATCCGGGACTTAAAGTTGTGGCAGAAAAACTAATATTTCTCTTAAATGTATTTTTATACTGATGTGTTGTAAGTTGTGTTTTCATAGTGATTCCTCACAGAACACAGGAACAAACTTTGAAGATCAAAGAATTGACAAAAAATGTTGACGGGAGAAAAATATGCTTTCTTCAAATAACCTGATTTCTTAATGGAAGAATCGAGGACTGTTCGGGACAAACTGTAAAATGTCATTGTTACTCGAGTCTCTGCATTTAGACAGACTCATTTGCATATTTAAAAAATTACTTTTGACCAAAAGGTCATTTGCATCTTCTTCGAATTAATGGATGGTCTTAAAGAAATGCTCATCACAGTTAAGATAACAGCACCAGAAGAAGAAAACATGTTGTTTACCTTCAAAAAATTGACTGCTTTAGGTATGTCAATTTTTTAATTTTTTTTTTAGCTTTGCTTCAGTGCAGAAAAGATACGTATGCGTTTATATTTGGAATGGAGGAAATGGAACAATGTTATCATTGGAATTAAAATATTTAATGTTAAAAAAAGGAAATGTTCATGTATGTATAAAAATATGGGTGCCCTGAAAGATCTGCTGACCTTAATCTGCCACTATTAATAATTGGACACCCACCATTTTGTCAAATCACCTTTTAAACCTTGCCCTGATTTTGCTTTGTGCCGGTCCTTCGATCTCCGGAAAGAAAGCCAGCACTGGCTGGGCAAACAGACCCGCCCACACATCCCTACATTGCCCACCCACACACCTGATGGGCCCAACTCACCTGAGAGAGAGAAATTATCAAACAGATTCGCGGATATTGAACTGCTCATTACGGACTTGAGTCACCATTTTTTTTTTTTTTCAATCGAGATCGTTTCCAGCCATGAAACTGCAACGGGATCATTCACTTACAACTTTCAAATGCCATTAGGGTTTCAGTTGCTCTAGTTCTGTAAATTCGATTGAATCTGATTCGCTTAATATTTCCTGGAGCATGTAGTGGTATGTTATGGAACCGGTGCTGATGGAAATTGAAGTCCTCTGAGAGACCTTTTCAGGACAGTAGAAGCATCTCCTATGGTGTCCTAGAATTGCAGAGAAGTAAAGTGAAGTTGAAGCAGAGAAGAGGCATAGGAGTGCTTTGGCTGATGGCGAAATGCCCAGGTCTTCATTGTTCCTAGTTTGAAATGCATTAGCAGGAAAATTGAGTGGAAAAAAGGCTGTGTTATATGTACATGTAGGTCCCCCATTTCTGCTGTGGTTCAAGGTGTTGCATGAGCCCTCAAGGATGAAATGTTACCCAGGTCCCTTGTATCATTCTTTTGCAATTCTTTAGTCTGGGAAAAACACACACATGATGATTTTGGAACCAGCAAGAGCCAGCTGAAGAAAGCGAGTCACAATTCACCCGAACCACTTTAATTTTAAAGGCCTGTAAAACAATCTTGCATGGTGTAAATCAGAGGGAACCCTCCGATATTTTCCAGCCCCATTACCTCCTGCTTTTGTCAGGATGCCAAATTGACTGATACATGTTTATCAGCAGGAAGAGCTTAGCTCTTGCTCATGCAGGCTGTTATGAAGTAGACTTTTCCCATGAAATATGCACATTAGACAGGTGCATGCACGCTACCACCACTGGTTGGCAAGCACGGCTGTCAACATTGTCGGCTGTGTTGAAAAGCTGCTATAACCATAACTTGGCGCATTGAAGGTCAATCTAAACAGTATTACAGCCTCTGTCCGATACTTCAGCACACTTTTCTAGAAACTAAGTGAAATTTTCAGTGTCCTGAAGTTAAAAAGTGACAATTCCTTGCCTTTAAGTTTGGCACGCACGTCAAACAATACCAGTACAGAAATGGCGTGTACATTGTATGTGCTCATAGTTGCATGTGCATGGAGATTTGTATTGTTACATCTTAGATCAAAGCAACTTTGCCAGCCGGTGGGAGTAATTCGCATGCGCCTGCCTTATTTGCGTGTTTCATGACAAAATGTCACTCAGTCAAAACTGGCAGGGTACCAGCCACTAACATGTACAGATTGCATGGCAAGAAGACTGATGACCTGTTTTGCTAAGGAAGTATTTCGAGAGCTTAGCAATTTTCAAACTGGGTCCTTAGGCCCGCTGGACTTAGATTCATAAAAACTTCACCACTGCATTTCCTATACTGACAGCCAAGAATTGGCTCAAAGTTGGCTTCAGGCCCTTCTGTAAAAGAGAAAATTGTTACTTAGCGGGAAATATCTTTAAAAATTTGTGCAGCAAGCAAAATATCAATAAGGGACGGGTCACAAAAAAATGTACAACATGTGGCTCAGCGAGGGAACAAGTATTGGTCATTTTGTGCGTACATGCAGATCTCCTCGTAGCACACCCAATCAGTAATTCCTCACAGATATACTTTTGGTAAGCAGGATTCTGTCGTCTCATTCATCAGGCCGCACGTCGGCCGACCATGCGAGAGATCGGTTGCGATATTTAATACACTCCGCCGGCATCAGACATGCCCAGTGCAGAGATTTTGGGAGGATATCAGCACGACCCGATCTCTCAGCTCGTCGTTCTCTCTCTCGCTTCCTGCATCAGTTAATTTTTTATCTCTCCCTTTTTGTTTTAATCGACTAAGAGTGCACCCTTGCAATCAGAGAGGCCAGCCATGCAGGTTATTAAGACCCTATTCTACATAACTTGACCCAGTTTTCGTCTCGGGACTGCGATCTTGTCTCTGGAATTATTCAAGAGCAGCCTCTCTGTTGTCAGGATTTCTTCACGTCTCTTAACCGATGAATATCATATGCTCTGATTTCATAACGACAGTATGGTAAAAATATTCCCCTAGATGAGATTTGAAGCTTGTCGTGGTGGAGGTAGCAAGTAAACTAGATAGGTTTGTGGTAGCACCATGGATATATCTCTTTTTGGAATATGTGGGATTCTGAAAAGAACCTCAACACTCAACATTTCAGACAGTATGCTCTCTCCGTCGTCAGGAGACAATATTCCCCCAGTCGATCCATACTTGAATTTTAGAAAAGCAAAATTGGACCACAGACTGACACCAGCCACATGTAGTGCCAGTAATCCCACGTACAGAGGCAGGCAGATATCTACAAGTCATTTGATTTTATTTGGATACAAACATACGATTGTCTCAAATCTGTATGCTATCGAGATGACCGCCGTTACTGCGACTGTGACTGTCTGTGTGAAAGGTTTTGTTCCATTTCAGTTGAGAAAGGGAAAAAAGATAAACGGAGCCTTTTTCCCCACCTTTAGCTTTTTGTACTCATTTTGAAAAATATTTGTCAGAGGAATGCAGCCAATTGCATACCTTGGTTTCATGTATTTCAGTGATCTTTATCTCTTAGCTTTAAATTTGTCAGTATCTTTTGCCTGAATGCCCAACTGATATGTGACACAAAACACAGTCGGGGGGGCTAGTCACAGTGGCAGTTTTACGGTTATGCTATGGTTAGCAGTCGGGGGGGGCAGTCATAGTGGTAGTGTTATGGTTATGCTATGGTTAGCAGTCGGGGGCCAGTCTCAGTGGTAGTGTTAATATGGTTATGCTATTGTTAGCAGTCGGGGGCCAGTCACAGTGGCAGTGTTAGGTTATGCTATGGTTAGGAGTCGGGGGTCAGTCACAGTGGCAGTTTTACACTTATGCTATGGTTAGCAGTCGGGGGCCAGTCACAGTGGTAGTGTTACGGTTATGCCTATGATTAGAAATCTCTGCAAGTGGTTCAACATCGCAACCGTATTATGCTTGTGATGTTTAAAGAAATTTGAAAAAAGCTAAGGCTGCATCCAAATCTGTTGTCTAGAGGCTAGGTCTAGATCTTCACTCCATTGGAAATGCATGGAGACGCACACACAATAGACCTAGCCGTAGCTCTGGAAGCCCGTTTCAGACACAGCCTCAGATTTAGTGGGCAGTCTGATGACATGCACACATGTGATCAAACTTCGGCCACTGAACTTGCCAGAATCCATTTGATATACTTTTGATATCCTGTGATATTGACATGCTGCTCCCTAGTTCCTGCAGACTTAAACATGGTAACCAGGATTCATTGCCATTACTGCATTGGCACCACATTCATGGTACATGTTATTGATTTGCATTCATTTGTTAAATGCCTCTTTGACCAATAGGGTGTTGCGATTCATCACTTCAAGATTAAGAATGCATCTGTCTATATGGTTAAACTGCAGTAACGATATCTCCTTGGATTGGTTTGTGCATTCTCTTTGATGAATTTCCATCTTGAGATGAATATTGTTTCCTCTTTCCCTGTTTTTA
Organism: Acanthaster planci; assembly: GCF_054643075.1. Taxonomy (NCBI): domain Eukaryota; kingdom Metazoa; phylum Echinodermata; class Asteroidea; order Valvatida; family Acanthasteridae; genus Acanthaster; species Acanthaster planci. The sequence continues at coordinate 2,063,840 of NC_141787.1, forward strand.
GGGGAAGAGACATTTATAAGCAGTAAGATCTTGGTCATTATCTTATTTCTCTTTTCCACTGGTACAGAAATAATCATTGAATGGGGTCGTTACTTGGCCTTAATTCACGGCCTTGTAGAATGATTTGAAGCATTATATTGCTGCCTCCTCTCGGCAACGCTCAATGGCAGTTTCTGTTTATTGGATGGGCAATCGCTCATGGTCTTGTCTTCATTTCCCACATTGGAAAAGGGAATGCAATTTACCCTTTCGGATTATCGCTACCTGACAAGTTTTTACGATTACACTGAAATGCTCTGCGCAGGATTTACAGTGGGAAAGGTTGGCCTATGCATTTAAGGTGTGGACGAGCAACTTAATTTCTTTTGCCTGGAAATCCACTGCACTGCATCAAATTGACACAGGTCACTGCATTTTCCTGTCGGTGGGCCACGTTACACCCATAGCAATCGTTCCAGGGATTCGTTTCATGTTAAAACAGAGTACACCCAGAAGGCAGAGATTTTGTCACAGTTGACTGAAATTTTGGGCGGTTGCTGTTCAACAATGACAGTGTATTTTGTCAGAACACAAATAGAAGTCCGAGTCATACTTGTATTTTCAACAGATCTATGACCCCCAAAAATATTAATCTCAAAATTGATCAAGAAAATGGCCATCCCGTCAAGATTTGCTGGGCCCTTTGCTTGTGTGATTGCGTAGCCATGCCAACTTTTGGCAATGAGCCCTTGCAAAGCGGCACTTTGAGAAGAATTTCCTCAAGTCTCTTGTATGACTTCAGTCCTTTTTCTTCGTCATTTCATTTATACTCCTGAACAATACAATACAATACACTGTTGCAGTGTTGCTGTGGAAAATCATGGAGTTAAAATTCCCCATAGATATCAATGTAATTTAACACTGCATCATCGCACAGCCATACTGCATCATGCATGCATGCCATGTTCTGCTGAGGCCCTCGAAAATGTGTGGAGCTAATAATGCGATGTGCATAATCATCAGGCATGCAACTTTTCCTCAAATCAGCTGATTTCCTCCATATTTCACTTCACACTCATGACATTGAAAATTGAGAAACACCGTATAAAGTCCTGTAAAGATAGGAATGTCCTCATTTTTTGACAGAGTCCACGTTGCATGTCTGAATCACGTTCACGCAGTGAGTGTGATAGATCATAAAGGACACTGTCTTTGACCCTTTGAGTCCCAAGTGTGAAATATGGAACAGCCACCAATTGACCACAGAGAAGAACCAAGACTCGGTGATGTTTTATGTGGCGTCAGTCGGTAGTAGAGTTAACATTAGCAATGACATGCTTGGATGGGTATACCAAACTTTTATTCAGGTCAGTCTAGATGAGACATTTATTGTTCTGAAAATCTTGCCCGGGGACACAAATGTGGGGACATCACGGGAGTCACACTCGTAGAATTAGAAAGCCTTCAGGGCCCCAAATGATCAGCTGGATGGGTTACCTTCATTTAAGATGGTTTTAAATAAATAAATGATGTTTTTTGGTTCAGCTTCCCCAATATTGTGGTGGGTTGACCCTCAATGCAGCATGCATAGTCCAAGTGTGAAGGACGTGAGATTATTAACCATACTGAAAAGGCACTTCTCGCAAGTCCAAGGAATTTTTTAAAATGCTGAGGTTTGCATTGTTTCAAATGCTAAAAACATGCACTGCCTCTTTACAGTTGGGAAACGTTGTCACTCAAAAGATTTCTTTTTAATTTCAAATGTCACAGACGGACTCTTTCTCCCCTCTGCCCAACAAGCTTAAGATTTCCAATTTCAGACCCTTGTTCGTTTTTGGATGCCGTGGCAAGCAAATCCAATGGAGCCCCAAGCAATCTGGGCTGCCAATCCCTGCATTATTTTTTTTCTTATCTCGACTTTCACCTCTATACTGTACCATGCCCTTGAGGGGAGAACCTCACAAGATCGGCATTCGATTTCTCTTCTCTTTTTTTTTGGTATCTATTTTTCATTTCCTTGTCTTTGTTACCGTCTCCAGTTCCATTTATTCATTCCTGATGGAAATCACTTTGGGCAAAATAAGAACATTGATAGCAGTTCTTAACCCTATAAATAAATCATGAAATATGATTGGACTTTTTGGGGTTATTGGTTAAATTTTGTCTGGAGGAGAAACTAAGATAGCTATTGATTGTTATTCTTATTTCGATCATGAGAAACATCAATTTTTTTTTCCTATGTTGTACTCGACTCCTCGAAATAAAGTCAGATGATCTTCTCTCAGGGGAATACAGATCTACTCCGTCATGAGACTCATTTTCATTTGAGGGAAGAAAAAAATAACTGAGGAGACGAGCTGGGAAGTGGGAAAGACGCATCTGATCAACTTTCCCCCAAATTATAGGTCTCCTTGTGAGGCGCAGTGTCAAGACACTCGGTGGGAGGAAAAAAACCCGCCATTGAACGGTATTCGCGAAAGGCTATTGCTCTGACCCGCTCGAGGGATTTGTTCTGATTACGGGGCTGGGACAGGAGAGCCGTCCGTCTCGGGGATCGGCATTACGACGAAGGGGGAATCCATTGAAAGGAAGCGATTGCAAAGGGAGAGAGAGACGCAGTTGTTCGGGGAAGAGAGAGAGCAAGAGAGACGGAAAGGGTTTGAAGAAAAAACTGTCGCCATGATCGGCCTGAGGTCTGGGGAAACATCCGAGCCGAGCGGTGGAGGACGGCATTCCCTGTTTTGCCGATGCTCCTTAAGATGAGTTTCCAGACACATCAGGAGTACGTATACATAATGTGCTGCATCAGCGGAATGGGCAACAGGAGCTCCAAGCAAGTAAAAAAATGCCTACTTATTTCTTTTAGTTCTTGATGTGTAGATGCTGGTGTGTGTTAGTCAAGTGGACAGGAGTAGTGCTGTTGTCAATCGTTTTCGTAAGCAATTTACTGCTCTTCACAGACAGTTAAGCAAAGTCTTGGCAGTGGTAGCCAATAGACTGTTCTGGCATTGTCTTCAAATGCTGTTGGTTGAGTGTTTTGCTTGTTCACATGTCTGTCTGGTTCTGTTTTCAGCTGTTACATTAGAGATGTGGTTTGGTCTCACGAATGCCACATCAGGCCCCTTTATTGTTACGAATCTCGCTGTAAATTGCTCACACGAGAATGTAATGCATGTGTCTTGAATAACTGCCTTTAATAGGCCAGCTTAAGTGGTGATTTCTTATTTGCGCTGAAGCTCACTTGCAGCTATGGTCAGGTACTGCCGTATATTTTCAGTTTAATTTGATTCAAGAAATTATGGTTACCTCCGCATTTCCGTGGGGCCCTGTGACATCTCTGTATTTGATAGTGACTGCCGTATATAATGTACTCTCCCCCCACCTGACGTGGGTTGAGTCTACTACTGCATACCTACCAGATTACCAATACAAGGTCAGTCTGCCACCTGCGTAAGACTGAAAAGGAAACGGTAGAATATCCAGAAATAAAATGACAAAGGAACAATCTTACCTTTCACAAGAGTCAGAACAAATAAACAAGAAATAACACCAAAAACATGCGTTACCGAAGGAAAAAACTCGAAGGAACAACACATTCTGTAACGTAATAGCGCTAAGAAAAAGAGGACGAACATGGCCGACACCTTTGCGGCGGGGCGGGCGAGTGAGTTGGGATGCACTATTGGTGATCGAGAATTAAGCGAATGCAAGTAATGGACTAGGAAATAATGCATACATGTAGGTATTGGTAATCTGTGTAGGTTGCAGGCAGTAGACTTGGCTGTTTAAAACAAATCTGAGAAAAAAGTATGACATGGATAACACGTTTGGATTGGTGACTTTAGCTACATGTAGCACCGACAATTGGACAGTGTGATGAGTAAGATTTGAGGAATAAATAGCAGAGAGGTCAGCCTCACGAAGGGGGGAAGGGGTTAACAGGAGTCCAAGTGCACCTCATGACAGAAAGGACAGTTTGGCTGTGAAAGTGTGTGTTACCTTAAAGGGAATTGGCCGTGCTGGGAAGATATCTTGTAAAACATGCATCGACACGTAAAACAAATGTACATATAACAAGAAAACACATCTGCACAATTTCAAAACGCGCGGAAAGATGTTAAAAATTATAGTTTTCACGACCTTATTTCACTCCCTTCTCGGAGCAGAAGCTAAACATTCGCCGTCGGGTACTGAAAGTTGTCTGAAGAAATTCTCAAGAATCATGACATCATAGGACAGAGTCCTTTATCTGGCGACTGTTTACTGTTATGCAATGACGCGGCGACGTCGCGACACGTACTGTATGTAATGCAGTAGCGGTAGCATGTGCTATCATGTCAGACTCAAGTGGCGACAATTCCAGCATCGATGCTTTTTCGTCTTATTCATTTGACGAAGAAAGCGACATTGAAGGAGCTGATGAGGCACGAGAAATATTACCTTATCAGTTCGAACCCAGAATACACTCAGGAAGAGATTTTGCAACTCCAGGGTGTTGGCCACGGGCATGGCGGCGACCCAGAGGATCGACAACAAATCACTGACTGGTAATGATTTTTTCCTGCACCATTATAAAAATTTCTGAAAGACGTAATTGTCCTACCATTGGCTATTCGATGGCTATATTCACTGATGTTTCATAAATCCTGTTTGATTCTCATCGGCAAAACCAGGTGACGTGAAACGTTGGGTTGGGATTTGTCTTTAGGGCCTACTGGGACAGCTGATCGTGTGTTGTCCACAAATCTTTGCCACAAACGCTGGTGTGAAAAGTTGCTTGGGAATCTATAAAAACTGCTCTCTGGGGAATTGTTTTGATTGCGACTGCAGCCACCGACAACTCAGTTTATCAGCATTCTTTCGAAATTCACAATTCACGATAGAAATTATTACACGTGTACTACGTGATGCGAAACAAAATGAACGTGACATGTCAAGTTAGTTGTCTATTAGCTCTGCCCCGTGTTAAGAGAAGGGCATAGGAAACAAGACCAAATGTGGTTGACGTGATACGTACGAGTTACGTACCTGACTATGCGGGAGAGCTGAGAGTATTATTATTCTTGCACGGACCAATCAACTTTCTTGCTGGAACTATGCAGTCTTGTCTGGAAAGTCAAGTCCATCCTATGACGTCGCATTTTTGCCAAGATTTGTCTGCTGCCCTCATTGACCAATTTAATTCCATATGCAGTTTGATGCAGTTCCATCTTTGGAATCCAACTAGTATGGGGAACTACTAATACGGGGGTGAGGATTAGAACCCTCCTCCTAGCTTCACCCTCAAAGAATTACTTTCTCTTACTTTTTGGTGACATCCTGCACTGTTAAACTTAATGTTGGAGTCACTATGGGTCCTTGGTGCTTTATGATTATTAACTTCACAAGATTTGAACTTTGACCCCATAACGCAGTTGTTCCCCTCTCCGCTGTTGAGTTTGCATCTCCAAGCAATGAATGGGTACCTCAAGCTTTTCTTGATAGACAAATAAGGATATAAACATGAATGTAATCTTTGGTTTTTGCCTTTCATTGAGATAATGTAACAAATCTCATTTAAATGTGGAACAAAAGGGGATGGTATTACTTACATTGAAATGCTTTACAGCTATGCGCTGCTGGCATTTTCTTAAAGGAAAGTTTGGCTGAGTGGACTTAGTCCTTGAGCAAATAACTATACCTGATGACGCACATCATCCACAGAGAAATGCCAGGGCTCAGTCAGAAGCTATGCACAGGACCACACTGTTTTGTCCACTATACTCTCCCCCCCCACCACAGCTGAAAAAATATTATTGTTTCAAATCCCATCGACAGGAGGATAAAGAGGAGTCTATAACGCCAGTCTATAAGCCTGCTGAGGTGAGAGTGTTGCCGGGGTATTTTAAATGCTGTTGCCATGGTTACGACGGTCGTCACGATGCCTTGTGATTTCAGAGATGACTGGATACATAAACACCTCCAAAATATTCCAGACGGAAAGGTTGTTTCTTGGTCATTGATGAAGTCTTTTGGGAAAATGAAGAAATGTCTTCTCTTTATTGGTCATTGATCATTATTCAAGCCCAGTCTTGGAGCATTGTGGACACTTCCTAATCTTTGACTGATAGAGTCACAGATAATCGGCCTCGAGCGGAAACTCCTCGTCACTGGTTGAAAAGAGCCACGTTTGTTGGGAATATTCATTTTGTAGGGAGCGATACAGTAGCAATACTTGCCTTTCCTAGTTGTTTGTGAACGAGTGATGCACAGTTAGTACCAAAGGAGCTGCAGTTGCTAAGGAAATAGCACCCTCTCTTTTTCAAGTTCGAGGTCCATAGCTTCACCAATCCATATATTAGACAGCAGCTTTTGAGTGCATGCGTAACGACAGGGATTTTCAGGAGAAACTTTTCCTGAATTTTCATAAGGATCTAGTGTCCGTGTGAACAGATGGTTCAAAAGAGGCTTTTCGTGGCAGCTATCTTACAGGGCAGTTCTTTCGTTCCACAGGGAAATCTCCTTTGTGAATACCCTGTGGAAACAAAAGCACAGGCCTGCAAGATGGCAGCCATGGAAACCCTCGATTGAATGAATGAAATCCAAAATGAAGAACTTGACCAGCTGCTTTCTGGGCCACAATACTCTTTGGTATTAACCAAAATAACTGGTACTTCCTGGACATGCTTAACCAACCAAAGTACCAGTGACGTTTGCTTATAACCCAGCTCATTGATGTATTGCACACAAATTTGCTAAGCATTGTTTCCAATTCAGCAACTGAATCATTGTCCTGTCTCTTTGTGGCAAGCTTGAGCGCCTCGTGACATCAGATTGAATAATTGGGCCTCAGTTCTCTGAGTCAGACTTAGAAGTCCATGTTCAAGTCAGCTTTTTTACTTATTTAAGTTTGATCACAAGAAATGATCAACTTTATTTGCAGAGTTGCAGTAGAGTCAGTCACAAGTCATTCACAAGCCAGTCACAAGTCAGTCTCTAGCCAGTCACAAGCCAGTCACAAGTCAGTCTCTAGCCAGTCACAAGCCAGTCACAAGTCAGTCACAAGCCAGTCATAACTCAGTCACAAGCCAGCCACAAGTCAGTCACAAGCCAGTCATAACTCAGTCTCAAGCCAGTCACAAGTCATGCACAAGCCAGTCACAACTCAGTCACTAGCCAGTCACAAGGCAATCACAAGTTGATTTGTCAGTTCATAAAACAGGTCAGAACTAAAAGAGATGAAGAGTGACGAAAGAATACCTTTTTCACAGTTCTGACAGATTTGTGGTGACTTGTGACTGACTCAATTACAGCTGTGTTTCTTTGTAGTCTGCACCAAGCAGAAGGGGATATCAGACAGTATCCAACTGTTTGTCTTGACTTCTTTCATCTGATCGAATGTGGACGTGCTTGGTCAAATTGTAAATGGCAGGCGTGAACTTGGTCATTCTGACAACAACCAGTTGTACTTCTAATAGTTTATTTATTGCATAATGCCACAGCATGAACTAAGTAAAGAAACTTGACAGTGACTGTGACTCTGCTGATGTGAGCCAGATATGAATAATCAGCTTCTAATTTACATAACAGGTTTTGCCCTTACCCAACGTATATATTAATAAACACTGTATGCTCAGTGCTTGTCCGAGAACTTGCAAAAAAAGTCACAAGCTTACTCGGGTAGGACTCGAACCCACGACCTCCTGCTTACTAGTGCAGACGTCTTAACCATCTTAAACATCTAGAAAAAAAGCTTCTAATTTGTTATATAACCAGGTTGTCTAGATATTCTGTGCTGCTTCATCAACTTAAAGGATCCAGGAAATGATTTTTCTTAGAATCACTTTTTGTGTATCTCTGTACTATTTCTAAATGTTTGAAGACTGCCTTTTTTTGAGATACGTGAACTGAAAAGTGCACTTTTTAAACATTCCCAGATGAAGCATTTCTGGACAAGTGAGGGCGCTTTTTGATGTGAATCAAGGAAGGCAGGGTTCAGTTTGCACGTTTTCATGTTCAAAATGTGAACTCTAAATTTGCTGTCTGAAAAGATTTTGGGGAAGAGGTTATACTTGCATGTTTATTGCCATTTACTTACACAACAATAAATTGCCAAAGGAAATGAAATTTACGATAGCAGTGTTTAAAAAAATTGAGAAGTTTTCTGTGCACAAATCAATGCAACATTGAGGCTCAGTGCCTTGGATGACATCATAGTTTTGCTCATGAATATGAAAATGTGCATTAGCATAAAAACCAAAAAAAAAACCTCCAAAATATGGGTTAAAATTGCAAAACAAAATTTTGAATCAGATAAATTGAAACCCAAAGGTGCAATTTCAAGGGTTTTAATACAATTTAGTGGTCCCTTTAAGCATTGTCCAAACACCTTCATGTTGGGTGCTCATGAAATAGTCTCTTTGATTCCCAGTGTGCTAGATTGCAGTGCATACCTCCCCCCCCCTTTTGCCCGGATTGCAAATGCACATGTCCAGTGTCAGGTACAATGAGAAATGATAGACCAGTGATATTAACGTGTGTTTGTGCAGAGTTTGCCGTGGGCGTAAAACAAAACACTCAGGTCTGCGTACACCTGGCTTGCTGAATGGTGCGGTTCAGTTGTTCTCCTTATCCCCTCGCCCCCACCTCCCCTTAAGAAGGTCTCCCAAGACACCTTTTGCCGAGGACAATTACTGTCTGGTCCGAGAGCGTTCCACTCGCCCAGAATCTGCTGGGACACCTTTGGTGAAGGGATAGAATGGTCCGGAAGACAAGATGACGCTTGTCAGACAACCCGCTCTATCGTGTCTCCGGTCCGTTTTTATTGCCTCCGATGTGAATGGACGTGTCAATTGATTGGGGTCGATGGTACAGAAGACTGTCTTGTTATTTATGCAGTTGAGACTAAGGGATGGGGGGTCTTAGGGGGTGGGAGAATCATCAACACTGATCATTTATTCACCTGTACATCGTTATGTGAAGGGTGCCTGGAACTCTTATACTTTTGGACTCAAATTACCATGTTGTATCGTTCTCTTCACAACATTTTAAGACTTGCTTTAAGAAGGTCAAAAACTCAACGGTTCGTGTCCTGTAGAAAAGTTACAGATGTCGTGGCTCGGCCTCAAATCTCACTAAATGAGTCTTTAGGAAGGTTTTCCATGTAAGTTCTTCTTGTAAAAGAGAACATACCCCTGTCATTTTGATACATTACTCAATTTGACAACCTTGTCAATACGGAGATTATGAGGATGTGAAAATGATGGCAGTTCCTGTTGATTTCTGCTAGAAAGGGTTTGCTGATAGGCCCGACACTCAAAAGCAGCTCTGGTGACTTATGCCTCATTTTGTTGTGCTGAGTCACCATTGAGCATACCCCCTTTTTAATGGTTTAAATTGCACAAAAAGTACGAAAAGTGGAAGCTAATTATCCACCAACTTACCGGCAGTCCCCATCTTTTGGTGTAGAGGTATGCAGTTCCATTATTTATTTGCAATGTAGTTCTCAAGTTTTGTCAGATGAAGTCACCTTAAAGTTACGTAGTTACCGTGTGCACTGAGAATCAGTGCACTCATGCCCGTGACTTTCAGTCTCTTTGGCACGCAAGCAAGTTAAAGACAAGCCCGTCGCAGTTTCTTACATAGCCCGTAGCTAACGCCTGATTCGATTGACTGAGCTATCTGCATGTTGTACACGTTGACATAATTCAATTTAAAGCAGACGTTTTTCAGGACTCGATGGTAAGTGATGAGATTGTTGCCGAAAAAACATTCCCCACAAAGATGTGCACGGGCCCCGTCTTCAATTCAACTGCCGAGTTGCATTCAAGGGAGAAAGGGAACCATACAGCATTACCTGATTCAAATCAGTAAGTAGGCAATGACACCTTTTGAAAATTGCTTTTGCCCCATGTAATTTCTTTCCTTCTGTCAGGAATGAAGTATGAGCAACTCTTGCTGCGAGCATTTTTCCTTCCCGTCTTTCTCAGATAAAGAGAGATAAGAAGCCAAGTTGTAGTAGATTTCTTTATTCAAGTCAATTACAAGTTGAATCAGAAGTTATATCACAAGTCATCTAAAAGTCACAAGTTTGTTCATAAAGGGAGTGGACAATGATGACTGTTTTCTTGTCGCAATTCAGTTGCATCTAGGGGTAATATGATTCCACTGCAGACCGGATGACTTGTGATGGACCAGTGGTAGATGTGTTAGAACTTTACTGCAGCGCTGAGGGGAAAAGTAGCTTCAAACTGTTTCCAAATTTGCACACGTGGACCTAATTAATGATTTTGTTTGCTTCAGAGAAGCTCAAGAATGCCATTTTCGATAATGCTGTAACGGCTGAATACATTTATTCATTGTGTGACTTAGGTCCATTATCAAGGTACATGTATCATGGATATTTGGGTTCATGTCTGGTACCTCGCTCAAACAGTGTTTGTAGAATGCAGTTTTAAGTCTGCTTGCTCAGAAATTGATCAGCGTGAGAGACACCAAGCTGCTGCCAACGGCTCTGAGTGCATGATGCCTCAAACAGAAAATGACTAAATATAAACACTGTAAAGATTTTAATTAAACAGAATCATTGAAAACAAAGGGGAAACCATTGGCAGGGCTCGTCGCTGTACGGTGCAGTGCCTGACTGGTACCTCGGGATCAGGTTACCAGCCTCCAGTCTCTCAAGGATTTTCTTTTTATGGCCGTCCTTTCCGTTCCCCTTCGGAGCATTTGAAGTGTCCTCTTCTTGCCGATTGAGTATTGGACATCCACCCACGTAATTTATGTCACGGTAAAAAAAGAACAAGGGAAAGAATGAGAGATGGAGAGAAACGATTAGAAAAAAACGCAGCCTGCTGTGAAGTGATACGGAAGATTTATTTGGTTTGTGCGTGGGAAAGAATGTTGCACCGCTGTCATCCCGCCGGGTACAACTTAGCGTTAAGAATGAGGGAACCAAACCGAAGATATACACAAGTAGTTATTTTTAGAGTGTGAATTAATAACTTTGAGGTTGCCCCAATGTTTGAGTGATGACAAAACCTGCAGGACAATTATAGGTTTATGATTGATTGTGTAACAGAGGCAAGTTCTGTTTTTCAAAGAATTAATGTAAGAGATCTTGCCGATTTATATGTTATATGTATTATCTCTGGTAATGAAATAAAGGTTTTCCTCAGGCATCAGTCATTAATAGGCCAATCCATTAAAGTCCCCCCCCCCATTGTGGGCCCTGCAAAAAGTGTTCAATGCATTGCCCAGTATCAATCTCAATACCTTCATGGACCCTTTTTTATCCCTCTGGCCAATATCTGTGATTGAACTGCCTGAAACAAAATCAACTACGGTAGCATTTCATTCCAATTAAACCAGTGCCAGAATGTTGTGAAATGACCCTCGGACCGCATTACTGAAAGCAGTCCAGTGATCTGTCCATGCTTATGCAATTGGAAACAGTGGGCTGTTGAACTGTCACAGTTTTTATAAAGAGACCCTCCAGAATACAGGCCAACAGTTGATGCACCCGCAACATTTTGCCCAGCTCTGGGTAAAACTCGTCTGCCTCACGTTGACCATCACAGTACAGCATAATAGCAAATTTTATAATTTGGTATTCATCGATACTTCCAGTGGTAAGCGTACATTTGGTTCCTCTTGCACTGGGAAAGTTGGTGTCCTTGCCATGTGAGAAAAATACACTATTTTGTAGACATTAAGCTCAGGGTCTATGTGGCATCATTAGACAGAGATACACTAGGGATACTGTGCGGCTTATTGTAACCCAGCTGTACTTTTACATGAATTGATTTGTTTTGTGAAGTTGTAATTTTACTTGTTCATACATAAAAACCTGAAACTTTCATTTATACTGAGACTGATTCTCCTTGGCTCCTCCAAGTCATAGGCTGCTCGGGTCTTAATATTCAACAGCAATTGTCCACTGCTTGAACCCCCGCTGGAATTGCAGCAGGCAAGTTGGGACACTCGACAAGCCGTCATGGTTTCTGAAGCGTTTATTGTCTCCAATATGTGGGCCGCTGGGCAGGATCTCGTATGATTTGCATTTTGTACAGATATTAGGGCATCATGACATCGAGACACAGAGACATCAAGACATCAGGATATCATAACGAGATCGCTAGTGAAGATAATCATTATGGCGTCCTGAGATACCCACCCTGGGACCTTGTTTTTACAACTGCCTGCCTCGTCTTGCGAGTAGAGTCCTCCATCTTGTATTCTAAGGAACTGTAGCTTCAGAGCACAGCGTTAGAATCTTACTTGAGAAGAAAAAAAGAGAGAGAGAGTGTGAGAAGGTGCGGGGACGATAAAAATCTCAGCTGTGCGTGGGCCTAACGTGGACCGAGTGACGCAGGCACATAATGTACTCATGTACCGGACAGACAAAATTTATGCAGCTTGCACGTTGCTAAGGTCTGGCACGAAGTGCCTGGGGCTGAGTGGAGACAAGAGTTGTTTTTCAGGGGCAGGGGGGGAGGGTTGTTGTGTTTAGGCTGGGTGTGGAAAGAGGGAGATTTTGGATGTAGCTCACTATAAGGGAGAAATGCTATCTTTTTTTATTTGGAAGTCCCTTGTTTGTTTTGCGTGCTGGGTTGTTTGTTTGTTTGTTTGTTTGTTTGTTTTTGTTGTTTGCTAGAATTTCCTTGGGAATGGTACCTAATATCCCCACATCTTATCCACCGACAATCTGCAATACATGAAATAAGTTATATTTTGACAAGCTGTCTCATCAGAGACCTATTTGTACTTTTTAAAATGTGAAGTCGGGCAACATTCATGAAGTAATTCACCTGGGTGGAGTGATGATTAACTTCTGTGAATTTAAAGTGAAACCCTTTGCCCCTTACATCACAGCCACTGTCTGCTTCCAAAATAGAAAGAAGCAAATTATCAGAGTCAATTTTTTCTTCCTGTTTGAATGTCCAGAGAGGTTCTTGTCTGACAGAGCTGAGCAATTTCTGCATGTACATGTACATCCGCAGCTCAAAGACGAGACAGCTGACAGTTATATCACTGCGGCACCTGTCACCTAATGAAATCTCTAGACCATGTCACTCCCCGTTGACTAAATTGCAAGTTGTGGTTGCACGGCAGGCAGAGACTTTCACTGAAAAACCAAACTGCCCCACGCCGCTTTGCTTCTCTTTATCTTGAAGTACGGGCTGGTTGACAGTTGTTGATGGCAGATCGTATGGTATGGAGGAAAAAAAAACAAACAAAGAAAAAAAGGAACGTGGTGTGGTTGGCTATTTTGACTAGCAGGATGTCGCAGTTGATAGGCTATAAATTCCAAAATGTTGGCACCGGCATTGTCCAGAACTTCACTAGAGCTTCATTTGTCATTGCTCATGCTGTCTTAAGAACTTTCATTGCTGTGAGTGAACGATGACAAGCAAATGCCTTTACCAATATGGGTGATTCACAATAGTGCGCCTCCAAGAGTTTGCAATGCGTTGGCCAATCACAACGCGCAAAATTTGTCGACCGTTTCTAAACGTGCATTGGGTGTTCAAATTTCGCGCATGGTGATTGGCCAATGCGTTGCAAAGTCTTGGAGGCGCACTATTGTGAAACGCCCTCATTGTATTACGTTCCATATTGATAGATCTCTCTCCTTCTACTTGGCAGTCATGATAGTCATGTGTTTTGCCTACCAGCGGCTAGTAGACTGTGACTGGCCATCCATACAAACATGAAAGAATCACCCATGATGTTCGGGAAAAAAAGCAGCTATCGAAACACTAAATAATAAACACAGGCACGCAACTTTTCCTCAGATCAACTGATTTCCTCGTTTTTCATTTTGCAAACTTGCCGTCGAAACTCGAAAAACATTGTACAAAGTCTTGTAAAGATTGGAATTTCATTGTTTTTTGTCAAAGTCTAAATTGCATGCCTGTAAACACTGCTACTAACTAAATGAAAGTGTGGCCCTTTTTGGGGCAAAACCTGACATCATCGAAGGGTGACGTTTCTGCAAACTTTGGCAGACTGCATGAATAATGCTAGTAAGCATTATGAAAGAGGCCTGTAGCTCATGGCTTACTTTGAGACTGTTCAGGTACTTGATACTGCATTTGAAGCCTTGTTAGTACTTTCTTTTGAAGCTGCTGTGAGTACTTGAGTAGTACTAGGCCACAACAATTCACCTGTTGCCAGTTGCCTCTTTTTTGTTTTCGTCTTGTTCACGTCATTGTTTGCTTTGCTCACTTTCTCCCTCAGAAGGCAAGGCGGACCCTTTCCATGGGGGACGATCACCTCCTGTGCGTGCCCGGGGAAGCCAACTCCATCGATGCGGTGAGGGAGGAGGAGGACGAACACCCCAGTGAATTACCCTCTGAGCAGAATTCCGTCAACAACAGGCAGATGGGGGGACGCAAGCCCAGAAACATGTGAGTACACAGCCGGCTTGTGGGGGTTGGGGATGGAGGGGTACTCAGGCCAGAGCTCCACATAGAGAGAATGGCCACTTTACACAGATAAGGCAGCATAAAAAAATAATAAGTTTAGCATCAGCGCCCGCCTCAAAAATCTTGCTGCATGATTTTTTTTTTTTTAAAAGTTGTCTTTTCTGATGTCCTTAGCCGTCTGCCGTAGTTTCTACAATGCCACACAACCTCGTGCACGCACAACATGCAACCTGAGTACATACACACAATGTCATGTGAATTCTGTTCACGAGTCTGAAGTGAACGTGGCGCTTTCGTTCCGTGGTTGCAGCAGTCCAGATCAGCATGCATACCAAAGTATTTATAACAAAAATCCTCCTCCCTCCATGTTTCTGGCAAATACAATTGATGCTAAACTGTTTTTTCTTAAGTGGCCTAAGTGGTAATGGCACCCAGAACACAAGAAGTCATTTTCATGTCTGAATGCACACAATGTATAGACCTTATTCATGTGGAAGCTAGTTTTGATCCGTTTGATATATTGTCAACTGTCAATTAGGATGGCACCAGACTGTTTTATGATTGGCACGTGTTCCAAACGTCCCTTTCAATATTTTCCAAATCTTGCTTAAAACACTAAGGTACATTTT
This sequence comes from Acanthaster planci, assembly GCF_054643075.1. NCBI lineage: Eukaryota > Metazoa > Echinodermata > Asteroidea > Valvatida > Acanthasteridae > Acanthaster > Acanthaster planci. The sequence continues at coordinate 2,078,856 of NC_141787.1, forward strand.
TTATCTTTTTAATTACAAATTTGAAATTATTCATCAGAGTACTAATTTGTCATGAAATTTTATTTTATTCCTTTCATTTCTACTCTCAAATTTAAAAAAATGAAGAGTTAACCTCGCCTTCATTTTCAACATTGCCGATCCAAAACTAAAGTCTAAAATCAGTCACCCAACTGCATTTGATCAGTCCTTTGCCTTGATACTCCTCAGGGCTACAATTTACAGTCTGTTCCAATGGAAGATTTTGAGACGCTTAGTGGCAGCAAGCACACTGGTCCTTTCTGAGCATACGTGCATAGTTCTGAGCACGTGCAATACCGCAAAAGGGGGACCAGTATAGTCTCCCGTTGGTTGGTGCAACCCAGCCCATTATTTTGCAAACACAGTGGCGCCGTACTTTGCATCATTTGAGACTTCTTGTGGCAACTTGGTCCACATTGCCGCTCTGACTCTGGCTACACGAAGGAGGAGAGGGGACTAATTCTGCTGACTTTGCAATTCAACAGATATATTCCAAGCTTCCCCCCCCCCCATTTTTGGGGGATTTGTTTGTCTGAAAGTAGTGTTGTAGTTTAGGCCACCATAAGCCTCCAAAAGTCCCTGCAATACATCTCAAGTCATCCGAGTTCAAGTCAAGTCCCAACCTATGGAAAAGAGCAGACACATGCCTTTTTCAATTCACTGTTTACCCTGTTTTACTTGCAAAGGATTTGATCACAAAGAACTTCATTACAACACTGTTAGAAAGGGATGTTGTGTTGTTATTTATTGACCACTTCTAATTTTATCTGCTTCCACGATTGGAAAACATTATCAGTTGTTCAGCACAGAAATTACCTAAACACGGGAAATATTTGCTCAGCAAATATAGGTTACCGGCCAAAATTCCAAGTGAAAAACATTGTCTGTCGATTTTTTGGCTAGGGACATACAGTGTTCTTGTCTCTGGGTCTACAATATTGGAAACAATCTCTCTTAAATTTTTCTTTTTTTTTCTCTTGGGTCTCTTTTTTTTGTGCCTCTGAGCTCTAGTCATGTGTAGCTCAACCAAATTGGGCCCCAGGGATACCATGCCATGATTTATCACAAAAGCATGGCTAGCAGAGCCTTTGGCGCAAAAAAATAGCTGACATCGAAACTCGCTTCGATACTTACAGGAGTTCAAATAGTTGGCAACACCAAACATTAAAGAACTTTGACGGCGCTGTTTGTGGCGACATTCCTTTTTCCAGGATATTTCTTGTCGCCTTCTAGTTTTTCTGAAACCCTTCCTTTTGTGCAACACGAAAGAGATGATGTGATTTATGCGGTTGACACCCCAGGAATGAAGCAATCCGATAAAGCCTTCCTCTTCACTTTGAAGCCAATCTGATTACTGCATTCTCACAAGTTCAGAGTTTAATCTGGCCATCTGTTCAGTGTACAGGTACACGCGCATCAATGCTCCCAGGCATTGAAAGATATGTACGGTTTGTGTGAGTTCATTATTGCAGTGAATGACGAGGGACAACAGTGCTTGCATATCCACAGCTTTTAGTCTGCTATGCTTTAGGATCTTGTGAGTTGTCAAGTACATATACAAAGTGTCCTGTTGGTTCTGTGTAACCATCAAAGTTACACAGGTGATTCTTGATTGATCGTCAGTAACATTTCAGTCTGTTCACCTGTCTTTTTCACAGTTTGACCAAACTCGCAAACTGTTTGTTTGTGCATAGAATTAGAAGGAACTGGTCTCCAGGTGCCAATTTCATAGAGCTGCTTAAGCACAGAATTTGGTAACCTGATTTGTCAAGCCAGGTTTTTCACGCTTAAATAAATTTTTTACTTAAGCAGCGCTATGAAAATGGCCCACTAGTGGCTTTAAAGGGTGGCTACAGTACATTTTTTTATTACAAACCTCTAAAATGCACCTTTTTGCCTCAGTTAACCTTATTTTCAACTTTTGTTTCATTAATTCAAAGGGTATTTTAATGCCTTTTTGGTTTTTATGCTAATGAGAATTTCCACATTCATAAGCAAAACTGTGATGTCATCTCTGGAAGAAGCCTCAATGTTACATTGGTTTGTACACAAAAAGTTCTGCACTTTTCCTGGACTTGGGTTTCTCTTCTTTGCTGATTCATTGATGTTCATGTGCATCGCAACAAGAAAATGTTTTCAGTTAGTAAATACTGGGTTCACAATTTGAACAGAAACACCTATGCACTGAACCTTGTCTTCCCTAGATGATGTCACAGCAACAGCGCCCTCAGTTGCATGAATAATTTTAATTGTTTAAAGACATGCACTCTTCAGTGCATTTCACTAAACAGGAGTGTATAAGAGTTTTCATACAACGAAGAAGAGTACAAAGATGCAGAAAAATTGTGCACAAGAAAATTCCTTGCAGCTACACTTTAAGGGTGTTTTCTCATGGTCATGTACATGTACAGTACTGCCTTAACCCCAGTTGCAAAGTTTTTTTCGCACTCTACAGTCTCTGAAATGCCTGGAAATGTACCTTAACCCCAGCAGTTCCCAATTCTCCAATTTCGATAACATTTTTCGCACTCTCCCCTGAGCGGAAGAGTCACTCTAGCTATTCTTCCAATAATCCAACAGCAAAGAAGTGTCCACAGAAAATGAATATGAACTTAGTATGCAGTTGAACAAGATATATGCAGTATTTATGTAGACGCAGGATATGAAGCTGTGCTTTGACAAGTTGCTTTTGACAACCGGAAATGGCCAATTATGATAGAGACACTTTAGTCATCCGTTGATTAGGATAATGGAGTTGCGCTGGACACGCTTTAATTCTAGAGTGTCCCGTCGCTAGGGGAACCTGTCACTTCCTTCATCAACTCAAATGAGGCACCGTTTCCGATGTGAAGGCTGTCACATCTCCCTCTTGGACAAAAATTCTTGCCTGGCTGTCATGAATGAGGCTACAGCTTGCCAGTAAACTTTGACATTATATGTGGTTTTTTTGGGGGGGGTCTGGTTTCCAAGCAAGTGACATCGGCATTGGGAATCATTCCGTTGGACTGTTTGTTCAATTGTGCGTGGCATGCGCCGGTCATCAACTCTGGTAAATAGAGTGATTGACAGAGTGGATGCATGTATTCAAAGAGAGTTGGAGACAAGACATAGACTCTGGTGCGTGTTTACATCCACAAAAGTATATATACAAAACAGACAATATGTTCCTAGTTCAGCAAATTTGCATAAATTACACGTAGGAACAGAAAAGAACATGCCTTAGTGTTGCCTCTGGGCAGTTTGACACAAAACAGATCTTCATTATATCATCATACAGATCATATTGTGTATGATTTGTACGTTAGAATCAGGCTTCGGCGTCAAGCCCCAGATGATGAGTGTTTAAATAAATAAGTGATGTGACTGTGCATACGAAGGGCTTACACTGGGTGTTTACAAATTCATATGGTAACAAAAAATGCAGAATACACCTCAAGACTCATTTTGTGGGACGTGAGAAAGTGAGCATTAACACTCACTTTGTGAGTTCTGAAAAAGTGAGCATTGTGATTCATTTTGTGGGAGCTGAGAAAGTGAGCATTACAACTCATTTTGTGGGATCTGAGAAAATGAGCATTAAGACTCATTTTGTGGAATCTGGGAAAGTGAGCATTACAACTCATTTTGTGGGATCTGAGAAAATGAGCATTAAGACTCATTTTGTGGAATCTGGGAAAGTGAGCATTACAACTCATTTTGTGGGAGCTGAGAAAATAAGCACTAAGACTCCTTTTGTGGAATCTGAGTAAAAATTAAGACTTATGTAGAGATCTGGAAATTCCCCATCTAATTTAGCGAACTGTGTGACCTTTGAACCTTGTGCACGTCTTCAAGGCGTGATTGGGCCCACGTGGGTGCAAAGAATGTACATGTACAGTACAAGTATTTTCTGTAAGTCTTGCATGTCGGCCGGAAGTGGCGGCACTGAAGTCGGGCAGGTTTCCAAGGTTTTTTTCGGGAGAGCGGGGTGTGCTGTGCGAGACGACTGGGTGGGTGGACGTTGTGATGGCTCGGCCGGGAATCACATAGATTAGCACCGGTTTAATTGTCCAAGCATTTGTGATTATAAAAGAAATCCAGTCCGCTTGAACACCCAAGTCTTTCAGTGCTTGCTGAACTTTCTTTTTGCCTGCCTGGCCTCCAATTCCCCGCTTCAGTTGCGGACGGACCGCCGCCCCCAAGCGATCGGCCAGGGGCTGGACCGCTACACTTACATGTATTTTGTGGAATCTTAGCACGTGATCATTAACCACTTGCTGCCGGGGGACCCGTTTTTGAGCACATAGGCTTTACACCCAAAACCTGGGCCTTGTAACAAAAGACATTGCTCGGCACAAAAGACTGAGCTGCTGGGCATTACCAACATTTTTTCACTCTCAATAGTGGAGATGATCCAGCCTTGTTTTGAAACAGTATACCACGGTTTGGGGCATTTAGAGCAAGCGGATTACCACCAGGGACAAAAGCGCCCCACCACCGCAGCGATGAGCCACACAGCACGGCTGCACGCTAATCTGGCCCCTATTGAAAAGAGGTCAGCAATGCACTGTGCCAGGTTCGGGAACAAAAGACAGTTACATAACACCGCACAATGTGGGCTCTTTTTACAAGGCTGCAGGCCTGGCTGAAATACTCGGGCATCAATAGATTTTGTTTGTCAGGCTACAGTGGCCACCAGACAGTAATTCATGTGGGTGTAAATTACTTGAAATGATGAATTTTTGAAGGTTTTTAAAAACTGAAAATCTTGAAATTCCCCTGTTTGTGTGCACATGTGGTTAAGACTCCGTTTGTAGAATCTTGGAAAGTGAATGCTCAGACTGACCTATTGCAAGAGGATTCAGACTCAAGTCTTATATACATGTATATATTCATTTGGACATTTCTCCATGCGTCTAAATGTCCACTTTCCTTCCCAAAAATCAAATAGTAATAGTTCTCAGACCACACGGGGGGAGGGTGTTTTTTATTACATCACCATTATATTGCTGTAACATAGTATAACACAGGTCCTGTCATCTATCGAAGCCATTGCAAAAAACGGTTGTCCTGAATATTAACTAGGTACCCCCCCAGATTGTCAGCAACTTTCCTGAAAATCTCAGGTGGGAGGAGGGTTACCTTGAGCAAAATGCCTTCCTTTTCTCTCCATGTATTGCCATCTGCATGCTCCTTTAGGATGTGCCAAAATGAAGTTATTTTTCATTACTATCATGCCATCACCTTGAGTGTGCCATTGGCCACCGTGACAGATAGCTGTTGCTCGTGGGCACGTCCAATCAGCAGTGCCAGAGACACAACGTGCGTGCGCAGATGGGAGCAGGCTTCCTGCAGCCGACACAACACGAGCTTGCACATGTACATTGCGGCTCCGAGCCAGGTATTTGATGAACATAAATACCCCCGTGCGCATGTCTTAATCTGGAGCAGTTAATTATGATGAAGGTAAGCATCGGCGGTCATGTGTGACGTGACTGTCCAGTCAGGTGTCTGATTAATGCCTCCAAGTGCGATCATGCGAGATGAAATCAATTTTGAGGGATTTTTTGGCAGTGCTGTGAACAGGGAAGATTGATTATCGTTTGCTGGGTGTGAATGAATGCCATGAATGCGTGTCGTAACAATGTGTAAAATTTCTGGGAAATTTTAAATGGGAGGGGCTTTGTCTGCATTGTGGGCGCTCATGTTTCCAAGAAAATCCAATAATATTTTTGGATAAGAGAGAGTTTTCTGTCCTGTGTGTGACATCGGGATCATTTTCTAGGGAATTACCCGCAAGTCAAATTGAGGGTGTTGCTAGGGGATACATACAAATAAATAAACAAATTCTTTGTAATCAATTTAAGTTTTGTTATTTGGAGATGAATGTGGGACTTGAACCAGAAACTTCGAAGTACCAAAGCACCTTAGTAAAAAATTGGTCTGATGGACCAAGTACAATCCGTAAACACTTTCACTAGGAAATCCAAGATACCACCTGAATGGTCTGAAGCATTCTGAAACAGATTAAGGATTTAAAACAACATTATCTGGGACATTTTTAACTGTGCCACATTAATTGTGCCCATTTCCATGAGTGAACCTATAAAAAGATACAGGTTGGTACTGACATACATGTTTTTCTGCAGTAAAAAAAAAAAAATCATGAGCGGAAGCTTCTTCAACATAATTGGGACTGGAAATGGCTTATGGATGTTACAGTGCGCCATCGTACTTGTAAGAGGTCTTTTGCCAAAAAAGTTTAGCACTTATCTCGACCAGAATTATTTTTTTTTCTGCACTCTTTCACTCCAGCGAAATGTGTTACGTACATTTTTTTCTGCCACTCACTGGACATGAAATGTGAAAAATGTTTTTTTCTTGTTTTGCTTCTCCAGTCTTGCCATTGAGCACGTTCCTGGAACATAAGGTTTGTTAGTGCCATGGCTTCTAAGAGCTTTTGGCGGTACTTAGGCATGCTCAAAAGCCATTAGCTGAAAAGCTCACCTTCTTCCTAATAGTCAGTGCTTATTTTCCTGTGATGAGGAGATGAACAAGTCATCATTTCTTGCGTGAACTCAAAAAGTCGATGGGACCTTTCCTGTCACTCTTTGTGTATTGCACGCGAACATAAAACATGCATGTTTCTGATACTTTTTTAAGAACGCTTTTTCCAATTTGGTCCGAGTTTTCTATGTCCAAAGTTTACCCAATGTGACTGAATGGACAAATTGCTTTGAAAAGGGTGACTTTCAGCAATCAAGTACTTGCAGAATTACCTGAATGGATAGCTCTTGCATACATGTACCTCTAAAAATACTTATGAGTCAAAAACTGATGATGATCTTATGAAATCTATGTCTGTTACTCCTAAATGCCAAAGAGAATCTTGCCAAGCCTTGTGAAAATACTACAAGTTAGAAATGAAAATGTGTGATTTCAAACATTTGTTTCATGCTGGCTAAGGTAGTTTAAAACCTGGCTATTTGGATGGTTGCCATCACAAGTTGTGAACTGTAAATTCTTCAGTCGTGTGATTTGCACTCCAAAATCTGCACTTAATTAGCATTTTGGCCCGGAGGTTGTGAGTGTTTGTTTACGACGGTTGAGATGTAAGAGCCAGGCGTTCATTAAATGCATGCCGCGGTGTGTTTGCCATTCAAATAAAATTCAAGCAATAACTTCACTGCGAGGCAAACACCAGTGCCTCTGACATTTGTAACGACCGAAAGCACACATCCGCTGTACTCGTAGGGAGAAGGGGGGGAGGTGTGATGTCGTACCGCGATGTACATTAGATACCAGCCCCAGAGAAAGAAGAGGAAAACATTTAAAAAAAAAAACTAGAGAGGAAGGTCGAGGAAACAGGCCGACTCCACCTTGGTGCACGTGATGCTAAAGGTTAGTGGGCCAGGCATCATCGGGGGGTTGATGAGATCGGACGAGGCTGGTAACGGTCTGGTGGATGTACATGTAGCTCTTCTGGATCACTGTCCTCGATCTGTGGTCTGCCCGCTGAGCGTCTATTTGGGCTCTCAACAGATCAGTCCTCTTGTCTTTCTTTTCCTATCTCCCTCCCCCTTCTGTTCAAACTCATCTCTCTTAATGACACCTAGTGTGTGTGTGTGTTTGTGTACATGTATGCATGTCGGTGGGTACAGCCAACAAACCGTGGCCGGACTCGGAGCGGGGATGGTAACCCGAGATGTTGGCTCGGCGCGTAGCGTGACAGCAGTGGACGTGCTGTAGTACCCATGCAAATGCAAGGAGGGAAGGGGGATGACTCTGACCTATATGTCAAGAACTGGATAGTCGCGATCACGTCCCTGCCCCTTGAAACGGGCGGCAGGATTGACTACGGTTGAGACCGTAGTTGCAGTTCCACTCGGCGAAATAAAGCAGAAGGAATAATACATGAACAGGTGATATACACAATCATGATTGGAAAATGCAATTTTTTTCATGTTGCTCCCCGAAGTGCTGATGACACTGATAAGCTTAGAGAATTCACATGGAAGAAAATTGTATTTTGTAATGTAAGAATATGACATTCATATCTGCAAGGCTGTTAAATTGATGATGATGATAACGGGTAAGTCATAGTAAGAATACAGTAATGAAGATGAATGGTTTATCTTAAGGGGGAGAGTGGGAGTCGAAGATGAGATAATCTGAGTTATTCTCATTTCCAAGCACGTAAAACAGGGCGAGGCCCAGCTCCGGCTTGCCCTAATGGATTCTCACGCCTCTGTGGCTACGAGGGCCGTTGCCCACTCCCCGCTATCGATGACGTCTGACGTGGCACTGTGGCTGGCCAGCTGGCTGGCTGCATGCTCTCTCAGTCTAACCACCGAGGCCCCCGATATAAGATGGTATGAAGGCTCGGGTTACAGGCAGTTTGGAGAAGCAAGTGCGTCAGGAGGTGACGGTGGAGTTTGCGGGGCGCAGCTCCGTCATGCACTGAGACGATTTTTTTTTTCCTTGGGGCAAAGCTGTTGGCTTAAGACAACCGGGCCTTCACATCTGCTTCACAACCCAAGCTCCAACCCATCAATCAAGATATAGACTGAGCCGTTTGCAGTGCACAAATCATCACTCAATCCTAGATAGGAAAAAAGCCACAGAAAGTCCTTCCTCTTATTTTTTGGTTTGTCCACCTTGTTGCATCAACAGTGCCAGAGATTTGAAAGACAAGATGCGTTTCTTAAGAAGGCGACACACCGACAGCTCGCTACGGGACACGGCCGATAAACTGGACTGTGACAAATCCACCTTGGTGCAAAACTCTGGCGAGTCGGACGTCAGGAAATGGTCCGATTGCTTTGAGAATCTACTCCATGACAAAAGTGAGTACAAGTTAGCCTTTCAAGGTTAAGAGTTCCATTTTTTCCCTTTTGTTGGGCCACACTATATATTTTTTTTGGATTATAAATTTGCCTACTTTTTTTGGCTAAATGAATAAAAAAAATTAGAATTCAGTGTCCACAGATTTGTAATTTGATTGTCTCTGCCAAACTTACAATTTGGTAATGACAGTGTTTGAAAAATATACGGTTATGAATGTAACGGTTTATCATACACCTCATGCCCAGAAAAGCTTTATTTTTTGTAAAGGTTTTGCCCCTAATTTCCGTCTTTACTCACCCACAGAGACGAAACCAGGCCTGACCTTGATTTGGAAGTGATATATATTTTTATGTTTGTTCCATCGTCCAGTCTTGATTCCTTTTAAAAAATATCTGCAGTCTGAAAAATAAAAGTCATGGCCCGTATGTCAATTTTTTGTACATGAGAAAAACTGCCTTCACAAAGTTCAAAAATCTTTCGAATGAATTACAGACCCAATATTTCTGTACCTACGAAAGCAGGATTTCTTACATCAACTTTCCTGTCACTTTCCATTCTCTTTGAGAAGGTTTCCCGGAGAGTTTCTTGCTAATGGACCATAGAACTTTCCATTGCAGTACAGGCCATTAATTTCCAGAAACTAGTGTCCCGTGTAATTGATGCAATTAAACAGTTCTTTCAAATGCCAGTCACTCTCTGACATTTAAATAGACATACTGCTGTGTTGTTAAGTCTTAGTAAGATGTTTAGAGCCAAAGTGATACATTTTCTGTGGTTTTAAATTTCCTTTTGAAATAGGGGAGGAAGGCAGTTTTCAAATGTATTAACATGCACACCAGACATAATTCACGTACACTACTTTTTTTTCTTTTTTTTTTTTTACAATCGTACAAAATTCACACTTGGGGAGGTTAGAGAATCCCCTACACTTTTCAAAAATATCAACCACAATGATTATAAATCATTTTTTTTCTCTCCTTTTTAGTTGTATGCTCTCGGATAGGGGGTCCAGAAAAATTACTCTTTGCGTATGAAAAGGATGACAAAATGGATGGCCTTTGATTGTCTCATGAAATGAAGCCTTTATCTGTGTCATCCTGTCCTGTGGGATCCTTGTATCTCCAGTGCAGCAAAGGGCAGTAGAGCGCAAAATTAAATTTCTAAGTAAACTGTGACAATGTAATTGTTGTCGTGGAGAAATTTGCCCCAACACCGTCCCCTAAAAAAAGTAACATCTTCCGGGCGCTGGGAATTCAAGCGGAATTGCGGTTGTGATGTGGGGATTGAGTCATTTACCGCGGCTGTACTCAGCAACCTGAAGGAGTTAAAATTCACAGCTTACTAGCTCAAGCGAGATTACCCTTCGTGGAAAGAAGCGGGCCGTGATCGAGTGGGATTACATGTAAGCCGGGTTGCGTCTACCGTGCCGCTCACTGGGGTAGCTTAGCAAAATCAAACTCTATTTTGCTCAAAAAAAATTCAAAAAAGAAAGTATACAGTTACAGCAAATTGGGCATTGCTGACTGCTGCATGGGCAGCAAGATTCCAAAGCTCTGCAGCTCTGGTAGGTCAGATTACCAGGCTGAGTAACGTGCCCATTGTGCCTTTTTCCAGGAATATTTTGTAATTAGCCATTTGAAATTTTACCATTGAGCATCATGGAGTTTCCCCCAATGCCTCAACAAGTTTTAAAAAAAAAAGTTGAAATGCATTCAAGTTGAAATTTTAGATGGGGAGTCTTGAGGTTGGTCGATTTAGCAAATCACGGCATAGGAGAAGTGGCACCATTCTGTGATAGATGTCAGGCTGGAAATGTATTTTTGGAAGCTTTGTGGAGGTTGGCCTGCGGTAGAGGGGGTCAAAATAAAATATCAGAAGTATCAAATCGAACCCTGGTTTTACATTTCATGTCTGGTGTGTTGGCAAGAACTGTGAGAGGGAACATTTAGGTAATTGAAAATGGTGTTGCCAGTCCACAAAGGAATAGTTCCTCACTCTGTTGCAATCTTGAAAAGGAATAGGAACCAAGTTCTAAAAAAAAAAAAGTAGTAACTCGGGACTGTCAGTAAACCAAAATGAAAAAACCCAGAGGTGAGATTTTTCAGGATTTTTCCAATTTCAAGATTTTTTAAACAAACTATTTTAAAATCTAGAAATCCTCAGTCTACCTTTATGGTGTTCTTACACGGAACAATTGATACATGGTAGAACACAAGAAATGGGTATGTGAGGGGCACCCTCAAGCAACCATGCACACCGCTGTGGGGCCATGATCAAACCTTTTTATTATCATGCTGTGGATATGTTATATTCCTCCAAATCTCACCCCTGAAAACCCCCCAAAATACCTCGGTGGATTGGCTGTCTATTATGGAACCCCATGTGCAAAAGACAGGATACTGATCCAAAATACTGCTTTTTGGTCAAACCTGGAAAATCGGTGAAGTGAGGGAAATCTAATCCAGCAGGAGTGGGGGGTAGGGGTGATAGTGCCCTGCCGGTCATGACATCCAAGAACCCATGTAACACCATGAGAGGCTCATCGTAAACTACATCAACACCAACTTACAGGATTGGGTTCCTCTTGTCTGAGAATGTATATGGTGGGGCTTTACCGTGCATGAAAATGTCAAGATTTGAATAAGGGAGGCGGGCAAATGTTACAAACAACAGTAGTAGCCACTGGCTTTGTGTCTGTAGCACTCTGTAAGCAAAGATATTGGCACCTGGGAAGAACTGCCAACATAGGGCTGAGTGACTTAGTTGGTAGAGCACTGGTACGGTGTTCCAGATGTCGTAGGTTCAAATCCCACTCAAATCAATTTCTTCGCTCAGCTGTATAACTGAATTGTACAAACACAAAAGAATTATGGCTTTTGACCGTGGAAGTAGTGTAGAATGGAATGATTTAAAATGATTCCAATTGATTGTTCTATTTGTTCACCACCTTGGCTCAAATCCTAGCATTTTTTTAGAAAATTCAACGCAGTCTAGTTGTTTTGCCTTGTGGCAACATAATGAAATTTCCTTCGTTTGTTTGTGGAAAATAGTGACCACTTACTTATATGCAAGCCTAACAAAATGTTCCCAAAAGCTTATTTGAATATATTTAAGCTGGATTTACCCTGTAATGCCATTGTACATCCATGGTGTTTGCTTTCTTAAAATATTTTGTTCTGTTGATTTTGTGGGACTAAAAAGCAAATAGTGTGAACAAAGTTCCAGAGTTTTTGAACAACTCACAAATGCGGATATAGCAAGTGTCTGGGGTCTTCTTGAAAAAGAAAATCACACGATGAATCTGACCGGAGATGGAGATTTTGCTTTTTTTCATTCTCACCTGTCTCTCACAGTTCCTGAAGAGGGAAAAAACGGGGGGGGGGAGGAAAAACCGTTGTTGCCAATTTCTTGGCCATTTCCTTATTTATTCGATTCCCGAGCTGTCCCAATACCTGCGCGATCAATGGGACGGTCCTCAAGAGAGGGGGAGCATAAGAGACCTAAACTGAATCTGCAAGAGGAACTATTGACTGCGGCTGTCTCCTTTGGCTTGGCCCTGTTGAGGAGAAGGGGAATGAGTGGAAAAATAGATGGATACAAAGACATGCAACTCGGCACCTCCTGCAACTCGGCACCTCCTGCAACTCGGCACCTCCTGCAACTCGGCACCTCCTGCAACTCGGCACCATTTCCTTGCTACGCATTGTCCACTGTTACAAGAGCATGCTGAATTGAGTTAGCCTGAAGTCAATAAGGTCCTCATTCTATGTAGGAGAGCCTGGCACATTTCTGTGAGAGGATGGATATGCCGATGTGGCAAAGACAGATTTTCTTTCACATACTGAGGGCAGTGCCGTTCAGGCATGTATATCATGTACCTAATCATAATAAACTCGATTATTTCCTGGATCTGGTATAAGATCGTGGATCTGGTAATTATTAGTAGGTTTCAAGATTTTCTCTATGGCTGATAAACTTTAGGGAAGTACTTAACCTGTTCTTATGTACAAGTTTAGTGCGTGCTAATCACACCAAAGGAACCTGTTGAGAAAATGAGCATGTTTAGATTCAGGTTGTGTTGGGATCATTTACATTTTGTGTTGGAATGATCCAAGTTTATTGGGGTTTTGTTATTGGGGTTTTATTGAAAGGATGTGATTTTGTTGTCACATCGATGAAATCAGGAAGAAGACAACCCTTGTGTCATTTCATATAGACAATGCTACAGCTCCGGCACAAGTTTTTTTCCCCTTAAAATCAGGCTACGATTCAGGTAGCATTTTGAATCGTTAAACTCTGATATTTCAACTTCTTGAGTTCAGTCCTCAAAAATTGCTGGGGGCTGGTAGTTCTTCAGTGCAGCTGTTTCCCATGGACTTTGTAGAGGCTTGGCATAGTAGCCATCTTGCAGGACTATTGTTTTGTTCCACAGGGAAACCTCTGTGCATACCCTGTGGGACAAAAGCACTGGCCTGCAAGATGGCAGCCACGCAAACCCTCTATTGTTGGTCATTAGCCTCAGTGTTCTACTGCATCACTAGACAACAAAACTGAAAAAAACCTAAAAAGCAATGCTTTACCTCAGGCATGGCTGAGATTCTTGTTTTTAAAACCTTCCCACTTGCATGTTTTTTAATCCCAATCCTTTCACCCAACGTATATTTAAAAAAAATCATAAGGGAATGTGCGTCAGAATATCAGCGGGTTGACGTTTTTCCCGTTTCACTGCCAGAGACAGAATCCTGGAACCTCAGGACAAATTCCTCGTCTTGACTCATGCGTGTGGGCAACTCTACAACCCCCCCCTCGCCCTTGTTTGAACTGGATTAGCTACTAAGAACAGTGCGTCACTAAGAACACAGAACGTAACGTAACCTGCTTTTGTGGAAGAAGAAAAAATCTAGCCCGTTGTGGTATTGTGATGTTGTTCCGCTGTGCTGTCAATCAGCATAAGGATGATGATGAGGAAGCCAAGCATCTGATGGTATGCACGGGTCAATTATGCGTGGCTCTGTCGCATCTTGAAGCAAGGTGCTATCAGATAATGTGTCTGGGGATGCGGCCGAGTGCATCATGTCCGGAACAACTGTTGCCATGGCTATCAATTTGTGGGACTGGGCACCGTCCGCTTCCCAGTTGTCACCATCCAGTTGTGTGTTTGATTTCATCTTAAGGAAAACTGTGGGCTGTTTTCCGTGGGGGGGGGAACTTATTACGTCGACAGGATGGCATCATTTTAAAGTGACACCAATTAATCTAAGGGGACAATTTATGGAAAAGATATCGGACCATCTACAGTCTGATGTGCTCAGTGCATTGTCTGTTTATAGCATAGCTAACCCCCCCCCCAAAAAAAATTGCAGTATATTTTAAGACTGGTGGCAGAAGTGTTGTCGTGGCTGTACAGTATGACACACTTGTTATCGAGGATTTCGCCAGCCTGAATAATCACACGCTCCCTGCAGGTGCATCTCTTTCTTTGCCTGGGCTGTTTTTGTATAACCCCGTTTAGAATGTTTTTGGCTGGTTGCTATACACTTGAGATAGGAAGACGGAGGGGAACCGGTGTGGTGCGACTAACATGTAGCTGTTTTTCCCCCATCACCATGATGTGAATAATTTATGGCCCGGGCTCGTTGTGTAGATTGGCTGCGGGCTGACGGTAGCGAACAACACTTGTACCCGGTACCAGGCCACTGGGAAAAGAAAAACAGGAGGCATTTCTCAGATACGTAGTTATAAAAACCTCCCTGATTGCCACATAAATTGCTTTTTGTTATTAGCTATGTGTTGCTGTATTCTAGTGTCCCACTGTCACAGGTGTCTGGCACTGAAAAAATGTGTGGTCTAATTGGTAAATGAACCCACCGCACTGTCATCAGCGTAATTGGTTTGCAAATTATTAATGGTGCCAGCATTTTCATTTTTGAACTTTTTGGTGGCGAGGTGTTGAAGCCTTGACTTCACTTGGCCCAATTTAGCCACTGCGTTCAGCACACAAGCTATTTTCCCAGCTGCTTAGCATGAGGATCGCCGAACCTCAGCTTTTAGTGAGCAGGTCCTTCAGAACCCATCATGAGCTTGTAGAGGATTTGGAGGGCTGGGGAAGGTACGGGTAGTGCCTAGCCTCTTTCACTTGAGGATCATTGAAAGTTTAAGTGTGAAGAATGTGCCACTGGTTTCCTGCACCGTGGAAGATTTTGAAGGATTCTTGAAAGAGTCTAACAACAATTGTGTGGGAATAATGGTTTATTGTCTAGAGATACACGTATGTAACAAAAATCTGTGCACCAGCAAGTTAGTATTTGTCTGGTAAAGGACTGAAATTCATAGCTTAAAGTGTCTCTCCCCACTGTCTGCAGATTTGGATGAATCATTTTTGTTTAGTCCTGCCAGTTCACATTTTCTGGTGAAGGGAAGGAGAAAAATGACACATCGTTTGTAGTTTCTCATCCAGCTTTCTCTCTCTTCCCCGATCTTTTAGTATCAACACAGTTATTTGTGTATCTCTTGGTTTGTGGATTGGATGTTTGTTATTCGGCATTCCAGCATGGCCGGATATTTACACATTTTCAACATCGTTGTCAGTGGTAATGCCAAGAGGTACAGAGTGGACAGAACTGTTATTTATGATCAAATTAATCATTAAAAACGGGACTTTAAATCATAACTGCTTCCTGTTGTGCTCGCCACAGTTGACATTTGGCATTTCCAAAATCTAATTTCGCAGCTGGTTTTACCCAAGGGAATTTTACTTCAACCCATGTTGATGAACCTCATGAGTACAAATTGCATCATTCAACAAACCAGAAAACATCTTCCAGAATAAAAAGACTACACTTCATGTTTTTTTCATCGGAAGAGAGCTGCAGTAGTCCGAGGGTGGATAGGAGGTTGGAATGCAAAGAGGGCGAATAGGACAAATGTGGGTTGTTTTTCACAAGCCCATTCTGTGCAACTTAGAGACTATTTATGGCATATTTGTTTGTTCACTAGGACCTTGAATCTGTAACCACAGAAATCTTTAGCTCCCAAGTCCCTTAAAATTGTAGCTCCAGGGATCTATGAACCCTAGGATCTATAGCCCTTTGAATCTGTAGCCCCTGGAACATGTACTGTAGCCCTGGGAATCTCAAGTCCGTGGAATCTGTAGCCCCTGAAATTTGTCACCCCTGGAAATTTTAATCCCTAGAATCTGTTGTCCTTTAAACTCTGTAGCCCTTGAGATCTTTGGTTCTTGGAATCTCTAGTCCCTGAAACATGTAGTGTCTGGAATCTGTAGCCCCTGGAATCTGAAGCCTTACAAAATGCCCCAATTACCCCTCTTTACATTTCAAACTAGCAAGATTCAAGTAGCACATTTTACTTTTCCAATTAAACTCGCATGTTTCCTCTTCTGAGTGATTGTCTTCTCTTCTAAGTAAGTTTAGCTGTTGCATGCCATTCTATAGAACACTTCCAAAAGATAACCACTCTTTGTTGCTGTGATTCAGTTCCAGTGGCTTCATTTTGAAAAGGCATTCCTGTGGCTATATTGAAATAGGCAAGGCAGCAGCAAGCTAAACAAATGCCCCATCTTGGAGAGATGTCTAGTGTAGAAGGCATGGTCCGTAATGACCCCACGTTGTTCCATTAATCTTACCAGGTCTGTGAAGATTGGATATTGTTCTAACCTTTTGAGGGCTCTGATACCGATCATGAAAACACGACGTTTGCACGCAGTTGTAGACTCTGGGCTCGGCCGACTTTGCATCTTGAGCAAGTCAGCAAGCACCAAGCCACTTTTTCCCCTGACAAGTGCTTGATGACAAGCAACTCAATCTCGGCTACTTCAAGTCTACATCAGGCAGAGGTGTTTTCATATTGCCTCATTTTTGTTTTGTTTTTCCTCATGGTAATTTGTTGCGTCTCGGTTTGGTTGGACTTTAAGGGGGAGCTGGGGTTGGTTGGTTGTCTGGAATAGGGACAAACCTACAAAACAGAAAGTTTAAGGAGAGCACCAATTTCTGGTCTTAAACTTCTCTTTTCTGTATATGTGGCTTGGAGTGCAGTAGTTTTTATATCCCCTTGTACATACTGAACGATCAATCAGCATTTTTAGCAGTAAAGGCAGTAGACTGATTACATGTAGATGCGTGACCTATTTGTCAGCTAGTATGCAAAGGGTATACCGAATTGCAAAATTCTGTTTTTAAAATGAAAGAGCTGAGCCTAGCCCTGTAAGTTTGGGCCACGAAGCACTGGGATTGAAATACACTCCACCACAGGAAGACTCTTTAGGCTCGACTTTCAGTATTGCAAAAGTCCTTGGATATGCAAAAAAACCTGCCTTTTAAGCTGACTGCTTCACCATAGAAACCAATTGCATTGCTATGACAACACTAGTTTACACTTGAGTTCTCTGAAGAATTGACCCCCAAAATAAAAATGGATTATTCACAAGGATGCATTTGAGACGAATGGATAATTCAGCGGAGAGGTGCTAAAATTGCCTGTAGTGTTTCTCTCGTGTTAATAAATTTCCCAATTCCCAAGGAATGTGTTGATGGCTTTTAAGACTGACTTTTTTGAAGTAGTGATCAAACAAGTAAGGAAGGTGTGAAGATGCTGGCATGGAAAGGGGGGGGCAAGGCTCGACGGCAAGCTCGGTACATCTACCGCTCCCAACATGTTAACAAACACATCATCTGCTACTCTTTTCCCCATTGGTGTGAAGTGCAATCAGTTTTCTTCCGGGTTGTTTCCGGCCGGACCAGTGGGGTTCACTGGCCAAACTGTTGTCTAATGGGTCCTGTGAACCATATGCTTTTTTGTGAGACGCGCCCACATTCACGTTTTGCCGGTGGTTATACATTTTTGCCATTACCAGAAGTGCATGAAGCAGAACGGCAACCTCTGAGCAAATTGGGGCTTGGATGATTTGTTAAACCTGTTTACAGCCATTTTAAGGCGATGAAGAGGTTCTTTTTTGACTAAAAGTAAGGAACCGATTTCTTTTGAAGTCTTAAATGCTGATTTCAGGACATTTAAACGGGGGATGTTTTAAGCCAAATAACTGTGGTTTCTGATTATTGCACACGGATAATGCTCTTGACTCAATATTTACTTAACACACTTCTCCCATTAGCTCATTTTGGTATTGAATTGGTGGTATTCATTCTGCGCTCCAATTAAAGATAGAACAAAAAGAGACTCATGTCACAGCTGCTTGCACTTCAATATTCCCAGCGCAAGGAAATGCAGCCGACGAGCGGCAACTTATTAGTAACCGAGCTACATACATATGCGCAATTCTGTTGTGGTTCCAATAGAATAATTGTGGAGGCAAAAAGGAGGTCGCTAGTTCCATCATCGGAATTGGAACAAACAAGGATTGTGGATGAGGAATGGAGAACGGCTTGATGGATGCAGGGAACGTATCTGCGCCCGCTTTGCCGGAGACAGACTGGGTGGAGGAGGCTAGTGCAGTCAGCGGGGAGTTTGAAGGACACAGACGATGGGGGAATTGATTATACACATTCGTGTCCGGCCCCGACCAATTGAACCTATTTGCAATCATCTCATCAGTCTCCACAAAATTCCCTTTCCTCCCCCCCGTCTGCTAAATTGTATTTCTCTCAGAGAGGCAGGGAATGAAATAGGACAAGCTCTGGCAAAACAGCGACAAGAGGAAAGGGGGGGGGGTGATTGATACATGCCCACACTATATCACAGTCCACTCGGCTATTTAATAAACATTTGTTAGACGGGAAATAATGTTGGATGAAGTGCAGGTTGGTAAGGCGCATTCAAGGTGATGAAGGGCGTGTGGTGAACTCTTGTAGGCGCAGAGAGAAAATGTAAATACATGTACATGCCAGAAGGTGTCAAATAATTTGCCAAAGCTGCAACGGACTCGGTCTTGCTTTTAATTTGTTGACAGATCTTGACGCACAATGCATATAGTACATGTATGCTGGAGTGAGAAAATACCGTGTAATTTGTTTTTCCAGATGTCAGCATTTCATGGGTCTAGGCCTGTATTATGTTAATTTCCTACAACTGATAATGATGTTACCTGTCAATGAATCACATCCTTGGGTGAGCATTGATCATGGGCCTTGATTTATTCACGAATAAAAAAGGAGTGTTAAGATGCCTTGTCCTTCAGCATTCAAACGCTGCCGAATTTCATCCAAAGTTAATTGTATAAGAAATTTGTCACAAGTGGAAAAAAAAAAAATGCTTTTCTGTGTAGAATATTAGAAAAATCGGTTTCATTGTGGAAACCTTAATGAGTAACGTCTGCTGCAACCTCTGAACGCCCGGTACATGAAATCACTGCCCTTTTTTGGTGTTCTCAAGGTATTGGTTATATGTGGTACATGTACTGCACATGAGATTGGGTTTCATTAACAAACTTGTCAATATTAATCATGGAACTTATTTCAGTTCCTTTGTGTGAACCGAGTCCTGCCCTGTTCTAAGGTTGTCTGAGAAGCATCAGAAGTTAAGTAATATCAGAAAATTCTCTATTCAGGTTGAATTACTTTTCTTTCTCAGAAAAGCACTTACGGTACAACTTAAGAATTATGGAGTATGATCTTGTCATGCCCTTTCAGGGGGAAGAGCTGTAATTCTTTTTCCAAGATTAAAAAGTTCAAGTTAAAAAGAAGGCACAGGGATTATTATCTAATTTTAGGAAAGGCCGAGCCTTTGTTTGCAGATGCGGAGGAATCTCTTGCTGTATGTGATTACATGTATCTTGATTTGGCTTTGCTGGATATCCAAAGGGCATGTATGTTTCCGAACCATGAGTTTAAACCACAATACTTCATACTGCAGAACTAAATGAATGAAGAGCGTTTAGCTCTGCCTGAAGCATTCACTGACATTATTAAACTATGCACCCTGGTATTTTTTCGACACTAGAAAGCTTCAGAGAGAAATGGCCCTGTCTTGCTGAAGTGCATGTGACGCACCGATAGAGATTTCCGGTTTTGCTGTGGGGTAGGTCTGTTCAATGTGAAAATCAAATTAAAACGGTCTCTTTGCTCCATACTGTCAAAGTGTTGAGGGCATCCTTTGATGCTGGTGGGCACTGTTTTTAAAAAACAAACATGTTTATGGATCTGTGGCATCATTTTTAAGCCCTTTTGGATAGAAGTTCCTGGGGTTAACATGGACGACTCACCATAAAATACTGTCCTGGAAAGTTACCTTAAAATATTGGCTTTTGAGTGCCATCTTTCCTCTTTTTTTCTCTTTTCCAACTTAGTTGAACTGAGAGTGCAAATCGCCTGGCTTCTCTTTGCTGTTGCATTGTAGGCGTATGATAACGTGTACATACATATTGAAATGATCAGTTTCATCAAATATCTGGCTGTGTTTAACACTTCATTGTTTCTGAGTTTGTTCTGTTGAATTTTTCAATGTGTATTATGTGGGTCAGTGCAGGACAGATCACTCTGCTGGCGGTAGTGCTGTGTTCTGCTACCCTGCACTTTTTGCCTGGTGTTTTGTCCAAATTTTAACCATCAAGTGCATGGAAACAGATACAGTTTTACAGAGTATCTGGTGTTGAAACAAGCAGACTCTGGGCTGCCCGTCATCGACCCGGCTTGTTTCTCCATTCCCGTCAAGGTCTGCATCCCAAATTCATGATTAGAGCTTCCTGAATGTGCCTGGTCCATCTCATGCCTCGTTGGAGCCCGATTCTGCAGTATGGATCTGCTTGAGATGACTCTCATTCATGCATGCAATGAGGATTGTCCCCCCCACCACACTCCCACCTTTGAAATATCAGAGTTGGGTTGTGAAATGTTGCATAATACAGAAAGCAACTCCATTCTCTGGTGTGCATTTCAGTGAGGCGTTGTTTCATAAAATGTTTTTCTATAAAATTTTCTGTTTCTTTGCACGTTTGGGGGCTTCCCTGACAAAAGTATTTGTTACATTTCTAGCTGAGATGCCTATTTCTTTGGATTTTGAAGATTTCTGCATCGAAGGGTGATAATCCGATTTTTTGCTGGGAAACCTCGATGCCGGACCCAAGTGATGGAGACTCTCTTAATATTACTGTGACTGTACCAGCAGGGCATATTGTGTTACCAGAGGCTCGGACTAGGGGCTCATGTGGGATTAAAATATCTACCTGTCCTTTTTCATGCAATATAATGCCTGTGCACTCCAAGCAAACTGTTTGAAAACTGTTACTCCTCGGTGCTGTTGGAGCCCATAATCCCATTGTGCCAAATTCTATAGATCTGTACATTAGGGTTAAAGATTTGTGAAATAAATGGGGTATTTGTAAAGGACAGGTAGGCAGGTGGTTAGATGAAACACTGGCTTAGACTTTTAACATGCTCTTGCAATTCTAGAAGTAATCATAGTATATTGAATGTATCTACAAACTGGTTCATATTCCAATCCATTTTTGTGGTAAAATGTAAACCTACTTCGAGTCGTGTGTACAGTTGTTGAGAATCAGCCAATCTTCGTCCACTGACCATTCCCCAAATTTCCCATTCCTTCATTTGATCGCAAGAAGTCAGCTATTTCCACAGGTTTTTTGACACTTTGATGAGAACAGAAAAAAGTCTTCTGTTTGTTCAACTGGACATGTGTGTTGGTATTTTCCAGGTGGTTTGTAAAGTAGGCAAGCTTCAGGCATGATACTGGTTGTGTAGGTGTATATCTCTTGGTACTTTAGACTCTTGGTTTTAATGTATAACATTTCTATGAGGCCTAATTAGAGCATGGGCAGGGACAGATCAATATAATAATGTAATTGAGACTATTCTCCAACCCACCTCTAACATCCTAGGCTAGAGTTACTGCACTCTCATTTTCTATGTCCCGGCGGTCACGGCTTTTTCTTCAAGCAACCGAATCGGAGAGGTCGTTAGGGAAAATGATTTTGGAGTGGGCGATAACCAGATTTTTCTTTCCTTTTTTTTTCCCCCTTGGAGTATGCGTGTCTCTCTCGAGCAGTAGGGGAGAAAGACCACCCTGAATGCTGAAGCACCTTTCTCTCTGGATCACTTCAGTGCTTGGTCAGCCATCGTGGAATTTTCTGTTAAGGTTTTAGTTTTCCTCTAGACATTATTGGGCAAGTTCTTACTTCGGGAAACTTAAGTTTACATGTCAGGTACTTTGTATTAAAATGCTAGCCTGCAGAGAGCTGTTTAGGGAATTAATATTAAAAGTAGTGCAGGTTCTCTGTTTTTTTGCTGATGTGCAGTTAGCTACCCATCCATGTCCTTGATTGATTGATGTGAATGATTTTGGTGTTTGTTAATTTTTACCCTAAAATCTGATGGCCTTTCTGACCCTTTTTCTTAGATGTGTTTGGAGGAAAACTTTGTATTTGTTTTTGTTTTTTCAGTTTGAACAGTAGTGTTCTTCCTGTCGGAGTGGGTACATTTTCATGCACCATAAACGTATCAATATTGTAGATATAAAAATGAGCTTGTCACCGTGTGACGAGGATATCACTGCGCACCTGAAATCCCCTTTCTGAAATCCCAAGCAGGTGCATCTTAACCTCAAATTACCAACCCCCCCCGGCATTGAGAAAGCTCTATCACTCATGGCAACTAAGGCGCCGGCTTTCATTTGATCAGCAGCTGCCTGTGTATGCCTGAGGTTTTGTATTAATCAAATTTAATGCAAGTTCATATTTGCAAGCTGCGGGGGGGATGTCTGCTGACTCTGCAACACGTGCGATGCATTAATTTGCATGTTTTGCCAAGTTACCTGCCCTCGACAGCCGTAATGATTATTCAAAGTGTGACGTCATTTACCTAGGCTACATTATAGGTAACTTTGAGTTTCCATTCCTGTCAGAAGATATTCCACATCTGCAGTTTATTTAATTTTAGTAAAGCCAGTAAATGTTCTCATACAGTCATGGGGCCCCTCCCCCCACTAGATTGCAATTCGAGATACAAAATGTAACATTTGTTTCATTTCTAAAGAGCTATTTCTATTTTTAAAAAATCAATTATATTCTATGAATCAATTCAGTGTTAAAAATATACATAAACATTGATAATTAGAAGTGACAAGACTGCACAAAGCAGTACACTTTCAAAAACAAAACTGATATTAGTTAAAGTATTTCAAATTAATTCAAAAAGTCAAAAAGTGACAAGACTACCCAGGAAGTAACTAAAATAAAACCCAAATTACAAGGACCTATTAAATTGTTAAAAAGCGTAACTAATCATAAAATTATTTTTAAAAGATAGATGTTGATTGCACACTTAAACTCATTTTTATATGTGGTTCTCTTTAACTGCTGTGGTAAGTTCCACAAAGATGGTCAGGCAGTGACAAATGCATTGTGTTTTTTGTCATAAGATCAAGGAACATAAAGCTTCATAGTGTCTTGACTCGTGAGCACAGTGTGACCTCATTTATCAGCCAGTGCCGTAGTCGAGATCTACTAAGATCATCACAAACCCCATAAAAACCATCTCAAGACCTCCAGGAGTCCAGTCTAAATTCAAGTCATACACTATTCAAATGAACATATCATTGTTCACTGTTACTCGTGACTGGTCTTGAGTGGTTTGTAATTGGTCTGGTGATGGTCTTGACAACAAGTGTCATGGCAACACCAGCCCATGTGCAGCCTTCTGTGTTCATGTTTTGTCCGTTCAGAACCAGTGTTGCTCCTAGTCACTAATTTATCTTCTCGTCATGTAAACTAATCAAGACAATATCTTGTTCTCTTTTCTCTCTACCCTAACCTTCCTCCTTTTCCAACTCCACTGAATCGTTTCGCGGACCACTTTCTTCCACCATCCCTTCTAACCAACCACCCTCTCCTATCATCACCTTCCATCTTCCACTCTCTCCGATCATTTCTCTCCCCTCCACCCAATCTCATACTTACCTCCCCCCCATATCCCGTCTCACAGCTGGCCTGGAAGCCTTCAGGAAGTTCTTGCAGACAGAGTTCAGCGATGAGAACATTGAGTTCTGGCTGGCCTGTGAAGAGTACAAGACCCTGGACACCAGCGTCCTGGAGAGCCGGGCCCAGCAGATCTTCGAGGACTACGTGACGATACAGGCACCGCGTGAGGTGCGATGGTTATCTCTATGAAGCAAATCCTTGACCCTAGGGACCATTGAATTATCCAGCATTTGCACTTTGTCCATGGCCTTGTTAATGACAGTACAGAGGTTTTGGACAGATCGTTCTTTGTGGAGTTTTCAACAATGCGGGATAGAGTTGTTGCTGCATATTTGTGCTGGGGAAATGAAAATAATTATCAGTACTTGGTTTTTGCCCTTTGCCAAATGGAAATCTATTTAGAGTAACAAAATGACTTAATATTTCCAAGTTTCTATTTGTTGATGTCACTGTTGATCATTTTTGTGGTTCAGAATCTTATTTCGAAAGTTAAAGAAAACCTACATGTATTCCTAAACCCCAAACTGTAAAATGAAATCCTACAAAAGCCTACACAATCCATGAAATATGTAAACAAGAAAAGAGATTCCAATTGAGCTTTGAATTGACTTCTGTCTGACTATCACTTTGTGCCTTTCTCTTCAAAGGTCAACCTAGATTCCAGAACGAGGCTAGAAACGACAGCCAACGTCAACCACCCAGATGAGAACACGTTCGACCACGCTCAAAAACGGATAGAAGCTCTAATGGAGAAGGATTCGTACCCCCGGTTCCTGCGATCGGACATTTACCAAAAACTTCTAAAAGAATTCATCAAGAAGTCCAAATGAGGCTAGAGTGGTTGCACCATATAAACAAACCGTCATCTTTTAAAGTACAAATATATACAGTTTACATCACGTTTTAAACTTTGAACACGGACAAAACGGGAAAACTCTTTTATTGTGCTGTTGTGCAACTCATTGAGCAGAGGTGATGTATATTTCCGTGTAGATTTGACGCAGAGAGCTGGACTTGGAAAGGGATACTGGGCAGGAACCCATGAAAGTTTGTGCAGCAGTTGTGGCTGACGAGCACTCAATGCACGCTTATTTTTGTTATTAATTTTTTTTTAACAAACAAGGACCACAGGAGTACGTAGAACCGAACATCTGCAATATTAGAAGTGTCGCAATGGATTCAGGGGGAGAAAAACAAAGGCGACGACCTTGTGGAGGATTCTCAGTCCGCCTCGGCAGATAATTCCACAGCCCCTGGATCTTGGGGGAGATACGAGCTGCTGGTGGCATCATCAAGTCGTCAGCATTGCCATGGCAACCAGCAAACGTTCAATGCTGCCTCGAATCAGAGCGGTGTTGGAAACACGATACTCTTGAGCCGAAGAGCAGATCTTGTGCAATGCTTCAGATACTTGGAGAAACTGAGAAACAAGGAGGGAGGGAAGCTCATTGTGTACCTTGCGGCGTCCCGCTCAACTTACCCAGGGGGTTAGCGTCGGATTTTTTGTTTCCCGAGCAGCGCCAGCATTGAGAAATCTCCCACGTTAAGGGTGCTCTAGACAGAACCCAATAGAATGTCATCGTGACTATTGTCAATAGCTCTGTACTCATTTCTCCACTTCAATTTCTTGACTGCATGAATAGTACACAGCTGAATTTTGAATATGCAGGCTTTCCATTAACCAGAGCAAAAACAATAATTTGATATCCTGTTGACAGGGTGTACAGTACCGCAGGAATCATTTTACCAAGTAAGCAGGGAGATTCTTGAGGTA
Organism: Acanthaster planci; assembly: GCF_054643075.1. Lineage (NCBI taxonomy): Eukaryota > Metazoa > Echinodermata > Asteroidea > Valvatida > Acanthasteridae > Acanthaster > Acanthaster planci. The sequence goes on from NC_141787.1 coordinate 2,104,376, forward strand.
GTTATTAAACAGGTCAGAAATGTTTTTCAAAAACTGTGGACAAACCCAGAAGGGATAAGTACTGGTACAAACAGAAGTACATACTCCCCTTGGTTTCTGGGAATCAGAGACCGGATTTCCTTAAACGGCCAAGGAAATAGGACAAGTGTCAGTCACCCAGTCAGAATTTATCAGCTAGAACTCCTGTTATGAAATTGGAAGCAAAAGTTATAATAGTATACTTATTTATTTACCAGTCATGGGGAAACAATTCATAATGTTTTAAAACGTGCAGGAAGGGAAAACTTTTGTGTTCAAAGGATGGCATTGACCTTAGACAAATTCTGACACCAGACAAAATTAGAGTGTTTGGAACATTTTGAGTAGTGCCATTTGCCGCCCTTCAATTGGTGGTTGAAAAATGAAGAGATTAGATGAGAAAGCCCTTCAACACGAGCGTTATCAAAAGCTCCATCCAATAATTTTTGTTTCTTGAACACTTTAAATTCTTTGTGAATTACATTTTTAAAAGTATTCAAAAAGGAGAGTTCCCAATTATTCACAAAATAATGTGCTCTGGGTATTTGTACATTTGATTGTCTCAAAAGGTGAAAAAATGGGAGAATTTATGCTAGTGGATTTTCGAAGTATCTCAGACTAAGGTGTAACGTGGAATTCACAAATTCACTGAATTCTGTCCCCATCATTCTAGATTATCTTGTTTTTTCCCAACAAAAGCAGGATAATTTGAATTGCAGTTGCTTGACAGTGGAAAGTTGAGGGTTTGGTTTAAAAAAATGAAATTGTTCCTGTTATGTTTTGTCTCAGAAGATGTTTCTCACGGCGATCAAAGTGTGTGAATTTGCAAATGCAGCTTTTAGTGTTAGTTCGTATTTTGTAATTTTTGTTTTTAAAGGGAGGTCATCCTGTGATCTAGTTGAGGCACTCAAAATTTTCTTCCTCACAAATGAGGGAACAAATGAAAAACTAATTCTCACTTGGTCTTTTCTCCCTCAAGTGGTAATCACAGAACAATGTGCAAACATTCTCTTTCACGCACAGTTGAGGCCTTATTTAAACAGTGAACTAAAGAAAAATTACAAACCACTCGAGAACATCGCAAGTCCCCACTGCAGTGAAATGAACAAAGAATTTCTCACTATTGATAAGAAATATTTCTGACAAACTTGAAGGGTTGATAACAAACGTTTCAAGAGGGACTGGAAGCGTAGGGATATGGCTGCACTTTTTCCGTGATGAAAAGCGGTAAGACACCACCCTGAAGATTTCAAGGTGTCTGTGCTCTGCACAGACATTAGGATTTCAAGACAAAATGAATGGCTTGCCTCTGCATAATATTGGTCAGTGGTGTAGCTGCACTGTATTAGATGTTATCTAGTTAATCCTTCATTGACCACACTTTCTCACAGTGTGCCATGCTTCAAATTTTCTGAAATGAGGCCAATGTTTGTGACCTTTTCAAAGGCTTGAATGTTACACAACAGCACGCACAGAAAACTTGTAAGCTCTACTTACTCCGTCAGCAAGCACGTGCTGACCAGTGAGAAGACGAAAGGGCAGGCTGACATCTGACTGTCCTGGTTACCGTTTGCAATGCAACAATAGGATGTCCGTCCAAGATACCACAGCCTCACACCATTGCATCCCGAGTACCGTTGATGCATGAACAGTCAATGTGGCTTGTCTCCGCAAATGGACACGGTTGCCAGGCAACGGAGTGCCCTTTCCAATATATAGTGACGTCCTAACTGTTCGATTGGCTTTTCAAACCTTTCTGGGAAAAAAAAGGTGGGATTCACTGACAATTGGCATGTTCTGTGGTCACTGAAGGGCGAACAGGGACTGGAGGGGTAACCATTAGTTGTGTACAATGTATTAAATAGTTGGCACAGTGTAGTACATGTGTCTCGGTCAAAACAATTTGCATAGTGATGTGCAACTCCTAGGTATGGGCTGGGGTGAGCTGGTTTTCCACAAATATAAATATATATATATACATATTGGCTAATGTTATCTGAACTCAAATTATGCAATTAAATATGGTTTTGTCAAAAAGCTGCTTCTCGGCAAAACGGGGAGGGGCGAAGACTAGGGGATAAGTATTTGTTTCCTTATTGACGTGTATTGAAATGCTAAAATGCTACAAATACAGGTCTAAGTTTAACATGAAATGTTTGATCAGCTCAATGGTTCTTTCTCTTTTCTTTATGCTGTGGAAATTTGTTACTCAATATAAGCAACTCTCAATGTTTTTCCTTTTCTTGTTTTGCCGTGAGGTAAGCCTAGGTATGTAATTTATTCCAGAGAAGTGAGAAAGATTTTAACTTTTTTTAGATTTCCGTGTACATGTATATAATTGCGAATAGGTGTATATGAAAAAAAAAGATTTTAGTGTACAGAGTGTATAAACAGACGAGATCAAGAAATGTTTTCCACTTTTTTTTTCATTTGGTACTTATACTGTACACATATTTGCTAACGGCATGCAATTTAATGAATAGATTAAATATATGGATATTGATCTGATCTGACAAAATAGGGCCCTCCCTTAAAAATCCTCAGATTCAGTGATCAGGTTTTACCTCTTCTGTTTACTATTTTGGGTCGACCTGATTAGCCGAAAGTCCCTCTGCAGCTAGGAATTTTCGTGTGTCTCTGTTCCATGACACATCCTGTTGGAATCAGGTGTGTTTCACGTTTAACAGAGGCATTTAATTTGAAAGTTTAGCGACTGTCATGCCTGTCTGCCTGGACTTCTTGTAAAGGATTACCGATGGAAGGATTGCTGGCATTACTAATGTTTCATAAAATCCCTCTTCCACCGCAGAATACTGTAGGGAAATCAAGTCAGCAAATGATACTAGTGATAGACGTCCTTACCAATTTCTGTCGTCCTGGTGTATATTCCAGACTTTAGACATTTACAATGTAGCTGTAGATTTTCTTTTTTTTTTAATGGGGACGGCCGTCCTTTTAGTTCCTGATTCACTGCTGTCTCTCTGTGGAGGGCTGCAACTTTATTTCAGGAGCAAATTGTTTCTGGGGGAACAAAAAAATATGAAAAAATTGTGCTTGAGTTTGTAACTTTCCACAGTTCAAAGAAGGGTATACGTGTATATAGCATTTACCATGACCCCTATAGAGAAGTGTATAAGTACATTAGACGTCATTTTACCTTTCATTGGTTCAAAAAGTTATTTTGTGATAAGTATTTGAAATGGTGCAGACTTTGGAACTTTAAGGTTTGCTGTGCTTTTCTAAGTAATAGATTAAATGCTTTTTTGACGCAATTGTGCTGAGTATGATTGGGCATATACATGTAGATGATCAGATTTTCCTCAGCCATTGTTGTAATCCCTAACTACAACTCAGCTGGAGTGAATATTTTTTATCAAGTTGCTGACTTGCCAATTTTTTTCTTTTCTGAATACAATTTTGTGTTCAGTTTCAGTGTTTACCATGATATCAACATGGCTACATTCTGTCCATTTTGAAGAAATCAGCTTGAAATCACCACCCCAAACTAACCACTTGATGAAAATGTACACTACTTTTCAATAGAGAAAACTATTTTGTCACCAGCAAAGTATCTATCAATTAATTACCTAGTTACTCTAAATCCTAAAAGCAGTTTATGTGTAAAATAATTTTTTAAAGTGTATGGAAATCCAGATAGTTTCTATGAAGTCCAAAAGTTGCCAATCTGCGGAATAAAAGTCTGAAGTATTAGTTTTATTCTTCTGTAATATACAGGAGCATGTCTTTCTGTCTGTTCTAAAACTCAACTGTCTGTACCGAGCAATTTTACTATAAGGTTACTTTTCAGATTTGTTCATATGTACAGTAACGTTAAGTGTTCTTGCGATTAAATGGAAAAACCAAACATGCAAGAATACCTTTGGAAACATTTCACACAATGTTGTAATAAACCATTTCTCACATAAAAGTGGCGCTAGTTGCATTGAAGTCATTTTATTTATTTTGATTGATCTTAACACTAACCACAACACCTCTGAGTTACATCTCAACATTTACTCCATAAATGTTCAACATTTCTTTGGAAATTACAAGTGCACGCACCTCTTTCCAAGGAGTCTTTGTAGATTCTGAGAAAATTTTGTCCAGCTGGAAAGAGAGTAAGATTAACCCCTTGTTTTTCCTTGTTTTGATAAGATCTGAAAAAAGAAGAAGAATTGGACGTTAAACTTAAAGCTGAGATTCATACTTGTTCTAGGCAGCACTTCTATAAAAATTAACATTGTACAAGACATCAGTCTTGATGCAAGAGATGGCTGGATACCAGACACAGATCATAAGATGCAATGCCACTGCAGTCTACAGACTGTACTGTACTTGTGAAAACTTGACAGAACACTTGTTATTTCAATACAATTTAACCGTATGCTGCAGGGGAACACCATTTCGGGTAACTTGAGTTTGTATGCATAGCCTGAGTGCCCGAAATCGGACTAAAGACCTGAGCCATGTAACAAAAGACGGTACTCGGAACAAAAGACCTGCTGCTGGGAATTGCCATCATTTTTCAGTTTGCATTTATAGGAGGTAATCCGTCATTGTTTTGAAATGGTGTACCACTGTTTCGGCATAGCGCACCCATGCGGACGGACAAAAGCACTCCAGCTCCCCATTGATTAGCAATACAGTACCGCTGCACACTAATCCAGCCGCATTTGAAAAGACGCCACTGGCATTCATTGGGAACAAAGGAAATTACACAACACTTCACAATTCTGGGCTCTCTTTACAGGGCAACAGGCCTGGCTGAAAAACTCAGGCATCAATGGAGGTGCATGTCAGACTAGAGTAGACACCAGACAACCATTCATGTGGATATAAACATCCATTAAATGGAATCATGAATTTTTGAAGAATTTTGAAAATGGAAAATTGCCCATATGTAGACACTGCATGTTTAAAAGCACCCAGCAGCATAATTATTGTTAAGCAACTAATTTACATTCAACTACATTTACATTTAATTAATTAATTGATCAAAAGTAGTACGTTTCAAGATGTTGAAACCAGCATGTTTGATTGATATAGCAAATGAATATAGCACTGTTAAAAAAAATAATAAAATAAAGAAACAAGGTTTACTGAAATCGTAACACTTTCAAATGTGAATCTTCAGAGTGAAATTTGTGGAATTTTATTTTAACAGGGATGTTAGTTTTTCCAGTTTTTCACTGTAATTACAGCAAATTCCAACCTTCAATGTAACATTCCATGCTTATCAAAAAAAATCTGCCAGCAGTCAATGATTTTCTGAGTTTTTCAGTACCAGAATATCTGAGTTTTTCAATACCAGAGTATCTGAGTTTTTCAATACCAGAGTATCTGAGTTTTTCAATACCAGAGTAGCTGAGTTTTTCAATACCAGAGTAGCTGAGTTTTTCAATACCAGAGTATCTGAGTTTTTCAATACCAGAGTAGCTGAGTTTTTCAATACCAGAGTAGCTGAGTTTTTCAATACCAGAGTAGCTGAGTTTTTCAATACCAGAGTAGCTGAGTTTTTCAATACCAGAGTAGCTGAGTTTTTCAATACCAGAGTAGCTGAGTTTTTCAATACCAGAGTAGCTGAGTTTTTCAATACCAGAGTAGCTGAGTTTTTCAATACCAGAGTATCTAAGTTTTTCAATACCGGAGTATCTAAGTTTTTCAATACCAGAGTATCTGAGTTTTTCAATACCAGAGTATCTAAGTTTTTCAATACCAGAGTATCTGAGTTTTTCAATACCAGAGTATCTGAGTTTTTCAATACCAGAGTATCTGAGTTTTTCAATACCAGAGTATCTGAGTTTTTCAATACCAGAGTATCTGAGTTTTTCAATACCAGAGTATCTGAGTTTTTCAATACCAGAGTATCTGAGTTTTTCAATACCAGAGTATCTAAGTTTTTCAATACCAGAGTATCTGAGTTTTTCAATACCAGAGTATCTGAGTTTTTCAATACCAGAGTATCTGAGTTTTTCAATACCAGAGTATCTAAGTTTTTCAATACCAGAGTATCTGAGTTTTTCAATACCAGAGTATCTGAGTTTTTCAATACCAGAGTATCTGAGTTTTTCAATACCAGAGTATCTGAGTTTTTCAATACCAGAGTATCTGAGTTTTTCAATACCAGAGTATCTGAGTTTTTCAATACCAGAGTATCTGAGTTTTCCCCTTCTCTTCTCCCCTATATATTTTACACCACACAAAAAAATAGCTGTGTTTCCGGTTACCCGACCCAGCCTAGAAAATCACGCAGAACCTATATCTTTTTCTTAGACAAATCAATAAAATATAAAAACTTATGGTGCCTTGCCCTGAGCCTAATTTTGTGCATTGTCCTGTACATTGTATTGTTTTAATTTTTGGGGGGCACGAGATGGACAGCTCTTGTGTGTTTGTATTTAAATACTCAGCTTCTTTACTACTCAATCACACAGCTGGTACAGTACGTAATATTGATGCGCACATGTACAGTATCAATTTTTTGGGCTATAAAAATTTAGAGCAGAAAAAAAAATTTACCCAACCAACAGCCCTAATTTATTTTATTTTTCAGTGTAATAGCAAACACAATTGATTTTTGGCTTTAATGTACCGGAAATTAAAGGAACCATGCCATATTATTTTGCTACAACCCTTGAAACTGCAACTTTGTAATTAAATTCAACCCTACTTTTAATTTTGTCTTTTTTGAGGGGAGGGTGCTATCTTAACCTGCAATTTGTAGCCACTGAGGTTATGGTTTCATTAGAAAAGTTTGCATATTCATAACTAAAACAGTAATGTCATACCAGACACTGAATCTCAATGAAGTACATTCCATTGTGCACCCAAAAAAAAATGCTGGATTATTTTTTCGAAGAGCAGTTTTGGGTTCAAAATGTAATCTAGTGAACAGTGTCTTCCCAGTTTTACCTCACAGCAACAGCGCCCTCACTCATCCAGAAAAGCTTTGGACAATTTTTCATGTTCATAAAAGTTCACATTCCAATAAATTTACGAGTACACATGTAACTCCACAAGCAGTTGAAATAGTTTCCATACGTTGAGGAAAAGTGAGTCGTACTGCATGGGTCCTTTCCAGTACGCAAGTCGATGGCAATGGTGCACTATTAGAATAACAAGTGCATACAGTAGTACCATTTCTCTACCCTTGAGTGAGAAGAGAGCCTGTTAACATTCCCTAATCCCCTGTCAGGGGGGCGACTAATGGAATTTCTCTGAAAATGGGGGCGGGGCAAACCTTGGGCCAATAACAGCTGAGGAGGGGGGTAAAGATTGTCAGGTCGAGTTGGTGCTCAGAATGCAGATCATTTTTTTTTTTAAACGCGGACAATTTCTCAGGACCATGGAATACTAGAGCTGAATACAAAAACTTGATTGCAACTTTCAGCAACCCCATTTTGGGGTTTGGAGTGACTGCATTAGCAGTGGAAGTTTTGTGTATCACTCAGCAATGCACATGTACTGGTAGGCTGAATAACATACAGTGCTGAGAATATGATTTATTTTTGAAATGTGGGAAAAAAAATGAGTTGTTTATAGCAAGTAAAAACAACAGATCCCTAAATTGGTAAATACTGAAATATATACGGCAAAAGCCAATGGTGTATAGCACCATTATGAGACCACAGACAAGTGGCTATTATAACCTCCCCCCCCAAAAAAAAGAACCCGTCAGTAAGTCCATACTTGAGTTCAGAAAACAGAGGGTTGTTTACACAACCATGAGAACTGAAGTTTCAGCAGACTATCCTTCCCTGAGGGATCTCCTTGTTTTCACCATATTTTGGTGAATTTTGAGGATACACGTATACCTGATATCCATGTATCCATAATGCACTGCCTCCACTTCCGTCCAAAAACAAGGAAAGACATAGAAAGTGATCTGGCCCAATTTCCTAAAACTCACTTTACATACACGTAGAAATAAACTCCCAATCCACAATCTTCCCTCACAAGTTACACTTGCACAAACAGCCTGTTTTTATCTGTGTCACAAATCTGCCAGGCGGTATATTTGAGCGATAGAATTACACACCGCTCTCAATTTTCACAGGTGATGGAATTAGCTGCTAAATGTAAATTTGAATGAGGGTAATTTGCCCCACACGCTGGGATAATGATGTACCAAACACGAATAATGAGGGTTTTAGTCAAGCTGCGCTGGTTTGGTTTCGCTGTGTGGGTGGTAACTTACTCCCCAGTGGGGGAATTCAAGCCCCTTGTTGTATGCGGTTTTTCTTGAGGAGGGTCTTTAGGATGGCACAATTACAGAACAAATATGGGCGTAACTGATAAACACAAATATCTGTGGAGGGGAAGGAATAGTGTACAGAGAAATATATAGTATGAAAAATATCATGAGAGATTTACCAAAATAAGAAACCCTTGGTTTAAAGTTTCAATTTGATATTTTGACATGACCAAAATTTGTGATGGAGTTACTTTTATGTGAAACCCATTGGAAGGAAATCAGTTGATAGGTTGACAGCTTAAACCCCCAGCCCACTGCTGCATGTGAAACTGGTACAGAAACATTTTTCATGCCAATAACAAATTCCACAAACCCACCAACTAAAAATCCAAAATGTTAGGTTTAAAAAACATGAAATTCAGGTCATACAAAATCATTCCCTGGTTTTGGACGTGGAAACTACATATGTAAATAAACTCCACTGGAACTGCCAAACCATGAGCCGACAATGTTACAGACTCAACGAAAGACAGAGGGGAGATTTGATGTTTTTGCCCTTAATGCCAAGCCTAGATTCCTGCTCAATAATCTACTATGTGGGACAGGCCTGTAGGCAATTTTGTCTCCTCTAAGTCAACAGCTCTACCTCGTGCAGGTGTTAATGCCTGATCCCTCTCACCATCACCTTCCTGAAGTCATCAGCAAATATCTGCTGAGCAGGTTGAGCCCCCAAAACAAGCAAATTTGGTAACTCAGTGGCTAATTCAAACAAGGTCGGAAAAAAAATGTTTTCCTCGCCAGGGTATAGACAGCCTGAAGGCAGCTTAGCAGAGGCAGGTCATCTGTAACAACTGTAAACAGCAAGGGGAGAAAATCAAAGCAAGCTATGCTCAGACAGACCTCATATTGAAAACATACCTCTCCCACAGATCTGCTATAACAGCCTACAATGGCCCTGGGTGCGCAACTTCAGCGGTCGGTCGGAGCCCTGTCGCCATGGCAACAGTGATGTCATCAGCTCCAGCTCTAAAAGAAAGAGAGGGAAAGGGAAAAAGAGGTTGGCTTGAATGATAATAGGGGCCCCTCCACAACGTGCACAGCAACCTCCGAAATTCATGAACTATTTCACAAGAATGCTAGGGCAAATGACATGTATGCCTAGGGGCTGATATTAACTACAATTTTTTTCCTGCCTCAGCCTGGCAAACCTAACAACAACCGTAGCAAATAAATGAAAGATGAAAATCAACGTGCGCATGCCGTAAGTTTATCTCTGCTCCCTTAACTTGGTTTCAGCCTCCCACTGATGACATCACCATTGCCATGGGGACTGCAATTACAGAGTCAAAACTTATTCATCGCCACACCGAACTGCTGTTACTGGTGACTGGGTTCTTAGTTTGGGGTGATTTGGGGGACAAGACCAAAACAATGTGAACAATAAGTGAACGGTAGCCTTGGGCGACATCCTACTCGTATGAGATTGGAATGAAAAGAGAATGGAAATTGCAAGGAAATGAGATGGAAAGTTTTATTTTTGTCTGACTTGACTGTGTAAATTACTATTGTGCTTTCTTCGAGATTCTACCATAAACCATACATACTATAAATTACAGCCGAAGCAGTTGGCTGCTCCAATTATGGGACAGGATGCTTGAACTCAACCTCAAGGCTACGTTAAAAAACTGAACGGTTTCGCAACCAGTATATTCTTGAAAGAGAGAAAGCGACCTTTTTTTCATCACAGCCAATTTTTTTGCACTGGATGTCATGGTGTGTGTTTCTGGTTCATTGCTGACTGTCACTTGCATGCTGAATAAGAAGAAAGACATCCAACAGTCGGCCTGTGCACAGCCAGATTCTTAGGTCACGGTACATGACCAGAATGGACACTAGAAACACAGTTCTGAGTACGAGTCACGCTGAAATGACTCAAATGAGGTTTTTACCTGCACGCCATTAAATTGAAATTTCTTCCGTTTTTCTGACCCCACCGTCTTAGGCACCGAAACTTTGTAATTTGCGCACCCTACTAAAAATGGCCTATTCAAATCAATTGATTTTTTAATTGGATTTAATTGGAATGAATTGGTTCCAACTGGCAATCAATCGGTGCTCAATTGGTTCAGTTGGTATGTTTTCTCTCCCATTTGTTTTCCCCCATCAATTGGAGATTTCAAATTGGATGCAATTTGTTTTGATTGGCATTTTTTTCTTAGCTGTTTATTTTCCAATCAAATGGGAATCAAATGGTTCCAAGTGGTATGCCTTCTTTCTGTTTGTTTTCCTCAATCAATTGGAAATTTCAAATGGGATGCAACTGGTTCCAATTGGTTTGCTTTCAGCTTGTTTACCCCATCAAATTGATTTTTCAAATGGGACTCAATTGGTTTGAATTGGTGTTGAAATGGTTTCAATTGGATCTTCGGTTGGTTGCAATTGGATTGTGAATTGGCATTCAAATGGTGTCAGTTGGTTTGAAATGGTCCAACTGAGAAAAGGTCCAAATTTACTATTCAAACTAATTGAACCCAATTGGATTCCAATTGACTTCAAGCAAAAGCAATTGGTTTTGGAATCGGCTATTGAATGGGTCAGTGAATTGGATCCAATGGGTCAGTGAATTGGATCCAGTGGGTCAGTGAATTGGATCCAGTGGGTCAGTGAATTGGATCCAGTGGGTCAGTGAATTGGATCCAGTGGGTCAGTGAATTGGATCCAATGGGTCAGTGAATTGGTCTCAATAGGTACCGTAAATGAATTGGACATTTTCAGTAGGACATCCAGCATTACTCACTTCACAGCAGTTTGTGATAATACTCTCGTCGATTCACAGACTCAGGACATTTGCTAATCTCAAGACCTCTGGACTTTGAAACTTCTGTAATAACTAATATATTCACAGCAAAGTCACTGAATATTCTCAACTGTACTCCGAGAAAGACACACTCTTGTAGTGAGTATGTAGGAAACAAGTGTGTTAAAGCATTTAAAATATTAGCTGTCAATTTGGAAAAACCTATTCTGTTGAAAAACATGTTTCTGTTGACAAAAATTATAGCTCTGTAGGAGGTAATAAGAGAAGAAAGTGAAGAAGTTGAGGTCAAGGGGACAGACTGTTGTCTGATGTCAAAGCAATGGATCCGAGACAATCCCTTGGAAGCCTCTTATGCGGACGAAAAAGTTCTCTTGTGCCGTGAACAAACCTAGTACCTGCACGGCAGATATGCCATGCTGCCACAAGGTTTTAAGCACAGATTCCTTATTCGTCACCCTTACAAAGTGTTCCGTTGACTGAAGAAGTTCCTCACTGAGACTTATGGTGATTTTTCTGACATGTGTGCCTTACCTCAATTGGCCTTTCCTCCTGGAGCCTCTTTTAAGGAGCTCTTTAATTTGGTAGAATATGTCAAAGAGAACATTGACCCCATCCTGCCATTCTGGACTCTGACAACCTGCTAAGTGATCCTGATTCAAGAAAACTTGTCTTCATGGAGGCATGTCTCACCTGAGGCAGGAGATGAGATCACCAGCAGATGGATAATGGCAAAAGGAGTCCGCATTGGCAACAAAGCTCAGGGATTCTACAAGCATACTTTTGAGAGTGGGCGGTTCAAGAGACCCACCCCTGTGTCAGATCCAGCGAGCCTAGAGGAGGATGTGCTGGCCTGTGCAGGGATGAATGTTTGCATTGCGAGAGAATCACAGGAGAAAGACCATGAGACAAATATTAAGTCTAGGAATGTCCTTGGTTTTTGCCTCAGACTCCCAGCCCCTTCCCCAAACAACCAAAAGTGTCCTGTCAATAAGACAGGAAAATCAGTTGAGAACCAAACAGTTCACTATCCACTACCGAATCTTTTCGGAAAATAATTGGATGTGTACCGGCATAGACGGCCCTGAAAGTATTTATCTTAGAGTGGTAAACTATACATAGCAATCACTTGGCTCACTTAAAAATTGAATTGAATCCTAAAAAATTGGCAGATGAAATGCAGACCACCTTAACTGCAGCATAAAAGTTTTGGAAAATTTTGCATATTTCTATGCTCAGGTACTAAAACTTGGCACATTTGAGCAGGTTGAGTTCATTCAGGATTTTCATTTACGACATGTCACCATGATCTCTCCGAATATTAAAAACAACATGGCACGCTAGCACGAAAAAAGCTTGAATATGTTTATGTAGATTTAGAAAGTCAACAGGTTTTCCTTGGCTCTTGTGCATGAAATGGGGGCCGGGGGATTATGCAAGGTGTTTGAATTGTTTAGCGAAGCAACTGCTGAACAATATAAACTCAGCTTCAAAAAGGAAACAAACAAACAAAAACAAAAACAAAAAGTTTGTCCAATCAGCAAACAAGAGATCAAAAAACCTGAATGGACAAAAATTGGAAAAATGCTTGATTATTGGGAAGCCTGCTACAAAGTTAAAATTTTTTTGATGACATTAACTCTTCAAATAGTGCATCCAGAAGCATTTTTTATTCCTAGAACTTCCCCGAAACCAGCTGTTTTCTAATAAAAATTTTTAAAAAATGCTTCCACCATTTTTTATTCAAAAGTGGAAGCAGACAGACCATAAACACACTTCATTCATCACTCAGCCAACACCATCTTTTTCTAACCCACAGCTGATTACTGGGAGTTGAGGATTACTTTTCCCAAAATCATTCCCTTTTTCTCCTAAAATTGTCACATCTCCTACTGTGATGGGGGGGGGAATAAACCTTTACCCTACATGGGGGATTTAAAGGACAGGTCAAAGTGCTATTTACTTGGACCACATTCACATTGTAAGTGAAGTCTGGAACTCCCTTACTCTGTATTGACAGCTCATCAAACTCTGTCAATTTTTGAACTCTTGAAACTCTGTATCAATGGCCTGATAGACTCTATGAGTTCTGTGCTGATGGCCAAAAATCTGTGCTGAAAGGCCAGAACCGAATCCAAAGGATGCACTGTTGACCAAGATCATAGCCTTGTATGATGGAATGAGAGAAGAAAGTGAAACAGTTGAGGTCAAAGGGATAGACTGTCATTTGATGTCGAAGCAATTGATCCGAGATAATCTCTGAGAAGCCTCTTACCCTGACAAAAAGGTTCTCTTGTGCTGTGAGCAAGCCCAGTACCTTCATGGCAGATATGCCATGCTGCCACAAGGTTTCAAGCCCAGCTTTCTTATTCGTCACCCTTACAAAACGTTCCGTTCACTGAAGAAGTTTGTCACTGAGACTTATGGTGATTTTCCTGACTTGCGTGCCTTATCTCAACTGGCTTTTCCTCCAGGAGCCAGTTTTAAGGAGCTCTTTGATTTGGTAGAGTATGTAAAAGAAAATACTGACCCTCATCCTACCATTCTGGATGCTGACGACCTGCCGAGTGATCCAGCAGGGATCCTGTCTGCGCACTGCACCAGGATGGGTATTCCCTACTCTAACAAGTTGATGTTGTGGAAAGCAGGAGATGAGATCACCAGCATGTGGGTAATGACAAAAGTGTCCCGCATTGCCGACAAAGCTCAGGGATTCTACAAGCATGCTTTTGAGAGTGAGCGGTTGGAGAGACCCACCCCTGTGCCGCACCCAGCGAACCTAGAGGAGAATGTGCTGGCCTGTGCTGGGATGAGCATGGAGTACTACGAATGTTTGCATCGAGAGAGAATCACACCATCCATGAAGAATGAAATACCAAGAGACAAACGTAAAGTCTAGGAATGTCCCCAGTTCTTGATTCTGTCATCCAGCCTTTTTGCCCAGGAACCAAACATAAGAAAAACACAAAACAAGGCTTTACCTAAATTGGTGTAAAACACATCAGCTGACCTGATGAGCACTGATTAAAATAAACTGTTGGGTTCACTCAAAAAGGGTGCATGTTGTTTGATAGTTTACAAGTTGGGAAATGGCAGTGGAAATACACGTATGTGTTCTTCTTCATGCCTTTGAAGGATGGAGTAAGTCTTCTTAAGAGTAGTTTGTACTGCTCAGTAGGAAGCCAAATTTGTTTTACGCTTCACTTGAGGCATAACAACGCAACAGCCGGCAAATATCACCACTCATAAAAAGTGTTTGACTGAGATTCATAAATTTTGATTGAAATAATAAACAACAGCGTTGCACCCAGGATTTGTCGAGGAGGGAGAGAGGGCTCTGACTGGAATTGATCCCCCCAAATAGTTCATAATACTCAAGTCCCTCTCCCCGGATCGTACTCCATGGAACTGGGTTTATGACTATATTAGAGTATATTTGGTGTATAATCTTGTATCTTTGCTCTTTGGAAAGCAAAACAAACAACTGCCTAACACTGGCAAAGTTTCTTCTCTTATTGTTTGTTAGTGATATGCTACAATCAGTGTTGTGGTCGAGACCACTTAAGACCTTCACAAGACCAGCACAAGACGTCAAGTCCAAATTCAAGTCACAAGCAATTCAAATGAACTGCAACAAAAGCATTCCTTAGCCACTGTTCGACCAGTTACCTGTGAGTTATCTTGTGCATGGTCTTGTGTCTGGTCTTGTGATGGTCTCGATGACAACACTTTTCATTTTTCTTCATTTCTTAGAAAGAATTTCTTAGGGTGTATATTGAAAAAACAAGCCCTGCAACTCCAATGGGAAAGATCACAAAGAACATGTATAGCTATTGATCGGGAACGAGGTCCATACATGGACACGACCACCCAATACCCTGTACACAAACCCTAGGCGTCAGGAAAGATTTCCATAGGCAGACATTACTGGACGCCCTGTGCAAAACCCTATGACACTGACCTACAAAAAATCTTAAGTATTCTCTATGTAAATAATTTGATATTTTTCCTGCTAAATTTGACTCTTTAGGGTAGGCCCTATGTTATCACTTTTTGATGGCTTATGATATAGCTCTATTGTCTGTATAGGGAACTCTTCCACTTCAAGGAAAGTGCTCAACACTACGCCGACAATTCCTCTCATTCAATACGGCTGTTCAGAACTAACTCCAATGTGCTCACACATAATTACATGCACTGTAGGCCTAGCCAACTATCGAATTAGCATGATTAGGGCCCAAGCCACTGATCACAAAAAGAAAGTGAAATACCTATACCATTGAAAATTCCACTGAAAAAAACTAATTCTGTGACTTTTAGGGTGTGAGAAGGAGTCAGAAATGTTGGCATGGTTTTGTTTTTACCCTAACCTCCAAGGGCGTATAATGCAAAATCATATTGAAATTGGAGGATTTGGTGCTGTTAGGGTCATATTTATTTTATAATTAGGGTTTCATTTTAATTTTCATTTTAAGTTTGCAGGCACCAGCATGACAGGGCCAGCAGGGGCCAGCAGCCAATTTCACAAAACGTTGCATAACTTTGAACTGTGCGTAAGCCTCACGCCACAATGTACATGTACTTACGTTCAATTTCATTAAAAGTTGCGTTGCTGCGCCACATTTTATCATATTAAATTTCTTGGATGAGGACAAAAATGGCTTTTGCGACAGCTGTTCCGGTCCAATACACAACAGTCATCAAACAGTTGTTGAATCACCTCTGCCCACCATTTTGAAATAGTTTTTGTCTCCTCTTTGTCAGGACCAGTCAGAAATCTCGCAGTTCTCTCACAGCCAAACAAGTTTTTCATTACCTTCTACAATAAAGTTATACGTTTCTCGTACAGGTCTAAGTCTTGTTAAGTTCAGCAATGATGAGGCTTAACTGAACAAGATAAGCTAGTCAAACCGTTCATTTTCGCTTTGTTTGGTGAAGTTATTACTTACTTGTAACGTTAAATCATTGCACAACTTACGAAATAAAATATGGCATAGGCCTAAGTGGAGTTACACCATTGCGTAAAGTTTCATGAAATCGGCTGCTAGGGGCTCTAAATTTGAGCACATAATGGTGTAGCCCCAGACTGGGGGCCAGTCTACTGGACTCCCTCTGTACAGCAGCGTAGTTAAGGGGGGTGTTGCACCCCCCCCCAATAATTCTTTTCAGTCGGCAAATAAAGGCTCAGTTGGCAAATGACACTGAAATTGACGTCAGGAATTATTGATGTATATCGACCAGTCGGCAAATTGATCCTGGCACACCCCCCCCAAGAAAATGTCTTCGCAACGTCGCTGCCTCTGTATAGATACGGAGGGAGTCCAGTAGACTGGCCCCCAGTCTGGGACTAATGTAGCCCCACAACTAGGGCTGTAGTGGCCCTCTTTTACAATCTGTCTCTTATCTCTCGCCACCACAGCCCTACTTCAAGGCATGTCTTAAATGCCTGAAATCCAAACTGCAGGATTGTCACAAACTTTGAATCCTAATATTGAATGATTTTACTCACGCTGTTCTGGTTTTTTCAAGTCTTTTTGCCTTCACCCATTCAATCTCATCAACTGCTGCCAAAGTTTTGGAAGAGCCCATTGGTACATGTAGTATCTTATTGCTCAGTCCGTGTATTAAATATGTCTTGACGTGGAACAGCTGTTGAGACGATTAGGGGTCAAGTGTCGTAATGCTCAACAACCTTATTTTAAAGATGGCGACTATGAGAGCGGGCCTGTGAAATTGAATGGGTGAAGGCAAAAAGACTGGAAAATACCAGAACAGCGGGAGTGACATCATTCAATAAATGGCCCTAAGAAAGCGGAGAGGCTAAGAATTATCTCCGTGTGCAAAAGAAATTGCGCCCACGATGATAAGTGGGTGAGCCGCAAATGTTCATTACGCCAACACGAAATTGCGTATACAGATGTGTGGCTGAGGATGGATCGGGAGTGAGAGTCCGTGCCACACTAGTGCTAGTAGTGGGGCTAGATGGATCGGAGCAGGGACAACTGTCATGAAGATATTGTGGACCTTGGCATATTGCATCTGGCATTCTTTACCCCACAGCATATCCCCATGACCTCTCTAAATAGACACACAGCAGGCTTAAACCGTTTAAAAAAGAGATTCGAATATTTTCATTGTGTATTTCCAAACTTACCGGATACTGTCAATGAAGAAACTAGCCTCCAGCAATTCGCAGCAGAGAGTAACTTAGCATCCCTGCCTGGTTCGCGAAACCACTCCCTCAAGTCAAAACCAAATTGCTATTAGACCGCATTCGCGGCGTCCCCAATTTCAGTCGTATTCCCTAACGTAGTGTATTTATTTGAAAACGTTACATTCAAGAACCAAACTATATCCTACGATTTCATTCCGACCCCCCAAACCACCTGGTACCATCCCATTAAGGACTTCAAAATTTTACTGTACGCTCAGGAATACGACTGAAATTGGCGACGCCGCGAATACGGTCTATTGGGCCAAAGTTTTCAACTCGCATGAGGGCGCTAGATAGACGTGTTGGTGAAATAATCACCCGTCCTATGCGTCGATTGAAAATAAGGCACGCACGTTTATAACTGCAAGGCACTACTTTTTTGGCGTGGTGTTGTAGCCTATTTAAAATGTACCATCAATTGTAGTCAAACTTCAACATCACCTTATGAATGTGATAAAGCAACGCCCCAGAAGGGCAGTGGGATACCCTGGGAACTTTGGGAAAGGACATGTGGCCTGTCGGTTGGCGTTTGTAATGCCCAATCAAAGGGTCGGGGGTTCGAATCCTGCAGCTTGTAGTGACCTTAGAAAGTCTTCTTCAGGTACTTCTTCTTCAGGTTCCCAAGGCCTGGAATTGTACTTATGGATACCTCCTGAAGCAGGGGTGGTTTTTGCGATGTCACTAGCCGCGTTCACCTGTGAGAGTTTGGTATGAACGTGGCTTTAAATACATTGGTATCATAGTGGTCCATTAACACCTTTGCCTGCACTGGCGTTTTGTTCTTCAAAATCTCCGCCACTTTTAGAGTTAAAAAAACAAAACAATTGAATTCAGAAGGGGACAGAGGTTCATTCATGTATACCGACACCCTAGTGTGCACAAATCTTGTGAGACTTATTTGAAAAACTGTTTTCTAAGGAAAAGCTTCAATAGATGTCTTTTCCCTGCTAAATTTGACTTTCGTTTTCTTAAAGCTCATAAACTAATGCCGAGGGAAATGAGCAAGGTCATGTGAATGGAACTCTTTCTCGAGAGGTATGAAGGGAACCCAAAATGGCCTCCACTTGGTACGATAATGCATCGCCACGTTCACGCACCCATGGGTGCACTGAACTAATTCAAGCTCCATTGAAAATAGTGTAAAATCAACCAAGTTAGGAGCCCCATGGCAGGCAACTGAAGTCCCTGAGGCCTCTCAAACAAAAATCAATGTGTTGTTTGGTCCTTCAGATTTCATTTGAGTTTCAATTTTTAGTAGGTTAACCAATGAATTTTTTAATTATCCGCCCAAAACAAACTCACCCCCAAAAAGTGAATGTTGCCAAGCCCTCCCAGCGGCCATTTTTCAAATGACATCCCTCACCTTCCGGAGGCTCTTCTGACTAATTTTCAATCCCATTTTTGTCTGCTTTGCCCCCAGATGGGTGCCCCTGAATCTACAAAGATGATCCTGGGCCATACTGATACAATTCCACCATTTCTTGGCCCAAACAGACCCCTCTTTTCGAAACAATCTCTGGGGGGTACTTTTTGTGCGCCTCCGTCTGGCGGAGAATTTTCCTTGAATTGGGACACTGCACCCCATAATCAAGTGCGAGAGATAGATCCGTAGATGTTGAATAGCGCCCTCGTAAATCTGGACTACCCACTCCCGCCTGCATGTACCCAATTTATGTACATGGTAATTTTGGGGCCCCACCGTACCATTGTAATCGGCTTTCAGCGCATGCGATCTTCCCCCCATGCAAACTACATGTAAATATGTACGGTGGAACACCGTTAAAAGGTCCTTTAGACTACACATTGCCGTTATAATATATGTACATACCTTACACGTGTATTGTCAGTCAAGAAAAAACAAACTTGGGACCAAAAGTTGTCCTTGTCAGAAACGTCATCTTCTATGACCAGCGTCATCTGTGTTCGGCCGTATTCGGGGTGGTGGCAGCGTTTGCAAGTTCTCAAGCGCAAACATAACCTAGAGTGTAGTTAGAAATAAACCTTCCAATTCGGGAAAGAACCAATCCTTTACAACATCTGTATCTTTTATTGGATAAAAATACATCAAATACCTTTAACAGAAAATATGCGCAAACCGGTCCAAGGAAATTAAAGCCCACACACTATCCTCGAAACAGTTCACTTGCACGGACAAGAGAAAAAAAGAGAGGAAATATTTTCACTTCTACGTCCGACATTGTGACCAAAAATTCCACACAGGTCGAGTTTTCCAATTTCAGCACAATACCCTGCCAGTGAATATATGCCCAGCAATCATATTTACATGTACTGTACATACATAATCCATTTTATCTCGAGAGGGCATCTACAAAATGTGAATTTGGTTAAGGAATATTCGTTACTTGGTTTGGACACTGCTAAATCTGCTTCTAGTGAATACATGTACATATACGTTCATTGGCTTTGTTCATTTTCAAATACATTAAGCATTGGTATTAATGAAACCGTGCAAGTTTAAAAGCTGATGTATCCATAACGAGTGTGTTCACATAATGTTGGGCAAGGCATGTCTCAATACTAAACGAAACCTTACAATGGAAATCTTAATACATGTACCAGTCTTAAAATTTCAACAAATCACACAAACATCCAAGTTCGACACGAGAAACAGTTAAACTAAATTCAGAGTGTGTCAAGTAACTTTCCCTTGATTTTCCCATTTGGAAGAGCTGGAGTTTATATACATTTATACAATGAGTGTGTTTTCAATAGTCCCAAATGGGCTACTGTTAAATATAGAGGATGCCTCCAGGGTTTATCAAGCTTTGCCTGAGCTTTGGGCAAAGAATGGACAGAGTTCTAGCCAATCTGTGCAAATCTGCCAAGATTTTTTAAAAGCTGGACTCCCAGTCGTCCAGCACTGTTGTCCTGACCAGAGCTTCCGTGACCCTGTAGGGGTCACAGTTGGAGGATGGGCGGCGATCTTCAAGGTATCCCTTGTTATCCTCTCCAACCTTCAAGAGAAAATGGAAGTGTTAAACAATTTTAGTAAATCCACACATGACACCATTCTCCTTTATCTCTGTTGAGGCCATAAAAGATATTTTCAAATTCACTTTCTGTTTCCAATGAGTAAAATATCCAAAGGTGGTGTTGACATTGAAGGAATTTCTTCAAAATTTTTCTGCCACTTTGCCCAAACAGTTTACACACCTGCCGTGGTATTCTAATGCTGCAGCCGCGGTTAGCAACACCGGAGGAGAAGTCATGAATGCTGGACGTCTCATGCTTGCCCGTCAACCGCCTGGCATTATCCTCTCCATTCTTGGGGTCATATGCGCGGATGTGCTCATCGTGACGCTTGCCAAGCTTCTCAATGGCCTTCTTGATGTGCCTGGAGGAAGAGACAAGCAGAACTAATTTTTGAGTCTGCACAATTAAGAGCTGAGCCTCATTGCTATGACACCGTACAGGGCCTGGCTTTTAAAAACTGCGGTAACACAGGTCTTCTGGTGGTATGCATTCTGGTGCATTTAGCAGGTTTGGTGCACCTTCGGTTTTCTGGTGTATTTTCTGCTGCTCTATTTCTTTAAAGCAAACTGTAAAAAATACCCGATTCTTCTTGACAACTTTTTTAAGTGCCGGCTCTTAACAGTAGAACACAAGGGTTCAGCAGAAAATTGGACAGACTTACACAATGCCACCATCTTCCCTCATAGGCTTAGTGCTGTAGTTGCAGTGGGCACCGGCACCGTTCCAGTCGCCTTCCATGGGCTTGGGGTCTAGCGTGCAAATCACACCGAAGTCCTCACAGACACGGTGCATGATGAAGCGGGAGATCCAGAGGTGGTCGCCCATGGAGATGCCCTCACAGGGCCCCACCTGGTACTCCCACTGGGCTGGCATCACCTCGGCATTGGTGCCCGCTATTTTGACACCAGCATACAGGCAGGCCTTGTAGTGGGCCTCCACAATGGGTCGACCAAAGACCTTGTTAGCACCCACGCCGCAGTAGTATGGACCTGCAGAGTAAATGGCAATATCCAATCAATGTAGCACAAGCAAAAATCACGGGTCCAATGAAGTACTCTAAACTTCAGACTCGCATACTTTAATTTCAATCAGAAATGCTTGAATAAACCTCTGTACTGACGAGGCTATTACTGTGTGGGTGCTTTCCCATGTGCTTACAAGAAAGTGGGCCCAACTGCATCCAAAGAACAGGCATACGTAAACAAAGCACGTCGACATGAGGCCTTAATTATGACAGCAAGGCAGACATGAAACACAGTTGATCCAACAGTTCTGGGAAATGATATTTGCTATCATTTGAAACAATGTTCTCTACCTGGTGGTTACTGGAGGTTCTTACCTTGGGGTCCAGGGTAGCCCAACTTTGGCCAGCCAAAGGGGTGCTTGTCCTGGGCCAGCAGCGTGTACTCCTGCTCAATGCCGAACCAGGGGGCTGCATCCTTGGCAGCTTCCATCACTTTGTTGCAGGAATATCTGAAGTTGGTATCTGAATTGGGAGGGAAAAAGCCCTTGTCATCTTAAGTCCAATTGGGACTGAAGCCATCATATCAAGAGGCTGGGAGGTGTGTCACACAATAACTCTTGAAGACAATGGAATCCTCAGAAGATTAAGAGATCAATATGCACAAATATGACCCTAAGTTTGCACCGATTTCTTCTTCAGCGTCACAAAAGCATCAAAATCACAACCACTAGAAGTCTACCGAGCAGAGATGCAAGCAACACCAGCCAAAGAGATTCCCAACAGTCTCTTGGACACTTGAAAGGTAGAATTGTTGAGTATTGGTTTTTATGACCACTAAAAGCCAGGTACCATTCTGTTCCTACCTGCAGGTGATTTGTCGTACTTCTGAACCTCGCACATGACAAGCTTGTTTTTTCCCCGGCGGAAGGGATCCTTGAACAGAGCCACTGGGACGATGTACATGTCACTGTTGGAACCCTCGGCCTGCCATGTACTTGATCCATCATAGTTCCAAGTGGGAAGATCTGGGCAGAAAGAGAATGTTAACTCCTCAATGTCTTTCACTTGGCATTAGACCAACTGCATTAATGTCCCAAATGCACTTGACGGAAAGAGTTCAATATACGAATGCCACTTGACACCCTGTGCACAAACCCTATGAGACTGTCCACATTGTGTGCGAATTCTACCACTGGTATCAGCTACAGTGATTTTTTTAATCCAATAAATTATTTCTTTCCAACAGCTTCCAGGGAGACAAATTTGTACACTTTGTCCAGTCTTGCAATTTCTAATTTCCACCATGCACTAATGAAAGACAAAAGGGCCAATTAACACAATTGATTAAAGCTGAAATCACATGAAAAATAAAAGCATCTTACCACTTGGCAATTGTGGTTCCTCATCTACTGTTTTCGTCTTACACCGTACATTTTCACCTGTCCCATCAACCCACACATATGTACACTGTACCCTTCCATCTGAGGGCAAGTCCATATACGACTGCAAAACTGTTCTGTCCAGAGAAGCTGAATAATCTGCCATTCTGTGAAAAAAATCCATTTAAAGTTGTTATGAAAAGCCATTGAAATTTGAAGCCAGGGCCATGTAAACGATCTGTTTTTGTCCAGTTTTGCCAAAATAAGGGCAAATATAAAAAATACAAAATTAGGATATGGTTTCAGAAAGATATCAGAAGGGACGATCAATAGATCATTTTTTGCTTTAACAAGTGTAAAAATTATAATTATGTACAAATATTCAAATATTTACATATCACCGAGGGGCTAAATGAATAAAATGGACTCTGAATTTTTAGAAACCACTCCCTCCGACTTCCGCCTAAAGACAAATTTGCCCTTTACAACACTGAACAAAAGCAGACGTGACGAATAGTTAGACTCAGTGGAACCTTGAAGTCTTTTAAAAGCTTCCTTTATACAGGGCAGCCCCGTATTTCGGGAACTTAACAGTCAATAGCTCCAACGTAATACACCTCATAACCTTCAAGGTGACGTCAGTCAATACAATGCCGTGCGAGAAAATAACCGGCGTGACCGATCAATGTCTACATGG
Source organism: Acanthaster planci (assembly GCF_054643075.1). NCBI lineage: Eukaryota > Metazoa > Echinodermata > Asteroidea > Valvatida > Acanthasteridae > Acanthaster > Acanthaster planci. Next base: position 2,127,651 of record NC_141787.1, read on the forward strand.
TCTTTTTCCATCATGCCCATCAGCCAATCTTGATTTCCGAATTCGAAACAAGCCGATTTACTCTGCATAATCTTGAACCATAGCGTGCCTTAATGTAACCACGAGTTAAATGTAACCATTACCAATATGTTGAAAATTTACCAAGTAACATTATGTACAATGGTCGATATAACCGTAACGAAAAGCAAAAGAATATTGGTGGTTGAACGTGACATGAACTTCGGTTTTTCGATGAATAAGCTGGCCATATGTTCACACAAAACCAACGCCACATCCACAACCGATCGCGTGGACCAGACACGCGACTGCAGTTAATTCTTGCAACAAACGTGTGCAGAAATGTCACAAACAAACGTAAAATGGTGTGATCTTACCTGTTGAGATGGTGCGGTCGAAAATCGACAATAATCCGGCAAGAAAAATCGGGAAACGAACAACGAACTCCGGCAAGGTCACACACGTTCTGTACCACCGCGCCAAATATGACCGAGATATATTGCAGTAGAACGGTTCAATACCCACACCGCTGATTGGCTGATTCCCAGATAACACGCGAAGATAGCACACTGATTGGTTGCTACTCCCAACGAGGAATGACGAACGGATGATTGCAATGCCGCATTCTTTAATACACTGGCCCTCCCCACTTGCACATGTTCACGAAACACGTGCGTGAAGGGAGTGATGTATTATCATTTTCCATTAATGTTGACAACAAAACTGAGCGCTAGCATTAGTCAAATATAATGTAGCTGCAAAAAGTACGAAAGGGGAAATACCGCGTCATTGTTATTTCTCTGATTAGCATGTCACACTGCTTGCAGTACCGTGGTGTGCAGTATTTTTCCACAGTTAGGCATTGCCGACGAAGAAGTGGAGGGGGATTGGAGCATAGATTAAAAAAAAAAGCATTCCCTCCAAACTGGGACAGTAAGAAAACAGATGAGACAGGCACTGTCTTTTTTTCTCTAACAAGCATCTTATGCTTCAACAATAAAGATGGCATAAAGAAAGCTGTAGGCCTATCTCCAAAAGAATGTTCGCCACACCTCTTAAATTGTTGGGGGATGGTATAAAAATGGCTTGAATGAAACTCGTCGAATCTGTATCCTACCCGATACTGAAGTCTAGGTGCGTGTATAGCACGTGTGCATTGCGTTTATCACACGCAGGCGCTGCATGCACAGTACATAATAGGCCAATGGGTCCATGGTACGGTCATGAACTTAGTCAACGAAAATCAGCCCAGAAACCTAAACAATTATCAAACACGTCACACGAGCTATTAGATGACTCAGTAATTATCCTCATCTTTTAACATGGTTGTTGACAGTGAGACGACTGTTTTTCCCCAACACAGTTATCAACCTTTAAAAATAAAATTGCTCATTCAAAGCATGGTCAAAACTAGAGCAAGAAACAGATGTCTATAGCCTACTTTAATTTATCCAGCTCAGAGATGAGGTTAACAATTGTACTTCACCGAAGGGTCGATAATTTTCTTAAACATTTGCATTGCAAATTAACCATTAAACTGCAGATATAAAAATAAATTCTTGGTAATAATGTCTGTGTGATAATTGACATGAAACTTGACAAAATTAAACCATTTATGCACACCACGTGAACTGCAACATTGTGAGTTGCTGATGACGTGCGGTATACTGCGCTTTGTGTTCTGGCCGATTGAGTTGATTCACTAGTTTAAGACAATATGGATTTAAGGGTGGCAATGACGTAAGTAGAGTGTTTCAGGGTGGCGGCTTATCGAGTAAAATCCTCCCACTCCATATGCCCCAGGGAGCCTGTTCTGCTCATATTAAACTTCCTTTAAATGCAGTGTGTGTTATGAGAAGCAGCGAAAACGTAAATGCAGCTTTAATTATATCTAATGCCCCACGCACAGAAACAACACTGTACTGTGTTTACAGACAGCGTTGGGTGGGCTAAACCTTTCTTCGGGGCGAAAATTTGGATGAAGCTTTTACTGCAAAAGACTTATTTGTACAGTTGCGACGTTTATTGTTCGAAATCGGTCAGTGTTTTCAATAATTTGTAAATGTTTATGCCAGTTACCATGATAAAAAGCCAAAGGCTAACATTTATTCTCAATTTCTGTAAAACTTTCGTGAGAATATGACTGTTTCAGCTACATGATTTAGGCTTTTGCTGTGGGTATAACAAAAAATCTCACTGTTTATACATGTACGGCTATACTTTTTCTTGTTATTGTCATGATATCAGTTTTCCGTAACAAGTTATGAAATAATATTGAACGTGTAAAGAAATCACTTTTTGATTGGTATTGTGAAATACTGCGTGAAAATGCAAATTTCACACTTCAATCAATAAACAACCCGTTAACACGATTTCAGTGAGTGAAAATGTTACAGAAACTGGCCGCAATATGAACTGTTCAGCCTCACTGAGAAGCTCCCTCTTTCTATGCTAAGCTTTGTTCTCTCTGTACTCCCCGGTGGCTGGCTATTTGTCCTGTAGCCGAAGTTCACTGAACCCTGAAGGGATCACGGCTGGTCAAAGAATCGGGGCAGTTGGAGGAAATCGATTTCATACTTTGTACTAGACTAGGAAGACTGTATTGGACACATCGAATCATTATTAAATCCCAACAGAGACTACGAAAAGGAGACATGAAGTATCGATTAAGCCAACGGGGGGGGGAGGTTCGGCGGGAAACACAAAATGCCAATATGACGTGACGTGTGAAGCGTGCTTATTTGGTGTTTTGAGGCAGTACAAGTATTCCCTCTTTTTTCATAAACCACAGCAACACTGTAGAAGCGATCGTAAATGCATTTTTATAGAGGTATGAAAACATTCCTACAATGCATCCTGCACGATGTTAATGTGACAGGATGGAGATGCCCCGCGTCAAGGCCTCGCGCTGCATACCCACGAGACGTAGCTTGCAAATAGCTAACAAGAAACCAGCAGACGGCATTGACTGCAGTAAACTTTGCAGGTAGTTCTTTCCTCGCTTTTCACCTTCGATTCCCAGCTCGGTCGGCATGTGGATTAGGTTCAAGTTCAGTCCCTACCTAGCTGATTCCGTGGCTTTTACCCAGAAATTTCTTCTCTGGGGTTTTCCTCCCACCACTAAAACTGTTACTGCTACTTATTGCCTCCTCTCTATAGATGTAGCTGGATGAGGATCGTTTGGCAGTTGCCTGGGGCGCCCGTCTATGTCATTGCTATGATTCGCCCGACCACGTTTAATGTCTTCGCTATGCAGCGCATTTCAACATACCTGTATGATATTTGCGCTTTATAAATGAATAAATTATTCTTCTTGAGGGGCTATAAGTCTGAAAACGTGAAACGTTATGAATTTTGGGAGGTAACCTTTATTACAAAAATGAAACTTTTTCACATTTGATTTAAAACTCTGTTCTCTTCCCACAAATCGATTATCGGAGTCATACTCAACCACAAAGTTTTCTTGTCTCTTTTGAGTTTGATTATTGTCAGGGGAAATTGTAAGAACATGGGCAAAAACATGAATTGAATCCCACTCAAAAATTGTAAATCTTCAACAATATCCCATTAAAGTGAGACATGGCAACATTGTACTCAACCATCCATGCAAAATAAATTAGATTCGAGCTGTGCGAATACCAAAACAAAAACACAGTATCGTAAATTTCAAAATGTTTAAATTACATTTCATGTTTTTTCGCTACTTTTTAAAATGGACACTTGCTTACGGACTTCCCGCCCGACTCAAGAACGAGAAAACAAAATGTAGATGAGAATGTTGTCAGGGAATGTTTGTGGGGTATGATGAAATCGTTTCTATTGTATGAACCATGAACCAACAACCTCCTACTGAGTATCTCGATCAGCCAACAAATTTCGTAACATTTGTGGCGGGAATTTCCCAAACACCACTTTTGTCATTGTAAGCATTGTTGCACTGAAAACTGCATTGAATTCTTCCGTAGAGAACAATTAACCAAAAGTGCAAACGTCTCTTTAATGGACAAATCCCTTGTGCGCCCCGTGCGCCAGTTCGTTGACAACGGATGGCCTATCATGGCACGGACAGATTCGCTTTACATTGCGCAAAACGTGTTGCAACAGTCTCGCTCTCATTTCGCAATTGATGGCGCAAAGGATTTATTGTCTGCAAGCTGAGCTACTGGACCTATTGAAAGCTTCAATGGTCAGGCCATCCGAAACAGATGAACAGATTTCCGATCACGCGATCTAGTATTCGTTTTTCCTTTTGACAGACGAGAGGAAATGCATCGAATGGCGCGAGTGATATCAACCCATATTGGCCCATGTATCATGGTCATTAAATTAAATTATATTAAGGGGAGTCGATGCCTGTATTCAATGAATACTAAATTCGAAAAAAAATAAACAACACAACCAACAAAAAACATAAACATAAAGGGGTCGAAAAAGGCCTCATTCAATATTTCAGATTGATGTCTTTGCAAACTCTTCCAGGAAAATGAAGAGAAACCTCTGCAATGAAGATTACAAATAGATGTGGAACTGTTTTCAAGAATTTTCAAATAACTTTCCATTAGCATTTCCCTGAATCTCGTGGTTTAACAAAGATTACGAGAGAGGAAGATGAATTCCTGGTCTAGTCTGCACAGCTGTTCCCAGTTTGGCAGGTTCATTTTATTGCACGCAACACACTAGACAATCATAAACATAGTAGAATCTAAACAGAATTATTGATTTCAACCATGCCAGATGTCTGCATTTCAATCCGCATTTGGAATAAAATCTGTATAAGACAGAAACAAAAACCTGAAAATGTCATCCTGTCGAGTCTTGGCTAGTTTCAAAGGGCAACCGTTGAACAAGTTTGGTTGCGACGAGGAATATTAAATGTTTAGGATTTCAAATTGCTTCACATAACTACAGAATTATTTGTCGGCTTCAATGACTGCCTTTTCAAATGTAAATATAAGCACTGATCAAGTTAATGGAGACATGGCCTGATTAAAATGGTACATTTTAAATTTGTGTACGTATTTAAATCAAAATATTCCCCAAGTGCGTGTTTCGACCATTTTTATAGAATTATGTACTGTGCAGGAAATAAAAGAAAATAAATGGGGGGGGGGACAGGGAAAACTTCCACAGTAAGACAGCAACTCTCCAGTTTCATCATTTTGAAATCAATTTAATTGAAGATAATATCACCAAAAACATGTGACTCATTAGATCATAAATTAAAAAAACGCAATTCCACACTTCACCAAAAAAATTAATCAAAAAAGAAGTACAAATTAACCAAAAGGAAAATTAGAACTAGAGATCGTGAATTTGCTGAGGAATGGGGTGTAGTTTGCTTTGAACAAGCCTTTTCTCTTGCTTCAACCAAATTTAGCATATTCCCCGCAGCACAAAAGAGGCTCAGGCACTCAAGAAACAGAAAACTTTTCTCCATTCCCAAATAGTTCCAAACCACGCCTACTATCAAATGGTTACCACCGAGGGGAAAAAAAGAAAAAAATAGAGTTCATATTGAGGAAGTTGGCATGGCAACAGATGTAGGGTACTGATGGTCCAGTTGGCGGAAGTTCAAGGAGCACTTGTTACGTTCTGATGTGTAGCCGAGTTTATCGTATAGATGTGCCTGTTGAAAAACGATAAGACAAAAGAGCACAAAGGTAGGTAAACCAACAGATAAATTCATCAGTAACCCTCGAGATAACTTTCCACTAATGCACTCGTGGGTGAAATAGCAATACATTATACACCTGTGCGAATATGAAATGAAATGCTGATGTATATCCTGGATTTAGAAATATCAAACAGCTTGACAATTAATTAGTTTCATAATTTTGCCACATGACCATCTGTTTTTTTTTTATACATGTATATATGTGCATATATAAAGGACAGTGCCCCGCAAAGAACGTGTTGTCAGAATGCTTAAAATGCAACTGTTCATCAAAGGAATCAGCTTATCTTTCAACTAATCTGATCTATTTGTTCTTCTCAAGAAGCTATGGTATTATACCAACACTGAAATGTGGGAGTTTCACATTTGAATACTGAATGTACAAATGAAAACACTTGGCATATCCGTGGCCACAAGGGTCACATGCAACCCTTTTTCCAAGTCCAATATTAAACAGCTAGTTCTATGCGATCTCCACCGTAGATTAAAATATTGGGTTCTTCCTTTGCCAACCCAATTCAGGCAAGGATCAGGGGGGTAGGAAAAAACACTCTGAGACCAAAAACAAGAAAAAATGGTGAAAATGATAAAAAATTACTCGAAGCGCACCACTATTGTAAACAATGTACGGCATGTATAATTTTTCATAGTTTCTGCTTGTCTACAAAAAATGAGACATGAAAAAAATCTCCGGCCTGATCCCCACTGGAAAAATTTCCAGATCCCCCCCTGCTAATTTCTTTCAACAACTTATGGGACTCAAACCCACTACTTCCTGCTTCCTATTGCAGATGTTTTAACCAGTCAGCCAATAAGATTGTTGGGCTTAGTCAGTGAGCCAATTTGAAGCTGGTACAGCAAAGGTGTCAAACTCAATAATTGTTGGACTTTTAGGCCAAGTCGATGGAAACTTGAACACTAGGTTTCCAGCGGCAGGCCTACTTTTTCGGAGACCCCAACTTTTCAGAGAAGGGTAAAAAACAAATGGACTTTAAGGGGGAGGTAGGAGAAACGTACTTGAAGGTAGATGACATCCTTGACACGGTATTCTGCCTCCGTCTTGTGGAAGCCATCTGCTGTTTCTTGGAGAAGTTGTACCACTGAAAGCAGAACTACAATTGGCGGGGATAAAAACAGATATCACTGCTTGACTGATGATATCTCTGAGGGACAAAGCACGATCAATCAACCATATGAGAGCCAGGCTCACGTAAGTAATAGTTTAATGTTTGACAATTTCTCTGCCCTTTCTTCAAAGTGATCCACACTGCAAATCTTGCCGGTGGAAGGCTTTGGCAATAACGAGCAATATAAGTTGTGGAATCTGCATTGTTCATCTTAGCATTACATCCTTCTCCAGGTAATAGTTTTCAAACTTTCAGCCAGGTTTTGGTATGGCGGATCACATATTGCCATGCACTAATATCGTAAGTGTAAAGGCCAGTTCATACTGCCGGGTAAGGTTAATAATAGAAAGTTAAGTGAACTTGACGTCATGGATGATTTGAAAGATAATTTCACTTGAGTTGAAATGTGTCCAACTTTTGCAAATTTGAAGCACAAATATTTTTCAACTGACACCACAAATTAACATTAGTGTTCTCTTTCATGTGAAGTATGAACCGGCCTTAAATTTGGAGACTTTTGAAAGGTGTGGGAACAATTGAGATTGACTACATGGAGGCTGTTTTCGAAGGCCATAAATTTGTGTGAGTTAGAACAAAACTGCTCAAAAAGCACTATATGCATGAGTGTTCAAACTACAGGTAGCCTAGGAAAAACACCACCAATCTATACAAAACTGTGATTCCTTTTTACTTAAAAATTACCAAATCAAACTGATTTCACAAAAAATATATCTCAGCAAGGAACATTCAAGTAAACACAATTCAAGAAGTAACAAGGATGGGGGGGGTTACATTTGGATTCTGCTGAATTCAAGTAAAACTTTGTGCGAATATGTCAACCTATTACAAACTTTCAATCCTATCTATTCAGTTCTGCTGAACCAGAGGCGTGGGCCTATTCAGCACTTTGTCATTTAATTGACCACATCCAAATGACACAGTTCAGCTGGGCGACTTGCCACACATGTCTGAAAAGTCGGCGAGTGGGACAGCTGGCAACACTGTCACTGTCCTTCAACTTTAACTGCATGAATCAAAACATCCTAATCGGGGATGGACTGAAAGATTCCCACACACCACTGACGGAAAGTTTAGAAGAGGCAAAGACTTTGTTTCTTATGCGCTTAATGGTGTAATAAGCTCAGGAAAAAATTCCCCCCTAAAAGTTTTAAATATGGGTCAGAAGATCATCATTAAAGGAAAATCGGCTACAATGGCTGCATGCATTGCTAGGCATGCACAAGGGTTTATCCACTACGAATACAGGGCGAGGGTTCCCTTCCGTCGTTTTCTCTGTTTTCTCCTCAATGACCAATCTACATTCAGAATTCGCATCTTTTTAGCTTGTTATAGTTGAGCTCTGGAGACAAACGACACTGCGTTCGATTTGGATGCTTCCATATTTATTTGAACAGATAAAATCAGAGAAAACATGTTTTCCTTAGAGGTGCTCTTTAAACTGGTACTGATAAAGTGATAGTGTCTTTTTATGAGCAGCTTATCCTGGAGCTTTTGCAGGAATGACGTTGCATACATGCAGAGTGTGAAATAACAGTCGCACAATTTTCCCACCAAGGGCTGTCTTAGTCCGACCAAAAGATGTGGTAAGCCAGATGTCCAAAGGAAATGTGAAGGCAAAAAGTCTCAAAAGCAAACTCGTGCTGGTGCTTTTACTCTGATTGTTGTTTCCTGTGACATTTAAACTGTGAGTGTAATTCAATGTTGAAACCAAGTCATTTTTTCCCCAGTCTAGTCAAGTCTCAAGTCAAATAAATAGCGCCTTGCAGAGTCTGAGTCAGCGACTCGAGTCAACAACACTGGAGAGCATATTCTCAAGAGAACTTGCTATCATGTCAAAATTAGCTGACAAGGGCAGAACTTCACTGATCACGCTCGAATGTTTTGTCGAACCACTTTGTAGCCTAATTTCAGGCTCTGTACACGCCGAACATCTCTGGATTCAATTTCACACCGATACACTTATTTATTTTAGCTTGTCAAGTTTAGCTCTAACTTTACAACAGTTTCATTCTTTTCAATTTGTAATTTTTCAGTCACTGAATTTGAATCGCAAGCCTTTTCAAATACTAATTATATAGCGAACAATAATTTTGTTTCTTCTTTTACGGTAATTTTGTCCAATTGCAAAGAGCTTCAAGATTGTTTGACAATGTGAGGCATTTTTAAAGAATATATTATTAACATCCTATTACTATCAGTTTTCTTGATGGTTTTAAACACTATTACTCTTGATGGTCTTAAGTACTATTACAATAAATACGCATTTAAACTGTGCATGTACATTCATTAACATAAAAAATGCAGCAGATGGCGTAACTACGCTAATATGACACCGAGTATCTGGCCTTATCGGTGAGTTTGTTAGCCCACTGCACTTTGTCTATGCGCTGCATATTCGTTTTTTTCTTGCAAGAGATATCTGGTTCAACGTGTCAACATTAACACAACAAGAATTCACACCTGTACCTGCTTTGCGGTTCTCATCTTTCTGTCTTGAACTACAGGCAACTTGGCATTTGGCGTAAAGAAATTTGACGCAGCACTGATCGTACAGGGAACCTGCAAATGGTAAATATTTATGAACAGTTCAAAATACTGGGAAAGAGGAAAAGCAGAGGGTGAAGTGTTGGAGTAGGGGTGGAGAATTGTTGGCTGTTGAATTGGATTACACACAGCAAATTCTGTTACTATTGTTCAACTTTTAGTGGTGCTGCGAACTCAACAGTTTTTACAAAATAAAAAATTTCCTTGGCATCACAATAAAAAACAAACCAGCCCCAAAGTGACAAACTACGGAGTGTTCCTATCCAAAAAAACCCCAAATATTTCATGATTTACTGAGCTTTTAGCTTCAACTTTCCTGCAATTTAAACATACTGGCCGTTGTGCCGGAAAAACTCCCAATGGTCCAGAACCATTATTCCCCTCGGCCCAAAATGTGAAGTTTTCAGGTACCGTTTTTTTTTTCAATTATAATGTAACTTAAATTCGGCCAAGCAACAGAACAGAAATCTTTCTGTCTTTCATAACCTAAACCAATTGTAATCCGTAGAGAAGTCCACGGTTTTCACCTTATGTTCTCATGTTTTTATTGTGCATTAAACTGTCCCTTATTTTCAAATCTTTGGCAAGTCATGGTATGGTTGCTCATTTCTGCCCAATCCTTAAAATTTCTGTTAAACCTTCACAGTTGTTTTTAACAACTACAGACAAAACACATTAGACTTTCACCCCGTTCAGCATACAATGCACAGGCCAACACTGCATCCTGGGACATCCATTGTTTTGTAATCTGATTTTTCTAGGCACAGAATCAGCTGCACTAGGAGTTCAAAACAACTCGGCAGTTTTTTCCCAGGGCAGCCGGACAAATTCAGACAGATAATGGGTGAAGGTTTAAAGTTAAATCTTTGAAAATGGATTCTGGGTTGCTGACAGGCTGTGTGTCAGCAACTATGTACATTGTAGCCCCCTGGGTAAACAACACTAGTAGTTGCAGGGCTGTGTGTCTGCTGGCCAATCTCCATTCTCTCAGAGAGGGCAATAAAATCTAGTTCGGAGTTGAGGTGCAGTAGCGTTGGTTGACTATGGAGTTAAAGGGAAGGCTCTTTGAAACTATTTCATTCCATCTGTGACTGGCTGGAGTTTGTTGCAAAACCTACGTGTGGATTGGGTTTATATGAACTTAAGAAGGATTAAGAATAGGGTTATTTAGGGGTAAGGGGTAGGTGATGAGATGGGGTAGAAGCAGGGGCGTAGCTTTGGGGGGGCCTGGGGGGACGAGGGACTTTCCCCCCACAAATTCCTGGTGCCCCCTCCACAAAATAAAAAACAAAAACGGGTGAATGGATTTTTAACAAAGCTAACCAAAGCTTCCCCCCCCCGAAAAAATGCACCACTGAAAGCTGGTGTCCCCCATAAGATGCTGGAGCCCCTCCCCCCACTAGGATTGGGGTAATGACGGGGGAGGGGTAGGCATTGAGGTAGGGGTTGGAGTTGGGTAGGGGAAGAGGTTAGAATGGGGTTGGACTGGAGCAGGGGTTGGGGATTGGTAGGGGTAGGTGTTTGGATGGGGGTATGGGTTGGGTAGGACAGGTGTTGGGCCGATGTGGCAGGGTAAGAGCTGAAGCAAGGTTTGGGATAGATACAGCCAAGCTATAGGAGTTGGGGTAGCTGCAGATTCCAGTTTGGATGGGATAAAGGTTGGGTACAAAGTAACTGGCTTCGGGGTTAGGGCTGGGTGGGTAGGAATTTGGGCAGAATAAAACAGGTGCTTGGATGATTTGTGTTAGGGGTGGAGAATGACTGGTTGCTTAAGTGAAGGACTATCCAATTTTACTACAACTGTATAATTTTCAATAGTGCTGACACTAAATGGCATCTTACGAAAAACAAAGAAAAAGTAAAAATAACAGTGACAAGATAAAGTGTGTCGAAATCAAAGGCAAATACTTCATTATTTACATCAGGGGTGAAATGACAAAACACAATTAAAGTACAGGAAAAAAGATAACTTTTATTAACCCAACCCGTACAACCCCTCATTTTTTTCAAATATTGATTTTCTTGTAATTCTGCACAAAGCGACAATAACGTTGATCTTTCTTTTAAAAAATATTCACATGGCAAAACCTGACAAGACAGTCAAGTTAGACTTTACTCCTAAGCAGCCGGCAATGGACAGACCCAAACCACAGTCCATCCAGGAACCTTTCATTGTCTTGTTATCTGATCTTTGTCTGAGCCCAGAACCGAATGCTGTAGATTTCCAGAGCAACAAAACATACACAAACAAAAAACAAAACGTGGCGTGACAAACAGCAGTCAAGTGATTTGAAAATGGATTTTGGACTGTGGACAGCATTATGGGTAGTTTATAGCAGGCAAGATAAGCGTAAGTAGCACTAACACAGTCACAGATCCAAAAGTTGCTGAGTTTACAATTCTCCAGATGGGCGTGATGATCCACTGCAGTACAGTGCAGTCCTGGTAACAACGTGGCATGTACATGTACATCACTGACACTAAAAAGGGTCTTAGCAATTACTTTTTCTCTCACAGTTTTTGTTTTCAACTTGACACTCCACTGCTTTGCATGAAAACTATTCGACATCTCTTTGGGGTTATTAAGTATTGAAAAAGTGCACTTTTTTCAACATCAATTGACCTTGCTTTATTTGACAATTGGGTTGCTGCTGATGTTAATCAGGGAGGCATTGTTCAGTTTGCTGCTTTTTCTGTTCAAATTGTGAAATCAAAAATATGCTCAATGGAAGCATGGCTGAGAGAGGGCTGCTAATTTGGTTTGTTGCATTGCACTTAAGCAACAATGAAACAACAAAGACAACGAAATTAAGAGTAGCAACAATGGAAACTTCCAGCAAACTTTGTCCACAAATGTGAAGGTTTTCATCCTGGGATGACATCATGCTCATTAGCATACAAATGCACCAAAGTACCCTTTAAATGCAAATGAATTGCATTGACCTTTAGACAGCAATCCAGACAAGATGTATGTATGAAAAACTCTAACTCGTGACTATTTTTTTCATATGGCTGTCTGCGTCAAATGTCCCAATGGGCCTGCAACATTAACATGAATGTTGTTTCGTGCCACTGAAAACCTTCCACTAAATCCTTTAATCAGCAACCTTCCGAATGGCTGCATTCAAACCTTTCTGCCTCAAAACACCTTGACAAGGATTAACAGCATTTCAAAGATGTGAGGAAATTCAAATTAACATCCATATTGAAGATAGGGTTGAGGTATTGGCAATGGTGGGGGTTACATACCCTAAAGATCACATGCGCAATGTTGTCACTCAACATGGAGCCCGGACCAATATGCACCTCAAGCAAAGTGACCTTTGGCAGGTCACTTAACCTGGCCCTGCACAGGAAACTGTGCCCTTAATACTGTGCAGGAAACTATGCTGTTGACACAAGCTCCTCTGGGTCCCTGTGAACTTACCCTGACCCCCCCACTGGCTGGCCACCCCCCTTTCCCCCAAGGTCAGGCCACATCTAAACTTGAAATTCACAGTTGTGGTGCGGAAAATTCCTTGGCATCTTTGAGTGGGTGTAAAAGTGCTTTTTCCACAGAGCTGCTTGTGCAATGTGTTTTAGTGTGCTGTTATGTCATAAACATGATTTAATACACAACTATTTTAATTGTATTTTTGAACATTGAAACTTTTCAGCCTTTAGGCAACCGGTTTCAGTTCTTAAAGTGAAATAAAAAGTACAATGATTAGAATGAAAATTCAGCTGATCAATTCTACAAAATGGCACTGTTAAGATTAATGTGATTATTAAAACCCTGTGGATAAAACTGGATAAGAGTCCAATGTCATTAAGTTCGTACATCCGCAAATATTGTTCAGGGAAAAAACTGTGCTTCCTGTTTCTCGACCTATATTACTTTGATGGCATGACCCAAAATTCATTCTTTTGGGGGGGGATTCGAAAATGTGAAAATGGAATTTAAAAAACATTTACCTGCTACAGTTTGAATGTGCTGAAAATGGTTTGAAGGAAGGAGTACCCTTAATAGTGTTGTTTGTGCCATTTGAAACAAACTCCACCCGCCCTCTGTTGCTGTTGTTATTTGTAACCAGTTAACCCTTAGCAGCACTCTTAATCAGTAATAAAAAAACTGCAAAACTGAAAAATATCCTACCTCCCTACCCTGGTTTCAGGTGCCATGTAATTGGAATCAGGATTAACTTTTTTGGCCTTATTAAACTCCTGTGCTTAAGTAGGAAAAAAAACAAACCCTGAGTTTGTCTCAACGCGTGATGACTGAACACACTGGATGAAGCTTCTTGTACACTTAGTGATTTTCTGTGTTTAAGTAGCATGACCAAATACGGGTGATTCACAATAGCTCGCCTCCAAGAGTTTGCAACGTGTCGACCAAATCACAATGTGCGAAATCTGTCAACTATTTCCAAGTGCTTATTGGGTCGGCAGATTTCGTGTCGTGTGATTGGCCAATGCGTTGCAAACTCTTTGAGGTGCGCCAGTGTAAATCGATCGTATTGGCCAATAACCAATCTGGTTACCATGATTAGGAGCCATTACTGGGGTGGTACAGGACACCTGTGCAGGCCGTGCACACAAGTAAATTACCTCTCCAACCAATCGGGTGTTGCAACTAATATTGGGGAGGATTAAAAAGCTTTTGGCTTCTCCCGATGCCTATGCTGGCATTTCTGATGTTACCATTGACAACTAAGTTTAACGAACAGTAATATCACACTTGCTTTTCTTGTCATTAGTTGCATATTCATTTTTTATTCATTTTTTACATAGTTATTATTTATTATACTGTCCATGATATCTCTCAACATTTGTCGTGAATGTCGTTGTCAGCATGAATAAATAAATTTTAGAAATATATAAAACAAATTATCACAATGCATGCACTTCGAACCAAAGAATGTATACATGAGTGTGGTGTCACTGCAGCAAATGCATGCCTATAGATTAGTCCAGCCATGCTACCATTTTCTGTCAAGATTTCTTAGCCTGTCCCTAATCATGCTGTGTCGTGGTTACTTAACAAATTAATCCCCGCTTAGTCCTTTAGAAAAAAAAATAGAAAGCAACATGTCCTCAAAAAAACATGTCCTTAAAAAGTTGTTAAGGTGCACTTCAAAATTTGATTTCTAGATTATCTAGTGAGATATGCAAGTTAAAATATACAGTACCATCAAGGACGTACATGGGTGTACTACTTGCTCACAGAGAAGGATGTGCCAATCAGATTAATCCGTAGGGCTTTTAGGATTTCGCAGATAATGAAACTTTCAGTGGTAAGATAAAATCTTACCTATTCAAATATTTGACATGGAAATATAACTTGTATGGCCAAGCAGAAACCTTGCATCGTCTGTTTACGAATGCCTGACTTTGAAGTTGTAAGCTCACTCGTAAGTAAAATAGTGCTACAGGAACATCAAATAGGATACAAATATTTTCAGGCCTACAGTTTGGGATTGATTATGGAGACGAAGCTTGAGACAGAGGAGAAGTTGAGTATTAGAATATGGCCTCGGAAACATTGAATCACAGAAGCATTTTCAGCTGGTTTCCCGGCCCAACTTTGAAAACAAACACAGCCCAACTTTGAATATAAACACAGAATCCATGCATTTTTCTCTACTCTAAACCATGATCCTAGCTTCCTAGCTTGTGTGCCAAATCTTGTTGAAATTATGATGTGAACATGCAAAGGCCAAATTCTGTGTACACCATTGAGTATTTTGATGTCTCTTATTTCATTTTAAAGTGGTCGACTTGACAAAAGTGGCTTGCTCTTGCGTGCTTGTTCCAACAACCATATGCTTTCTAAACTCAGGCATTCTTTTAAACTACCCAACCAGTGATTGCACGGTGCTAATGGATGAACAAGTGCATCTTAAACTCTGACAGTCAATTAATTAACTGTCATCCAGTCCTAACATCTTTAGTAAAAACAAATTTGAACCTACATGTAAACATCCTAATATTTAACAAATAGGAAGTGTCCCTTAAAAATCTATCTTTAATAGTCGGTAGACGTAAATCCGTCAAATGATGTCTACTTATTGAGAGCAAGAAAAAAGCTAAAGGTGATTGCTTGAAAGTGCACAATATGAAGCGATTGACAAATCTGTCTGAAATGCAAAATTCAAAATTATGTCACATCTTAGGTGTGAAAATCCTAGTAGAGTGTACTAACGTAAAAACCAGAAGTTCTCTTTTTACAATTTAGATACAGTCACTCCAGACTGTGAGCAGTTTGGATTCTTTGCACCAAGGATTAAGTGGCATGTCCCATAAAGTACTAAAAAAACAGAACAATTAAGTTGTATCACAGACGAGATAGCCAGGTACAGAGATCACATGATACATGTGGCAAACAACTGAAGCCTAAAGCTTCAAGCTCTATATGGAGAAAACACTCAACTCGCGTAAACAACTCAAGGCAAAGGTTTAGGCTCGCATGCTTATCACGGTTGCAAGGGCCAATTACGGAGATAGCATGGTACGTGCGCAAGCAATTGAAGACAGAAGTTTAAATTCATGCACCCTCAAACTGGGTTAACATCATGATAATTGGCAAGTGAACTCTGTGATCCAATAGCTAAGATTGCACAATGAGTTTGTGGAGCTCGCTACGTACAAAGGGGTCACGATGTGAATGTATGGCAAGCACGTGCTTTGCTGCATGCTCATCTGTGGTCACAATGTGACAATCTGTGCATGCTCATCTGTGGTCGCAACGTGACAATCTGAGCATGCTCATCTGTGGTTGCAATGTGACAATCTGTGCATGCTCATCTGTGGTTGCAATGTGACAATCTGTGCATGCTCATCTGTGGTCGCAATGTGACAATCTGTGCATGCTCATCTGTGGTCGCAATGTGACAATCTGTGCATGATTATGAACAACAGCTTCTCCTGTACTCCAGACTTTCCTTAAATTTGAAGGCCGTTTTCCAATACTCAACTTCGGCTCCGTCTCAGGCTTCACCTGTTTTTTTACTGGCTGACGTTGAAGCTGTAAGCGCGGTAATTAGTTTAATAGTGCCACAAAACATCAAATAAGATGCAAGAGAGCCAGAAATTACAGTAATCCAATTTAATTTAAACGTTTCAGGCCCACAATCGGGGATTGGTTTTGGGAACGAAGCCTGAGATGGAGCCCAAGTCGAGTATTGGAAAAGGGCCTTAGACAACAGT
This sequence comes from Acanthaster planci, assembly GCF_054643075.1. Classification (NCBI taxonomy): domain Eukaryota; kingdom Metazoa; phylum Echinodermata; class Asteroidea; order Valvatida; family Acanthasteridae; genus Acanthaster; species Acanthaster planci. The sequence goes on from NC_141787.1 coordinate 2,144,199, forward strand.
AATTTCTGAAAAAAAAAATTTATCACAGGACTAGAGGACTAGGAAACTATAGTGGTATTAAGGGAATATGAACCTTGATCTCTACATTGAGACTTCGGTATGCCAGGACCAGTGATATGCTGGCAACTCATCTGTGGAGCGACGGGTAGAAGCTTGTCTTGACAAAAGTACTGCCCGAGAGCTGAATCTAACTCCAGTAGACACATTTTGTGAACTGAGTCTGTTTTGGGGGCTTCCTGTTCCCCATATTTTCATGACGGGAGTCCCTTTGCAACCTTCGCTGTTTCGTCTATGTCTGGCCGTTTGTTGAAGGCATTACTTCGACCGGCATCCTAGCTTATTTGCATTGTCAATGAATTGTTTTGACCATCGCTAGAGTCATCCTCCGTTGCAGAGCCTGCCCAATTCCTTGCCCTCAAAATGCTCTGAAGATCTTTTTTCTCTTATGCACATATTGCATAGCCTAATCATTGTGCACTAGTACGACACACTTTTGAACAGGATTTCACTAATCTTATTATTGGATCCCATCGTTACTGTTTTTCCTTATATCAGTGCCATTTTGTTTGATATCTTTGTGGCATCTAAGTAAACTCAGGATTTTGGAGTAATTCCTAGTCACTGATACATGTAATTTTGAGATTTTTGGATTACAACAGGTTACACGTCCTGTTGTCCTCACATCACATTGGAAGTCACGTGTTAAAATGTGGCAGAGCACACTCGTATCCTACATGTATTTATCCAATGACATCCATTACATAATATGGATCTGTACAAATGAGATAAAGACAGAGTCATACACAACTGATCAACGATGAAGGAAGCATTTCAAACATTAAAAACTTATTGGACAAACAGCACTTACATCACGTGTCAAATTTGTTAGCATTATGCAACAGAACAATGTCATGGGAATGCCAATAACAGCAAAGTGCTTAGCTTGGATAAAAGATCTGCTTTGCAAACACGGGTCACCAGTCAAACTGCTATGTGATGAACATCACAACTGACTGGTACCCTGTTATCTTTTGTTAAGCTCAGCGTTTCTTGCTCGATTAACACTTCCACTGTATCAGGCTTGAAACACTGTATATGGGCTATGTCCAAATGAACTGGCTACGGCTGGAATAAGCATACAAATCTATGGTACGGGAGCCAGTGGCATTCAAAAGATAACATGCACTAGTGTCTTCCATGATTATCTCTGTATAGTGTACCTATGTACCAGTACTTCTGCAAAGCAACCCTCACAGTTTTTTTAACTGTCCTTACTAATTTGCATACTGTCACATGATCCCCGTTTCAGTTTACCTACTAATTTGCATACTGTCACATGACCCTATTGTATATCTTCGCATAACCAACATTTTTCATTATATCTCTACTTGTTTCCTCATCAGTACGTAACCCACTGAGGAACGTTGACAGAATATGAAGCAGATAACAGTAAATGACCAGCTTTAAGGACTACTCTTTGGGTGAAGGCCTGACATTGAACTGCATTGACATTTGACTCCTATTAGACGCCCTTTATTACAAAATGAAAAAAAAAAGATTTTCATCATCGAAACAGAAGTCTTAAAGTTCACAGTTATCAGTGTTACAACACTGAACAGCACTTAAATTCACGATTACAGTAACTTGATCATTTGTGTACATGAATTAAAAGAGCGCCCTCATTTCAAAGTGAACGCGATTCACGAACCCCTATATGCTGCTTTTCAAACCAATTTTGGCTTGAAAAATTTGGGGACTTCATCTCAAGTATCATCCTCCAACTCTAACTCCTCCCCTCCCAAAGAGATAGAGAGAGCTAAAAAAGTGAAACTTCAGATTTTGTTCCCTCAGTCTCAAAATCACTCTCTCCAATTTTTCACTTATGGCAAATACAACAAAGGTCAGCGGTGTAACAGTTTTAGATAAACCTCAAGTTGTTAGTTGGGGGACACAGTCAAGAAACCATAGTGTCTGTGATGAGACAAGGAACGAAAATGTCATGACTTACCATTGGCAAGGACTTGAGGCATGATCCTTTCCACTAAGCTAAGGGCATGGCGCGGCATCTTGAGCATCAACTATTGAAATAATGACCAAGTGAAACATTTTCATGACTGATAATCACGACATCTTTAGCAATCTTAGAATCTTCCAGAGTCCTTTAAAATCCATCCCTGTAGGAGGAAGTGATGGTACATTCTTAATACTGGAGGGGGTATCAAGTTTCAATAAGCAACAGTGGTTGGGTTCTACCTTCCTTAATCCTACAGAAGTCTTGGAAAACTACATTATTAGTAAATGTTGATTATTAGTAAATGTTGAGAAGTTTTGGTTCCAAGACATGCACTCTGGAGTTTGGAAATAAAATGGCGATATTTCAACTTCGAAAGACTCCGTATAGCATTTTTCAGATAGGAAGTATTGGAGGAAATCAAATGATCCGTGGTAAAAAAAACAGCCTGGGTTTATGATCTGGCTCGTGATTGGAGAAAACAAGGGGAAAAAGGCTAACATTTTATCATTATTGAATGTCAACGTTTTACAGTGTTTATTAAATGTTTTTTCAAAAACCATTTTAGCTCTTTCAAATGTGTAAATTACACTTACAAGAGGTCAGTATGTGTTCTTCAAAGCAGGAATGTAGCTACAGCTAAGGGGTTTAAAAATCAAAAATGAACTCTACTCAAGAAATGTGAAAAAAAGGAAAAAAATATGCCATGACTTGCTATCTGATTATTTCGATTCATAAGCTGGAACTGAAATTGAACAGATTTATTTGAAACTCAGCACCACTTTTTTATCCAAGACAAAACTTTTCTGGCCATGCTGACTGTTACGTGACACTGACAGATGTTGGAAAGTTATTGACAAAAGAGAGTATGTAATCCCAGAAATATTTGATAATTGGCATATTTGGCTGGAAAAAAAATCAATGAGCTGGCACTAATTTTTTGAGTGTGCTCCAAATTCCTCACCTGAGTTTGTGCCAATCTGGCCATGGCTTTGGTGTACAGGGACGACAGGTGGTGCGTCTGGCACAGTGCCAAGGACTCTAGCAGGTGGGGGATGGCTGACGTGTGATTGGACGATACTGCATGGAGCTCCGACAACTCCAGTAGGGCCCTGGGGAAATTGTGTTTTGTAGATAATGGAGTTGATTGCCAAGTTGGCATGGCAACCCTGAGACCGAGTTAAGAATGATGCAACATAAGCATACTCACTGACTCACACATCACTGATAATGTGAACAATGCGTCTGTGCGGGGCCAGTAGAGGGCGCTGCGGTGCATACTCAGGCCATGTATAAACTACTTGGCAATGGCAGGAAACAATACATGGGTCTACGTCGGTCAGTTCACATCCACAGATCAGTGAGAGTTGGTACATATATCTTGTTCAAAACTGTGGTGTTCAATGTTTCTACTTTGCTGGGAAGATGAGTAACTACAAATTGGTATGAGATGGTTATACATGAAGCAAGGAATTTGGCTCGTGTGCGCATGTGTATTTCCTATGACAAGCACTTTAAGCTAGGGCTGAGCAGGTTGTTCTCATATTTGAATATTCGATCAATTGTCCAAAATTGGAATATTTTTTTCCCAAACCAAATATTCCGAGTTGAAAATGGATGAAATAAAAAAGGGAATATTTCAGTTGTTTTGGAGATAAAATTTGCTCAAGGTACTGCAACTTAATGCATATGCCCAACAAAGAATGAATTTTCCTTCATGCTTTTTGTTTCTGTTTTTGAGGGAATACTGTAGAACCAAATAATCAAACATTTGATGGAATGGAAGGCCAAATATGAGAATATTCAGTTATTCAACATGACCCAGCCTTACTTTGAGCTTTTACGGCTTTTAAAATTCTGTAGGCCCAAATCGTGAATGCAAACATGGCTCTCTGAGGCCAGCAGGGCTTTGGTTATGTGCAGGTTAAGGTAAACGGGATTGAATGGGGAAATCATGGGCTTGTTGGTGAGGCATTTTTACCTGACTAGAAGCTCCGTCGTGAAGCCTCGCTGATTGTCCTTGCAGTTGTCAATGATGTGATTGGCCGCTTTGAAAGCGGCCGTCGTCTCTCCTCGTTTCTTCAAGAGAATCACTTTTCTGGAACGCAGAAAAAGGGTCAATTTGCATCAGGTGAATAATCAAGCATAATCAAGTATAATCATAACCAGGCAGATGAAGCTCGTCACATATTCATCGTAAATCCTCTACAAGCTACTACGCCGGAAGAAACCAAGCAGTGTCTTATTCTTTACTGTTTAACTTTCAACAGGCATCAAGCCCTATGTAAAATAACACTGGGCGGGTTATAAGTCCTCAATCCTGCAAAATCTAACAAAACCCTACATGTGGGATTTAAAGCATTTAGGAGGGTTGGGATAACAGAAGAAAGGAACAGGGATAGAGAATGAATCAAGAGAAACAGACGGCCGGGGACAGACGACAAACAGATCAGGAAAACTGTGAGTAGATCCTGCAAAATTCCACTTTGTCACCACCCTCGTCTTTTTTAGTTTTTTTTGTATGGAGTATTTCTAGTACAATGCAACTCCACTTTCTTCTACAAAAGCATTCATTTTGTCTGACAAATGCTGGGGATAGGGTCTGTAGAATTTTCACTTGCTTCCCACGGCAAATATGTAAACATTGGTCGTGGAACTCAAATGAAGTCAACACTGGAGGCAAAGCCGACATTTTGAAAGATTCACTGCTCCTCCAATAAGTAGAGCTGTCCAAGCTATTCAGAGTGAAGAAGGCGTGTGACGTGATAAAGCAATGATCTCAGTAATGACTGCTCAGTGTGACCGCAGGCCTGATTGTGCTCACCTATAGAGGGCGCTGGTCTCATTAATGGAAGCCAGGTTTAAGACGGCCTGCTCCGCCTGCTGCCATTTGCCCTGCAGTATGGCCCTGTCAAAGGACAGTTCCTGCTCACATTCCATCCAAATCTGTGACATTAGCAACAATGAACATTCCTGGTAAGTTGATCACTGTGCAAAGATTGGCCTACAATGTAATAGAAATGCACATCTCTGCCAAGAGACAGCACATTTTTATGGGAAGAGTTTCATTTGGCTCAGCCCTGCAAACAGCACATGGGGAATGCCCTCATTTCTTCGTCTTTCCGTAATTTCAAACATTGAATGTTTGAAACTTGGAAAACTGGACTTAACTGACTCCCGGAACCAAAGATTTTGACGAAGCAGAGCCTCGAACCTCTCTTGCCATTGCATACAAGTCAAATGTCTGGCTCACCTTGGCGTGCTTAGAGGGCGTTGGGAACCGCTCCTTGGCCAGCCGCAGCAGGTCCCCTGACGCTGTGTACATTCCCTGGTCCCCGTGCTGCCTTGCCTGGTTGCAGATGGCCAGGCACAGCACCTCGCTCTCCGTGGTGATCAGGCAGTTGTTGGACGTGCCCCCCGGCAGGTCCTGGTGGCCAGAGTGGAGCAGAAGCTGATCGCAGAGTGAGGACATCGTCCTACGGGAAGAGAGATGTGAGATATTAATCAGGTCTATTAGAAAGGGGTGCAACAATCAGTGCTGTAGGTAAGTTCATTACAACCCCTCACACATCCATTAACGTCCTCACATCAATCAATTGATCATGAATCTTTGTGAAAACCACTCACCTGTACCCATACATCTGCCAGAGGGCGCTTTGCTGGGCCAAACTGGTCTGAACCAGTTGGGGCTGGTTGTGTTTGCAGTTGAGCATGTCGCTCTTGGCAAGGTATTCGAACACACTGGGAAACAGAAGCAGGTTGAGAATCGTAGAGTTTATTCACATTTGAAATTGAAATTAGAGTTCAAGCACAGTTTTTTTTATTGAAGTATGTTCTTCCACAGTGGGTCATTTTAAAACTTGTTCACGATACAGTGTCACATTCTCATAGACGCCCAGATGGAAATAACGTCACCAAAGAATTATGAGAGATTAAGAATTTTCGTGTCAACGTGACATTTTCTCGGCCATTTTGTCTTCCTCCACCTGTTGGGGTTTCCTGGAGATATAAATGCAACCATACGTATGAAGCTAAACCACGGTAGTTGTGTTTGTATTGCGCATGTCCAATGTGTATTAGACTTGCGTTGCAGTCGTTCATCGGCATATCAACAGTAAAAACACCGTCAACTTGTGTGAATTACGGTAGTCAAGCAGTTACAGCATAATGGTTTGTGATGCATGGAGTGTGGGTTCGAATCCTGGGTCAACAGGGAGGTTTTTTAAGGAAAATAAAGCCCGAATGTTATAGGAGCCTAATTTCACACGCGAAGTTTTTATGGTTGGTTGAGCATCTAGATGTCACGCATTGTGCGTATTAGTGAACCGTGGTTTGCTTTCATGCATATATAGCTCTTATCTGGGCATAATCCAGGCCTCACAAAATCTCCCAGCTGAAGATTTTCACGTGACTGATCAAACAAATTTCTGGCAAAGAAGCCATCACTTGCCGTGTTTACAAAAGCTCCTATCTTGTGGTTTCCAATCTCAAGGAGAAGAGATGGTCACAAGTGGCCCCACTGTTCTTGAATTCCTTCATGCATTGCACTGTTTTTGGTTTTGTGCAATTGAGGGTACAGTACATGGTGCATGCAGAGGTACACGGAAATGTACCGTACACTATGCATTTTTGCGTTACTTGACTGCCGCGTGGTGTGGTGTTAGGGACATTATGGCAATCATGTGATCTTTGGGATACGTCAGACATGAAAAGTTTCAAGAAGGCAAAAACAGTCAACATTTTAGCCCAACGTCAGACAAAGATATATGTAAGTCACAAGTTTACATAGAAAGTGAATGGACTTCTCATTTTGGACATTTTTTAGGGCAAATGACTCACTTGGAAGGGTCGGTGGAACTCAGAGCCTTGTGCTGGGCAAAGTTTTGGATCCCAAGAGATGCCAGATACTAGAAAAAAAAATACAGAAAAGAGGGTATGTTTTCCAACAAAAATAGTCTAGAAGAGTCAGGTTGCTACATACAGTAATCAGTTTCACCTCTGGGCTAACCACAAGGCCACAGGCTTAAAGCTGGAGCCATACGATGTCGATCTTCTCTTTCGGTTGAGAAGGAGCGTGTGATGTGATAGTGGTGTACTGGTGCTTTTGCAGGCCAGTATCTTTTCAGAAGCCTTAGACACTGTTACCTGGTATGGACGATTATTGGGGTAATGAAGGACTTGGAAACGTCTATGGAAAAGTGTTTGTCTACTCACAGGCAGATTCAAGGCGTCAGACCGTGTGATGGACCGATCGAGGAGATAGGACACATCTTCCCCACTCATTTTCTCCAGACGATACAACCAGCCCTAGAGAGACACAAAGAAAGTGATAGACTTCATCCCAATTGTCCCAAATCCACTAAGGCCACATTTAATAGGGAGAAAGAAATGGCTTGGCAAATATTTTGTGCTGAGCAAAAAAATGAGTGGAACACCAGTCCAAAGTAACGTGCTCTGTATGGCACTTCAGCTGGTAGCCTGTATTTGCTGAGCATATTATTTTCAATGCTTAAAAGATTTTGGTTCCTGCAAAATTTGGTTCTGGCTCCATTGGCGAGCGTGTAATAAATCTATCAATGCCCTTCCCTTAGTGACTCTCAGGCTGCATCCGAATCTGTTGGCTAGGGCTAGGTCTTTGCTCCATTGGAAATGTGGGAAACGTGCAGACAATAGACCTAGCCGTAGCTCTGAAAGCCCGTTTCGGACATGGCCTCAGTTTCTTCCACACACACCAAATCCAATGTCTGAGTTTTGGGTCACAGTTGAGAAATGATGTACATTTTGGGGAATTGTATTTGGAGCAAATGTTGTAATAAAATAGACAGCCCTTTTTTTCACCGAGAATTTTCAAGACTATAAGCAATAAACAGATTGAAGTGGTTCAACCCTAACCCCAAAGGGTGTATGTAAAATTGTATTGAAATTGGAGGATTTAGGACTGTTAGGGTTTATAGAAATGAAAATCTGTATTTTTGGCAGTTGGGTAAGAACTAATTTGCAGCAAGGCAAGTTGTAGGAAAGACGCATGACAACAACAGGCTAATGGTCCCTGGTGTTTCGGCTTGTCAAACAAGACCTTTAAAATTGAGTGCCTAGAAGAAGCTATTCTTACGCATAGACCAGACACTAACTTGGCTTTTAATAGTGAGAAACGGTTGGGGGTTGAAAATAATTACAAATAAAAGAAGTGGCCCTCACCAAGGCATGCTGGAGACAAACATTATCATTCCGCTCGTGGGCGATCCTAATGGCTTCCTTCAATGCTAGCAATGCCTGTTCTCTGCAACGACACAAAAAGATTAACAAAAACTGGCACTTGGCCAATAGTGTGTCTATTTAACAGTGTTTTGGTCCAAGTACTTTTAAAGTGCCAAGTTTACTACAAAATATTGAACTGGTTGGGAGTTTTAAAAAGCTAGAGAACATGGAAATTTGATGGTAAATTCACAAAGACAAGATAATGGGACAAATTAAAAACGTTGAATTGAAAACTTTGAAAGTACTTTTATCTAAGGAACTTGATCTATACAATACTCTGACAGTCTTATAGACATGCACGTTTTTCAGCTTTGTTCACGCTTAGACAGTTCAATATTTGGCAGTAAACTTGGTACTCAACAAGTAATCGACTGCAACACTGACATTCAATGGTGAGCCAAAGTTACCATTTTAAATTTTAAATGCAAATAGATCACTTAATAACAAAAATTGAAATTATATCACAGATACAAAAACTGTGATAATGAAAATACATTAATAAAAACATGAAAGATGCTTAACAGTATTTCCATATTGCCTACTTTTGTCTTCAAATCCTAATTTCGTTTCACAGAATAGTTATATTTTGAACACGTTGAGTTCAATATACCGCTTGACATTTACCTGTGGCCGAACATGCAGTGCATGCCTGCCAAGTTGAGGGCAGCATAGCGGAAACTCTTGCTGGTCCCCTCGTCCCGACCACTGTTGGCTTCGCCGGCCCTGGGCAGCAGGTGGTCGAAGTAGCTGTGCAGGCTGTCGGTCGCGCCGCAGAACTCACTGAGCCGTAGGCCATTCAGGTAGGACAGGAAATGCTACAGTTAGGGTGAAAGTTCACGGTACTGAGCACAGCAATCTCACCAAGTGGGATTTGAACCAGCCAGCCAACCAAATAAACATTCAACCTTCCAACTGATCAAACATTCCAATATTTTGTTCAACCAGGGACAAAATATGCATGTTTCTGAGGCCATCTACCAGTTTTCATTAAATGAACTTCAGCGAGCCATCTTAAGACTTTGAAATAAAGACGGAAGCTAAAGGTATCAAGTAAACAGATTAAACTGCAAATCAATGAAAAATTGCACCACTTTTCCCATCTGGGTCTACTGGTCTTCAGGAGAGAACGTCATCACTAATGCATAAAGTGAAGGAAATGCCTTGGTTAACCATATGCTGCCAGGTGCTTTTAAACTGCAGAGCCTACACACAGGCGATATTTCAACATCTGCGGTTTTCAAAAATCTTCAAAAATTCTTCTCTTTTTTCCTGAATGCCTAAACCCTATGGAGTGACTGTGTGGTGGCTACTCTAATCTGACAGACAACATCTAATGATACCAGAGTATTTCAGCCAGGCCTGCCACCTTGTAGTATTTAAAGAGGTGTTTTGTGGTGTTACATAAGCTTCTTTTGTTCCCGAAACTGGCACAGTGCACTACTGGCGTCTTTTCAATAGCTTTTGTCCCCAGTGGTAATCCGCTTGCACTGAATGCCACAAACAGTGGTATCATCTTTCAAAACAATGACGGATTTCCTCCGCTATTGACAACTGAAAAAATGTTGGCAATTCCCAGCAGCTCTGTCTTTTGTTCCCAGTACAGTCTATTGTGACAAGGCCCACAGCTCTTCGTCCAATTTCGGGCACCCCGGCAACCCAAAACCGGTCTCCCCGGAAGAGAAATAGGAGAGTTGATGCCTTTTTTCAGAAGAATATCTTCTTACATTTGAATGAGCTAGTACTGTATTCCAACAGTTTGTGGTCAATATGAAGCGTGTCTGAGGTCATTTGGGAACGGCAGCGCACGCAGGTGAGGTCTTGCTTTGCTCCCAAATAACCTTGCTACTCTGAAACACCAAACCCGTCCAGTGACTGTTGGAGTGAGTTTCTGCTTTTACCGTTTCAGCCAGGTCGGGATTAGTGTCCTTCAGGACAGCTATCTGGTCCTGTAGCGTGCTGGGATCAAGGGCCCTGGGGTCGTCGTTCTGCAGTAGGCGTGCCTGTTCGGCAATGAAGGACTCTGCCTGTTGACGGGTAAAAGTTCGCTCTGATGGAAGGTTCAGAGTGCTTCCCCTAAAGTAAAAGTCGGGGGAGGGGGGGTTAAGTGGGATAGAGGAACGGAAATGGGAATAAAAAAGAGGTACCTTTTGTCCTAAAGGTACAAACTAACAGGGGAAAAAATACTTCAGTTGACCTTGTGACCCCTGGAAGCTGTCCAAACTACAAGAAGTATTATAATAACATTGTGCATCATCCTGTTTAGGCCTACACGTGGATTGGTTCTTCAGTCCCTACCTGATTCAATGGGTTTTACCTAGACTATTCCTCTGGGGTTTTCCTCCCACCTCTAAAACTGTAGCTACTTCTTATGATCTCTTTTCTACAAGTTTCTTCAGGTTTCAAGCTACAGTGCCCTAGGGCACTTTTGCGGAATCCTTGGTTCCATGAGCAGAATTTCTCAAACATGCTGATCAAGTACACAGGCTTGCAATTTTAATGAGACAAATGATAAAACCTTTATTTTTTTCTAACCGCATTCACAAATGGATTTGGTCTGGACTTTCAGAATATCTGCGAGATTGGATCGAGGCATGTGAAAATATGGGGTCATGTCGACAGAAATGCTAAGCATGGACCTGCGCTGAGCACAGTTGCTTAGCCAAGAGAAATCAGGGTGTCAGTTAAACTGTCATGAGATGTAACTACTCATGACATGTTCTCAGAAGATTTTAGCTTGCGAGGTACTTTTTTTTTAATTTTAATAAAGAGAATCTGGCTCATCTGTCCCTTTTCTTTTTAAATTTTGCAGGGCAGTATGGGCCTTCACCTTTGGGTCAGTTGGGTGAGTCCATTTTCGGGTCTGGGCCCGTCCAGCTCGTCCTTGGTCATTGTGCCGCCATCGTCCACGGTGCTGATGTCCATCATGGCTTTGCTCCGTTCCCCCTCTGTCAGGTGACCCTCCAGCCCACTCAGGTAGGCCTTGAGGCTCTTGTACAAGGCCGAGACCTGATCGAAGGACAGCTTGTCGTAGGAGAGGACCATGCGCCGAATGAAGATACCTATTTACCCAAAAGTAGAGAGTGAAATTAGGCCCCAAAAGTGGTTAGACACAACATCGTGTCATAGTTAACACTGGCATTTCACAATGGTGTGCCCCCAAGAGTTTGCAACACGTTGCCCAATCACAATGTGCAAAGTCTGTCGACCCAATGCCCGTTGGGAAAGGGTCGACAGATTTTGCCCATTGTGATTGGCAAATGCGTTGCAAACTCTTGGGGGCACACTATCGTGAATCACCCATATTCTGTTTTGCCATTATCAGTTTGTGATCGGATGTATACCAAGGTCACACGGGAACACACTCTCCAGGTTCACAGTGTTTATGTCATAAGTATAAGAAACCAGAGTTAAAACACCCAAAACGGATTTCGCTTGTGGGACTTTTACCTTTATACATTTCCATTAGACACTATATCTGAACACAACCGCTTATGGTCCAACAAATTTAACCCTAACACTCCTCAGTCCTCCAACAGGTGAAGGATTGAGGAGTGTTAGGGTTAAGTTGTTTGAAAGGACTGATGTCTGACCATAATTTCACACTTTGAAAAGGAACAGTGCATTCACACAACTTGTATGGTATCACATTCCAGACTTGTTTCAGACAGAACTACAAAGCCCAGATAAACACAAAGAACATGCCTTAAAGACACTACACAGAATGAAACTTTGCCGGTTTCATAAATGACAAGGGTTAAAATGATCCAGAGACTGGGTTCAAGAACATCCTTTGCAACATTTCAGTTTTAATATTTACCCTGCTCTGATGTATCAAACTAAGTAATTGATTGTAACTTTGTGAGCAAGATGTCTCAAACTGATGCTGTTTCAGATATGATTTATAATCTTGATGGGCGGGGGTAACAATGCGGCACTTCCAACTGATGGAGCACCTATTATTTATAAATTTGATGAGAGTACCAAACATGGTGAGTTGTAGACATTGATGCGTTTCAATTCAAACTCCTAGAATTGGGGGATGATTTTAGCAGTGGATAATTAGACTGTGAAAATCTTGTAGTGTCTCTACAAAATTTGGGGTCTTCACACTAACCACTTATCAACAGGTCTGAGGTCCACACAGTTCAAGATTGAGCACTCTTACCCAGGATGCTGTGCCTATGGACTGGCGACTGCCCATTGTTGCTGTCCAAAAGCTTGTGTAGTGATTGGATGAAGTCGGCCAAGGCTGACAGCCCGGATGTATTGATGGAACTCAAGCTTCACAAAATAACGGAAGGAAAATCACATTAGACCCGACCCCCAAAATGAATCATACAGTTTCTCAACAATGGGCTAGGCAAGTATTCTTCCCATTTGTTGTTAATATTCAAATTAAAAAATGCTTGCGTGCATTATTTATGATCTGTTACCTAATTACTGAAATACATTTGTTTTGTAGGGCAAAAGGGAACTGATAAATCACTGAATGCTTCAACTACTGTAGAACTTAGAAAAATAGAAAAATCACAACATTATTTGCTTTCTTAAGATAAGCTGAGGAACAAATTCCATTACAATGGTAAAATTACAAATAACATCAACAAATGTACACTTACAATCAGCTGACTTAATTACAATGAAAATAATGAACACTTACGTCTCAAGTAAATCTTTGCTTAGTTCTTCATCAATTTCCTTCACTTTCATCAATAGGTCTTGGAATTCCATATCAGAACTCTAAAAAAAAAAGGTTGGAAGGAAATTCTCACTTTTTGCAGTAGACAGAAACTTGAGGGGTAATTCTAGTTGTCATTCACATTTTCTAACATGATGGCCTAGGCCTATCATTTTAAATTCAATTACTAAGGAGTAAGGTAAGAAGTTATCACCTGTATCCATTTTAGCATGGACTTAGCAAAATTTCGTTTGACCACAACACTCCAGCCACCCTCACAATCCAGTCCGCTTTCCCCGAGATACGTCCCCGCTGAGCCAGTCGGCCTCTTGTCACTAATCGCTGGCCATGGCGCTACTGTGGGCGTCACGGTCTCTTCCCGATCCCCAGCACCAGCCGCTCTGCCACTCCCGTGACTCGCGCCCGTCGTTCTCGTGACCAGAACTGGCATGACCGGCGAAGGAGGGTGGCCCGTCTCCGGTAGTTCTCTCTCCGCGTACACAGTCACCAGGACCGCCAGGGACACCTTGTGCGGTGTCACCCATTCCCTTGGCCTGGAAAGGCCTCTTGCACTAAAATTCATTGGATGGTAACCGACCTTTTCAGCGCGAAAGTGCACTTTCTTTTGGTCCGTTTGATGTGAATTCTCCCGCTCCGACAATTTTTGCCGTAGTGGACAAAGACAGGTTCCCAAGGCCCTCAATGCCTGAACAACGACACTAGCACGATTTTCCCGGCACCAGTCTAGTATATTACAACTCTGATATTGCGCCCTCATTTGACAGACATACAAACAAGGTACAGGTCTAGGTGTAGATAGACGTAGAATTCAAGAGTTCCAGGTTGCACTACATCAAATGCGCGCCCATAGACAACAGTGCAAAATCCACAGACATATAAACGCATAGACCGCCAGTCTTGCGCGTAAAACCATGATTTTGAAAAGTATGGGCAAAGCGACGGATGGCAGCGCGTTCAGTGCGCATTACGCGCAACGCACTTACATTGCCTGTATTTGCTTACATGTGCTCCCAAAATGCGTTCTACTTTTTGCTCTCCAGTACTGCTATCTCTTCTTTTCAAATGTTGCAACTGCATTGTTTCGAATCCCCAAGGGACAGATAAAGTAAATAGAGGATATTCTTTACAATCGAAAAGTGGCTTCATAGAATTTCATGGCTGGAATTCTTCAAGTTTGCGTAAATTCCCTAGGCCTATACTAGCTGAGGGGTGAATTTGCCCATAGTTTTGATTTTAGTCGGGCACCGCGCAAACCACGAAAATCCCCTGGAATTTTGAATAGGACCGGGCGGTCTATGCGTTTTTATGCATGTGGCAAAATCGGACCGAAATAGCGCCGCCTGTTGACTCTCTTGAAGAGGTTGGCCTTCGTGTATTTTATTGGAAATTCAAGATTATGGCCAGGAGATCCCTTTTCGTTTCAATTTCATGGGGGTCAGCCACGAAATATTTTTTTATTCGCCTTCCAAGGAAGATACCCCCCAAAACAGCAGTAAAAGTAAGCGCTCATTTCTGAATGTAGCTGCCCGCCTCTATCCAAAATAGGCCCACAATTTGGGGCTTTTTGTGAAAGAAATACCCCGAACTGGAAACTATCAGTCCCAAATTTGGGATTTGTATTTCTATGATGCCGCCTGATTATGGCGTGTCTTATTGTAAAAACCCCGTGGGATCACAAAATATTGATGAGCTCTCGCGCAGAAATACAACCATTTGGTGGAATGCACCCTTCAAACCAGTTTAATCACGAAGGAAGCTTCCTTCCTCCATGGTTTAATCTATTTCGCCAGATGTAAATAACTGCTTTTAAAAAGGCGACAAATATTGCCAAAATTAAACAATGTATAAAGTGAAACACACAACAACACAAACAAATCACGAAATCCAGATCAGCTCAGGCAAGAAAGCCCCTGCCCTCGAGCGTCCACCACCGATCGACAACTGCCCACTGTAACTGCAGGCCTACGGGGAATAGGACGAATTCTCAGACGGCTTAGGCTTTTGGTGATATTCGCTTTGTTACAGTCTTCAGAAGTTTCCAAGGTTAAAATGCTAATGTCTGTATTTTAGTCCTAACAAACATACGCGTGCAGCCTTAAATCGCTCCGAAATACCCGTAACTACGTGGTGAAAGGTTTTGCAAACAACACAGTGCTAGCAAAAATGGATGACATCTCTGATTACAACTTCCAACAAAACGCCCTAACTTTGTATGTCACTTACTATGCACACCTAATCAACAGAAAAAAAAGTAGAAAACTGGCTAGGTTTTACTTTGAATCGATAATTAGGTTGAAAATGTTGACCGTAATTTTGACGATGTTCTATATTCAGGAGGTGGTATAAGTTTAAATTCAACCTAGCGATTTCTTCGTCTCCACGGTAACTGAAAGTAGTCCAATACATTTAAGCTTAGAAATTGCCAGCCGAACTAACGGTGTGAACAACTCAGTCCCTTTCTAGAAAGTGATTCCTTCATAATCTGTGTAGGGCCTATGCATCACACATTTCGGTCAGTTACACATTTTAACGATTTCTGTACTTTATACATGTATTAAGAAAAGAGGTTGAAGAGAAATAATTTCATTTTTGGTTGTTTATGGCTTTTGTTTTACGTATTTTGGTCTCTTGCGCATTCAACACACCGTGCGAAGCTCTACCACTTCATGCCGTGGACGAAAATATCACGTATTCTACATGTACTTGGAAGTAATGTTAAACTGTCACAGACATCTGTAATAAGGCAGTAACCTTAGACGTAACCACAGGATAGGTATTTTCGAGCAATTTTCCGTTTAAAAAACTACAAAAACTGTCGAGTGGGATGATGCCAAACTATTCTACAATTTGAGTGTATGCCAAGACACGGTTTATCTTCAGGACACTTCAAGCACAAGATTTAAATCTTCATCAGCTAATCAAATCATCAAGTCAGATTGTGTTAGACCGGATTGTAACGGATTTCACAACTTCCTTTCCACTCTCACGTTTCCAAAATGACTACCTCATTGCTGACTCGTGCATAGAGCCTATTGAAAGCAACAATCCTTAAATCAGTCATACAAGTTCCTCTTCGTTGGTCGAGGCTCTCAGGTACCTACAGTCCTTGAGTCTATGCATCATGTCCCCCAGATTCTGCGACCGGATATCCCTTGCAACCAGACCCGGCTGTCCAGAGGAAACGATGTTCCGCATCTCACTTGCTCGGCGGATTTCCTCGATGTGCAAAAGTTCGTTTACGGCCTGAGAGACGCGGCGCTGCTTGGCTATGCCGACGCCTCCCCCGCCTTTCCCACCGAAGGTTTGGGCCAGGATGCTCGAAGACACGTGCTTGGAGGGGTCAGTGGGGCTGGCCAGGGCCGGCGGGACCACGCTGCTGTACCGGCGGTGACGGGTCGGACTCGAGATTGGGGGCAGGTTGACGGAGGAGAAATGTTGCATGTCAGCCCCATCGGGCCTGCTGGAGCTAGCACTGTCCAATGATGGCACGAAGGCGTGGGTCGCTGGGCTCGCCTGGTGGAGTGGTTGTGTTTGGGTGCTTTGGTAATTATCCGATAGAAATCTCATAGGTTGATCGTACTCGCTGCGTCTACGAGCAGGCAGAGGACTCAAGACTCCCGAAGATTTCTTACGTCTGAGTACTGGCGAGTGTGCACGAGAGAGGAAAACTTTCTCGGTGGGCTTGCTGAGAAAATTATCGTGCGAAAATGGCCGCCTGGATTCCCGGAGTTCCGGCAACGGGCTCTTGTCGCTTCCCTCATCACTCACCGTCACAGTCTCCCTGAACGAGAGATCCAGTTTCGGTTTGAGGTGAGTAGCTGCACCCTGAGGCGCCTTCTTAGGGGCGTTTGAAGAATCGGAACGGCGTGTCTTGGAATGGCGGCGCGTTGGTCTTGGACTGGGTGCAGTTGGAGGGTGTGGAACCAGCGCAGCGGTACGGGGCGAGCCGATGGTGTCAGAGTTAGAGCCCCTGGTGGCTACTCCCCCCAATCTGTTCCCCGAATCATTTTTGACCTCCTGCGGAGAAGTAGAGTGATCACCATTCGCCGATTCTCCCGTCTCCAAATCGGTGCTCCGACTGTTAACTGCTCCTTGCGGCCTCCCATCAGAGTGAGAGGAGACATCGGGTCCTTCCTCAACTTTTGAGCTGGATTGTGTCTGCTTCAAGTCCTTCTTTCGTCCTCGGTTTATGCTCACAGTCCTTGTTCTGGACGACCCCGCTTCCTCGTTACCAATTTCAGCTGCTTGATCAGAGAGGTCCTCTGACCGACCTTGAGGTTGATATTTATCCGGTGGTGGTTCTTCGGCGGCATCACTGTCCTCCTCGTCTACTTCGATCAGCTCTTGGTCTTTCTTTAGATCGAGCAAGGCGTTCTGAAAGGAGACGGAGCCCGTCTTGTGGATGCCACGGGAGTGAACACTGTGCGGCTGCTCGTCAAATCCCCAACCCTCGCTGGTCCTCAATGAGCTGAGAGAGTCCTCGAACTCCGTTGGCTTCCTCATAGCCATTCTTCACTTATAAACCAGAAACATGACGCTCCGTGAATTTGGCACAAAGTCGTAGCAGACATGGTCAAATGATTTTGTAGAGTTCATTGCGTATTTTTCTGTGCTGACAAAACTTTGCTTTTCTGCATTTTCTGATAAACTGCACCAAAATGGTTAACAAAAATCGTTTGTTTCAGCGACATGGTTGGCATAATTCTGGATGAACTCCGGCATAACACTGCGGTCGAGACCACCGTGGCCAAAACCTAATCCAAACACAGTTCATATCCTACAAGTTCTTCGAGAGACTTTACAGCACACGTTGATAGCGAGGAAAAAGACACTTTTCGTCTAAATGTTGCTCACAAGGACTGTCGAGAAATGCCTGCCCTGTCAAGCTGAGAGGTGCGGCAAAATTACAATACACCACTTCGAGGAAAAAAACTTAGCAACCTTCAAAAGATTTGAAGTTTGAACCGTCCTGGTAACCGCGGATGTTGATAACGCAGTTTGCACTGCTGCAAGGTACGCACTCACTGGCTCGGTCTACGCCGATAAGGTTTTGTTTCTCCACCGATAAATGATTAATTGAATTCGAGTCCATCGCAAATATCAGTAGTGACCGTTATGCCCTGTCTTCATCCAGCCTTCAATAGTTGGTGATTGTCCCCAAAATGCTACATGCCGAGTGCTTGCACTTGATATAATGTACGTCAAACCCGCGGGCGTACGACGAAAGATATTCATCGAAGAACTCAATCTGTGCATTCGATCTGTCTACATAATTCTTTCAACTTTGCTCTCTGCGTGGATTTTTCTCAAGGATCGAATCTCAAAGCTCTCATGATGTACATGAATCTCTTGTGACGCGCGATAACACAATGTTATATGCCGAGCGTAGAGTCAAATAATCATTATCATGGGCGTAGCGAGGGTAAGGGTACTTGCCCTCTTGGGGCATAGATGGAGAAAAGAACACTTGTGAAAATCGCAAGTTTCCGTGAAACCGCCTCAAAATCGTCCACCTTCTGCGGTTTACAGGCAGCTGTGGTCACTGAGTGTAGAATTGTACGCGCGGCAACTGTACGCGTTACTCATTAGCAGTAGGCCTACTTGTTGAATCTAAACTGTGGAAATCTGTGAAGAAACAATTCTCGTCTTTTGCCTGGCATATTAACTTCAGGCGCTGAGGCACCATTCTCACGCATTTCATACTGACCTTAATGGTCATATGGCTTTAATGTCTACTGTCTGCAAAGTACCTGACAAGTCTACAAATAAACGGTGTTTGGGACAGCCGGTGCCGTCGGCAAAGATGGATGACGTGGAGAATCCTGTACTTATCACCCGGCCGCTTTGTTCGACAGCGCCACGAGAGGGGCATTTATCTAGCCAATCGTGACAGAGATTCCACAATAAAAGCTGCGGGCAATCACAATTTCTTGTTTTTATTTTCTGTCGAGATCACCTCACTTGTCGGTATCATCATAATTAATAGGTACCCCACAGGGATGCTCCAGACCAGAGTTACAGCAAGTTATGCAAACATGTTAGCTCCAGTCGTTGGACACCACTTGAACAATACACCGTGTTTACTAAAGTCAAAATCTTCGACTGCTGGCTAAACAGTGGCATGGCCAGGCTCTTCTGGGGGGTGGGGAGAAACAAGAGTTCCCACAGGGGGGGGTGCCTATGCCACAGTAGATAATTACAATACTGATTTTCAACTAACACAGGGACATAATTCTGAATTTCACATGGTAAAGATGAGTTCAGAATCGGTCGGGACGTGATAAGTGTACTTAACTCCAAATGGCAGAACACAAAGGGAATAAGAGCCATCACGCTGTCCTCCGTGTTCAGTCTGTTGTCCTCAATGGCAAGAGCCGCTTCCTTAATGGGAGTGTTATGCCTAGAGCTAACGGGTTTTTAGCTCTATGGTTATACCGTATTACAGGAGCGACAGGGAACACTGTGCTATCTAAATCAGTAGTGAGTGGGGAGGGTGTGGACAGTGGGGTGGTGGTGGGGGGAGAGTTGAGGTTGATGGAAGGTAAGCATTGATAAGCTTCAAGACACCCAACAAACAGTACCGAGTCTCAACTCCTCTAAATAAAAGGGCCGCCATTTACCAAACATGACAAAATGTATACTTTGAAAAAAAAATATTAGAAAGAACAAACATCAATTAACTTGTCACGTGTAAGTTTATTTGAATTTGAGACGACATTCTTGCTATCAAAGCAAACCACATGCAGTCTCTTTGTAAGTACTAGGATGGAAAGGAATACAGTTTTAATTGTAAACAGCAGCAGACTTGTCAGAGTTTCATTTGCTGTTCTGTTGACACTCATACTCACTGGTCAAAAACAGTCTGACTATTAAACTTGTCCCAATTCTCTCAGCATATTTTGCACTTTTTTGCAGGGCCAGGAAATCTTTCTCAAACCTTCCCATCCACTGTGCAGGAGACTACAAATAACATATCCTGCATTCATAAAGACTGGGGATATTAAAGTCCCTTGTAAAGCAACAGTGGCTGGGCTTTACCTTCCTCAATCCTACAAAATCCTACCAAATCCTAATGAACCTCCTTAGACGATTTTAAAGGACCCGGGAGGGTCCAGATTTAATATAACAACCGGAAGAAGTTTATTTAAAATAAAAACAAAACTGTAAATTTTTTGCATATAATTCAAATCAAAATATTTCCGGTAAATATTTTATAATATTGCACAGAATCACTGCGGCGTTGTGTCAAAATATTTGCCAATGATTTCAACAAAAACAACCCGCTGGTTAAAATGATTCTATATTTACAACTTCAGACTCAAACTTCTTTTTTTTTTTTTTTAAGCAGTGCATAAGTACAAGAACAATGTCCTAACATATTTTTTTTAACATCTGGATTATGTTAAAGGATATTCACAAGACCCACACTTTAGTTGATGTACTGGGGATTTGCCCCACACGTAACTACAATACAATACACACATAATGTCACAGGAAAGTGTAACTAAAACCTGTCTGGAAGAGTACCGAATTGTAACGGGCAGACTGAACCAGAAAGTGCAGTGCAAACAAATGGAGTATGCATGTGTGTTGTATCATGCCTTGGTTTTTTTGTCTAATGCCTTCCACACACATTATTGTGCGTGTGACGTATTTGGTACTTGCTGAGCCCCGAGCTGAACCAAGAGAGGGCGCAATTCTCCTAGCAACAGGGGCTCCTTTGGTTGGAAGTGCACTTTGCTGGTTCACAGACGACTATGAAATGCACGCATTACTGGCTCGTTGCTACCAACAAAAATGAGAACTCCCGACCAGCATGGCTCTTTTTCAACTGATGAGGGGGTGCTCCAGCTTGAGGTGGACAGCAGACCTGTGACTGTCTGGAGACTGGGCCCGTAATGCAAGTCAGGGAAACATGCAAGAAGCCGAGATGCTAATTTGAACCAAGACATTGATGCTATAAAGAACCCCGTTGAAACATTCAAAATCCCACACTGCGTGGGAACCCCCTTTCCCATTTCCAAGGGGCCAATCAAATCCCACGTAAAGTAACAGTGGCCGGGCTTTAACTTCTCCAGTCTTACAAATCCACCAAAAACCTTGTAGTGGATTCTGTAGGATCTGGGAGGGTTAAGGGGCAAGACTTTCTGTGTCTGTCTGTCTCACTTGGCCCCACTGTGCTCTTGTCGCAGGTCGTACTTCTTGGCTTTTACTCGGTAGAACTTTGTCCCCATGGCCACCTTGAAGCGATTGTTTGCCTGGCATTAAAAAAAAAACAACAATTGACACAAAACATGCTTGAGGCTCAGATCTGTGACAATAGAGTACCAAAGTGTGACGTCACTGTGAACCAGAAAAAGCAGTGCAAACGAATGGAGTGCGCGCGTGTTGGTTCACGCGCTGGTTCTCGCGCTAATGCCTTTTACACACTAATTGTGCGTCTGACGTATTCACTTCGGTACTCTATGTCACAAAACCTACACTCAACATTTTAAGAGGAAACTGTGCCTACAAAAAAGTTAACCGTATCCTGTCAAAACCTCTTCCCTGTATACGAAATGGAAACATTTTTCAACTGTTCAAGACAGAATGAAATTATAGTTTAATTCGACGAGCATAATTAGAAGTCACTACTGCAGAGGCACGACGATTATGGACAGGCAGTACGCGCGTGTTACATGCCTCTTCAACCAAATGGTGTCGTGCTTGATGATTTTCTGACCTTGATGGTCAGAATATCTTCTTCTTTTTTTCAGTCTTCCTGAACTCACCTTCTTGGCTTGGCAGTATTCCTTGTCACTCACCCTGCCAATAATCCACTGTCTATGGTATCAAAAGAGGAAAAGACGACAGTTAGCGCATGTGAATGGACTTGGCTAAAGAAGCCACTTGCTAGCCCGCTGTAGGCACTTTCCATAGATAAATGTGTTATGCAGAAGCATCCCCTCATCGGTTGAAAAGAGCCACATTGGTCGGGAGTGTTCAATTTGTTGGTAGTGATGCGACCGAGACGCATGCATTTCCCAGTCGTTCGTGAACCAGCGTAGTTCAGTTCCAACCGCTCAGAAAATAGCGCCCTCTTTTGCACAAGGCCTGTTGAAAGCCACAGCCAAGCAATTGGCAGTACTGTTCTCAGAACACTATTCAGTTTAGGAAAATATTGCAAAATTACGGATACACTGTTAAAGCAAAGGCTTTCGAGGACCTTCGAGAATTATTTCTCTCAAAATTTTTCAAGATATGGCTGATAAAACATGTATGGAGAACTTTTCCTTTATCTTCACACTTATCTCAATTGTTACTTGTTCCTTGAGAAAGATTGTACTAGGATTGACATCTGAGGCCTATGACTTTACTGAATTTTGTATTTTACATTTCTACAATTGTCAGTCTTTAGTTATGTTGATTGCATCAGATGATTTTGCTGTTGCTAAGCAAAAAAGCTTTGGCATATGGTTAGCATAATGCTACCTTTATTTTTGCCTCTGTATCTAGCAGACCTACACAGTAATATACGTAATTATTTGATACGCATTTGCGTAAGGTTTCCAAAGGGTACCGAACTACAACACTGTTTCTGTACCTCTTTGGGCCATCAGAGCCGTGGCGCTTGAGGTCCAAGCCTGGTAGAGACTCCGAGTGGACAAAGTAGAGAGTCGGCTCGATGCTGAAGACGACGTAGTTGTCCCTGGGCTCTTCAAAGAAGATCAGCACCAGATCGCCGACGCTGATGCTGAAGGGAAGAAAAATGGAAAAGCCCCTTGACCCACCTGCAGTCATAACAATCACAGACATTCAAGGATTCCATTCACTCTTTCCTGCAATACTTTCTACACAGGCCAGTCACCAACAGTCAGATCATAATTCTGGTTGGTACTGCGGCCAGTCAAATTCTATCAATTCGATTCTATCAGGCAACAATCAAATCTCGGCCTCATTCTGCGGTGCAAAAATCTCAAGAAATGTAGGCATTTTTCTTCAGTGAGACAGCCGACATTCCTGTGCCCCCCCCCAAAAAAAATTGCAACCGTCGCCCTATTCTCAATAAAATCCCTCCACGTCAAACTGCTAGTATGTTCCACACTCACTCAACAATGGAGATCTTCTCAGCTCTGGAGGTAGACCCTTGTGAGACTCTCAACTGCATCTGCACAAGGTCAGAACAGAGAATGATTTGACAGTTCATACACAGTTTCTATGCCTTAATGGCTTTTACTGTTACCAAGCCTAAATGATTGGTAGGATTGCGTTCAGCACCGACACTTAGTACAACAAAGCCTCAATGCTGATCTTACTGTGGTTACTAAGCCTTAATGCTTACTTAAGTTGTGAAGCCATTATGATCAGTGCATTGATCACAAGAGTTAGTGCTAAGTACATGTACTGTTACCAAGCCTTAATGCTAAAGCTCATTAATACATGCATGTCCTAGTAAAAAATAAATACACTTACATATACCAAATAAAACCCAGAGAGCCAAGTTTGTCGAGACAAACTTCCTCACTAAATAATCTGTGAAGCTTCGATTGAAGATGACATCATTGTTTGATTTCAGAACGTGACGATTTAAATCACCACAAAACCCTTGACCCCCACTCAGCATGTTGGTAAAAAAGGAGGGGAAAGTGAAACAAACTGGGACAAGGAGGTAAATTTTGAGAATTCTGAAGAATTGTGTATATTCATGGGACCTTCAACCCCAAGGAGCTCATCTCACCACTTGGTGTTTGAGGGTGGTGCACTCCTGCTCCTTTGATTTCAGCAAGGCTTGCAGCCTTCCCTCAGTGGCCGAGGAAGCCTTCATGGAGTCCCTGGTAACCAAAAGAAAATAACAACATGATGAGGCTGTAAAGGGTCTGCTCTTTCTGTCAGAGTTATTTTTTTTTCCTATTGGTGGCTGGTTAAACTAGTTGGCTCTCAGGCTGAAACAGAAAATTTTGTTGCCTGACAATTCCCCTTTCCCACTGTTAATTTTTCTACTTCAAAGCGAATCAAAGTGAACAATGTATCTATTGTCTAACACCTCTCACCGTTCGCTAGACACCAACAGCTCGGCAGGGCTGGAGCTCTTGCTCTCGGCTGCCTGGAGTTTCTGCTGCAGCTCCGCTAGCTGGGTGTCCTTGCTGACGATGGCATCCTGAAGACTCTTTTGAGACTTATGCGCCTCACGAAGGGCGCTGGTCATCTCGGCGTCCAGGTCTCCCTTGTCAGTGAGTAATTTCCCGATGGTATCTGTCAACAAAACATTTACATTCTTGAAGTTTAAACTGATATGATCTGACTACAAGTCCAAGTCTACTTTCAAAAAGGGGTTTTCCTGATTCACAGAGTCCACAGGGCCTCTTCTTAGAAACACCCATCCAAAAGAGGTGACTTGCCACAAACTTCCACTTTTTAAAATCTAGCTGGAGAATTGAAATTGACTGAAAATGCTCAAGGATTGTTTGGGATCCATACACATCCATACCTTGCTTCCAAACGTAAGAGAGGCAAACCCAACACTGTAATGCCACTGCCACATGTGTGTCTATTGACTACATAAGGTCTGTGAGTGCTTGTGCACATTCCGAAGAAAATTGTGTATATTAAGTGCCATTTCAGGATAAACCAAGGCATGCAATTGGTGTGTTGGCCCCATGGGATGTCACCAAGGGGTCATACCTTGATTGCGGGTCTGTTGCTCCCTGAGCTCTGCCACAGTCTTCCTCAGGTCTTCAATGGTCTTGTCCTTGGAGGCGGCAACCCGGGACACCGCCTCATTGAAAGTCTGCTGCCGCTCCGCCATTAGGACCATCTGCTCCCGCTCTGGGTTGGAAACCCGGGGGTCCAAGTTGCTGGGTTGCAGCCCTGGAGGGTTTCTCTGCACCTCCTCAGAGGCCAGGGTAGGGCTCTGCTTTTCTATGACAAAGGACTCTTCCATTTCAGCCAACCCGAGCTGGCTGGATTCAATCAGCTGCTGTTGCTGATTCCTTGCTGATGTCAGCTCCTTCTTGATCTCTTCTACTGTGCAATTGTGGGCTTTTCTGATCTCGGCTATTCTTGCAGTCAGGGTGTCAGAAAGGACAGAGATTTTGCTGCTGTGTGTTTCTTCCATCTTTGCTTTCAACTCACACAGCTCCTCCTCTTTGACCTTGTCTAAGGCTTGTCTCAGGTCCTTGCAAGCAGCCTCTACTCTCAGTTCTGTGGTTTTTTTAAACTCGGCCAACTCCTCTAGCTGGGTGTCTTGGAGTCGGCGGAGCTTGTCTTCCACCTCTCTTTGGTGCTTCTCCGTCAGTTCTGATCTCAGGGCGTCCACACACTTCTCATTCTCGGCAGTCAAGTGCGCCCGTAGGAGGTCAATCTCCTCCTCAGTAGTCTCTCTCATCATATGCAACGCATCTTCCTTTTCCTTGATGGTGACAAGGAGGTCCTGGATCTCCTTTTGCTTTCCGCTCTCAACCTGAGCCACCTCCTTACGTGCTTCCACCTCCATTTGGCATCGCAGTGACTCAAGCTCCTTGCAGCTCTTTTCTCTCAGGATGGCAAGCTCCATTTCCCTCTCGTTTAATCTCACTTGAGTTTCTTGACAATCCTGCTTCAGGGTTTCAATTTGTTCATTCAATCTCGTAATTTCCATTTTCAAATGATTGCTCTCCAAGTCCCACTTCATTTGCAGGTGCTGAGTTGCTGCATCGACAGCTTTTGACTTCTCTCCAGTCACATGTAGTTGGACTTGATCACAGACACCTTCAATCTTTGAAAACCACGAAATTACTGATTGACTCAAAGCAGTCCTATCAAGTGTGATGGCTTCTCTCATTTCAGAACAATCCTCCCTCACTTTGGCAATGGCAGTTTCCAACTTTTGTGCAACAGACATGATTCCCATGTGCGAGACGTTCAACTTGTCTTGGTACAGACTCTTTTCGTCCTTGGCCGATGCCAGTTCTGACTCTCTCTGCTCCAACTGACGCTGCACCTCCTTTAATTTCAGCTGAGTCTCCTCCAAGCAGGCCTCCTTCATCTGAAGTGTCTCCTTGAGTGACTGCACCTCTTTGATAAGCATCGCTGTTGAGCCTTCGGTGATGGGGAGCTTTGACGGCGACTCTGCATCGTCCAGAGGGCTCGTCACTGCTGAGTAGAAATTGGGCTCCTGAGTGGGCAGCAGAGAAGCAAAAGGTGTCTCCCCACGGGTGGACATGTCCAGGGGACTCAGGGCCAAGTCTGGAGTGGACAGCTGCCGAGACAAAAGTCTCAACATGCTGGAAGGACAAGGACTGGGGTGAATCGGGACTAAGTGGAGTTGACCTTTTACTGACTTTGCTGGAGTCCACAGAGAGAAATTTCTTCCCGTTCGGCAGGGAGTCAGGTCTCTGTGGTGGCCCTCCCAGCTCCTGGGGCTCTAGGGATGCAAGCTCCTCTGTAGCCTCCCCCTCCGCAGGCTCGGCCTTCAAGATGGTGATCTCAGAGTCGCTGGATTTCACTTCCAGAATGTTCATACTCGTCTGGGTTTGTTCATCAGAAGAAGCTGCTCTTAACCTCCTTGGAAGATAGGCAGCTTCAGTTTCCAACAAGTCCTCCTCCTGGAGCCTAGAATGAATCACAAAACCCCAAGATATTGGAGACAACAAAAAATGCTCAGAAACTTAAGTGCAATTACTCAGATTTACCAGTTTAACTGCCAAAGAGTTTTATATTTAGCATGGGCAAGCATTGTGAGAGATGAAAGTAAAACTTTACTTAAGTATGTGGGACAATTCTGGAAGCTGTTCTCTAAGAGCAATGACGTCTTCATTTGTAATGTCTGGCAGTCTGGTGTCAAAATCCCCTGGAGGTGTTGTCTGTAAAGAGATTGCGGAAAAGGATACTTAAAAGAATGATTCGCAAAATGTGGATATACAGGTATGTTGGTTCTATGAAAAGTGAATATGTCTACAGACTAGTGGGGATTGGGAGAAATAAGTGGATAGACATAAAGGCTTCTAGGTTTGTTTGAAGACAACAGGGTTGGAACTACAGGACAATGGGCTGGTCTGAAAACAGGTGGATGGTCCTACAAGCCACAGGGCTAGTTGGGAACCAAGTGTATGGTCAGTGGGCTGATATGGAGACCAGTGGATGAATCTTTAGATGATTAGATTAGTTTGACCATCCCTTAGGATCTAAATCTCAAAGAACGCATGCATACATACCGCAAATAAAGGTGGGACTTCCCCAATCAGTCCAGGGAAGAGAACGTTAAGGAAGTGACGCTCCATACTGGTTGCAAACTCACGTCTCTTGGCCATCTCTGATTGGTGGCTTGCCAAAGACGACTCACACACCTTTCCCGCCCACTAATACAGGCAACACATCAGCCCACATATTTGTGTAAATACATTTCGTGTTGAGGAATAATTGCTTTCGGCACCTTCTGTTGTGCTAAGCTTGGAGCTATGGTTTTCACACATCATTTGTCTCCAAGCTGGCTACAGCATCATTGTCTTGAGACTCAAATTTATCTCTGCTGTGCATTTCATGAATGTGGGTTTTTCAAGTTAAGAAATTTCATTTCTTTCTGTGTGGGAAAAAAAACCATCGAGCAACTCATTGTGTTCAGCAAAAATCATGCACAAAACTGGCCACAAGCGATGCCCTCCTAATGGGAGTTGAGCTGGTAAACCATTCTGCTCTGCATATGTTTCCAGTACTTTCTCTGCATTCCTCTGCTCAGTAGCTTGACCCCAACCTTCCCTAACCACACAGAATTCAACACCAGTAAAGTGTGTGAGTTTGTGGCATTGGGTACTGGTAGCTTACTATCTGGTGTTGAATTTTGTGTGAATGGGTACTGTGGGCCTGCACATACCCTGTCGAATTTGGACTGAATGGGTACTGTGGGCCTGCACATACCCTGTTGAATTTTGTGTGAATGGGTACTGTGGGCCTGCACATACCCTGGTGAATTTTGTGTGAATGGGTACTGTGGGCCTGCACATACCCTGTTGAATTTTGTCTGAATGGGTACTGTGGGCCTGCATATACCCTGTTGAATTTGGACTGAACGGGAACTGTGGCCCTCTCACTTTTGACCATCACTTTTTACCATCAAGAATTTCAAATAAGTACTGTATTTTTAAAGATTATGTAATGATAGAAAGCTTCCCATTGAAATGGCAAGTGTGATAGTATGTAATACGTAATAAATACCATAACAAGGACAATCTTCATTCTTTCTTACCACAATGATCCCAGCAGCCAGGGATGGATATGCAGCATGATGGTGTGTGAGTTGGTTTGAATAGGTACTGCCTGTCCCTACTCTGTGTACTGTGCAATGGGCCTGCTGTACCCAATCAATCAGAAGCACACAGGTAAAGACCTGTTGGAGTTTGTGGGATTGCGTACTCTTGCAACAGGAGTACTGTTGAAGTCTGCGGGATTAGGAACTGTGAGGTAAGAGTGTTTTTCCAGAGTGTTGAAGTTTGTGTGATTGGGGAAGGTTGGGTCCAGCAACCCTTGGGTGGCTAGAATTAATGAAATTGGCCAGGTACGCATGCTCACACCATTCCCTAGACTCTTACTATGCGGTCATAAAGTGCCTTCTATAGTTCTGCCCCGACTCAATAGCTCAACAGTTATACAGTAAAATCTTGGTACTTCGAATCTCTGGGGAATGGTCAAAAATTCGAGTTACCTGAAATTCAAGTTAAAAGAAGGTCCCAATTTCTTTTGAAGTTGAGTCATTATTACAATGTGTATCATTACATGTACCTACATGTATACGCTGACACACAGTTACCGTAGATCTGCCAACGATGACTTTGGAAATGACATTGTGGTTATCTTATACTTTGGTGCCACAAGTTTCTGATCATAGAAAGACACTTTTGCAGAGGCTTTTTGTTGTCAGTCGGCTGATAAATAAACGTACTGTAAATCATTTAAACTGGGTACCTTTGTGTGGCAAATCTTTCTTTTGCGTTGTGCATGTGTGACGCATTGTGGTGGTCCCATTTCTGATACCACACTGCAACACAGCGCCTTGCACATGCGTGGTCGGGCGGGGTTTCCCGATGAGTCAAACAACTTTTTCATCACATGAGGGCGCACCTTTTTTGCTTCAACAAAATTTCGTAAAAACAAAAATGCTATTGTGTCTGTTTTTATTTTTTGTTCTTCGTTCTTTATTTTCAAACTTTTGTTCATTTTTGGAGAGTGAGATTTGGCTATGCAAAAGCTCTGTGGTGCAGTCACATGGTTGGTCCACTGCGTGTGAGCATGGTGTGGTTTGTGGCTCTAATTGGGCAACCATCGCATGGGCGAGCACAAGCAGTTGGGCCAGACCATTAGGCCAGACTTAACTTCCGTACGTGTGGCGCGTGCCGCATACACAAAGATCTCCAATGCATTGCTGCAGCCATCGCAAAGAGCCATCAGTTGGCCTGCCGACGCACTGGCTACAATGGTCCCACGATGACAATTGGGCCAATTCCAGCAAGTCGGATTTAGCGGTCACGGTGTCGCATGGGTTACGTGTCTAGATTGATCATCATTGTAGCGCGCTTGCAAGTATTCCGGTGTGAAGAGACGAAGTGTGCGTGTCAGAAATGATTCATAACTTAGACCCACGTTCTGTTTGCGATTTCTGGAAGTATTTTGGCGGCGGTTTCTTTTGGATCTGCTACACAAAAACTTCGAGGTAAACAAATCCAGCAACGTGAGCCGTTTGAGTTACGGATATGTTTTTGTACATAAAAGCCCATTCTTTCGGCGAGAATTAATTATTCTTCAAGTTAATCGGAGTTTCGAGTTAACAGACTTTGGGTTATCGAGATTTTACTGTATTAATAGGTCTTACATAAGTGTTGGTCTCAATGCTGTTCCAATAATATACAACTATTTCAAGTACTGAGGGCATGATTACAAACTGCTACGAATGTTCAGAGGAACAACTTACGGTGGTGAAGTGACTGGCAAAGGTCCTCCGTCGCCACACCTCCACGACAGCAGCGGCATAGAGCCTGGGGGCCGAGTAGACTTGCCGCACGATCTCCAGACGCTTCCGGAGACGTTTCAAGTTCTCGTGGTAAACCAGCATTTTGCTGTGCACGGCGCTGATCTGCTGCTCAACATACATGATCCACCTGAGCATGGCAAGGAAACGTCAAATGTCACCATTATTACAACAACGGTTCAAACTTGGATTTCAGGTATCAAAATTGTTAGAGAAATTCTATTGAAGGTAACCAGCACTGTCAAATACCAAGTATTGAGTACAGGTTGACACTGAGAATTAAACATTCCCAGAACAGGTGCGGTGCTTGCATTCTGCACACTGGCCAAGTTTGAGTAAAATATTTCAATTGGGTGCATGTCAGGACAAAATTCATCAAGATAAGGCTCATTGGGGGTGCATAGATGGGTGGGATAGTGGTTGTAGTTCATAAAGACAGCTCATCTGAGTTGGAAGAGTGGATAGACAGATGGAGGTTGAGTGTGTTGGAGGGTGAAAGTTGGTGGGGTAGGGGTCTGTAGTCTCTAGACATCACTTACCTGAGTCTAACATGGAGGTTGTGACACAGCTCATCTTTGGCCACCTGGCAGCGCCGGCTGATCTCGGCCAGCTGGCAGTGCTTCTTGTACATCACCGTCAGCTGCTGCTGGTGGCTCTTGCAGAGATCTGGCAGCACCGACGCGTCATTCAGGTTGCTGGCCCTGGTCTGGTTCTGAACCATTCCCTGGGGAATCACAAGAGATAAATAATGCATCAACGAATTTAAGAATAAACACATGACACAAAATGAGGCACTGAGCAATGTGCTTTCCTGATGGTTGTCGTGTTTTGCCATTTTTGCCAGTGGCTGTATAATAACCCTAACCCCCTAGGGAGTACGTAAAATTGTATTAAAATTGGAGGATTTGGGACTGTTAGGGATATTGTCATTTTGCCAATTTGTAAACTTTTGCTATGCTTGTAAATGATTGTAATTTTTGCCACTTTTATCAACCGTTGAAACTTTTGGCCATGTGTGCCATGGTTGTTAT
The DNA here is from genome assembly GCF_054643075.1 of Acanthaster planci. Classification (NCBI taxonomy): domain Eukaryota; kingdom Metazoa; phylum Echinodermata; class Asteroidea; order Valvatida; family Acanthasteridae; genus Acanthaster; species Acanthaster planci. Next base: position 2,175,173 of record NC_141787.1, read on the forward strand.
TTTTTGCCATTCTTGTCACTTGCAATACCTGAGCCATCTCTGCTTGCTCTTGAAGCACCTTATGTGCACTCGTAAGGAGCTGCTCCAAGCCAAACAACCTCTCTCCAAGGCCTTTAACCTCCTTCATGCTTCCATTATTGACAGCATCTGAAATCAAAAACAGAGCTTGCTGTTGCCGATAAAGAACAACAATCCACCATATTGACAATGATACTCACTGCTTACGACCAGCTCTGCCAGTGCTAATTTTCACCCCACACCCACATACAGAGCTCAGCCAACTTTTGACTGACTACTGTTTTTGACTTTTGCTTCTAAAGTGACAAAGGGGACTGTCTGGCTTGCTTTTCCCAAAGACTGATCCATTACACCCCTTCCACTGGGCACATGGCCAATGATATGAGAATCTAGTGCAATGTGGCATACATATTCCAGATGCAGTCGTCATGGGTACACATCAGACCTTATTTGGTTTGACGATCTTATTACTGTAATTGGCCCAAACATCACAGGGTGGGACTTGCCCAATCAGTCGACAGTCAGAATAGGTGAACAATTTATTAGCTGAGGTCTGGCAACAATAAAGTGCAAGGCTGGCAGGCCAAGGCTTGGTAGAACTCTTCAATGGCCAAGGCCAACTGGCCAAAGATCTTCATATCCTAAATCCACTATCATTCTCTCTCTTCCCAGCCACGTCGGGTGAGCACCAGATGGACATGGGAAGACACCTGAACTCACCCAGGGTGGTGTTGATTTCAGCTGACATGGCGTCAAGAACCTGCTGGGTGAACTGATCCAGGCTCTTGGAGCACTGCTGGGCCATCTGCTGGAGAGTGCTTCGCTGGTCCTATGAGATGAAATAAAATGGCCAAAGAACTCAACAGGTCTGTGGCACACAGATCCACTTGGTGACGAACAATGTCATGAAAATTCACTGTTGGCGCTTGTGACCAGCAAGCATGGCAACTGGCATCTTCCTTCAATATGGTCATGGACAATATTACACTAACTACAAATTTCTTCCCATGTTGCTGGTCCATTACACCCCAGCGACAATTGCCCTGTATGTATTAAGTTCATGTCGATTACACTGCTCTTCTCCAGCAAGCGGGCAGCAGTGGCAACTTCCTTGCTGTGGTCATCATTGACACTGTCACTGTCAATGTGTCATAGTCACTGCCACTGATTTACTTTCATCCCCTGCGTTAGCATGTGAATTGCTTTCTGAAGTTCATCTATAACTCCCCATTGTCACTGATGCTGCTGCTGTCCAGTAATCATAGGAGCAGAAGCATCTTCTTCGGTAGCAGTTTCTCTGTCATGGTCACTGTCATTCTTCTTGTCCTAGTCACTGTCTACTTAATTGTCAATGTTATTGTCACTACAATTCTCTTACCTGGCTACTGATCCACTGCATCAGGGTGAGCGTCTCCCCCTCCGGCAGAGTGTCCCTACTGATGATGTTGCTCTCATCCAAAAGACACGGCAGCAGCGGTGTCTTCTCTAGCAACCGCAGCACGTCTCCAAACTCTGCCAGCTGGGTCACCAGCTGGGGGCGCTCTTCCAGGAACTCGGTCATGCTCAGTCTGAATGCGCTGGCCCGCTGCTCAAAGGCACTAGAGAAACCAACATACTCAATGGATTATGAATAGAGTTGGGAAACTCCAGCCGAAGGCTATTTCTGAAATGGGCTTCTCTTGGACACAATCTTCCATTAGTCAAAAAAATGAACCCTTCAATGATTGTACTTGAAATGATCATTCTTGCCTTCTGTTTTATAGGAATAAAGCCTAGTGAATATGATACATAATTGAAGTTGGTTGAAGGGCAAAGCAAAGAATTAATGTCCTTATTTATACTGAAGGACCAATCAAATTCCTCCATGGGACAAAAATGTCTCGTCAGTGGACTGCCAGCAAATACGGTAGCAAATTCAATGTTAATTTCAGTCAAAGAATGCGTGCAACATGTGGTGGGTGAAGAGCCATCTCTTCGGATTAGTCTAAGCAGTCTCAAGACTTTATATAGAACAGGGGAAAGTGGGCAAAAGTTAACTTGCCCTTGCAAATGACAGGGGTGACAACTACCTGGTAATGTCTTCGAGATTGGCCACGACTGCCATCCAGCCTTGCTGTTGCAGGTGCTGGTCGTGAACGAGCCCCTCACATAGGCGCAGGTTCTCCTTGGCAAGATCGTGGAATTGCTGCAGAGAAATTAAAAATACTGCTCTAGACAGCGACTCAACACAACTTTGTTTTGATTCTTTTGGTTTTTTCCTTTACACAGGCCATCCTGACAAGGTTAAAAATGATTTCAGGTGAGAGGTCGCAAAAATATGACACCCTGGAAGTGCCATCTGCCTTGTTGAGATCCTGACATATCTTATTTCAGGTTGATGAATTGATGGAGGCAAGATGTCGACATCCTGAGACAATCTATCATGAGATGCCGATAACCTGAGATAATTCACCAAAGGCTAGCAACATTCCGGGATAATGTGTTAAGAGGTGAACCCAAAGTAATGGGTTAATTACTTAGGATGCCAATCTCTCAATTTCAAGATGTTGTCAAGATGTTGGCATCTTGTTTTCAACATGTTATCATCCCGAAAGTCGACATCTTACTTTATGGATGTTGTGGCACCGGCGTGATGCGCGCGGCATGGCAGCGACAGATTTCTCATGTGTTTTATTGAACCTTATGTTTTTCTTCCTTTCTTTGGGAGCCGGTTCTAACTCGGAGTCGCGGTCCTTAGCTGGAGCCGGTACTGGCTCTGAGAATTCTGGAATCACGCAACACTAGTTTCCTGCACAAAGGAAGAGTTAGGGATTCAGGAGGAATGCTTGCCTGAATGCTTTAGAGTGTGAAGGTTAATGAAGGGAACCTGTTAAATGCACAGTACCAGCGCGAGTTGAGTGCGGGCCACCACGGCGCTGTAGCTGTGTGGCAGGTTCTTCAGCCCCTCCACCTGTAGGCGGAGCTTCTCCTCTTTGCTCTGCAGCATGCTGGAAGTCACTGGGGGCATGGCCGACTCGATGGTGCCCTTGCTAAAGAGGAAGATGGGATTGGTATCCTGCAAGGGGGTTTAGGGAACAGAGAAGAAATCATTGAGTGTTATGTTGATCACATCAATTCACCGATCTATCCGACAACCTGGACCAAGCTATTTTTGTTTATTTTCTTTCACAGAGCTCAACCACAGTGGTTTTCAGGGAAATACCGCAAAAGCCAAATACTTTACATCTGGGCCCAAATTCACAAAGCTGGTGAGCACAGAAATAAGCTAAGCATATAAACCATTTGCTATAATAAGCTGATAATGCAAAAGTGGGTTACCAGACAAAATGCCATGTACGGTGTATATCCTGTGACTGCTTCCCAGATGGCTTGCACTTAGCAAAGAAATCTGACACGATATTTTTTCTGCAAAGGACTTTTGTCAACTTTGGCACTGGTCTTATCACCAGCAATAAATTCCTAACAGCACGGTCAGCTCCATAAGTACTTGACTGTTAAACAAACGGGTATCCTGTCACAAGAAAAACCCTAAAAGCTCAGCTCTAATTTTGTGTTTTTAAAGCATTGGTGCACGGCTTACCGTTCCAGCACTGTAGCTGCAGACTCTGATGTGGGGGTCCAGGCTCTGCCCTCCACTGATCAGCAACACCTGCTTGTCGATGGGTAGCTGGTACTCGGCAGCCAGGGTCTCCTGTAGTCTCTGCACACTGGACATTGCAATGAGTTCACTGCACGTTATCAACAAGGCACCCCAAAGACGACACCCACTCTATATACACACACCAATTCACCTTCACAAATGAGGTGAAATAGACTGATCCAGTAATCCCTATCCACTGAGCATGTGGGTATAGGGTTTGATCGGTCGATCCACATAATCATGATTTGCTAATGGTCCATCCTATACGGAATCACAGCCATTACTTTGCTTTTTTTGAACAACACTTGACGAATATTGAACTTAGGAAGAAAAAGTGATCTGCTGAGGGTGGCAAGATAAACAAATCAAGCCACATGATTTGGCAGCAATGAAGCGGTCGACCAACAGCAGTGATACAGTGACATGTTCCAGCTACGCAAGACACACATATGCACACACCTGTCAGAAGTAAACCACAGCTTAACAGTGATAAGTGGGAACAATTTGGGGTGTGGGGCATAATGGATTGGTTTTAAGAATGATTGTCTGGGTGTTATTCTGTTGATAGTACCAAGAATTAAGAATACGATCACTAACAAAGCCTCGGTAATTTCTGGGCCTACGCTCTGGGACCATCATACCCTGAAACATCAGATCAATGGAGACCATTTTAACATTCAAGAAACACTGAAAACTCAACTGTTTTAAATATCGTGCCGACATGCTTGACTCTGACTTTTCTAAAATTTAGTGTTGCTCAGCACCATGATCTAAATGGAATGGCACTTTTTAAACTCTCACTATTATTATCGTTGATAATTTCAATAAATCTCTGCAAGTACACTACTCAGAGAAGTTGAGAACTCTGAGTCACCACACCATCTAACTCAGTGTGACTCAGAAGAGATGCCACTTTCAAGGCTCGTAACACTATGTGTTTTTTAATCCAGTTTTTGCAGTGAAACAATGGTCAAGATCCCTTGAAGTAATGTGTTGAGCTTGCCAATGGCTAAGCTTCCTGTGCATTTTGGTTCGACTATTTTCAGAGGCGTGGGATTGCATCTCGTTTTCTTTGTACGACCGTTCTTGCTGCGTGACTTGCAAGCTGATAATATCAGGGTTGATGCACGATATGCGCAACACTTTTTTTGTGTGTGAAGCGGTTTATTTATTTCTGTCATACGACCTATTCCTTTTTAAATATTTCATGACAGAGGAGGTATGCAGCTCGTATTTCAACCCTTCAAACCAAAAACAGTCATGCAGCAAGAACGGATTAACAAAACACACGACATTATGACCCTTGAAAATTGCATCACTTCTGAGTCGCATGGAGTAACACGGAGAAGTGACTCAGAGTTCTCAGAGTACAAGTACACCATGTTAAGCTTTATTAGTTGAAACCCAAAATGTTGTCATTTTTGACGCATGTGATCGGTTACCTTTCCATGGTCAATGCCATATCAAGTGTCAGCATGGAACCTGTGTTGACCATAAAGACATACAACATGGTGGATTCAGCTCCCTAATTGGGTCAGAGTTCAAATTTAATGCTGGTGACAGTCTGTGGATGACAAAAAGAAGCATGATTAGGAAAGGTTACGCCGATGGAAACTCCAAAATTGGAGACAGTGTAAGCGACCCAAAACTTGAGAAATAGAAAAACATTCAGCAGACAGGCACTCGAAACCACCTGTCCATCATCTTTTCTCCAGTACAGCACAACTACACTCTGACAAACAGAAATATATGGTGCCTCATCTCTGTTTCTAGAGCCTAGGGATTGGCCTGGCTAGGGCTACATTCTCTCCACAACCATGCGGTTATAACAGAGTAGCAATCGTGGCAATGAAATCATTATCGTGGAGTACCCTAAATTCGCGCATCTAAATTTCTCGTCGTGAAACTCTTCAATGAAATTATGCACTGACGTTAATTTACTGTCGATGATCGATCGTCACTTCGACGTTGGTTTTTTTTTTTTTAGCTATGTGCAAATTAAAATCTTTTTCAGGGAGAATTTGGGAAAAATGTCAACTGAGCAAAAGCTTTACTTTACAGACTAAACGATGAACCGATTAAATTGTTTAGAACTGTTTGGGATTAATGATCGCTGTTCGCTCATGATTGGGCACTAATGACTTTGATCAACTTTTGCCAAATATAAAATATGGAGCCAGAAAAGTACTGTGCACCTTACATTTTGAAATTACCATTGGCGACAACGGGCGCAGATTCAGTGGCACTGTATTTTATGCCTTTTAGAAATACACGTAGAAAGAGAAGTTTTGTCATAATATCCAGATAAATTACTCATATTAATGCTAATTATGATTTGAAAGAACAAAAATTCATGCCTCACTGTAACTTCAAATTAAATTGAAAAAAAAATTAAAATCTAGGAGAATGAAAAAGAAAGTGATGGGCAGTCAAGCTATTGCGAATAAAAGTGTTTTTTTCCCCCTCAAACTGCATCATTAAACCAAAGTAATTAATGCAAAAAATAATTCCTCATTCAAGAGACATTAACTGGCAGAATTTTCAGAAGTAAGGCATTACTGATAACGTTACTTCATATGTTTGCAATGTATGTACATGTACACGAATTATGGTTTTACTAAAGCCAACATGGCCAATCCAACTTGTACGCAGACTAGACGACATTGTTCCTGTTGCTTCAGTGACATCCAATGTTCTTCATAATGTTATTCCATGTAGGACTGTAGTCAAGCTTCAACTTCTTAAAATGAAGCCATAAAAAGTTGGTATATTTAAGACTAACGTTAAATTTCGGTCAAAGTACTACTATACTAGGCCTAACGTAGGCAAGTGCTTCTTGGGGGCCCCCATCCACATGTATACACTCTGTGAAAATGTTTCAGTAGTGTAATAATTTTATGTAGGCCTAGCCTATTATGCGGAAAATAAAGTGAACTTAACTGAACTGAATTATGGTGACTTGAGGCTGAGTCGTGGATATATCATATCACACTATATATCACATCACACTATATATCATATCACTATTCACTCACCGAGACAAAATTATATTTTATTGCGGGGTAAGAGAAGGACTGCATCTTAACATACATAGGGAATTTTTACTTCATTATGCCATTACTCAGTGATATTGCAGAAACCACGAATGAATGAATCACACATTACTCCTTCCCGACGACGACGGACTTGCATTTCTACGCCGTTTTACAAGATCCCCAATTTGGTAGTATAGAACCTAACCCTCCAACACTCACAGACAATGGCGCTACCCGAAATACAGAGCGGAGCCATTCTACTAGGAACTTTAGCCTTTTGAACACTCGACAGTGTCTCCACGCGGATTCGCCCGAAATTTAAGTAACCCTTAAATTTGAAGTTGTTAATCGAAGTATGCCGTCTACTGCTGCAAAAATTTGCTAAAAATAAAGCAAAAATTGTTTTATTATAAATTTACCTCGAACATCTTAGGCATACAAACGATTTTGATTTCAGCGACAAACCAATAATAGAACGAAGGCGAGTATTGGAAAACGAGCACCTGATTGGCCAAATGAAACAGCGCCCCCTGTTCCACTGAACCTCCAACTCCTCCCCGACAAGAAGTGCAAAATCTTCGTAAGTATGGGGGATCAGGAGGGACAGGGGTGCAGAGTATAAATTGGCACGAGCTTGGATCTAAGAACTGATGGTGAGAAGCTGATTGGAGCAAAATCAGGTTGGAAGGTCTTGTACTTGTACCAAAAAAATAAATAAATAAAAATATTTTTAAAAAGTAAGAAATGTTGTTGAAACTATATCCTCGTTGAGTGCAGCCTTTCATCATTGAGAGCGCCACTGATTCACAGCCATTTGTAAAAGACCGACAAACTATTACACATTTCTGACGAAAATGATAGGTATCTTTGTGTACTAATCCGATACCGCTTTGCATTCTTACTCGGCAGGAGGCAATTTCTTGTCTGCGCCCGCATCACGCGCGTGGATGCCCGCCAACGTTTACACGAGAGCGATCCGATTACTGCCAGTAACACCAACTACATGTAAATAGATTTTCCTTGGCCACTTTCCGAACCGTCTCAAAGAAGTAACTGGTCTCTAAAAAGCTAATGTAATGAAACAAAAACAACTGGGGCAATCTCCTTGTTTACCCTTGGGTTAGCCCCGCCATCTGTTCAACTTGCACGTATGGAAAACTGTAAAGTTACTGCTACGAATACTGGCGGACTGGGGGCCCAGACTGGGGGCGGGGTAAATATGGAGCCAGCCCCCCCTAAAAAGATACACTTTTCCCCTACACAAATTAATTACATGTTTATAAATTAATGAGAGGAACGCTTGTGGGGAACCGTTCCATTCCTATGTCTCTCAAATGGCCACTAAATTAACCTCACAACTGCCAAAGCCTTTCAAATAAATTATCGGGTCTTTTGGCCAAGATGAACAGTTTGCTGCCCCCCCCCGAAATATCGTTCTGGATTTGCTCTTTGCAACATGCCATTGGTGCACATTGAAGGTACATGTACTTACAACCATGATACAAGTTAAGGGTACGTCAAACAATCTAAGTTAGCCCTAGCCATAATGAACCCAACAAGTTTATGCATGATTCCAATGGTCCCCAGGGGGTTAGGGTTAATTTAAAGCAGAATATAATAAAAAGCACCAGACAAAATGTGTCGGTGACACAGTTTAATCAGGTTTGTTACTCTTTCGCATCTGGTCGGCAAATCAAATAAACATAAACTTTCCATCACAAAACTGACATTTTTTGTTTTCTTACAATAAAAAAGTCAACCCTTAACGTATACTGCGTACGGTATACTGTTTGATGTTCTTTATATTTTGGCGACTGTGTTTTTGTGCATGGGAAAAAGTTTGTCAAGGGTGGTCGGATCCACAGAAAGTGCGATTCCCCCTAGCAACATGCAATATCAAATTTATTTTCCAGATCTGCAGGCTTTGTACAATTATTTTTTAGTATGTGGTTTCCAAAATTCCATTATAATATTTCAAGATGACCGAGGTTGTAAATAAACCTAAGAACTTTTCGAACTGGGCACCCCATACTCTCAGATCTCGTTAAAGTTGTTTATTCTGCGATATTGTTTATTTTAACTTTCATTTTGTGTAGTGCTAGTATTCCAAGGTCCCGTACACAGAATATCCCACCGCAAAATCGGAGCAGTTCACACGTGTCCACATCCGGAGAGAGGACGAAGGCGGGAAATCAGCAGCGGGCATTCGGCACAACTTGCTACCGACAAAACAGTCTGGAAGCCGGCCCAGCAGCATGCAGGCAAGGGCAAAGACTTAATAACAAATCCGTTGGAATCCAACAAAGTTGGATGGTTTGGGACAGAGTCGACCGTCTTTGGAAGCATGTATGCAACTCCCTCGGCAAAAGGTCTGTGAGGAGTTCCACAGTTTTCTCTTGTGCTTATTTTTGAGACGGCCCTTGTCCGTCGTGTTAAAAAAAGTTCAGGTTTTTTCGACCCCTCTGTTGCCTCAAACCGCAATATCACGCGACACGTGTTCTAAAAATTAATTCTGAAGTTCTTCGAAAAATGTCGGAAGTGAGCTTGGGTAATTATACCCTCCGTCCTTGAAGTCGCGCGGGAGAAAGACAAACTTAACACCCCGAAGAGTTCATGTTTTCAACATTAATGTTGACAGCCTTCACCCACGTGATGAGGAATATACGGCGGGTGGCCTAGCCGCGGTCATGACGGATTTATGCAGCTATAAGCAGCCGGCCTAATCCACATAAATACACCAGATCGAACGTTCTCACGCATTAGGGACACGCATTAAGAAGTTTAGCATTACCTGTTGTGTACATACCCCGATCAAGTGGAAGGAAGCGTTGAACCACGGTGGTCCTAGCCGGGCGGATGCAACAGGTACATAAACTAGTTGCGTGGGAAACCACTTGCTCTGGGGGGTAGTGCGTCGTGGGATTGTCCATCCAGTCAAAAGCCAGTACTTACACGCAAGGTCAGCTGGAAAAACTGAATCTTATGCCAGAAATCACAAGCCGACGCTGGAGATTCCTGGGTTGATTCAGTCAGCGGTGTTCAAAGCTGGGGGCTTTTCGTAAGTGTTTTGTGGAAAAAAAAAGATTTGTTTGTTTGCATCTTTCTGATCGTTTGCTTCGCCCATCCCCTAGCCCTGTTAGCTGGGAGCAAGGAACTCTCTCCTTGCGGACTGACGACTGTGGACGGAACATTGCACCTCATGCAAGACATATGCACGTTGCTCCACCAAAAATCTGATAATGTGGACAGCAGTGAAGCACGAGCAGGGAATGTCACCACCTGCACCAGCAAGAAGAGGACATGGGACGACTGTACCAGTGCAGGACCATTCGTTCCAAACCTCTTGGGCCTCCGAGCGCCGAATGACCGGTGGCAAGATTTACTGCACGCGGTCAAAGGTGGTCAGCTGCCGTTTATCTCGGTTAATTCTCCAGTGGCTTGTTTTACTGTCTCACATGTATTCCACGCAAGGTTTGTCTGAGTTACGGCATCAGCTGACGGACACAAGCTTAAACACGGTAATAATAGATGTTAACCTTTGTATTATTTTTGTCATTTTTTCCCGATTCCTCCTTCCGCAGAACATCTTGCACACTTTTGTGCATTTATGCAATTTTATTGTGGGTTGCAAAATTCAATTTTTTCCTTGTTTTCCTATAGTTGATAGGCCATGTCAACCGACTAGTCCTGATTGAACGTGCACGATTTGGAGTAGGGCTAGGGGTTGAAAAATAAAAAAGGAAATCAATCACAGTAATGAAATCTTGCCCATGCAGTGTCATGGCCTTGAGGGCTATTTTTTAAAACTTTTTTTAGCCTAAAAAATTAGAATGTAGATCGAAAAGTACATTTGACGTGGTATTAAATATGCAATTATTTACTAAATAAACAGTCGGGAATGGGTTTGAACGAAACTTAGATTTTCACAGAACTAAACATCACCTAGAAATTTCCTTGTCTATGTATTTCTTTGAGGTATTTACTTTTACGTATAACTTACGTAAAGCCCAGAAGTCGTCCTTAGATGAAAATTATATTGGGCCGACTACTTTTGTTTTAATGTCTTTGGCCTCAAGTGGAAATTTTAATGCGTTTCAACGGTGGGTCAGTGTTATTTCTCGTCTTGTGTCTCGGAAACGAAAATTTCTTGCTTCAATTTTTGTACGTGCATGGCCCCCCATACGATAGTCGCTTCATTGGGCCGTGGCCTGGCCATGCGCCCCAGACAACTTCCTTCCACCGCTGTTGCCATCCGGTGACGTAATGGTATGAGCAGACCGTGGGAATGATCGCAGAGGAAGCAACTAAAAAAATGATTAGTATACATATAGGTAATATGCAACTTATACCTTGCCCAGAGGGAATGTGTGAGTTTTATATATGAACGTGAAATTGAGGGATTTTTGTTTGCGGGTCAACCTTGTTCGACTGCAATGTGAAATGTAGACACAACTTCCGCCAAAAAGTCAAGAGAAAATATAGCAGAGCTCGTCCAATACTTGTAAAAGTTGTATAAGTGTGGTTGTATATGTTGGAGTTGCATCGTCAAGGACTCTCTTGAAAGATGTGTTAATTAAATACTCGTCGAGTTGCATAGGTGTGCGATGCATGACCGATGGGGATAAAATAGAGATCATCCAGGTGAGCCTTGCCTCAACAGAAACAACAGATGCCGTGTAAATCTTGGGCCTAGTGAGTGAGTGAGGCACATGTTCCGTCGCAATTTCACAAATGACTCTCTGTCTTACACTTTCTCGTACAAATGCCGCAAAGTAGCATCATCTGGATGATTGAAACTCTACGAAATCCACTATTTTGGGTCATAAACCCCGAAATCCACTAAAAAAAGAACTTACGAGAGATCACATCTTTGATGTGAACCTTAATGCGTTTGATGGGTCTCCGTTTGGCCGGAAACTTGGCAATACGCGGAGGCTGAGCAAAATTTTATCAGTGTTTTTTCTTTAAAGGTTAACGCCCGTGAATTCTGAATCTGACCTAGGGATACCGTGTAAATTTCAGATAATCAGAAGAAAGGAAACCAAACCAAAACTTGCCAAAGCACAAAACAACCCCAAAATGCTCCACCGCTGAACCGCGACTTGTTTCGAGAAGGTCAAAACTCGTCCTCCACTTGACGAAGTGTTGCGAACAATAATGTAGTTCGATCACGGTTTGACCGTGGTCCTGGGGGGAAAATACAAATTTGAGTCTGGGAAAAGATCTCTGTCAAGCAAAGATCGACCCACACCATTGACAAGAATATACGATAAAATCAGTGCTCTGAAACATGTAATTGCCAAGCTTTTGGTAACTGAGCACCTTCTTCAGGGCAAGCAGATTCAGTTCGGCAATTACATGTTTCAGAGCACTGATTTTATAGTATATTCTTGTCAATATTCTGATCACGGTGCTACGCAACCCTTCCATATTTCTCGATCCACATCACCTCCAGTTCCAACTCAAACCAAAAAAATGTGTATAAGTATGAAATTAGTTTATCATAATTATTGTAGCGTATTTCAGTCTTTCATGCGACCAAGCTGACGCCGCTCTTTTCTTCCTATTTTGTGTCAACGTGGTCATAAATACATTTACATGGACCGGGGGGGGGCATGAACGGGTAAGAACCCTGAAAGTCGTGACAGGCTGGCTGCGGTCCGCTTCGCTCCAGGGGACACGGTACTCAAATACCATTCCGCGTGCCTGCGTTGGCGGCTCGTGTGTGTATGGCGTTTTATTGGCTGTGTAATTGTCCACCCCCTGGCGGTTTAACGGCCCCTGATAAAAATGTCCCCACACCCTTCGCACAGAAATGATTTCCAAGTAGTGGAAGCATGTTGGAAGGGATGTTGGTAAACAGACTCAAGGTTCACTTTGTCTTTTAGAGCTGCGATTAAGTGGAATTCCCAAATGTTGTTCCCGTCTTTTTAACCTCAAGTCTTCATTTTTCAGTTAATTGTGTCACTCATGTGTTAATTTCTGTGTCTTAAGTTTCGTATTGACGAAGAAAAGACCAACACGGTATAAGGCCATCTTACTTTTATTTTCCTTTTCAAAATTGAACGTTTATAATTCATGTTGTTACTCGAAACGAAGCCAAAGCCACGACGAAGCTTATGTCACAAAGTCAGAGACCTATGTCGGCCGTAATGTTATATTTCTTAGTGTGTACTGATTTCAGTTTATGGATCAAGTGTAAAGTTAAAGCCAAACGTAGTTCAGACTAGAGGCAAGTTTGATCACGGACCAGTAGTGGTTAGTTCGTGACGTACGTAGCGCGTGACTGGGCAGTGAGGTTGAAGAGTTAACGACCCCAGTCAAACGTTGTCAGGTCATCAGACCGAAGGGGAGAAAAGGTGGCCGCAGGAAGGCAAAACTAGCTAAAATAAAAGTGAAAATGGTCGTTTACGAGTGACATACGGTTTTTCCAGCATTTTTCTCGTAACTGCAGGTCCTCTGTGCACTATGCTATTGAAAACGATTTATGGCAACCAGCGATGCGACCAACCTCGATAGGCTCCGAATAGCTGACTAAACTAGTCAAATCATTGTCGACTAGCGTGTGTTCGATCAGAGTTCGTCGAACTATGGTTAACTGGGTCCTTGATCGAACTTGCCTTCTGAAGTTATCGATCACTCGCACGGGGAAACTCAGAATAGCAAGCTTGTTTGAATTTTGATGCATAGCACCATTTTCTTGACATATCCAAACCGTCGTTTCTTGACATAACCAACATTAAAACCCAAACGCGCTTTCCGGATGCCATCAAATAGTGAAACTTGTTTTTAAATAATCGTTTTCCTTTTCTTTTTTATTCTGTTTATTTTGATTTCGTTTTGAACACAGACTGCGGAGACCAGCAGTTCTCATTGGAGTGAGTACGGGCTATGGAGCACTTGTAACGGCAACTGTAGTTACGCTATTCAGTACCGAGACAGGCGTTGTTTAAATCAAAGGTAATCTCTCTCCGACTGCCGACGTTAGTGGACTAAAACAGTATACGAAACTTTGGGTTTTGTTATCATGCTTAACGCAAATTTGGCATACCCCGCACAAAATTTAATCACATTTACAATAAATGTTTAGTTACTTATAAACAAAATGCCAGACGGCAATGAACTTAAGGCCCACAGGGATTTCTGTAAGGAGTGTTTTATTGGATCTTCAGGAAATTTTGTAATTTAACAATTTTCTTTATAAAGAAAAGCAAAAGAACAAAACGGCTGCAGATGATTCTGGCTTTTTTTTAAATAATGGATATAACCAACATAATTTTTGGATTTTAAATTTAAAAAAAGAACATGGAAAAAGTCTGAATGCTCTTTGTGCAGCAATTGCCCTGCTATTGCTTATGACCTCTGACTTTATTCTTCACTCACAGAAATGATTTCCTTGACTCGAGGTTTTGCGTGGGTTCCGCCAGGCAGTACAGAATATGCAGAACGGAGCTCACACAGGTGAAGATGACGAATGCCAAAAATATTTCAGGCGTTGGTTTTACTGTCTGTAGCTCTATGGTTTTACTCGAACGTCCGAGAAAAAGATATTATATATCATGTGAATATAATGGAGAATAAACACGTCGAAGTTAATGAACATGGCATCACTTCAAGACAACTATTTTCATCTTAGTTAATTTAAGAGGAAGCTCAGTCCAAATCCGGTGGTAAAAAGAAAAATAATGACATGGTTGATTAAAAAATTATGTTTTTTTCCTAAGCCCTGCCCAAATCCAATGGTTCTGCGATCTGAGCTGTGCACGGCGCACCGCGAGTCCAATGTCACGTGGCAGGCGTACTCGCATCCTTCAGGTAGGCTGTTTTGTTCCAATGGAAACAAATATCACATCAGGTAAAGCGTGTCAATCTTTTGCCACTTTTTCTTCCGGACGGTCTTTTCTTATTGTCCACTGAGGGCGCCCTGCTGAAAGCAAATTGTAGCGTGCGTGAGGCAGTTTGCAGACGACATTCATGACATACCGTGGCGTAGTAACTTCCTACCCGTGGGCGTATCATTCTATTTATTGTGTTTTGTTTTCTCAGAATATGAGATTTGTGTGGTGAAGTGTCCTTGGATAGTGCAAAGAAATAAAGCAATGTAGAAATAAAACCTTGTTTTCTGTTTTCCGCGTTCATTTTGTGGACTTCTAAAACAGCGGGCGAGGGCCGTCTCAAGTAAAACGAGACTAAAGTTAACATTACGGCCGTGTAAGTTTTTGGAAAATTTGATCAATGTTAGGAAGTTTTTACATGATGTTATTATTTCCATCATATTGAGTGGGTTGCTCCATTTTGTTTAAAAGTCTGCATGAAACTGGCAGGAGGCAGTGGAAGAATTTCAACTTTTTGTCAGTTTACATCCTGTACCGATGAATCAGCAAAGGTGACTCCATTCTGATTAGGCCTTCAGATTTCACATTGCAGTCTGAGAACGAAGGGAATTTGAACCTGTGCAGATAAAAATTGACTTTTGGATTTGGTAAAATTGAAGACAGACTTTTTCGAATCGTGAAATAAACTACTGCAAGTCTACAATTGCAGTTGCCCTTTCTCTTTTGTTCCAGTGGGCACTTGCCAGGTGGCTTGTTACGCACGCAAAGTCAAAGCGTCCACACGGGCTTACACAGTCTTGGACCAGGGGCTGCCAGACGGCACACCCTGCTCCAAGTACAGAGGCTGTGATTGGTGGAATCGTGTCAGCCAATCACAGGGCATCTGCCTGCAGGGGCAGTGCTTGGTGAGTGAAGAAAACTGGACCTTTTGGTGATATGTAACAGTGTAATGACCCATTAGGAAAAAAATGTGGGGAAAAAAAACCAGAAAAGAATTGTGAAGCAGACCTTAAGAGTTTTTGAGTGCCATGTACACCAACACGGTTACCTTGTTTTTAGATCCCTTTCTTTGATAAAATCATCCTTAATTTATTCCTAATTTAACCAGGATAAACTTCCCCTTGGAATTAGGTAGGGATCGAACTCCCAATCCACATGTTGGCCTGGGCGGGATTCGAACCCGGGCCGTCGAGGTGGAAGGCCAAGAAAGTACCACTGTGCCTACCTTGACAGGCCGCATCCCTTGTAAACTTGTTGGCATTGATGACACTCCAAAATTAAGTCGGTTTTATATAGAATTCTCTCCATCCCTGTATATAAAAAAAGCCCAATAGTCTAGCTGATGCTGGTCCTTAAAGTACAAATCTTAACCACACTGACATATTTATATCACATTCAGTGTACCGAGCAGTGTGTGAACAGGACTGTAGGCCCATCATTTTCTTTAAGCAAAAAAGGCAAAATGTGTCATCTTTTACTATTTATTTTTACATGTATTATTAGTTTCATTTATTTAGCTTATGAATTTACAAATTCACATGCAATATTTTTAACAACATTCTAGAGGGCGTTATGGGCCCAGTGGTGCATCTTTCTATGTTTCTACTTAATGCCATTCAGTTTGAAGAAAATGTAATATTGTGGATCAAGATAAAGCAGTATAATCGCCCTGTCAATATGCACAGTTGCCCATTGGAAATGAGTAATAAAATGGCATCCTCGTTGGCAGGATGTGGGCTGTGATGGCACCATTAATTCCACCAAGGCTCTGGACTCGTGCGGGGTGTGCGGAGGAGACGGGTCGAGCTGTCGCATCGTGTCTGGCAGATTCACAGAGACATTGCAAGGAGGTGAGTCCAAGATCAGCATCATCTCCAGTAATATATCAGGGGAGGAAGGGGAGATGAGGAAGGGGAAAGATGCCCCCCCCCGAGACTTGTTGCCAGAAAGCAGAAAAGCAGGACATACAGAAGAGATGTGAACTGTTTCTGATTGATTAGATAATTCTAGTTGTTGTTTTAAATCATGCTTTGCAGTTTCCACTGAGGTGGTTGAGATACCAGGAGGTGCTTTCAACGTCAGAGTATACGAGGTGGAGAAAAGCAGAAACCACTTGGGTATGTATGACATTAATAAGCCTCCATGTTGAATTTGCATATGTACCTGGATGTGCTGTTTAGTATGATACTCAAGTACAGTCAGTCAAACCTTTTTAATTAGAGTAACAGAATACAACGCCTTGCTTATAACAAGGAGATTTTTAAGCCCAATCCTTTTTCTTCATTGTTTACATTCCCGATAGTATAGGGTTTCTGTTATAACGAGTTAGTCTGCTAAGTCCAAAGGATCTCTTATTCATTAGGTTTGACTGTATACAGATGTCTGCTCTATTGGAATTCAACTCCAAAAACATGATGGCACATTGTCCTCATTTTTTGTCAGTAACAGAGCATCCCTGAAGATGGTTTTACTGTTTGTCTTGAAAAACTTGCAGCTATTACAGATGAGACGGGAAGGCCAGTTTTAAACAGCTTTCTTGGAATCTGGAACCCTGGTCGTTATGAGGTTGCGGGTGCCACGGCCACCTACAAGCGCTGCGGGGTCAGCCGGTTTAGTCCCGGTCATTATGAGGAGATTCTCATCCATGGAGCTACCAGTGTCAAGATCATCATATCGGTGATTTATTTCCCCCCTGTCGACTTCAGAGAGCAAAGAGTTAACGTTTCTGTTGAGAAGTGAGCAGGTTATTAAAAAACAACACTTGAAGCCAGAAAACATGTAAACACGTTCTTGCTGTCTGTGCAGAGGGTTTACATGGCTGCCATCTTGCAGGCCAGTGCTTTTGTTCCACAGGAACCTCCAAAGGAGGTTTCCCTGTGGAACAAAATTACTGCCCTGTAAGATGGCTACCATGCAAAGACTCTATACACAGGCATGGCTAACAGGTTTATAAAATGCCAAGCGTGCCTTTACATACCTCTGGCTGGTATTTCCACATTCAAATCCCCTCATGGATTTGTTTTGTTACTCACAATCAAATTTTGGGAAGTCTGTGGAGGCAGATCGCGTGTTGCTCTTGAACTTGGCCACTGTGCACTGTACATTTAATCATGACTTGTCTCAATGTCTTATTTCTTTTGTGGTTCTGTGTCTCCACTGCAGATCTTGAGTCGAGAGAAGTATACACCGGTTCATGTTGCTTACCAATATAGTCTACCGTTGCCAAGGTCTCATGGTTCTCAAACAACTGTTTCTCCTACAACATCTGTGACATTAGAGGTTACAACAGAGGTGGCAGCAGTAATAGAGTTGATGACAACTCTGGCAACTGAGGAGTCTTATTCGAGCGGTACCCCGTTTGCCAGACAAGGGCACCAGAATATGCATAATGTCATTGCCGTCAAGACACTGTCATACAGTGATGATGAAACTGAGGCTGATTCTGGATCGCAAAGTACCAGTGACCAGCTACCGTCTTTTTCCCAGGGCAGGAGCAAAACATTCTTTTTAGAGCACAGCACATCCACAGAGGTTATGAAACCTGCAGCTGTGGACAAAACAGATATGTACATGGAAATTCAGAATGAATCCAGTGGATATAAACAGAATGTGGATACACCGGACTCAGAGGATACACTTGAGAACACACTACCTGAGAACGGAAACTCAACTTCGCTCCACGAAAGACCGTCAACGCTGGCAAAACCCGCAGATATGTTTTCAGAAACTCAAGGAAATGATCCTTGGGTGGAGAATGTTGGTCCTGAGGACAAACAAGGCATTTTACCGGAGTTAGAAACTTCTGGACATCTTGATGAAAGTCGAGGACAGACTACCCTCAAGCAGACATCGCAATACATCAGCAGTGACAGCTTTGTTCCTGAGAACAGCACTCAAATCATTCCAGTCACAGCTGAGCCACCCCTTTCCCTTGATCCAGAACAGCCAGCAAACTCAACAGTGGCTAGCAGCATCCCAAGCTCTTCCCCTTCCAGTGGGCAGACAGACTCTTTAGAAAATGACCTGTTCCAGAACAGAGATGGAAACCCGTACGTAACTCGACATCAAGATGAAGGGAGGGGTTCGAGGTCGTTCTCAGAGCCGACAAATATATCAGCGACCTCTACACAAAGAACAATCACAGAAAAAGATTTGGATGACTTACCAGACTTTCCGCTTGAGCACCGGCCCAGCATGGTCGAGTCCACGGAGCTGCTATTCGGTGAGGTCCCACAGATAATGGAGCTCATCAAGCCGTCCCCTGAGAGCCTGGGACAGGCTGCCCATCCCTCAACTGCTTCAGGGGCTACGTCAATTGTCATCTCCAGAGGGGATGTACCCGAGGAAGAAAGGAGGGTGAAACCACGCTACCTGTGGGCCAGGACAGGAGTGGCTCCCTGCAGCACCACCTGCACAAGAGGTACTCCCTTCGGCCAGTTTGCTAAAGTATATACAAATGTTTTTCTGAACAACTGATTTGTACCATTCAAACTGTCAATAAACACTGAGTGTGACTGGTCCCCTGCTAATTTTGCCTAAGAAAGACAGCTCGTTAAGCATTTTTTTTAAGATGCCAAGCAGCACTTTGAGATTGGGCTGTTGTTTTAAGCACAGACGGCTCTCGTCCAAGTTTTATTTGAAGGAGTGTCATCACAAAGCCTTGGTTTATCAAGATTCTTAAAGTTGAAAAGTGTTAAAACAAAACAATTTAGAAAAAAAATTCAGCTCTGATGCCCTTTTTTTCTCTCAAGGAATGAGTCGGTCCTATGCTTACTGCACCCTTAATGGGGAACAGGTTCCAGACAACCTGTGCGACCCTGCCTCCAAGCCTGAAGTGGTGGAGAGGGAATGTGGAGGGAAGCCCTGTGAACCAAGGTGAGGAGTCTGTATAGAGACAATACACTCACTCATTGCAGCCACTGGCTAGTGGCTGCAGCCATGTCCAATAGACACATGCTTTTGTCCTATCCACAGCCAGTTGATTTAGACATGGCTTACAGCTCGATGATGGCTTTGTAAAAGTCAGCCCTTTACAAGTCCATACCGGCAAATCTACCAGAACAAACCAGCCATCTGCAGATCATCCATCCAGAAGTCTGCCATCCACAGATCTGCAATTCACAGATTTGCCATCCACAGATTTGCCATCCATAGGTTTGCCCATCCTAAGATCTGCTTTCCTCTGATCTGCCATCCACAGATCTGCCATCCAACTTGTTTTTCCACTCTCTTTTTCTGAAATGTCGAAGAATTGGACATTAATAAGCTTGAGGCTTAATTTTGAGGCTTTCCAGAATTCTTTTCTCTGTAGGATAGCATTTCAAAGTTCACAAATTTGGCACATAGGTCAGGACCCAACACCACAGCACCTTCCTGTTCTCAAACCTAGCCTCACTTTGAGCATGACATACACATGTCAAAAAGTCAAGGTGGCTACCGGATAGTCAATCTTTCATTTGACCTCCTTTTCTCTCCAGGTGGGCCGTGGGCAGGTGGAGTCAGTGCACAGTGTCCTGCGGCACGGGCGCTGTCTACCGCACTGTCCACTGCTGGCTTATGATTGCGCCGGGGCTGGATACCAGCATCAGCAACGCCTACTGCAACCAGTCCAACGTACCAGACAGCGTGGGTACCTGTACCCAGAGCCCCTGTGGACCTCAGTGGCAAATATCTGATTGGTCAGAGGTATGTACAAGACCCAAACTAACCATTCGTGGATTGGGGGCGGACACCCATTCCCCCTCAGAGGAACATAATTTTGTCATAACATATTCAGAAATGGGATATTTTTCAGGACTCTTTCATTTCCCTTCTTTCCAAAGAATGCAAGAAGCCTTGCTCCTCAGAAGCATTACACTAAGAACTGAAAGTTCTTGCAACTTGCCTACCCCCAACGGCCCCCTGCCCCCTTCCCCACCAGTGTTGTAGTTGAGACCATCACAAGACCCATTCACAAAGCCAGACACAAGGAACAGGGTGAACGAGGATAAAGGAATAGTTTTGTTGCAGACTTTTGCCCAGCTTGTGCCTTGGAGGCCTTGTGATTGTCTGAAGGGGTGTTGTGATGGTCATAAGAGGTCTTGACTACACACTGGTTTGCATGAGTGGTAACAATCCTGGTGTAGTCTTTTCCAACTCTTTTTTTTTTCGAAAAATGTTTTGATTTACAGTGTTCTGTGGCATGTGGAGAAGGGACACAGACCAGAGAGGTTCATTGCTCTGCAGAGGATGGATCCTGCAACCCGACATTGAAGCCCTCAACGACGAAACGGTGTTTTATACCAACATGCCCCAGTGAGTGGACGACCTCACGATGGAGCCAAGTAAGTCAGGCCATGTCTGAGCTCAGCTAGGTAATAGTACATGTGCCCATGGGTTGTGGAGGTAGTGACCTGGCTTCTGTAGACAGTGGCTTGTGTTGGCACATGTAGTAATGCTAGCATTAGCCTTTGATTAATGCTAAGCAAAGATGATACTCGCTTAGCAAAAGGTGGATCACCAGTCAAGATGCTTTGCATTGTACATGTCTTGCAGCTGGCTTCCAGCTCATTTTTGCTTATGTCAATTTGGTTCCTTCCACTGATTTAATAAGTTTGTAGACAGAAGTTGTATCCATGTTTAATGGATATCATGGATCCGCAAGACAAGTACTTTTTGTCCAGTTGGTGTATTGAAGCTTAATTGTTGTTTTGAGGAATAAATTTTAGGTTACAGTTTCTAGGGTTTTGAGTTTTGTGATCCCGAGTATGTTGACATGTTTTCCCTTGCTGAAGTCTTGCTTTGTTTATTTTTTCTTTTATGCCTTCCAGTGCCAGGGCCCGTGCACCATCCAACACCGTCGTGTTGACTGCGTTAATTCCAGAGGCATCATTGTCGGGGCCAACACCTGCCCAACTGACAGCAAGCCGTTGTCTCACAGGCTGTGTGGGGAGGGATGCCCTGCTCAGTGGGTTGCCCAGAGCTACGGCCCGGTGAGTAATGGGCAAGTGTCTGGCTTTCATCTATCATTTCTCCCCATTGTACACTTAATGTGTATAGCCCAATTCAAGACACCGGAAAAATAACGTCCGGAACAATTGCTTCTGTGAATACGGAAGGTCATGGATTAATATTAAACATGGATTTGTATGCATTTACGCGCTTGTGTATTACGCATATAGTGAAAAAAAGGCGAGAAAATTGGAAAAGATACCTAAAAAATCATACAGTGAAAGTCATGTTTCGTGCCGTAGGAATGTTTGATAGTTTTACATTTATTTTGCTTATTTTACTTTGAAAGGGTACTGAAAACATCAAACAGTCCTTGGATGGACTCATGCCAGAGTCAGGCCAAGCCCTCCAGACTGTTGGCCCAAACCTCAGTTTAAAACACGAGTATGACCCCGTCCAAAAGTTAACTCAAGTCCTCAAGTTAACTCAACACATGGCCAGCTGCAGTGCATTCACTTTTATGCTTGTCTGTCTTTCCCCAGTGTCTTGGAGACTGTGGATCCACTGTCCGCAGGCGGAGGGTCATCTGTGCGGCCACCAGCGCCGTCAGTGGCCGCATGCAGGTGCTGGCTAACTCGGTCTGCTCGGCCTCGCAGAGGCCCGGCACTGAGACCAGCTGTCAGCTAGTCAGCTGCCAGTCGCGGCCGACACGGAGGCGACGCCAGACCCCGCAGTGGTTAACTACACCCTGGTCTGTGGTAAGGAACATCTCCTGGTCAGTTCACTATGATCTTCTTGCCGGCAGTGAACCTCAGGCAACATATCTGCAATTCCAGCTGCCATACCATAAAATAGCCTTTCCCATGTGCTGTATCCCAATCCACCGCAGGAAACATTGAACGTCAGACAGCATACCCTCAAACACTGCTGCATTACCGTTAGACTATGCAAGGCTCATCTTGCTCCACCTTAGTGGGCAGTGAACCTCAGACAATGCGTCTGCAAGTCTCCAGCTAGCTTTGCCATTAGATTTTCTTTCCCATGTGCGCCATCCTGATCCACCCCTCCTTAGTCTACCTGTCCCACCTTTCAACAATCTTTTCTTTACATTCCACCAATTCCACTCCTCCACAGTGCTCAGTGACCTGTGGCAACGGCCGGCGAACCAGACAGGTCACCTGTAACCGCAAGCGCAACCAGTCCCATCTGAACTGTAACAAGGACAAGGAGCCCGACAGCTGGGAGCCCTGTGCCATGGGTGACTGCCCCACTGTCAATCCAGGTGAGCCCCTCCTTCCCTTGATCACCCAATTTGTTTCCAACTTGTTGCAGACCAGTAAACACAGTGAAAAGGTCAGCCTCATAGGGAAGGCTTGATGGGAGTCCAAACGGAACTTGTGCGAAAGGGCGTGGATTCTTCTAGGTTAGTAGCAACTGTTGTCCACAAGGGGCATGCTTAACATATAGAGCAATCAATAAACATGAATCGTACAAAAGACTTTGGGTGAACTTTGGTTTAAGGAATTGCTTGGTCAGTGGTTCCATGAAAACTGATACAGAACAAACAGGGTGAAAATCCTTCCCAAAGTAGACCTCCAATGGGGGGGGGGTAGATCCTCCCCAAAGTAGACCTCCAATGGGGGGTAGATCCTCCCCAAAGTAGACCTCCAATAGGGGGGTAGATCCTCCCCAAAGTAGACCTCCAATGGGGGGGTAGATCCTCCCCAAAGTAGACCTCCAATGGGGGGGAGGGAGATCCTCCCCAAAGTAGACCTCCAATGGGGGGGGGTAGATCCTCCCCAAAGTAGACCTCCAATGGGGGGGGTAGATCCTCCCCAAAGTAGACCTCCAATGGGGGGGTAGATCCTCCCCAAAGTAGACCTCCAATGGGGGGGAGGGAGATCCTCCCCAAAGCAGACCTCCAATGGGGGGGGGGTAGATCCTCCCCAAAGTAGACCTCCAATGGGGGGGGGGGTAGATCCTCCCCAAAGTAGACCTCCAATGGGGGGGAGGGAGATCCTCCCCAAAGCAGACCTCCAATGGGGGGGTAGATCCTCCCCAAAGTAGACCTCCAATGGGGGGGGGGTAGATCCTCCCCAAAGTAGACCTCCAATGGGGGGGGGGGTAGATCCTCCCCAAAGTAGACCTCCAATGGGGGGGGGGGAGATCCTCCCCAAAGTAGACCTCCAATGGGGGGGGTAGATCCTCCCCAAAGTAGACCTCCAATGGGGGGGGTAGATTCTCCCCAAAGTAGACCTCCAATGGGGGGGTAGATCCTCCCCAAAGTAGACCTCCAATGGGGAGGGTAGATTCTCCCCAAAGTAGACCTCCAATGGGGGGGGGGTAGATCCTCCCCAAAGTAGACCTCCAATGGGGGGGGAGATCCTCCCCAAAGTAGACCTCCAATGGGGGGGGGGGAGATCCTCCCAAAGTAGACCTCCAATGGGGGGGGGGGTAGATTCTCCCCAAAGTAGACCTCCAATGGGGGGGGGTAGATCCTCCCCAAAGTAGACCTCCAATGAGGAGGGGGGTAGATCCTCCCCAAAGTAGACCTCCAATAGGGGGGGAGATCCTCCCCAAAGTAGACCTCCAATGGGGGGGGGGGTAGATCCTCCCTAAAGTAGACCTCCAATGGGGGGGTAGATCCTCCCCAAAGTAGACCTCCAATGGGGAGGGAGATCCTCCCCAAAGTAGACCTCCAATGGGGGGGGGTAGATCCTCCCCAAAGTAGACCTCCAATGGGGGGGGGGTAGATCCTCCCCAAAGTAGACCTCCAATGGGGGGGGGGGTAGATCCTCCCCAAAGTAGACCTCCAATGGGGGGAGGGAGATCCTCCCCAAAGTAGACCTCCAATGGGGGGGGGTAGATCCTCCCCAAAGTAGACCTCCAATGGGGGGGGGGAGATCCTCCCCAAAGTAGACCTCCAATGGGGGGATAGATCCTCCCCAAAGTAGACCTCCAATGGGGGGGGGTAGATCCTCCCCAAAGTAGACCTCCAATAGGGGGGGAGATCCTCCCCAAAGCAGACCTCCAATGGGGGGGGGGTAGATCCTCCCCAAAGTAGACCTCCAATGGGGGGGGGAGATCCTCCCCAAAGTAGACCTCCAATGGGGGGGGGTAGATCCTCCCCAAAGTAGACCTCCAATAGGGGGGGGAAATCCTCCCCAAAGTAGACCTCCAATGGGGAGGGGGGTAGATCCTCCCCAAAGTAGACCTCCAATGGGGAGGGGGGTAGATCCTCCCCAAAGTAGACCTCCAATAGGAGGGGGGAGATCCTCCCCAAAGTAGACCTCCAATGGGGGGGAGATTAGTTCTGACCCCATACACCTCTCCTAGCTTCACCCATATTCGCATTTCCAAAAACTGGTAACAGTGAATATCCCTCTCACTCCAAGGTAGTAACAAGACACGTCTCAGATCAAAGCCTGATTGACCATCTTTCACTTGTGCACAGTTATTAACAGACATCCAGGGATGTCCAGTTTATACAGGTATTTTCCTGTATGGTGCCCTCTTGTGGTGAAAGGTGTGCAGTCTCACTGACTTTGGAGGCTGCACTTATACCCGTACCTCCTTCAAAAATTAAGTCTTAGTTCTGTGCTTATTAAGTTCTACCGTAATTGCTTTTTTGCATTTATTTTCTATGAAGTTTTTGAAGAAGTTCAACTCCTTAGCTTCAATTTTTTTGCCTTTGTGGTGCAACATAGAAGCTTGAAAACATCTAAGCAAACTTTTTCTGTCCAGATCCTGAATCCTTTGAAATCTTTCAGGAGGTTTCGTAGGATTTGGTAGGATTGAGGAAGGCAGAACCCAGAGATTACCATGGCTGTGTCTGAATTACTTAGCTGCATCCTGAAAGTACAAGTACGTACGAGTCTATGGTACTGGCTACAGCCTCTCTGAATGGAGTCGTGTGCAGTTTCTGCAGCTGAGTAATTTTGACGACAAGCTTCTTAAACAAGACATAATGACACCCCTCGAAAGTTAAACTTCAAAGACTATGATACTGAATTCTTGCAAAGTGAAAGGATTCAGGAGAACTTATTTAAGTTACTAGCAGAATGTATTAGGATAGTTGGGGTCAAATGACTATCTCAACAGTACTTATTTATCGCCATTCTATTACAGCATGTTCAGACAGCCCCAAAGCCGACTGCAACCTGATCCGCCGAGCCAACCTGTGCCGCTACGACAGCTACAGACGATCCTGCTGCCTCTCCTGCAGTCCATGAAGAGAAGCCAGATTTTTAAAGTTTTGTAAAAAGAACACTGTAATTTTATGTAAACTCATTTTAATTTTATTATGGTGATGGTAAACGGTATTTATGTAGTGCTTATGACAGGAGTACCGGTAATTATTTTTTTACAAATGAGTTGCTGATTCTGCTCGTAGAATGTTTCCGTACTTCACTCCAAGTATACTCAGTTAAGAACAAGCTAACTCAAGAAACAGAATATTACTGGAAATAGTGACACAGCGGTTGAAATTTCCAAGAGTTTTCACATTTCATGTCTATGCCTTTAGACACATTCAAGATTACGTTTTCTGGTGTAGTTTGCACAACTGTCCCATTTGTCCTAATTAAATTTCTACAAGTTTGAACAACTGGCAGATGTAGTTATAGGCTTTGCTAGGATTTTGTCCGAGTTGGCAGGACTTCATTTTCTTAGTTGAGGGAGGGGGAGGGGAGAGATGAAGAAAACTTTCATCAGCACCAAACAGAGGAGCCATTAACAGTGAGAGGGGGTCAACTCCAAGGTCATTTGAAAAGAATTGGTGGTTTTTATTCCCTTTTTCTTTTCTCTCGCTTTCTCTGCTTTTCCCCTTTTTAAATTTTCCTTTTTTTTCCAGAAGTGGGCAATTTGCCCCACCCCCCTCCTGATTCCAACATGGCCAAGTCTTTATGAATGTTTAGCCTAACATCCTCAAGCATTGTAGCTATCGGAACTTTTCAAGATCTTCCAAAATCAATCCCCTTGTAAAGTGATGATGAGTGACCTCCATCATCCTCAGTCTTGTAAAATCCTCTCAACTTCCTGGTGGATTTGAAGGACCTTGGAGTGCAAGGGTCAGATTTCTTAACTCACAGTACCGCTGTGGGATAAACTACTTGCTCAGACTTAAATCGAGATAAAAAATTAGAACAGGTGTGTCCCGAATCTGAAACTTAGTGCATGAGGTAAAAATAGATCCGTTAAAAAAAAACCTGTTGTAAAAACACTGTATCAAAAAATTCCCCTGAAGCTGGGCTGTGTTTTTCCATGTCCACATTATACCATTCTGTGATGTACATTGATGGTTAGCCCCTCTAGTGTGGCACGGACTCTCACTCCCGATCTAAGGATGTATCGGGAGAGTCCGTGCCACACTAGTGGGGCTAATTTATGGTCATCTACCCTTACCTTTAGGGTGTGTGAAAAACTTGTGTGTGAAAAAATTGGAGGAACTGCATCTGCCGGGGTTAAGAAACACTGGCTTCACATCTGTTAAACAGTAACTCCCAGGTCGTGTAAAAAAAAAATAAAAAAATTGGGTGACTGAGGGTTTGTGTTTAAAAACACAGGATGTGCCTCATGGCGGTGTGAAAAATCATATTGAAATAGGGAGATGAGGTTCTTAGGGTTGGGAAACATAGGATGTGCCACTACAGTGTACAAAATCTTAATTATTGAAAGAGGATGTACACTGTGGTGTGTGAAAAATTATTGAAATTGAAAGGCTGGATGTTGATGGAGTTAAAAACATGCTATGATGTAGGTGCTTAAAATAGAAATATCACATTTCCTCCACATATCTCTCCTCAAATCATTATTTTGTGATAACGTTTTTTAATCTGCAGGATGTGATACTGATGTACCTAACAGTTTCAAATTCTCTCTGCATGATTTTCCCAAAGCCAGTGTAAGTCAGAAATGCAACAGCACGCGGATAACATCATCATCTCCACAGTGCCCCTTGGCCCCGCGAGCCCCCCATAATCGAATCATTTCTGCTAATTATCAGGAGCACAACACGGCCGGCCGTGGGCAGCCAGGCTCAAAATAAGCCCAAACCGAAGACAGTCTCTTGTGCCATGGAGCCGGGCGAAAATTAAGTTTGAAGATTTTATGCGAGATAAGAATGATTCGATATAGCCATCCGCCCACGAGAGCCACAAAATGTTCAGGAAATTGGGTGGAGAAAATGGAGTATCGCAGTGTGTGTGATAGACAAAATGACATGTCAGCCTTGCTACACCACAATCCCGC
This sequence comes from Acanthaster planci, assembly GCF_054643075.1. Classification (NCBI taxonomy): domain Eukaryota; kingdom Metazoa; phylum Echinodermata; class Asteroidea; order Valvatida; family Acanthasteridae; genus Acanthaster; species Acanthaster planci. The sequence continues at coordinate 2,202,880 of NC_141787.1, forward strand.
AAAATGATCACGAAAATACCCATTTGATCTTTGTGGGAATACCAGTGATGAAACTGATATGTTACCCACCAGTTTCGGTAACATTTTCGAGACACATTGACAGCCTAATTTGAAAATAACCATAAACTGAAATTAGGAAAAAAGTAGATCCAACGGGATTTGAATTTGTGCGCCTTGTCACCAGTTTGTTCCTTGTATTTTTTGCAGAATGTCAGCTTCAGTGTCGTTCATTTGTAGTTAATCTTGAACAGTGACTTGTTTAATTCACAAGTGTTTCAATCTGTCTCTCGAATTTCATATGATTTTAAAATCTTTCCTATGTGTTTGCCAATTTCAGGAGATTTCATCAACATCTCAGTCTATTTCGTTGTCACAATTGTCCAGTTTCATTCCATGAACTCTCTGGATATATCCAAGGTTAATGTTTATTTCCTTCAGCCACCTGCATTATTACTGCATCAATTGACATTTGGACTCAAGCGTGGGGAGAGTTAATGCAGAAACCAACCTGTAAATTCTTCCATTTCCTTGTGAAAGACCAAAGTAAACAAGTAAGTGGTAAATCATTGATTGAGTATGCGTAGTTGCCACATTAACAGTGTTACAGTTTTAGATTAATGTGTGACCAGTGTAAGAATATGGATTTGATATTGTACCGTGTTTAATATTAAAACGCTTCAAGTTGAATATGGACTATTTTTGAATGACACTTGACTCAGTTTTTCGTCTGTCTGTTGATGACATCGCATTTTGATGGTTGAAGCGCCCTCTGCTATTATTTGTTAAGCAATGACAGGCAAGGAAGGAAACATTTGCCAGGGAAAATAGTAGACTTGTTACATGCCTGGGATTTTTCTTAGATTAATGATATTTAAAAACCAGTTTTAAAGTTACAATTTTAATATCAAAATATCAAATCAGTTGTTTTTCCACAAATCGGAAAATTATGGACGACAGGAAGCCGTCGATTTCCACCAAAATAAACATGCTCTCGTTTGTATTTTACACTCTTACCTTTAAGTACAGTGGCGTTTTTAGAAAAATAAAATAATGAATTTTGTTCCCCAATCCAAGACATGGATACTTCAGTGTAACCACGGAGCTCAGAGCCCCTACAGGCTCATGAGGCAGGACCCCGCCTTGAGTGCAACCGGAATGGATAACGAGGAAGAAGACACTCGTGAAACAACAGACACACAAGAGCCTCATTATGCAATTGCGGACATCCAGGGAATGATTTAATGCGATCATTTACTCCCCATTAGACACAGTGACAGTGTGATGTGACACGTCGTGCCACGATAAGCTAAGTGCACTTTAAAAATGTCAAGACAGAGACCGTGTGGAGTTGACTGCAAACATTTCAGAATTTACTACTACACAAGCGAGACAACGAGATTGTGACTTGGATCAAGAGAGATGGTTAACATAAAACCACTCTCACCCGTAAACGAAGTTAGAATCACAAGCAGAAATTGACATCGGCTATACTCCAAATTGCAAGTGCATATGTTAAAAGACAACGGATTAACGACTATACCTCATAGACGTCGGTTTGGCAAGACAAACTGGGGATCTCATATAAATGTAAATTTTTTTGGGGGGGTGCTTGCGTCATGATTTTGACCGGGAAGGGAAAAACAAAGCTTTTGCTTTTGTGTTGCGTTGTGAGAACCGGACTACACCAAGCACACTTCAACCTTATTCCTCTTCCACACATCTACTTTACTTATTATGATCAAATTGTGAAGTAATCGGCATCTTCCCGGGGGAAATAATACTCGATAAAGGCTTGAACCTGTAGTTTACTCTACATTAGCTTAAAACCACACACACACATCACACAGGCACACCTACAAAAATTGAAACCGGTCACTGCTCCGAACATGTCACTGTCTATATGGCATGATTTGCCTTCGACCAAAATTCGTATAGAAATGAAAAAAAAAAGAAAGAAGAAGAAGAAGAAAAAGAATCTTCAGTCGATGTCTCAAGAAGTGGTACAAAAAATTCCTCAAAGTACGGCATGCCTGGAAATGCTGGAAAGCATGTAATGACACTCGCGTTTCACAGTTCTAATAGGCCTATACAAGCACATCTTCCCACTCAAATCGTGAAATGCTGCATGTTGAAAACTGACCAATTGCAAAACAGTCGTTCAGCAGCAATGCAAGCAAGCGATTAATATTAAACAATAAGCTAAAACGCAAGCACCACCTCATGAAATTTCTCATGCACATGCGAGTGAACGCCACAAATTCAAAGATTAGACAAGCGAGTGAAATATTGAAGTTCGTTGTAGGACGAAGCCATTTTTCATTATTACCAACACTGCTACCCATTCCTACTTACTTTATATACACGCATATGCACTTTAAGAAACAGAAAATGATTCGAAGATTGTCAGAGGAAAATAGCAACCATTCTTGAAGTAAACAAGATACATTTATCATACCACACAACGTTTCTAATTGTTAATTGATTCATATCACGTAAGTCAGTGGCGGCAAATCCTGCATATAGTGTACATGTACATTGGTAGTCTAGGCCCAGCCAGTATCGATTCCTTTCTCGAGTTGAATAACCAAAATCTTACATAGCGCGAGGTCTTTTATCTCGACGATCACCGACGGCGCATCGAGAGAAAAGGAAGAAAAAAAATGGGTACTTCTATTTTATCAAGATTTTTCCCCCTTTTCAATAATTTATCAGATTGCCTTGAGTTGAGGAGAGGTTTGTGTTGCCATGGTTACCAGCTTATAATAATTCATTATGCAGGCCTACGTTGCCATAGGCATTGCCATGCATTCACATGTCATCCATTAATTTGGTATCCATCCTATCGTGTGCAAGTTAATTATTTCATTGTTTATTGATTAGTTGCCACCACATAGAATCACGCAATGTTTTCGAAATGTCTGATGAAGTAAAAATGATAAAAATACAAATTTATAACGTATGGATCCAGCTGATACACTATTGTACGCTTAAACTGATATATATTTTGGATACACAAAACTCAAAACTTATACCCTCTGCAGATGTTAATAAAAGAAATTAGCAATGTAAAACTGGACAGTAAGACGTTAAAATACCAAATTTCAAATATTATCTTATAATATTAAATTATTAGTATTTGATACAAGTATTTGATAAAAGCAGGAATGCCAAACTCTAGCTTTGTAGGTCAGCTTCAAAACAGAGCTGAAAAAACCCACTACTCCCTTATTAGTCAGCGAATTTCAAACGTTACATTTTGCATTTTAAGACTACATCAAGCATACAAAACCGAAGAAAGTAGTAGTAATAGGCAAGTGTTGGCGACAAATCTTTGAAATAAATAAACTGTACATTTAAAATTTAACAAAGATAAAATAGATCACTGAACCAAAATGTACAAAATCTAATTGAATATACAAATTGAAATATGAGTGTGATTGAATTAAACCAGTAGCACTTTTGTTGCATGAGTGGGCAAAGAAACCAAATCACAACGCCAGCGACAAAGTGCCAGTCCAACAGATATAAGTTTCTCTTGGAAACGCTCGGGGTTAGAAAATAGTTACGACCATGTTACTTTAAGAAAAACTGTAAAACCCTGCTCAAATATTTGGCTTGTTTGCATGCACACAAATCTACACAATCAACCATACGCTGAAACTGTCGGATTAAAAATATTCAATTAAGAAATTATGGCGAAAGTTAATGCTAAAAAAACTCTTTTGAATCTTTCGTTAGGATACAAGAGTTGAAGTTTACAAATACATGTAGTTCCACTTCATCTTGTGATTTAGTCCGACATTTTCAAGAAGAATCTGCCAAATTGTTTGGTCATTAAAAGTATAGAAATTAAAATATGCAACACAAATAATTAATATCTGCATTGACCATTTAGTTTCACTTGATTTTTTTTCTGATTTTTTTCTTTCGTTTAGGTGACATTAAGGGGGGGAACCCACTCAGTGACTGTAATTCCGTAAATGGAATACAATTGAAGTTGTGTATCGTGTATAGAAAACGATAATACCACAGCCAATTTAAGTAATTTCGATTACTCTCTAACTGGATACCTTGACTTGCTTAATTAACCCTCTTTATTAAAAGGAAATTGATTTCAAAACTGTTCTCATTTGAACCCTAAAATGATAAACAAGAGATATTTACACGACATTGCTTAACAACAAGTAAAACTTGCGACGTCGTGAAAAAAATTAAGATAGAATTTGCCATGACAAAAAAGAGGTGCCTTTGCCCAAACGGTCCTTCAGGACCACCGTAGGCTCTACACTTCAGTACTGTGAAAGAATGAAATCGGTTGGCATCTTTCACGTGGCAAAAAATGCCGTAAGGTATTCCTTCGAGATTAAAAAAAAATAAAAAAACAGAGGCGCAGACCCAGTCCCATCCGAAGAGAGGGGACGTACTGAGCATTCCTCGTTAAAGGTAAGTGTCAATTGAAGGAGTTTGTGCCTGCCAAAGTGCTGGTTCGGGGCTTAAATTTGAAAATTACATTATCCTTTTTCCCAAAACAAAAGTACATCACGTAGGAACACAGGTAAGGAGAACATATTTCACTTCAATCAACACTCCATTAACTACAACTACATGCCTACCACACTCACAAGCCACTGCATACAAGACTCAGTATGGTCAATCCAAGCTTGCATTTGAACAAAACAGTACTAACAAAAATACAAAAACAGAGCCCTTCTTTTCTCATAAATGCACTTCAGAACCTTGCTACACCTCATGACTCAAAACAGCTGCTTCCATAGACCGTCACTGAACACCTGTTCCTTTTGTTACGCAAATGATATGCATACCATAGGCCCGGTATAGGTGGGTCTGCAAAGTCAACAGAGGCACTTTGGACCAATGAGAAGCCGTCTCGCTCGTGACCCAAAACTCGCTACTGAACAGTGCTAGCAACGCCTTGACATACGGTTGGATCAAACAAGTCTGACGCCATTTTTTGAGTTTCGGTACTTCAGGCTTACCGAAGGTTCGCCCTCACGCATACGTTCAAGAAGTGCATGGAATAATATGGTAAGTTTTAGTAGTTTTCAAGTATCAACCACAATTGCAGTATGGATAGAAAGCCCCAGTGACAGAGGTACAGAGGCGACAGCAGTGATCTTAGAATCAAATTAAAGGCCAACATCTTCCGACATTTTACTTGTGTTCATCCTCGGAATATGTCTAAGTCACGAATGTTTACCCTTGTCAGCTTGCATAGACAGTGACCACAAAGTTCACTATGAACAGTTTACTGCGCCAACGACCGAAAATGCTCACAGCTAATGGTACCCAAGATTGCTGTTAAAGTACATTTTCAAATCTAAGGCCACTCTTGCGTCCTCTGTGTTACCATGGCAACGATGATTTAAGAGTTTTTAAAGACAGAGATAGTGTTACAACTGCGAAGTCGCCCAGGTTTTGACTCAGATAGATTTTTTCCTTTCTTCTCCTCAACTGAATCAGTCACATTTGCCCATCGTAAAGATGTTAAGAAGAAGAAGAAAAGACAAAAAAGAAATTAAAATTCTACCCATACAAAACATCCTTTTGAGAAATTTAGGAATACCTGTACCTCTTTCTGGAAATATCGGAAAATCGTGTAAATCTATAGGCCATAAACCCTTAGAATAACTCAGTCCCAAATGGCCCAGTCCTTAGAAACGCTTCAGCAAATCTCACGACCATTATTGGAAGTTTCCGCAAGGTGAAACTTCCGCGAAATCGGTAAGTGACTGTGTGCTTTGCAGTCCCATGAACGGTATAGGAAACATTCTCGACGACCAGTTGCAGAAAAAAAGGTCCGCATCCCTCCAGAGAATACTCAGAACGAAGAAGGATACTCTCTCAGTGTTCATCCGATGTTTTACCGGCTTTGTTATATGCCCCTCGCTCTGCCCTGAAGGGCAGGAAAATCCTCTCGTTGGGATGTGGCAGGCAGCCTGATCCAAGGATGACTTCCTTTAATCTTGGAAATCGGGGGACGCTTGCTTCCAAGCAGCCAGTGGCGAGGCTATGTCTGTGAAACACGGCCACACGAAGAATCCTGATAATTATGCAAAATATGGAACAATCAGCGTTGTATTTCTGAAAAAAAAATCATGAAATACGTATGTACGTGTTGAAATTTGCTCATGCAAATCTGAAGACATAAGAGTTATTATCAACAAACATATCTCCTCTAGTTGAAATTATTTCTTGAAAGGATGGAAGAAATTTTGTGCAATAACCATATTACAGTGTGCACAACGGCGATCGCTGTTCATCGACGCCAACGCCTCTTTTTTACTTCGAGAAGGCATTTTTACAGCTTGATTCGGAAATTGCATCAACTGAGCCGGGTTCAGTAATGCAAGCACAGTGAAATGTACACATTTTGTAATACTGCAATTTGAAACTCGATATTTGTGATTTCCTTAGTAATCTTATATGGTCATTAAGGGTGTGTCATCATCAGCACTTTGACTGGTATGGAAACAATCAGCTGAACGCTTCGAGAACGATTGTGACATTTCAGGTAAAGGAAATCAATCGATCCATAACAGCGATCCAAGGTGGCCTTGCGATCCACTGGTGTTCATCACATGGAATGAGATATCCATACTTAATCGCAGCTGTCGCATAGATATTATTTGATATGCAGAATTTGTTTACGCAGACGTACTGGCTGCAAGCCAGCTGTGGTCGTGATTGTAATCTGAACGGGGGTTTCGACAGGCCTGCGATTCATTTGCATAATCGATGGGGGGAAATTCATTTTAGATGTGAGAACAATTGATATGATTTATTATTTTTGTGTGGAAAAATCTGGACAGACTCTGATTAAAGGGGGCGTGGCCAATTCATGTTTTAATTCAATGATCATGAAATGAATTGGTATGTCACTGAAAAAAGCTTATTTTACTGTTTAAATTTAAAATATTCTTCCGCAGTCATTGTCATTCCATTGGAAAAACAAAAACAAAAACTCAGCAAAGACCCAGTCCTTTGAAGGGTGTGGTTGTGTTGTTTTTAGATCAGGTCGACACGGCTAGTTTTTATTTTTATTATTTCATTACATGACTCACTGTGTTTGTGATCCTATGAAAAAATATATAACCTAAACATTGTCTTGGTTGGTTATTTAATACGGGCGATTCACAACAGCGCGCCACCAAGAGTTTGCAACACGTTGGCCAATCATAACGCTCGAAATTTGTCGACCCTTTCCAAATGCGCATTGGGTCGACAAATTTCGCGCACTGTGATTGGCTAACGCGTTGCAAACTCTTGGTGGTGCACCATTTTGAAACGACTGTAGTGGCTAAGTACATGTACGTTGAACAAACTTGTGTTTTGATATCAAAATGGCATTAACTTAATTAATTTGAATTGGGAAGAGTCCCACCAACTAAACGGAAATCACTTGACTCATCCCACGACACAGTAAAAAACACTGATAGCCTGCAAGCGTACTTTACTACATGGTGTTTATAGTTTGCAAAGCAAGGCCATAAAATTAAGATCATAAAACAAGTCAATTATCGTCCTCGCAAATAAAATGGGACTCCTTTCTGTCGAGTCCTTAGCAACTCTATCACACCGTTATTGATTCAAGGGGTCCGCGTTGCTTGAGATTCACTATAAGCTTTTATTTGCCCTGCAAACTGGACTTTGGGCGGTTGTGATACCGCACTTTTTAATAGGGGTTGACACCAGCGTTATCGAGGAAACATTGATATTTTGGTGATCGTATATGAACAACAGGCAAGATATAGCACTATATTAGCAGGTTCATAATTGTGTGTGTATTCGGATTGGTCTGATACGCGAAATTGTCGAGACAACCCTCTTTGGTGTACTTTTGAAATGTCTAACGAAAAAACTTAGTGAGCAGTGGTGGTCTGTCTTTGGATTTTTGGATTTCTTTGTTATAAAAACTTTAATAAGACATAACTAAACACAATACAACCATTTGTTTCGTTTCCGTTCACCAAAAATCGCAATGGAATCATTCAGAATAACACTCATATAAGATGCAAGTCTCCATACAAATACTCGTTAAATATTTTCTCGAATGAAAAGATTAATCATTGTAGTGTTATAAATAAATTCAAATTCAATTTATTTTTTAACACATTTTGAAGTGTCATTGCATTCACACCGTCGATTCGGTGTAGCTAAAGTTAAACTTGACTCTTCCTCGAATGCAAAATTTTCTTTGTCCTTAAAACTGATAATTGCGGTATTTACCACTTATAGAGTTCAGTCAATTTAAAAGCCATCAATTTTCACCTTGAGCTCAAACCACACGTTAAGATTACTCACATTAAATTTTCATCGTCAAGGTTGAGTGTTCTAACTTTAAAAACTCATTATGTTTTAAACATTGAAATTCAAATCTCAAGTCTTCGAATATATTTTTTATACATTCATTTAGCAACTAAACAAATGGAAAAGGATGTGTCGTCCGTTTCTGCTAGTGCCATGTAAATAATGGATCAAACCATGTCAGATACATGTGAAACCCAATTCAACAAAATCCAATTAAAATGTAAACAATTTTTTCCACTTTTTACTCCATCAGAGATTGAGATTTCTATCACTGGATCATAGTTTCTTTAGGCGATTGAAATGAAACACGAGCCAGTCCGAGTCCGGTCCAAGTGGCAGTAGGTAGCAAGCAAATTTAGGTTGCTTTCATTTTGTCCCCGCGTACACGTTCCTGTCAAAAGGCACCTTGTTTGTCGGTTTAAGTTAACAAAAGGTTCAGATTTCTCATCCATGTTTGTGTAATACTAAAGCAGTATGCATCGTGATGAAAGGCAAGAGGGAAATTCTACCCCGACGCGAGGCCGACTGGTTAATGGCTGACAATTACATAACAACAATATTCCTTGCCTTGGGCCTCTTGTGCGAATTATTTTCCCCATTTTTATGGTCCACCGCGATTTGAAATTAACTTGAAATGATGAAGATATTGTCACCAAGGATTATTTTCCCAAGGTGAACGACAGTGCAGGATGAAAACAAGACTACAGCAAGTAGATGAAAATTAGACAAGATGTGGAAATACGCGCAGGCTTCGCTTTTCTCATTCATCGACTCTAGTACAGGTATTGAAAAATAAAGGGAGGAGGTTTAAAGTGAATAATGGCGACATTGTAATGTATGAGGATGACGGTAATGATCTGGTGTTGTCATGACAACCATAGCGAATTTGCCGACAGTGTATGAGCAGTATCCTCCTTTTTCTTCCTTGTGCCATTGTTAAAATTCGGTTATTTAATGTGCATGTATTGTTTCAATGATGTTTTAAAAAGCGTTTGGCATGTTGCCAATTTATCTCTTAATTTTTAACTGCTGTTTGCGTATACAAAATCACTTTAGTGTGTACTGGGCTAGATTGTTGCCATCACAAACCGTTTAATCCGGTAAAAAAGAGAAATACTCGTTGTGAACAACAGGTTCTGAAGTTCAGTCAATTAATTAGCCGATTTCGCACAGTCGAAATGACAGGTGCGCGCTAGATCAAACACGAAACCTGGCAGTCGTCGAGGGGAGGGCTTTAAACGCCTCGTGCTAAATTGCGTTGTGTCAAAGGTTGGTTCGCGTAAATATTGCTAGAAAGGTTTATACTTGGCACCCACTGCGTAAATCGGTTAAAATAAGCCGGTGTTTATGAACACTTTACAGCATTAAGAAACATCCACACTAAATTGCATTTTTGCTGAAGTGGATGCACCAGACTTATTGCATATTACGCCTTTGTGTGGTGCAGTAAATTGTTCAAATATTTGAATGTGGTGCAGTTTTTTTCGTGATGGGCAAATATCTGCTCAAGCTTTCGAATTCATTGGTTTCTCAAACACGCACACGTAGAGTAGATCTAAAACACATAAACTGTACGTGATGTGGCAGCAGAAAACTGAAGTCGTGAAAGTAATATGGGACTTATGAGATGCCAAAGGGTACTTAAACATTGAACTGAAATGTACATATTGACTGCACATGAAAGGTTTTACCCCGACCGGATATTGCATTCTGTTAAAAAACAGAATTCTGAACATAAGTGTTTGAAATTATGTACTTCTAGCAACATCTTTGACTTTAAAAATATATATACAAGTATTACCCGCTCAAATAATCTGTTTCTGAAAATTATATACCAAAATAAATCCGTAGTTTGCTGAACGTCAGTGCAAAAATGTTTTCTTTTTCTCTTTGGTCAGGTTCTGACTATGCTTGAAAAAATGCAAAAGGCACTTACATGTAGGCGATGATGAAAATTTTCCTCACAACTAACTGCAAGTTGGAACAGTTTGTTCGTGAGCAAATTTGATTGTTTGTAGTATCCACATTCCCTCACGTAAAACCTTCCCCTCCCGTCGTTCTTCGAGGATAGCTCTCCGGATTAACGATCACTCTTCCTCTGAGATGAATAAAGCAAACTTCCCCCGTTTCCATGGCAACAGTTTATCAGGGCAGTACAAGTGTTTTGCATTTTTTCTCGTAGTGTAGTCACAAAGTGCAGGTATCTATGATACAGTAGTAGACCTCGCCCACCGGCAGAACATTCTCCATTAATACAGAATAAAACATTTTGACACGTTCATTGCAGGACGCTCGATGCTGAAACTATGCAAAGGAAAGTGCTGCATATTTAAAATTAAAGTTTAGAGCAGGCGACGGAGCCATTTCCTCAACAGTTGAACAGTCAGCTTTGTGTGGATTTAGGTTCATTAAAAATCCACAAGAGGCTGGTGTTTAATCAGTTTCAAATTCACACAGTAAATAGATGTGAAATTCGATTATGCATGAACAGATTCGATGTTGCCGAAAACTTTGCATCGACTACAAGCTATTTTTTCAATTTTGAACGATGCAGTTCAAAGGGATTCATATTGGACCAAAAGCGTGAAAAGGCATTATCAGAGGTCAGTTACCACCATTCCGGCGACATTTTCAAGTTTTTCAAGTTCTGCATCCAGGTCAATGTCTTCAAGGAGTTCCGGGTTGTTGATCCATCCCAAATCGTCTGGTTCTGCCTCTGGCATCAGCACACACATAAACCGCTTCCCTGTCTGCTCGTCCAAGGGATAAATGGTTGTGGGGGTAAAATGCTCGTGGTTTTCGACCCAACGGCAGAGCCTGTCGTAGATCTCTGGATGCTGGTGTCGCAGGTTCACTCCACGCTGCCGCAACTGCCGCTGAATATGCACTAAGCACACTTGCCTGGATTTCCTGTTGAGTTCCCTGTCTCCTTGCGAGCCGGACGGGGAGGTAATGATGAGTGTGTCGGGGATTGGATCCGGATTTGTCGAGGAAGGATCCGCATGTGGCGGCACCAGACTGAGCTTGGCGCATTTTTTGACGGCAGTGTCCGTCCGTCTTGGCCTGTTGCCTCGATGTTCCTCTGTGTTCGCCATGATGGCAACATTCAACACAAACTTTCTGTCGGGATCGTAAGTGTGACACATCTCCAACAGATACTTCATGTGGTCACCGAAGAGATCTGAGGTTTCCAGCTCGCGGACGGTGGAGTACGTCGGTGCGCTAGGCAAAGCGTCAAACCCTCTCTCGGTGTAGTTCTCTGCGGATTCCGTATCAGGAAAGATGAGCAGAATTGCCCCACGTCCGCGTGAGAGGTAGCCTGTGCGCGCAACGCGCGTCAGGTCTGACTGAAGCTGCCCGTTGTACCTACTGTGATAGATGACATGTTTGCAGGCACTGTTAACGCGACTGAAAAGGCAGCGTTTCTTATGACGGGGCCAGTGCATTTTCCGGCATTGCCTGGAGCAGTAGTAGGTGTAACAGTTGTGACAAGTCTTGAATGACTTCCGGGCCTCAGAGAGTTCTTTGGTCTTGGCACACTTTTTGTAGCTGCATTTCACCATAATGATCTCCTCACCAATCGCGTCGCTGTCCCCCTCCTCGAATCTCTCGTCATGGTAATTGCCCTCATCCTGCCGCCTTCTACCGATGACGATGGAATTTAATACATTGCCATCTTCGCTGTACAGACTGTCAGCACTGTGGCTCTTGTCGGATGTAGATACTGGAGTGCTGCCTCGGCTGTGGCTCCAGGAGGAACTAAGATCTGGCGTAGAACACGTCAGAGGCGTGGAAGTGGAGCTGCTTCCCCGGTACCCGCTGCTATTTAGATCAACAGCACTTGCAGCCCGCTGATACGGCAGACCTAGTAAACTATCTACAATCTCCTCCATTGTGACCTCTTTAGGAGGGACGAAATTGCTTCCAGGGATGTAAAACCCAGACCTGTTACCAGGCTTCATGTGTCTTGATGTGATGACAGAGAGCACAGCAGCAAATTCGGAGTCTTTTAATTTTTCCAGATCTAATGGGGTCCACGAATTCGTCATGCCGTCAACCACGGTCTCCTGGTCAGACGATGACGCAGAGACCGGATCTTGGTCGCTACGGTGGCCACTTGAAGGGCCGCTGTCGTCGTCTTCCAGTGACGTGTCGGTGATCATTATCTTGACGGTTGTTTTTCGAGGACTTGGGTTCCTTGGCGAGCTCTTAGGCAACTCTGGGCTGGGGGTAACCATTGCAAACCTTGGGGAGAGTTTGACGTTCCTGCTCCCGTCGGGATTGTACCGGGGATCTGGCTTCAGCTCCTGGTCTTGCTGGGCCTCGGTCAGAGACGAATAACTTTGCATTTGCGGACTCTCGATAATACTCGTGCGTGGGGCTGGTGTTGGTGTCCACTGTGTTTGCCTTTCCATGAACTTGTCCCTTCGATAATCACCACTTAATCCCGATGAAAATGGCGATTCAGTGTCCAAGCTTCCTGTTCTTTTTGGCGTGTGTTTGTTGTTGAGTTCACTGTCATAGGGCATGCGATAAGTGTCCACTTCCCTATTCAAATAACCACTTCCATGCGACAAATTGTTGTTGTCCGTTGCTGTTTGCCTTTGTTGCAACTCAGGTGATACCGAAACCCGCTCAAAGGACTTCCTTAGTTCATACATCTGCCTCTGGTACTCCATGTCGTCTATGGATTCATCGGGAAGGCTTCCACTGGCAAAGAGGCTGTTCTTGTCAGACTGACCGTCGTCAAGATCGTCCTGTGAGTCATTGATGTAACCAGTGACGAAAAAAATCGAATCGTTCATATGACGCTCGAGTCGCTTCACTGCCAGTGAATCAAAATACGTGATCTGATCTAGATGATCCCCCTCGGACTTGCTGCGCAAGCGCAGACCGTGTGATGGCGATGATTGGTTTTGAGGGGAGCTAGAGTTTACATCATTTAGTGATGATGATATTTGGTTAAGAGGTTGACCTGGTAGGCTGTCATTTCTACTATGTCCAATTTCGATATCATCAATCACACTTGTGTGGTTATTCTGTGCGTCAACTTCAGTCGGCTTAATCGGACTTTGGGTCGGCAGCTCGGCGCACGAGATGGCGTTGCGGATCGGCTCGTACAGCAGTCTCTTCGGGAAATCTCGGCGATATCGCGCTTCCGATTGGAAGGCTAGTTTGGTCGAAACGGCCGGATGGTGAGTTGGCTCCTCTGAAGAGCTCACGCTCCAGCAATCGCTTAGACAAGAGGAGGGGCTCCTGGTCATGCGAGGCCCCGACTCAGATTGGTTGCTAAGGAGATCGCGATTTTGGTCACCGCTTAACACGCGCTTGTAATGATTGGATTTCTTGTACCAATCAGGCACGTTGAGTTTCTCGAGGCTTTTACGGATGCGCACCCGTTGCTGGGCAACCACTTCACTTGGACTTGTAGCTGACGAGAGCTCCGAATCAGACGTCTCTGAATTTTTCAGGTGACCTTGAGGCTTGGTCTCATGCAGCAGTAACTCCTTCGGTCTTTTAAACTGAAGTTTCTCGGTCAGGGTGGCTCTCAACGCATTAAGATCAGAGCTTTGATTTTCTATTTCAGCAACCCAGGGCAAGTCACCAACTGCATCATTCTCCAAATGTATCGAATCATACGAATTACGTTCCCTACCACTGTTCTGAAGCGTTGTCCAGTCTTTATTTTTGGACTCAGTGGCAATGTTTAAAGCTGCAATTGTCACATGGGATATATCGGGTTCCTCGACTGCACGTGCTTGATCAATTTGCGTATTTTTATTCTGTGGTGTAACATTCTGTGCTGTGTTGGTGTGCTGTAATCCACTCTCATCAAACGATATTCCTGTTGATAAACTTGGTGTTCCAGTTTCGTAAGGTGATACGCTCGTTACTGGTTGGTCTGGACATGTAGGGTCGCCACCCAGAATGACTTGTGTGTCTGTAGGAGCAGCAATAAATGTACCGTCAGGCGTTGGATGAATTTCAACCTCTCCCACAACTTTCCCAGCCGAATCACAAGAATTATCTCGAAATGTGCTGATGGGGCTTGGCGTGCAACCCACTACTGTAAAGAGACGAGCGTCGGGTGAAGCCGTAACTCGAACCTCATCATCATAACGGCCCACTGACGGGGGCTTTTTGTCGTCCTTATCTGTCAAGTCAATATTTTCTTTCTTTAGAAAACCCGCTCTTGTTTGTAGCCCACGCTGAATAGCCGCGTCGGTCTTTAATATGTTCCTCAACTCGCCGTATTTGGTTTGTTGGTGTAATCCCTCGTTGGCATTTGTCAGGGGTTGCTCGGCACCCGCGCAAGGGGTACGCTCCTTCGCTGGCGGCCGGTCAATGTCCGATCCCGCTTGGAGAATCCCGTGATGAGTCGGCGTGTTCGTGAGTTGTGGTGGCGCACTCGCTGATGTTGAGGGGGGAGAAATTGTGGCCGGGGGGTTGTGACTCATACACACGAGGCTGGTGCGGGGCTTGGGTATTGGTCTGTCTTTGGTCGTGCACTGTAAGTCTTCCTTTGGAACTTTTTCCTCCTGTCCTTCGTCCTCATCCCCCAAATCAACCCGCACGACTTCAGCCCGCAGTTCCTCCTTGCATTTCTCTGGTAGGATGACAGTAGAGGCGAGTGTTTGAACCCACTGTGCCGAATTGATTTCATCGGTAACATCAAGTGTGTATCCATGCTGTGAAAATTTGTCATTGGGGATGAGGTCGTGTATGTTGAGTTCACGTGTCTGAATATCAGGAACGTCCACCCTCTTCTGGTCATCTTTGAACGTGACGTTCAACCGCGCAGCATCGGTGTTATCCGTTTCTTCGGCTTGTGATTGGCTGGAAGTGTTCCCGGTAAATGAATATTCATCTTTCAGTGATTGCGCTGCTGATTGTCGGAGTAATGGCTTGCGCTGCAACAAACCGATCGGTGTACCGGAAAATCCAGTGATGGCTCTTTTTCGCGACTCATCCACATTACTAACATCTTCATATGTGTAAACAGTACTTCCTAACGAACTTTGACCCTCATCAGGCGTCTGGTTTGCCAGCTGGTTGAACTGAGCGTCCAAATCCCTATTTCTTGGCAAGGAAGGGATACCACTCGAAGATCTAGAGAAATACCACTTCGGGACCCGAGATCCCCTTTTAGGGCTCCCCTTGGGTGTTTGGGGTTCATCTTCATTTCCCTTACCTCCCTCCGACTTCAGATCTTCTTCCTCTTCATCTTCTTCGTCAATACTTTCCAGTGAGGTCGGCCACTCTTTAGAGTGGCCAGAAAACGACCCCTTCTTTCTGGAAGATCTCGGTCGTTCACCTGGCGAGGGGCTGTTGCAGAGATCGTGGTATTCATCGTGAGAGATGATCTCACGATACTCCCCGCGTGAATCTATCACTTGCGTATTAACATCCTCCCTTAACTGGCTGGTGCGGGCTTCGCCGTCAGCGTCGTCATGAGCATCCCTTGTGTCTGGCTCCCGTCCGTACCCGCCCGATGTTGCATGGAATTGCTCAATCCGTCGCGGTGAACCTGGGTGGGCGGTGCCGCTGCTATCCTGCCTGGGGCTGTCTCCAGGGTCAGGCAGGTTTTTCAGGATGTAAACCGCTGTAACTGCCACAGCGATCAGAGCTATGGATATCTGAGCGATTAGAGTTACCGGGGCGACGCCCGACACAGTTACCGCGACTTCCCCGTCCATAATGCCGTTTCTCTGCTGCTATCTATCAGTATAAGGGCCAGTACAGTGCATATCATGTCACTGTAGAGCGGTGGCCATATCATATTACTGTATTCGTTTCGATTTTAGTCCACATACAATCGCCGGCGTGTGCATCATTTCTAACCTCTGTGCCTCTTCATGCTTTCAGTTCAGAGAATGGCAACGATCCAATCCTGTCCAAAGTACTGTCATACGTGGACAGACCTAACAGTGAAATTAAAAGGCAGGCAGAGAAAACGTGGGAGACACCCGCGGTTGCTCGCACCCTTCGTTGCCACTAGCAACGCGCATATGAGATGGATGGTTGATGAGGGAGACGATCATACACGACACAGGTCTGCCGCGATCACTTCACTGCGCGCCTCGCACTGTCTGACAGTGCACGCACTGCACGCGGCCTACGCTCTACTCTGTCTAGTCACGAAATTGTCCGCACAAGAAAAACCTTGCCTGCTGATAATAATGCACGCACGTGAAATCTCGTCCCACCTCCTACACAGATAATGCCGAATTACCGATTCCATTCATCGTTCACATCGAACTACAAAAAATTATCGATTTAAACCTGAGCTTGATGTTTGTTGCCAAATGTGTGGAGAATTTTTTCCACAAATGGACAGTGCTGTAGCGAGGATGAACCATAATGGAGACTGGCGGTTAATAATTAATGACGCAGTACCAAAGGGGTGGATGCACTGCTTCACTGTACCACGCATACATCTCTCTATCAACTCCAGTTAGTCATTAGGAGCGTGAGGGCGAATAACAATAAGATGACATGAAACACGGGTAAAAAACGCATCCGACGTAAGACAATAATTCCTGTGCGTAGAAGCGAGTAATATCTAGTCATCGGAAAACAGCGCGCTTGCAGAAAAAAAAATCAGAGCCAAAGGCAAAAAGAAGTATATTAATGGACTGAATCTTTATTACGTCTCTCAGGGGCAGAGAATGATTTTGACTTTTTCTTTTTTCTTAATTTTAGCTGGATCTGTTTTCTGGCAAGACGTACAGTGTTTTCATTTTCATTGCTCCATGTATGCGTGTACGTGTTGTCGTATCAGGCTATGCCGATTTTGGGGGAGGGGGTTAATGACAGAGCAAGTAATACCGTACGTTTTCCTTTAATTTTCCAGTAAGCCTGGTCCATTGTTTTTCGATGTTTGAAGTGGTTCTACAGAGCTGGTCAAAGTTCAATACTTGTACATGTTATCCCATTACCCTTAGGTTTTTGGGACGTCGAGTTTGGTAATATGGAACAAGTGTCATACAACGTATGTGTGTTATTACACTGGTGATTTATTATCATACTCTCTAAATGTCGAAGTGATTCGAAATATCGCCCTCTCCGCCGCAATCTCTTGGGTAATCCGTCAGCCCAATTGTTCAAAATGATAAAAAATAGGTCTACTGATTCAAAACATGATTGTTTGCTTTTACCTTCTTCTTAAAATGGTGATTGGTAAAGTCAAATAGCATAGGGCCCTAGCCCAGCTCCTTTGTTTGTCTAGAAGGCAAGTAGCCATTTCGGCGAAAGAGGAATTTTCTTGAGAACTGAAGCTTAACCCTTCTGTTCAGCCACGCCTCTCTGATAATTTTATCTTACCTATATGGTCCCACCCAACACGCACTTCACTTTGTTCGATTCGCGCGGCAGTCCACGGAGCAGTGCCTGACGATTGTCATGCACTGCACGCAGGCGCAGACATAGACGCCGATAGATCACCTCCCATGATTAACCACCCAGCAAAGGCAGACAGACACGTTTCAAACCAAGGCGACGAAACAGGTGCCATTACGAGTCTCTTTATAATACTATTCATCCCGGGGAAAATGAAATAAATTGAAATAACAGAAAGGCCCCCCAAGTGGCTGCGATTGATGACCTGACTGGATCGTCACGAAGCGCGCTGAGAACCCAAGCACCCCAATGCATCGTCATGCAGCTCGTTAACAAATATCGAGAGTAATCTCGGTCGGGAGAGTTGTTCGAAACAAAACCATTTAATCCTCTTAGTCACGGTTTGGAAATTATCGATTCCAGCGATTGTGATATTAAAGAAGGTAATCAATAAACTGTGCACATTTTGCTCTTTGTCCTTTGGAAAATTTGAGATGAGATCACGTGGATTGAATGCAATGAGCCGGCGCTGACGCCCCCGGAAAAAAATCCGGGGTGGGGCAAATACATGGAGGGGGATTAAAGGGCACGAATGAACCACTCTGAATCGAAAAGCAACCTGTTATTTTAATTAAGGGTTACTTTCATGAAGGCAGCTTTTAAAGCATAACGAAGTTGCATAAGCTGATTCAACACTCCAAATTTTCTCGCGGAGAGGGTGTCAGAGCTTGCACGTGAAGCAAATCGTCGATGTCTTATTTGTCGAACTCTCGTTTATCCATGTAGAAATAGATTCGAGCTGACGAACAAAATCCAACGATTCCTGATGTAAAGCTAGCGCATTCATCATCCCTGAACAAGAGAACTCATCTCAAAATCTGAAAACAAGACGTAATTGCCATGCCATGAAGTGTCCATCAGTGCTGGATTCAGGAGGCAACACCCTGGCCTCTTTAGCTCAACCTGATCTGCAAAGAAGCATTTGTTTCAAGAAAGTGCATTTCGCACCTGCAGATAGCATTAAAAAGGAAGTAGTTAGTTGCTCCAGCAAGCCAGTTCTGGCTATCTTACAAATGGCTTAAAGCACTGTATTCAAACTAAGCAGTAAACTAATAAGTCACCCCTAAATCAGTTTTAATCCATTCCAGCAATCAGTCTAGTATTTATGAGCGAGAAACAATTTCATCCCTATTCTGGAATGACACGGCCAAGTCTCCACTATAAATAAACACACCCTCACGGTCAAACACGGCAAATCGACATCATTTGGGAGCTAGCTTTATCGAAAAAACCCATAAATGTTTCACAGTTACTCACAGGCATCACAAAGCTTATTTGCTATGCTTATTATAGTAGAAAATCATTTAAATATCAACATAATATCTATTGTAGCAGAACCTGTTAAGTTGATTAGTGCTACAGACACACCGTTGATATTTTGCAGATACTAAGCTCATATAATTATGAATTATAAATATGTAATCAAAATACATTGCCAGAAAAAAAGTCATTCGAATTACAAGACTTGTCTAGTTGATGAATTTGCAACAAACCCACCCCAATTAAAGTCTACAAAATAAAACATACTTGCGTTCTTCTTTTTTAAATATTAAAGATGCAAACCTGACATGCATATTGGCTAAATTCATTACTTATTATTGTTATTATATGATCCATACGGTTGTAACTTGTTTCCTTATATTTGACCGCTTATACAATAAAACTGATGATCCCCAGAGTTGTACTATTTTACCTATGCATCTGAAGCCGGACCCAATTCCATACCAATGCTAAGCATTTCTCAGATCTCACTAAAAATACAGCATGAATATGTAGATGTCGGTGTAGGGGTAAGACATATTATAAAATTAACATCCTGTAAGGCCAAGTTAATATCCTTCACAGGTACCTGCATAAGCCCATTAACTATTTGCTTAGTCAAAGCAGGATACCAGCCAAACTGTCACGTACAGCACGTTTCTTGTAACAGGTTCCCAGCCGTTTTGCTCAGCATAGAATTTTACCAAGCACTATTGTTTTCGGCTGGGCAGGGCCGTGAGACCGGGCTACGCTGCTAAGGCAGCCCTTTCAGTCCCATTTTATCAGTCAAGTCCTTTAAAGTCTGAGAATGTTTACTGAAATGAAGGAGAAATCAAGCTCCCAAAAACAACTCTGGCTTCTGTTTGCGACAAGAATCTGGGAACTTGGACAATGCGTATGTTGAAATTATCCAAGTACTTTCAAAAGACCTCTCACTCAGGTGCCAATCTTTCTGCACAACCCTGTACACGTCAAACGTGTGGGTTAAGCAATGTCCAAATGTTCATGTTCACACTTTATCATTAGCCTTGAGGCACAGCCTCGACAGACTACTCACACACCACCTTGTATTTTTATATGCTCGTGGACCAGAAGGGTTTGTCTACAATAGAACCTACGTAAGTTAAAATGACCATTCTTCAACAATATGCCTCTTCTTGACAATGTTTTAAAATTCCGAAAATCAGGAAAATGGATAAGTTATTTATTTTAGGTAACTGGGTAAGCTGATGTAACACTCCTAAACCCGGCACATTTAAACCCTTTCCTGTTATCAAATACTGTGTGAGATATTTTTGTCTACCAACTACGGTCAATCATTACAGACCTACATGAAAAAAAATGCCTCAAATCGTGGTTAAAAGAATCTTTTAAAAATTCTATGAATGTGTTGAGCAGGCCAGATAGGGCATGATTATTCAATTTTTACTTTTAGAACTATACATCTACCGCTGAGGCGACTGTTTTGTTAGTTCAAGTACGCAACGGGGCTTGTGACTGGAACAGAGAACGGCACAAGGCTCATTAAAGTTGAAATGCTCATGACTTCATGCCCTGGACTAGGTCCCCTTTGGAATGGGTGTTTTGGAGAAGCATGTACGAAGACAAGTCCGTGTCTCAAGTTCCTGAACTCTGCCGACCGATGCATTATGCTGTACACCGTCACGGCAACAAACGAAGATCCGATTCAATTTTTTTTTGGGGGGGGGAGGACAAAGTTTTCAGATTTTTTTTCAGGGGCTCCAAACTTTTGGAATTTCTACAAACAACCGTTTATGGCCTTTCTGAAAGGGAAGCTAAATTTACTGGCTTGGAATGAAAAGAAATGGAAGTCCCACAAATCACATTATTTTCACACTATTTTCGGACATAAATGTGCCCTTTTTTCTGGGGGATGCAAGGTCCCATTCCCCCAGACCAACCCGGACCAATTAACCACTTAATACTCGCATTTCACAAAAAAAATTAACCAATCCATCGGATTATCCTTCACCCGAAAACTCAGTTTCAAAAAAAGTTAAGATGTTGGCTGAATCTATAAGGCCAAACATTACACATCAATAACCTTGAGAGGTCCATTTGTACAATATTTGTGTGCTTCTTACCTAAAATTCACTTTTTACAACATTGAGACGCCCCACTAATGAAGTGATATTTGATGTACTGCAAGGTCTTTAAAGCTGTTTGCCTTTACTGATTTGCCTTAAACTGGTTACGCTATTTGCTGGAATTCAAGGTAAAGTCCTTTGGCTACACCTCTATGGTTGTTTTTGTGTACCTGGCCATCAACTCAAGCTGTGGCTTCTCCTAGCTTCAGATTGATATACAAGCCTTTGATATTCAGAGAAAATGGAAAAATGTTTATCCTTACATTTACCACACTTTAAATTTTTTGATATTCCTGGGAAAGAATGCTGACCCATGTTAAGTTTAAGCTGTGAAAGCCAGAAAGCATTACAAACTCTCGGAGCTGATGCAGGAGACAGCACATAGGTTTAGAAAAACTTTTAGAAAACAAGGCTTGGGTCCAGTCTGGTCATGCCACTAGTTTTCCAAGATCAGGGATTCAAATTTACGGTTTCGACCTGTTCTGGATCAGGGACTTGATGGCATCACTCCCTCAGACCACGTGTACGTGGTGCATTGGCTCGTCAAGGTATGCATCCACGATCCGTAGCGTCACCAGCACTAGTTCTCTGACGCTCCGCGACGTTCGAGGGTCACTGTCCAGTTCACGGAGAATTTTCAACCCATCTTCTTTCTCCAAAAGCTTGCAATATTTTGATGCTGTCATACAAAAAGCCCAAACCAACTCTGATGAATATTCATCAAAGGATTTGAAGGTCAGCAGCATTAGTGTGGGAAAATTTATCCATATTATCAAACCATCTATGGTAATGAAAACCAAATGAGGGAATTTTCTTTTGGGAAAAAATTATCAAAGTTGGAAAACTGCCCTGCAGCCCGTCACTGCAGTCAGAAGTATTCAAAGAGATGTCAGCCAGTCAGACTCAAAGTCCAACCAGACTAAATCCAAACTCACGTGAGACTGTACAGAGATTTGCCAGTGCCCAGACTGCCCACTTCTGCACCACAGGTGTGTGGAAAACCGTCAGGAGCCGTAGGATTGGCCCAAAAGACCTAAAAATAGAAGAACAGTGCTATTCATTACTTCGTTTACTGGCTGTCACAGTCTTCAACCCCTGAAACCCATTCGAGCTGCACTTTTTTGTTGGATAGAGTTGACACATGCACACACACTGTAAAAGCCTTTGACAAAATGCCATGTGGATTGACAGCCCTTTTGAGAATGGTGGATTCCTGACAAGAAATTGGACCCTCTGTCTTGTGAACAATCAGGTAATTCTGGTTTCTGAAATAGTACCCAGGTTTATGTCAGTGTCTAAGGTTGTCTCTGAAAATTGGCTTCAAGATTCAGACATGGCCAAATCTTTTGCTGAAATGCATCCATGCATTTGTAACTACAAAAGACCTGGATGTTGCTCCAGAAACAAGATTTGGATGCAGCCTGTTTATTCAAAGTTAAATATCACGATACAGATTTTCTTTATTCTAATGCTGTATCCCTGTGCTGCAGCCAGCAGTTGAATCCATCATAAGTCTTTTTGCAAGCCAGGTCCCAAGTCCTTTTACAAGTCCAATCACAAGTAACAGAATGAACAATGATAGGGGTATGCTTCTGTCACATTTCACTTGAATAGCTCACGACCTGGCTTATGACCTGAATGGACATCCAGGGACTTATGATGGACTTGGCTAAGCCCTGTCCACAGCACAGCTTGATTATAATACCATATATGATGTGTCATTATACCCCTTGTTGACAACCTGTTACTGTCTTTCCTTCACCTGTAGTTGATATTTCTTTGCGTGTTCAGCTCCCAAGAAGAGATGGCATTGCTCATCAGGTCCAGGACATCGCATCGTCGTGGATGAGAGATCGTCCATGCCTCGGGGCCATCTGCAGCAATGTGAGACAGAGTGCCTGCCGCATTGTAGCTCACCTCAATCCCATCGCTAAAGTTTTCCAGCAGCTCCCTGATTGGACCAAGCAAAAGGTAAACTCTGACTTCAGAGACCTCATCTTTAATTACGACCTACATTGAATCCCACCAAGGTTTGTTGATTGTGTTATCATTCCTTACCTGTCTCTTTGGGTTTTAATCTACATTCTTTTACAGGTGTTTTCTCCCTGCTAAACTGTAGTGTAACATGCTTCTTGCAATCTAGGCTTGTAAGCTTTAGTGCCTTGGGTGTTTTATAGGAATCATTTGTTTTATCACCAGAAGTAATCAATCACCATTAAAGATAGCAATACACATAGAAAGTTGAACAAAGAGTTGAAAAATGGCCTCTTGAAAGTCCGCATTGGGTTTTCTTTTCCATCCCACTCACAAATAGTTGCATTTTGGTTAGCTGCCATCTAATGTGACCCTAAGCGTACTTACATGAACACCGGGGCATACTTGAGCAGCTGCTTCCTGAGTTTTGGGACCTCGGCTACGTTGCCAATCAACCCCATCATATTCCTCAGAAGCTCTGGCTTGTTTGGAAAGGTCTGGTATCACAAATAAATTGAACAAAATAGAAACAGTCCATAATTTCCCCCAGGCTTTAACAAGATGTGTAAGGTGTCCCCCCCCCCCAGAAGGGAAACCACAAACAGGGGAAGAACATAACAGGGCTGTGAGCAGGTGTTGTGGTAAAGTTTATCACAAGTCCTGCCATAAATCCAGTCACAACTTCTGTCACAAGACAATTCATTTGTAACAGGGTGAACAATGACAAAGGCATGCTTTTACTGGAACGCTTGTGACCTGGCTTATGATGGAAATGCAGTGACGTGACAGTTAATTAAGGCTATTAAGCTGTTCACAGATATCTTGGATGAATTTCTAAGGTCATGCATCACTCATTTCCATTGCCCTGAAAAACTTGCATGTAAAACCTTCCAGGGACAAGGTTTTTTTACATGCCAACCAAACAGCTTGCCTTGATGAACAATGAATTCTGACAGGGGTCAACTTAATTTAAACATTCACAGACAAAACATATCACAGGTATATTTTCAAGGATACCTCTTGTTGAAAGAGATGAATTTTGAAAATGATTAAGACTGTCAATTCTTTAAGATTTCCAGCTTCAAGAAGCAACATAATACATGCCGCGCATTTGGTGAGTATGGATTGCTCATTACTTGGAAGGGTTCCAGTCAAGGGTACAAGTGGTCAAGTTGTCTAAAATTCCACTCACCTCTCTGCATTTCAGGAACAGCTCCATCCCACTGCCGTCCAAAAACATCTCACAGTTGTCTCCGGTTTCGTCTGCTTCGACACAAAAAATTTTGATCATTCTAGAAATACCCATTGCCAGCATCTTTCCAATTAAACAGGAACATTGCTCCTTCCTGGATTTCATATGTGAATTAATTGGAAAACCAATGTCACTGAAGGACAACTATACTCCATCTTGCCTCGTGCAGGATGGTATGCAGTATAATGGATGGCCCACAATACACTTAAACCAGAAGGCCCTCTTCACTCTTGTATTCACAGGTTATTCCATTCTGGGCAGAGTTACCAAACATACACCTACCTGTCTCCCATTTGCATAGCTCTTGGCAAGAGAAGAACTTGGGCCAATCCTTACACCCATGTACAAACCTAACACCAATGTATAAATCTGCCTAACACAGAAATCCTTTCTTAGAAAAAGCTGATTTCCAGGTAAAATATTATGCATGGCATATTCCTTTTGCCTGGTGCTGAGCTGATTTTCACGTAGTATGGAAATGTGATGAGCTAAATTTTCAGCTTGACCAAAATATGACACTAGAGCCCACTCCGTGCAAAAACTGTAGCATTTTGAGTTCTGATCAACAGTTCCATCTCTTAACTTTTACAGTGTGTTCTTTGCTTTGCTATGCTTTGCTTAACCAGTTCTGCTTCAGGCCAAATCGATGGAGGCTCTCTTGAGTGCCTCAGGGTATAACAACTTTGATTCCTGTGGGAGAGGGAAGGGACAGGTTGGAAGGGTTACCCACCTGTTACATTCCATAATGTGCTCCAAGCAGTTTCCATAACCTCATCGCACCTATTCTTCTCCAGGCGATCTCTGATCAACTGCAGCATACACTGATCACAAGAAAGAAACAGCACACAGGATTCTCAGGGTTCTTTGTGAACAGTTGTGATTGTGACGTTTGCTATGAGTTCTTACTGTTCTGCAGAGGTTAACTTACTTGGTTTCAGTTATCTTTGAGCTTCGTGATGGCTATCCGTAGTCTACCCTAACCTCCAAACCATGAGTTTTTGCTGAACTCAACATGACAAATAAGAGCATTCCACATACATAAACCTTTGCATCTGAGACTACTCGGACCTTTATTTTGATTACTTCTAGCACCCAAACCAGTGTTTGCTCACCCTCTGCATGATACACAATAGAGGTGTCTATCCATCAACATCTCCACCTCAGAACTGTTTGGTATCGGTGAACTCAGACTTTCAACTTAATTATCCCTCGTCTCCCAGTCTGCCGTTTGTGCACTCTCCAAATAACACATGATGATGGTGCACATCTATCATTTGTTGCATCTGAGACACACCAGTGTTGCAGTCGAGACCTGGAAGTCCGAGACTGAGACCGAGACCAAGACCTGATGGTCCAAGACCGAGACTGAGACCTTAAAGTCTGAGACCGAGACCTTAACCGAGACCTTGTATGTAAAATATGCAATAAAAGATTTGAAAAAGCGTTACAAATACAAGTATCATCTGCAACAAAGGGAATTACAACTTTTTATTGACATCAAGACAGCTTCCTTGTAGACCTAAAACATTACTTAAGTTAATTAACAATGCCGCTGGTTGCTGCCTCACTATACAACACGTAGTTCATGCATTTGGCAACCTCATTCCATGCAGGTTTACATGTCAAGTATTGGGAAACGGGGTTGTATCGTATACTGTACGTTCATATGACAGCAACACTACTGTACAGTCTACATACGATCACGAGTAGAGTCGGGTGTAATCTATTCTGCACAATGAGTGCAAGTTCACGTTTGTATACAATATTGGCGGTCTGGATACCGATGACAGCAAACTACCAAGACCACAGGGTACCGAGACCAGGAAAAAAACAGTCTCGATGTCTCGAGACCTACAACACTGAGACACACTTATTTGGTTCCTGTGACCTCTGAACCTTACCTTGATTATTCCTAGCCTCCCAACCAGCAGTTTTTGCTCGCCTTCGACATGGCACACGATGGAGTTGCACATGTGGACGTAGATACGCTGCAGGAGACCCCGTGGGTCCTCGGTCAGGGCTAGCTTTACCAGGTTGGTCACCACCCGCTCAAACTGCCAGGTGAACTCCTCAGGGATGCGGAAGTTGAAGAGGGTAAGGCCACAGTTCTGGAGGAGGGTGATACTGTCTGTGATTGTCTCTATGGCATCCAGAAGGCAGGTGATGATTGCTCTGTAAAGATAGTGTGAAGCTTCATGTAGAAAGGTTTTGCACTTCATCAGTAGTGCCATGGATTCAAATGATACCATGACTGTTAAAGACCATTCTAGGAAATTCCCTGAGCTTCACACTTAAAGCTGCTTTTAACCCTCACCCTTCCAGATCCTTCAAAATCCTTCCAAATTTTTTGGAGACTTTGCAAGAAAGTTGATGCCCTGGGAAAAGTTAATTACAAAGAAAGGGCCAGCGATTTCCAGCACAGGCTTTGGAAGGGTTCAGGACAGCTCCTCTCAAACCTGCTGACGGCCACTTACTGTTTATGGTGTATACTGAGACGATCGCTGTATGTTCCCCGAGTAAGATGGTAGAGAGAGGCACTGCAGGAAAGAGAAATTCCAGTCTTGTTGCATGGATCCGTATCAGTAATCATACACAAAGAGAACAAGGACGTGAGTTGGTTTGAAAGAATGAAACATCTGCCTACCAGGTCTGCTTTCTGAGATACATTTGACTTGACTAAGCACTAACCACCCTCGTTTCTATGAAGTGCTGCATTTACCAATGTCTTTGCATTACACTGCCATCTATTAAAATGGTTGTCACATGTTGAGGTCATAGAGAAAGTCAGGGTTTTTCTGTCCTTCTCTCCTTTTTGGTTCGTGAGCTTACCTGGCTGATACTTGTATCTGATTATCCCTCGGATGGTACCTCATTGCAGCTAGTATGAACTATGGAGAGAAGTCATTGGAAAAGTTATACAATTTGTTGCTGCTTCCTTGTTTGTTACTAATCCCTCTTGCCCCCCCGCAAGGTCTGCTTCCACCTATTGCAATGAAACTGCAAAGTCAGGGCAAGATTTCTGCAAGGAATTGCAAGCTGGAGCACGATCCGATGCCCCACTCACCCACCGTGAAGAATGCACTGAAGAGGGACAACTCTCATGTTGCCATGGAAAAGCTTGCCCCCAAATACATGTGCAGAACGTTGGAATAAGTCTGGGTACCAGATATCATTCATACTCAACTTTACAACAGGACCTGGCAAAATACTTTAAGCAAAACACTGTCGACTTGTGTGCCCCAAGTTGTGGCTGCATCCAAATCTCTTGTTGAGAGCTAGGTCTAGGTCTTTCGCTTCATTGGAAATGCGTGGAGACGCGTAGACAAGAGACCTAGCCGTAGCTCTGGAAGCCCGTTCCGGACACGGCCTCTGACTCAACTGATGCATTGTAATCAGGTGCCAAATTGAAACTCCCCTAGTTTGATACAACAAATTCACTAACTTCGTCATTTTCTGAAAAAGAGCAACACGTTGCTTTAATGAGATAGCTACTATGCCTGCCTTTTGTTGAACTAAAAGTGGTTTCAAATTCAGACAAGGAAACGATTCAGCTGATCTTTACGTATCCAAAATAGTTTTATCTCTGGGTGAGACTTCAAAGAGACAAGCTTTCCAGTGACATACCTCTACTGCTTTGGAAGGTTTCAGGCACTCCACAGCCCGAAGCAAATCAAAGTAACCATTCAAGCCTTCAAGGAGAAATGGTTTTCGCTTTAGGTAGACATCAATGGAATTAAGGATGTGTTCTTCTGTAAATATCCCTGCAACCTGAAAAATGGAGGAGAAAAACACGTTATTTTCAACAGCAAAATGAAGTAAATGTTCTGTATATGAACATTTTCTAATGACAAATAGTGGAGAAACTTCAATGTGTGAAGAGGGCCCAAGCATGAGATAGAAAAAGGCTGTCTTTGTTCCTCCATGTTCAATCTTCCCATTGATGTGCAAATGCTCCCCTTGGATTTGGATGGAATTTGCCAGATCGGAGCTCAGTGCTTAATTTGGATAGATTCCACTGGGTTTGAATGGATGTTGATAATTTTGGACGGGTCTGAAAGGATTTTGTTTCACTTGGGAGAATTTTGTTGGATTTTGATTGATTTTTTAAATTCAGACAGCTACAAAAGGCTTCTGTTTGCCTTAAAAAGAAATCTGTTGGATTCTTTAGATTTGGATTTCAGTGGATTCCTGTGCATTGTTACTCACCCTAAGAGCAGGCAGTTGATCTGCCTCACTCTCCTCCAGACCCTCCAGGCCAAGCACCCCCAGGAACTCCAGCGGTTTGGGTAAGCCCCTCAGGCCGGGGATGCAGCTTCTCACCCTCACCACATCCCCCTCTGCCTCCACCGGCTGCTGCAGCTGCTGCGGTGGCAGTTGCAAAACTGCTGCTGCTCCTGCAGCACCTCCTGTTGGGCTTGTCTCCATCTCATCCATGGCCGCTTCTTGCTCGGGCTCGGACTGCCCCTTCGAATCCCTCACAATCTCTCTGTCTTTTTTTGGAGGATGCAGAGGAGGAGATGATGGTGGGGATGAACTGGCTGGTACTGGATGAAGCGCATCTCTAACAGAAATACCAACAAATTAGAGTTTAATAATTTGGTTAGGACCAAGACTGAAGTAAAGTCCTTCACAAGTCTTGTTGCAAGTAACAAGAAGAACAGTGACACTGAAGTGCTTCTTGATTGCTATTCTCTGAACAACTTGTGGCTTGTTATCGTAAGACTAGATGATTTGTGAAGTACTTGCAAGGACTTTGAGGACTCAAGATACTTTCAACTACAGCAGCAGTTAAGATCACCCTACACAAAAGGGACTACCTAACCATGGCACATTTGAGAGCCTGTATTATGAACATAACTTGTATCACTCACTATTCATAAAAATACTAAACTCGTGGGTATTCGTTTACTTATCAACAGGAGCACCAAGTACCAGACTAATTTGCTAAAGGACGTATGTACCAAAAAACCCATATTGTGGACTTGATGATAAAGATGCTTTGCAGTCTTCATGTAGGCTACTGCAAAAGTCAGTCAAAAACTAGTCACTGAGTAACAGGAAAAGTGAAGGACTATGATCCTTCACATAGCCAAAATACAAAATATGCAGCGCACTTAAAACTTGCTCACCGTTGTCGTTCTGTCTTCTTGTTCTCGTAAGTGTTTCCGGAAATGTCCAGGGAAACAAGATGCTGTAAACTTTTGACTAGCCTTCGCAAGTATTTATTCGTTAGTGAAACTCGTAGCTGGGTGTGAACAATAGAGATATCTAAATGTCTGGAAGATAAAAAAAGATACATTACTTCTTAAACAATTCCTGATTGGGCTTATAGTGGAAGCGAAACTGTTCAACTTGTTGTACAAAAGAAACCTAAGTCTACTAAAGCGAAGAACCTTGTATATTATAAAGTTATATTCCAGAGGGAATACTTTTTTTCTGAGATTCAAAACTATATCCGCTCCGAGCTGAAGTGCACCCCAATTGGCAAAAGAAGGACAGGTGGTTACAAGCGGCTTCTTGCATGTGTTCTGCGTGAACGCAAAGACAATGTAAAGACTATACAATCAATAAATTAGTTATGAGTACTCGGCACACTCCCGCGTCAAACGTGCATATACTTACGCGCCCCATGGTGCACCTATGCAGTGAGTACCAAAAAAAACCCTGCCCTCTTTCGTTCCACTCGGAGCTGACTGGCCCTACTCCGACTATTTTACACAAACACAAACTTGATGCTGACTTAACTATAGAAAGCTTTCAGTAATTTCAACAAAATTGGAAGGATTTTAAAAAAATTTATACTGCCGTTACCTCAGCTGTGTTAGATTGCATAAGTAGTCTAGGCTGCTGTCAACCAGCATACAGTCATGCAGTACGAGTGACCGAAGCTGGCCACAAAGTGGTTTCAAAAACAGCAGGTCTCCATTCCGCACAATGCCTGATACATCTAGGGACACCAGATTAACCAGCTGCTTCACCAGGCAGTGGAGCTGTGTGCTACTGAGTTCAGTGAAGCTGATGTTCAGTACCCGCAGATTCTCTAGTGGGAACTCAAAGCGGGGGAGCCCATAGCTGGCCAGGAGGGGGGCATCCCCACTCAGGTCCAGCACCCGGAGGGCCGTCTGCCGGATCAGGTCTGGCAGGCAGGCTGAGGTCAGCTTGGCACAGTTAGCCAGGCTGAGCTCCAGCAAGCGGTGGCGGGCCAGGTGCGCCACAGCCCGGTCGGAGATGTCGGACCGGCTCAGGTCCACCTGCTGCAGGCTGGCCTGCTTTGTGTTGCAGAACACCCCGACGAAGCCGTCTAGCTTTGATGAAGCCAGCCCCCGCCTGCAAACTTTGGCCAGAAACATGTCGGCCATGTTGGCGGGAATGATCACGTCCGGGTGCAGGGCCTGGGGTGTTTGGCTACCATTGCTGGTATGGCACAACGTCTCGACATGAGTGATACAGAAGTCCACCAACAGGTCCAAAAGCCTGGGGGGTACTGTCAAGGGTGGAGCACTAACAGCCATACTAACACTTCATGTTCTCATCACACTATGGACCTTCAACAATAGCATGTGAAATGTTAAAAAACAAAGTGTACATTATAGCCATCATCTGTGAGCACTTTCTTATTTTTAAAAATTTTGGCACTGAATACGGGCAATTCACAATAGTGCGCCTCCAAAAGTTTGGAACATGCTGGCCACTCACAAATGCACACTGGGTCGACAGATTTTGAGCATAATGATTGGCCAGTGCATTGTAAACTCTTGGTAGTGCACCACTGTGAAACCCCAGTATTGATTCCACATACACATTGTTAATAAATTTATCCTTTGTGACCAAGTGATTATATGGCAAAGTATTTAAGGTGAGTGTTAACTTTCACTAGCCCCCTAGGTGTACAAAGGCCAGCAAAAGGTATTTATTAGGACTGGTTCCGGGTTTAATATATATTACATTAAAAAAAGCAGCAAATGTGTCACCAGTTAAGAGTCCTGACAGGCTTCTGCTGCTGTATCGGCATGGGACTTGAACATGTGCTATCATCTACATCTGGGTTCTATGCTTACATTACCATTGTTTTACCACAAGATGAATTTCAGCCGGAGTGAAATTTTAGACTTTCTCCACAAAAACCTCTAAAGCCAGGAATCACAAGAAGGAAAATTACATGTCCTCCAATTTCCATGTAATTTTGCATTTGAAAATATGAAAGCAAACTACTGCAACTTGTTTAGGAGGAGGAAACACTCTTTAAATCTACAACTCTAACCTGTTGATCTAACCACAATCATGCAATGGTTTCATGGGTGACTCATTGCACCACGCAACCATCCACTCTACTCTAAACTAGGGGGGGGGAGGCATAGGTCACGGTGTAGGCCTAGCTTATGGCAGCAAATTACACTTCATGAAAGACGTTTAAATTGTGGATAATTGTTAAAGGCTGATGAGTGAGTAAAGTTTGCAAATTTTGTTATGCGTGATTCCTGCACTTAGGGTCTCTCAGTCAAACTTTCCAAGGCTAGGCGGCATTATGGAGGCCTAGGCCCTACGTGTACGTGATTATAAAATATAAGCATGTAGGTAGGATTACTAATCACGTTTTTATCGTCATCATGGGCGATCCAACATCCAAGGAGACAATCAGTGACAATGGAGGAAGTTGATTGAATAGGTTGTCAGTGTCAGGGTTTAAACGTCAACGAACCCTTCGTGCGGCAAATACATCTGCAAGAAATTCTGCTGAAAAACTCAAATACCTGATAACAATTTGCAAATATGCACCGACAATTTACTGCCTGACATGACGTACACCTAGCGGGGGAAGTCCTGCATACTAGTACATATACGTCTACGCATTGTTGATACTCCCTGAGTTTTGCGATGGACGTTAGAGGGCGCTATGCATATTTGGCTAGGGTTATTTATGTCTGCCGTTGCACTACACCAAGTACGCGCCCTCAGAAAACAGTGCAAAATCGGGCCGAAATAGCCGCGCCGCCTGTTGACTCTAGTGAAGCAGTTGGCCTCCATTTTTTCACAGGAAATTCAAGATTATGGCCAGCAGATCCTTTTTCGTTTCAATTTTATGGGGGTTAGCCACGAAAAAATTTTTATTCACCTTTTCCCGAAGATCCTCCAAAATAGTAGTAAACATATGCGCTCAGCTCTGAATGTAGCCGCCCGACTCCACTCCAAAAGAGGCGCGCAATTTTGGGCGTTTTGTGAAAGAAATACCCCGAAATGGAAAACTGTCAGTCCCAAATTTGGGATTTATAGAAATGTTTTTATGATCCCTCCTGATCATGGCATATCTTATTGTAAACATCCCGTGGGATCACAAAATATTGACGAGCTCTCGCGCAGAAATACAACGATTTGGTGAAATGCACCCATAGACCTTACAAGATTTTAATACTCATGAAAAATGGTATCTATCGGTATTGAACTTAACTCCGTCGTCTACGGGCGCCCCTATTTCTATGGTGTTCTATAGCAGCCAAATGTGCATCGCGTCGTCCCGTCGCCCAGACGCGACGCCACGACAGCTCTGTTGCGTTGCGTCGTGCTGTCGCGTCCTGGCGTCGCCTCCTTTCAAATAACTTTTAATTTTATGTTGCGTATAATGCATTGTGTCGCACCGTCATGACGTGGTGTCGTGACGTTGCGTCGTGCCGTCGACCCGTCGCGTCGCAGCGTCAACCTGTGGCGTCGTCGCCTCAGCCAGCGTCGTGTAGTCGCGTCGTACCGTCGCCGCTTGGCGTCGTGCCGTCGCCGCTTGGCGTCGTGCCGTCGCATTCTGCTCCCGCCATTGCCTCATAACTGGTGGAAATCGGGAGGGTTAAGTTCAGTTTTCATTTTTCATGATCAAATCTTTTAGGCCCTATGGGTGCATTCCACCAAATCGTTGGATTCCTGGGCGAGAGCTCATTCATATTTTATAATCCCACGGGGGCTTTTACAATAAGACATACTGTAATCAGGAGGGATCATGGAAACATTTCTATAAATTCCGAATTGGGACTGATCGTTTCCACCTTGGGGTATTTCTTTCACAAAAAGCCCCAAATTGCGGACCTATTTTGGATTGAGCCGAGCGGCTACATTCAGAGCTGAGTACATACTACTCTTTGGGGGGGGGGGTTTCTTCGGGGACAGGTGAATAAAAAAAATTCACATGGCTAACCCCCATAAAATTGAAACGATCTTCTGGTCATAGTCGTGAATTTCCAGCGAAAAATGCGGCGCTATTTCGGTCTGATTTTGCACAGTTTTCTATGGGCGCATATTTTGTGTAGTGCAACCATTGATCTCCATTATAAAGACTAATAGTTCATCGCCCATTGTATGTGTACAAAATGTGCCACTGCACAGTGGCGGCGCACTGCGTTTCAGGAGGGTAACGTCCTGTATGGTGGTCATTTAGTCAAATTGATTATGGAGAAAAAATTCTAATGCATTTCTCGAATTGAAAGGCCATTTTCTTTAATTAAAATTTAAAATTAAATAACCCACTCGAAACTGATAATAATTAACCTGTTTTTTTTTCTGTTTGTTGTGTTTTGTTTTTCTTCAGTTTACACACCTCTTGTCGACCGTCTTACTCGGGCCTGTTGTCACTTTGGGTCGGTTCAATCGTGATTTGTTGAGTGTGTAAACATTAAAATTCCACCAAGACCCAAAATAGGTTTTACATTATAATGTACAAACTGTCCACGTGTTTTTCCGTCTGGTGTCAATGAGTCAACACTGAAAAACTTCATCAATTAAATGAAAAAAGCTTTAACTTTAAAGACGTACAGGAAACACTGTCCTACTGAAATTCATTCATATACTAAATAAATTTATTAAAAACTGATAAGTGTGAGAATCTTTTCTGTGAGCACAAAATGAGCAGAACTTTGACTGCGAGCCAAACAAATTAAGTTTGTGCCACTTTCACAACAGACACTTATAAACCAAATAAAAAAACTGAGTTCCCAACTCGACTAAAGATTTACATTTAACAACGACTTTCCGAAAAGAAAAAGGTCAGTGTTAACTGAGAACGAATAATTTTATAATTTAAACAAAGTTTCTTTCATTGCGTTGATTGAATTACCTTGTTTGTTACTTCACTCGACGGAAACGTCAGGTCTCTGTCTCTCGCTCTAGTTTCATCTCTACCCTGAAGATGGAGACTCCGTCACTCATATCACATCCTCTGTCACACCATTTTAGATCAAAGCGTCTGCAGACCTCACATACACAAATTATGGCTTTCGCCGAGATTTTTTCCAGTGAAATATGGGGAAAATAAACGACAAATTAACCATTCAGTTTTTAAACCACTTTTGCCGATACATAATATTTCACACAGTCCCAAGCATTATGGCACAAGGCTTGCAGAAACTTTCTGAACGTGTAACTCACATGTCAAAAGGTGCTCCTTCTTCCCAACTTGATTTTACCATCGATCTCTGGCAATTCTTTGCTGCTCAAACCTCAACCATTATTCTTTCCAAATTTATCCATTTCGGGGACAGAATTCAGTTTTTCTTCGAAATCTTACGATTGCAGTACAATGACCTAAACCAGCAGCTTTGAAGTCTGCGTTTGAAAGTGCACGCAATAAAATTCGCAACGCTTGTTATTTACCCTCCTGAAAATATGCACTCGCGAAACGCGTTTTAGACGCGATGCCCTATCCAGTCTTTATAATGGAGATCAATGAATGTACCCCTGTGCTCGCACATACGTTTTTCCAGGACTTGTGACATACGCCCTCTATTGGCCTTAGTAATCACCAACCATTGTTAAAAACAGTCAGGCACGACGGCACGATACGATGGACGACGATGCGACAGCACGACACGACGGCAAGACTTCAGGACGCGACAGCACAACGGCAGGACGGGACGGCCTAACCCACACTGCATAAAAACCATACAATGACACGCGACGCGACACTGCGACGGCACAATGCGACACTAGCTACGACGGCACTACAGCACGATACAACGGCAAGACGGGACGGCACGACGCGACATCATCAAGAAACAACACCATATGACGGCACGACGCCACGACGTTACGACCCGACGGCACAATGTATTAAACACAGCATAAAAGTAATGAAAAAAGAGGCGACACCACGACGCGACGGGACAACGCGACGGAGCTGTCGTGGCTTCACGTCGTTGTGTTGGGTCGCCTGAAGTACTACACGACGCACAACACGACGCAAGCGAGCCGTCGTGCCATCGCGTCGTGTAGTTGCGTCGCCTGGAGGGAGGCTAAAGAGAGAGAGAAATGTCTGTCGTAAACAGTACACCATACTTTTATCGTGGGCGTACTCGATCGGATGGTTCAACCCGACCCGATCGCGACTCGTCAGACCATCATCAATCTCATTATGCGAACAGAAACGGCGGGGAATACCCAAACATTAACAATACTACCCGAATGTGGAATTCCCCCGGTTTTGGCCACCTGAACATTGGGTGCACCGGTGATACCGGACCCTTGATTTGACGAGAATAGTCATTACGACTATTCTCGTCAAATCAAGGGTCCGGTATCATAGCTGCTTATAAAAAGAATTGGGACATGACAGTCTCAATTGTTCTACTCATTACTCCCTTGCTCATTAATTACAACATAATTATGCCTTGTGTTGTGATGATTTTCTGGAGTGTTCCTCTTCATTTTGCAACCATTACCCTGACCCCAAAATGCCTCTGAAGCTGTTTTTAGAGAGGCGAAAACATTGTGTAGACGTGTGCGAGTCCACCACACCCTAAATTATGTGGACTTCTTTTGTGCAGAGGTCCACACTATGTATGCCCCGCCTGCACACACATCATAGAAGGGTATTTCGGAATCCTTTGATCTCGTGTGCTAAAATTAGTCCGTGAGTTGCAGTCTACAAAACGCTCCAAAATCTCTTTCATTGGTTGAAATCTCAGAATCGAATAACTTGCGACTGATATGTACACCTTGAAACTTCTTCCTTTTGGAGTAAATTTCAAATAGTTATTCCTCAGTAGCCTTGTTGAATACAGGATTATTTCTTGTGGTGTCTACTGTTCTTACTGTACTTTTTGTTTCCCTTTATGAACAAGGGCCAACCTTCTCCCCATAAATGCCACACGTCGAATGGTTTACGTTAAGCCTGTTTTCCATACGGTCGTTTGCAATGTCTGACGTTCCCAGAAGAGACGCTGTGCAAGGTCATTCCACCAAAAAATTAAACAAATGTCGTCCGAAACTTGGAAACCTTTTGCATAGTTCCCTTTTTAGGTGGCAATGTTGTATCTTGAAATCAAACTGATACTCCAGTTGAATGTAATTTGCTAAGGGTCAGCTATTGTGTTGACGACTGGCGCTGCTTATGCTAGCAATAAGGAGAAAAGGGACAAAATGAGTGGTACCAAGCAAGAGCAACATCGTTGTACCCCTGTCATGCCAGCGTGCATGCTTGTTTGGGCCTACTCTTTGACCCAACGTAGATAATCGGCAAAGTTGAACTGGGCTCAACCTTGCCAATCCGTCTGGGGCTGGTTTGCGTTATGTCACACAACGATCGGCCTAAATTTATCTTGTTGTTAAAAAACCCTCGGGCGAACTTGCTCCACGGAACAAATGTACAATTTGTAAGTCACCGTAGCGTGTAACCTTATCTCGTGAATGTATTCAGTCATCCGAAACTCTTCTTTCAATTGCCTTTAATTTTTCTGTTGAAGGGCCGCTAAAAACGAGCGGTTGAGTCTATCTGACATGTGTTGTTGCAAAACAACAAAGTCAGAGCTTAAACTAGCTTTTCCGTTGGGATTCCAATCAAGCACCTGTCCAAAAGAAGGATAGAAAATGAAATTTCCTGATTAATTTTAAAAAATCAATTAACTTTAACAATAACACCCGCAATTCTCCAGAAATATTACAACCAGTATGGAGAACTGTAAAAGTGAGTGGTGTTGTGACACATCACAGCCCGGTGGAAAAAAAACTGTCAATATACTATCAATATACACTATGGACCAAGAACCGAATAAGCCTTTACGAGTTAACTTTGAATTAAATCTGGTACACTGAGTTCTAAACTCATGAACAGAACAATTTGAATTCTCCATATTAAAGACACTTGCTATACCTTGTGATTCGGGGCAATGTTTTGCTTAGTTACATAAGCGACGCCTTCCACCAATACACTGTTTTCAATGGATAAGAATGGCACAAAACTCTGTGTACCATTTTTTCTTCAAATTTAACTCGAAGAAGGGCTTGGGGGAGTTGAGGGAAACTCGTGGTTAGGGGAGAGGTGGAATTCATGTAACCTTTTGGGCCTCTCAGAGGAGTAAAGATAAATATTCGTCGGTCTTTTAACAAACAAGAAGGTGAAATAGACCCCAAATCGCCCCTTTCCTCTTTATCTTTTCACAAAGGTTTTCCTAATTTCTTTCAGCATGAACCCCCTTCCCCTCCGTCCAGATCTGCCAGAAGCAGAAACTTTATACCGCAGAACAGAAAAAGTTTTATTTGACTGAAAACTACCACTTACAGACTTTACTATGCCGGTAAGGGTACAGTTTAATGCAGAGCAGACAAACAAAGCCTTCTTTTGTTGAAACCGACCCGTTCAGCTCTGCTTTTGATTTACTAACCCCACCTTCGTGAGATGGGTTCCAGTTGGCTTGCACTGCACTCTGTCAGGGTCCTGCCACATGTAACAAACCCAAAAGCAGAACTGCTGTACAATTTTTTTAATAGTGGAAAATATTGCTTTGCTTTGGGGATCTTTGTTCTTTAAACACTTGAGGGGCAAGCAACTCCGGCTTCTCTATGAAGAATGCCACCTTTGTTAGAGTGGGAGCTGTAGGCTTCGACCGTAAATTTCGCCTGAACACGGTGTATATCAGCGCCTAAACGTTCGGAGTGGAAGAAGTCATTCTTAATATGTGGTTCTTACTTAGAAGACAAATCCAGTCTGGCTTTGAATGGTTCACGTTTGCAGACAATGGCTGCTCAGTTGCCGATTTTTTCCTCCAATAACCTTTTAAACAGAAGGCAAAATTTCAAAATATTATAGTTTTTTGTTAATAACAGGAACTTTTTTTTGGGGGGGGGGGAGATTTCCATATCAATACAATTCAAGGCCCTACTCATTCGCTCTTTCACTACTCTGCATGTACGATTTTAATTTTCAGAATTAAATTTCTCCAACAGTTGGTTGAATTTTGTACTCTTGTGGGATTTTCTGCTCAAATGTGAACCCAAAATTCACACGTCTGTGAGGGAGGGTTGCTTATTGTCTTATTGCCATTTTCTTACACAGTAACACTGCAAAAACTGGGGTGTTAAATTTAACACCCCCCGGTGTTATCAGAGGACTTCACCAACACTTTTCACTGGTTTTAAAATTTTCGTGTTTTTTGTTGTTATTTTTAACACCCTCCAGTGCATTTTAACACTTATAGGTGGGCAAAGCAACACCAGTGGTGTTAAAACAGCATATGGTGTGGTCATCTGATAACACCAAAAATTGTTGATTTTAACACCACAGTTTTTGCAGTAAATGAAATACTCCAGCAGTGAGTTCAGGAACCAGTCACCATCCACTCTGGTTCAGAGTCCAAAAGATTCCGACTAAAAGCTGGTTCATACCTCGCCCGAAAGCGAAAGCATACGCAAATATGTGACGTCAGATCAAATGTTCGCGTTGCAAATTCGCAAAAGTTGAATACATTTCAACTTGAACGAAATTTCGCGGCAAAGTGACCTCAAAATCGGTTCGCTTTCGCATTCGCCTGAAGTACGAACCGGCCTTAAGACTGGTTCCCAAACCATAAGGCTCTGACTACTTTAAGAGATCTTTCGGTCTGGTAGCTGATTTGCCCACATAACAAAATAGGAGAAATTTATCCCCTTTCCAAAACTGGCCCAATTTTCCAAAGTCGTTGATTTGCGGGTACTGTCGTCAACATTTTCGCAAAGGCTTATTGGGCGTTCGTGTAACGTGATTTTCTTCGCAAATTTGCTATCATGCATAG
This sequence comes from Acanthaster planci, assembly GCF_054643075.1. Classification (NCBI taxonomy): domain Eukaryota; kingdom Metazoa; phylum Echinodermata; class Asteroidea; order Valvatida; family Acanthasteridae; genus Acanthaster; species Acanthaster planci. The sequence continues at coordinate 2,242,221 of NC_141787.1, forward strand.
CCATTCAAAAATTTCCTCAAATTTTCTTTGTAGTGTTTCGCATACTGATCTCCACTTTTGACTTAGGTCTACAGTGTACTTTAATGTCGTTGACTTCAACATCAACAGATGTACATACGTACGTACGTAAGACACATGGGGAATACAAGGTATTACGTGTATTTTGCTTGGTGCTACATGCCGTCACTATTGAAACGATAGAGAACCATCCCAATGATAGACTTTTGGTGTTGTGTGGCCGACCCCGGATTAAATTAGCCCGACGAAGTTGCTCTACTTGGTGAAAATGACACAGTTGGTTGAATGTGTTCAAGGACGGGTATTTTTTTCTACAAAAAATATTTGCTTGTTTCTGGTGTTGCGCTCGCGATTCAATTTCATATTGACGACGTTGTCGCGTGACCACAGCCGTTAAACAGTGCATCTGTCGTAAAGGCCTATCGAGGAAAGCTAAAGCAGCGGACGAGATGACTTCCATACCTATATACGTTCTTCTTCTTGCTGTATTGGGTCTACCAGTACTGGCAACACAAGAAGAAAGTGGTAAGAATAAAACGAACAGGCGTAGATAAATAATTGAAGCGCACTGAAAGGTAAGTAAGTCGGCTTACGTCTTTGATCTGTAGCCCATTTGCTACATTTACTCCTCTGTACAATTTCAAGGAACGCTCTGCAACTTACAAATACAGAGTTGAGGACCACTGCAAACGTACATCTGGAGCAGATCAAGAAATTTCGCCCTGAGGAGATAAAGCTCCTCAATTTTGGTAATGTCCGATAATTGCCGACAGACAGACACATAGATATTGCGTTACATTGCTACTGATGTACAATTAATGACCTCCCACAGGATGTCATTGTTTCTATTATTACTAAAATCGGTTTTTCATTTTTTTTAATGTCAGAGCAGGGTTGCGGTTGATCCCTCAATCCCTCCCTCTGGATCTGAGCATGTACATTAATGAGAGACGCATAAAAGCTTTAATGTATAGAATAATAGAAAAGCACTTGCAGGAGGACTTTGAACTTGGTCATTTCCATCTGTGGAACTGAAATGGGTATCCTAAGTGATCTTTCTAGTTCTAGAACTTGGTCATTCATAACTAGTTCCCTGGCTCGTACCAGGTCGTTGGAGAGACTGTCATTAATTGTAAGGAGATAGTGGACTAATGTGTTTTGGGATGTGGGCTTGTCTATTGTCTGTAAGTACTACTAGCGTTTCGCGGTGTTGTAGCGACAAGTCCCTGCAAGTCCACCACAAGTCATCCAATCTTAAGCTAAGTCAAAAGCTATACCTTCAAATGAAATGTGACGAAAACTTTCCTTTGTCATCGTTTACCCAGCTATTTGTGATTGGTTTTGTGAAGGGACTTTTGACTGGACTGGAGAGGGATTTGTGAAAGAGGATGTAATGGCAGACCCGAGTGTACCCTATGACGTTTTGGTCCCAGTGGTACTTGTGGCCTTCTTGACAGAATGTACTGAAACTGCATTTAGAAATAACTCCCCAGAAGCGTAGCAAAAATCTTTGTGTGCTTTATGGCCAGAAAATTACTTCTGAGAGGGGTAAAGTGTAAACTATTAAATAATTCTCACTCAGCTTGAAAACATTTGTGTTTTTCAAATCCCTCCAACGGATTAGAATTTGTACATGTACACTTTAAGTTTGTTATTTTATATATTGTTCGCTCATTACAATTTCATTGTCGGTGAGGTTTCGTCTTCACAATAGCGTGTCGTTCAGTCTTTGCAGCTCAATTTAAAGACAAATTTTTCACCTCTCGTAAAACATGAATCTGCATCTCTGCTCTTTGTTGAAATTCATAACTTTATTGTTTGTTTCTTTGGAACTAATTTCCTAACATAAACACTAAAATAAAGGAAGAAATGTATTGGGGCATTCAAGTTTCTTTGATTATTTGTCATCTAAATTTGTAACATGTTTTCCAAACTTTTCCATTTATTTGTAATTCAAAGAATATTATGTTTTTTGGGCCTTTGTAATAATTTTAACCTTTGTTGATTATCTGGGCTGAATAGTTACGAGGACACAAATGCTTCAGCGTACATGAGGCTATATTACTGTACAAAAGTACTGAAGTGATTGATATACTTGCTAAGTTTATCTCTGAATACTACGATTCCACGGCCACGAAGAAGTATGTCAAATCCAGGAGGAATCGCCCCGAATCCTTCTAACTAACGTTATTCGTAGGGCTGTAAATGTGTAATGAATTAGCAAGGAGCCTTTACGTAAATTAGGCCTTGACACTAACAGTCCTGACTAATCTTATAATTTCAGGATTCAGACTTCGTTAATGAGCTAGATGGTCCTTTTTCACTGTCGCTTTAGTGGATCCTTAACGCGATTTTGCCAGGCGCGTAGGCATGGTTTGAATGTGTTTGTCGTACGCAAAACAAAATTTTCCTTCCGCATAGATTAAAATGCATGATTAGGCTTTGAAATATTTTTGTAATACAGCATTTAATGATTTATCGCTTATATTCACCATTAATTTATATTTCAAGACCCAGTTTTGCCGCCCGACTTCAATGCTTTAGCCCATTGATTCTGTCAATTTACACCACTGACTATATGGTCCTGGATTATGCAAAGATAGGCAGGCTGGTATAAAACGTCACACCTAAAATAATTTGGATTTCAGCTTCTGATTTAGAATAACCTCTTCTGCTTAACTCTTTGTGGGCTTCTTGTTCGGAGTCATGCATGTATGAGCAAGGATAGGATCTACCTGTTTATATCTGTCGATTCGAAGCTCACGTCACGGCCGACTGCCTTACGTGCAAATGGGACTTCTGGTCGATGTAGTCGTGAGCTTTTGGGCAATTATCGATACTTATTTGTGCGTGCTTTCTGAGCTTTTGAAAGAAAATACATCACGGACTGCCAGCCTTGCAGAATGAAATTCGGCCTTCAGAAACAAAAGCCAAAAGGGGAAAAAGAACTAGAGGTTCAAGTTTGTTTCAGTGACAAATAGGCTGTGATTGGGCGATATCAATCTGACGCCTTGCCTATTTTAGATGCAGGAAACTACTTGTGCAAAATAACATCTTTTATATCGACTGCATCTTTTGCTGGTGTCGCCCTGATGAAGATCAGCTGAGAATCAAACATAGTCATGTCAGGCGAATGGGTGTTACGTATTGATCAACCTTTTCCATGAATCGAATCTGATCTTTCTTTTGGATGTTCGCCCAGTGAAGAGTTAGCATTATTGCAGTGTCAGATGACTCACGCACGCAAACGAATGAAAAAAAGCGTATTCTTGTCCCTGCCTGATCATTTTCAATCTTATTAAATTTTTAACAGATATTTGGCCTTTGAAGGGCGCACATTTAATGTCTAGATCTCATCAACACAATCTCTTCACAATGTCAACACATCCCTGGCAATGAACATACTAGCTCCCAATCTGACAATCATGTCGCACTGCAGATAACGACCTTTCACGCGATGCACAAACACCTCAGCACAAACCTTCATTCTGTTTGGCTGTAAATCTGTCTCCAGAAAATATCCTGTTTGTTTTCAATGTGATCAATGCGTGTGGTTTGTTATGACGTCAAAAATCACTGAAAAAGAATATAACTCCTAACATTAATAACAATTTGGTTAGTTGTAGGAGAAGCCTTCCTATTTTGAGTTTCTATGATCTCATCATATCAATGAAATTCCGGTTACCCTGTGAGTCGAAGTCCTGTGACTTGCCGTTTGAATCAGTACTGAGCTTTGGCCCAGATATGTCTACAAGGTCTCAAAACAATTCTGAAGTCATAGTTGGATACTTTTTTCTTTTCGTTAAGTCACCAATACATGCGTTATAATGACGTCACAAAAGCAAGCGCATCTTTACATTTAGGTTTATTTAAGTAAGAGACTTCAGGGAATGTTCTAAAGCGTTTTGAAAATAACCAATGTACCGATTGAAGGTGTTTTAAACATTTGAAACGATGGAAAATATTGTCGAACTTCGACCAAATTCATTTCCCAGGAGCAATGGTCGACAGCTTCAATACCCCACACTCTGCATACTGCCACCCCATACTGCCACACTCAAGATATGTCAAAATTAAAGAATAAATTCCATACCTGTATCAGTTCATGAGAGGCAGGTGATAGACTTCGGTTGGGTTTTCGAAACTATAGTCAAATGCAATATGAAACCTGATGACGTCACTGCGACGTCACACTATATGCACATCCAGAGATCCGGCTTGATGTTCATGTTAGATTTTAAGTTTATACTTCATAATGTCTCAGAGAAGATGGCTGAAAATTACCTTCTGGAAGAAACAAGGGAAAATAACACCACAACGAACCCAATGAACCAGCAGGCGATGCCCAATCACCTTAAAACGGCAAGCTGAATCTGGATATTCACCGAAAAATTGCCTGGGTAAAATGTTAACCCAAGGAAGGGTGAAACCATTATTACTGCAACTACCTAAATATGGGCTGTGTTTAACCCAATTTCGGGATGAATGTTACTTTCTGTTTCATTTTTTACCCACAAACGGAGTGGATACTAACCATTGTTTGGTTAAAACAAACCAGACATTAATTTCAATCGCCTAAATTGGTTTAATTCCTGACCCTTGCAAAAATTGTGACCCGGTGTAATCCAGTTTTTTTTCCTTTGAAACAAATTAACTTCACAAAAGCGTAATGAACACATTAGCCTCATTATGGTAAACTTCAAGGTAAGATTCCCCATTCTTTCATAAGCTTTTAATTTCAGCCGAGGGTCCTGACACCGAATGACTTTTCTGTGTGTTTCAGGTATTTTATTTCCATTTCTGGGACCTGACGTGAGGTATCTGCCTAAAGAGGATGAAGAGACATCTGGGGAAGTTTTCTTTGCCTTTCCGTTTTTCTTCTTTGGTCGCAACTACAGTTCATTCTATGTAGGTTGTTTACTTGTTATTTTTGTGTTTGGTTTCTGTTTCTTATAAAATTAAGGTACTGGCAGAAAACTTATGGCCGTGGAAAGACTAACAGATTGGAGAGCGAAATTACAGATTAAACTCAAAATACATATACAGAACGAACAAGTCATATGATGTGGGTCTTTCCATGAATTTGAGGGCATATTTTGTGACAATCGGATACATATAAGGAGGATGCAAGGGTTCTTCCAACAAATAAACTGAACTTTTTTAATAATGCATGTTATGCACCTTTCTGGAGTGTTCAGGGTATTTTTCTGTTATTGAGCTTGATATCAATTAGACACAAGAGCTGGTTTCAATATAAACGTTGACACCACGCCAGCTTCATTTATTTTGGTGATATACAACCTTTTTACACCGCTTTTCCGACAAGTAAAGAGCAGGGAACACAGAAATTATTCTTTTCACATTTCTACACAGCTGAATACATTTCAATGGACCGTGAGACAACACAGGTTTGGATCAAAATGGCCAGGTCAGCTCTAATTACGATGGAGTCACGCATTCACTAGTATTGAAATGCATGCCCATATTCCTACCACTTTAGGTGAACACAAATGGAGTTATTTCATTTGGTGATGAACTGAGTTCCTTCCAAAGTGATCCATTGCCCTTGATGCTGACACCACTGATTGCAGTTTTCATGACTGACGTGGACACAACTGACTTTGGATTGGTTTTGCATCGTCAACTTCTCCGGTCATCGCAAAATGAAATGCAGTTTTGCGAAGCAGACGAAACTATCCGAGAGGTGTTTCCCGAGCAGTCCAGTTTTTCGGCGTCGATGTTGCTAGTAGTGACTTGGTACAGAGTTCGTCCATGGTACAGTGACTCACTGGTGAGTGGAAGTCTTAAATCCCACGCACTGTGCCTTTCGATGCAGTATGTTTTCTATCACCTGACACCTGTATACACTTTGAAATCACAGAGTCCCTGAGGACAAACACGTTAGTTTTTAATAATGAAAACGTTGTTCGTTATGTTGTTTCACAGAGAAACACCTTTCAGGCCGTTTTGGTGACCAATGGTGCTTTGTCCTTTGCCATGTTTAATTACGGCCAAATCCAATGGACCAGATCGAGCCGAAGGTCTAGTGGAGTTTCTGCCCAGGTATTATGAGTTCATGGTTATTCCTTCTTCGGGGGACCCTCTTTTTTGCAATTCAGGTATGGTCAACGACTCCTACACCATTAATGCATCTTTCACTGATGCCACCCTTAACATCAGTTTTGCAAATGGAATTTTAGGAATTATTGCACCCCCCTCCATTTTAAAAATGATCTCGCCCCACAGTACTCGATTCATATTCCATGCCGATAGGACTTTAGATAGCCTTATTAGCTATTGTGATTTTCTTATCCAACTGCCAACCCAAGTACCGACCTGGCAACCGATGTAATGCTAGGTGGTACATGCAGATAGCTATTCTTGTGGTAGCTTTTAAGGATCATAGTCACGTATACCTATTAGCCGTTCCTGCACAAATTCTTTGCAGTTTGCTGTTCACAGTTTTTTATTCAAATTACGAGGCTAGTAAAAGTTTTTTAAATCTTGTGTTTTTTTCAGTTAAGCGAACAAAAAAAAACAACAACGCTGAAACAAAACCTTTAACCCCATTCAATGTGCTACATTCCATGAGTAAAACAGTACTTCTCGGAGTTAATTAACCAGCGGGACCTTGCCTAAACTGACTAGTTACCATTGATGAAATACGCAAAACTCAGCTATTTACAAACGTTTTCTGGATTTTACCATTTGGGATGATTGAAATTAATTTACATTCTGAACTCAGGTTGGCTTCGATTCAGGTATGGTCAACGACTCCTACACCATTAATGCATCTTTCACTGATGCCACCCTTAACATCAGTGGTGAATCCAACATGGGCATGATAGGCAGATGGGTGTTTCGTATTGATCAACCTAAGATTGAGGGTAAGTGACCACGATACAAGGATATTGAATAGATATTAATTATTTTGCTAGAAAACCTTACCCAAATTTCCATTAACTCATTGTATGTTATAATACATCTTCGTACCTCTTCGAAAAAAAGATTGCTTTTTAGGGTAGTCGTTCCTGCTGACATCTCAAAATAATGCTGGTTTATATGTCATTCTCGGTAAAAGAACCTGACGACTTCTGAAGAAAAGAGTTAGGCCCGATATGTATAAATATTTGGTTATTCTTGCAGCTCCAACTGTGAATGCTTCCAGATCGATAAGTGAAATTGCCAGAGAATGTGCTGTCCCAGGTGAGTCTCAGCTCAGCTTCGACCACAAAGCTCGCAGGGTCACGTTGCCTGTTGAATGAATGTCAAAGTGTCTGTAGATGTGCCGCTCATTACCAGCGGGTGGACGTACCCGGATTGGCCCGTTGATCTGACAACCCACCGCGGATATTAGGCTTTTAGGAGTAAAATACCTTGTTACAAGCTTGCCGGTAATATAATTATTGTTATATTACACGCAGTAGTATGACACGTTCATATTAAAGCCAAGCCTTCAACGATTTTAAAAAAATTGCAGCGTAATTCTCTTGTAAGTATTAAAACAAATGCCTGGTTGAAATTTAATGTCTGCACACAAACCATTTATATAAGGAAAAGTAAATTTCTGAACATGCATCCTTTCTACTTACCTGTATTCCATGCAGACTAACTCATTTGTTTCTTAATCATTAGCCAACAACTTTAATAATGCTCTCCACGCCCTTTCTTAATTCTGAAAAATAATTCCTTTAGCTTTTAACGTGGCATCTGGCTGTAATAGCCTAACTTCAATTACGGTGATTCGGTGCCAGATTCGATACGTTCAGGGACTCTTTACGGTCAGTATTTTGACCAACAGAAGTTACAGGAAATCGTTGTGTGGCTTTATATTATGAAGAAGCAGCTAAGGAAGGCACAAACACAAAGTACTTTGTTAGCTCAGTTTTTCCCAATCAAATTCAGATGGGAGTCTGTGCATTGCTGACGGTAATCCTGAAGGATGCAGCTGCTCAGGTTCCCCTCTTGAGTGTACGTGCTCAGCGGGGTTCTTCGGCTTAAACTGCTCAGGTGAGTGCTCAGAGCTGGTCTTAAAAATCTCTATCTTTCAACTTATTTTTCAATAAGACAAAGACTTTTTAAAACTCGAGCAGAAAAGTCTGGAACGTAGCTCTAAGACTGTAACTCTAAGTGAGTTACCCCATCACAGCTGGAAGTGGATTTTCCTTCCCTTCAAATTGTCAATATCCGTGCAGCCAGTTATAGAAACTGCTCATTTTTCCTTTGCCCTATGTGGACAATGTATTTATTGCAGAAAAAGAACGTGAGCACAAAATATATTTATTGCAAAATGGCGTAGAAACTGGAACCAGAATTACTCAACAAACTCACGAGGGTTGATGTTAGAATACGAAGGATATGTCAATACATAAGACAAATGCACGGATGGATCAAGGAATGGATTGCGCCCTCAAGCCTTTGAGCTGAAAGTTGGAGATGTGGTATAAACAACTGCACTGTCTCCAATTAGTCAGCTCTAAAAATAGCCTATGAAGTGTCAAAATCAAATGCTTTTTTTCAGATATACTGTTCCCGTTCGGCTTTGGAGACGATTTACTTATCAACGATGACGATGACACTAACGGGGAGCTCCCAATTCCAATTGCGTTTCCCTTCTTCGGTCGTAATTTCAGCTCGCTCTATGTAAGTGCCAAGTCGGTTTTCCTGTTGACAGTATAGGAAAGAGTGGTCTTACATGACCGTTGAATTCCACTTTAATGAATTGATTTTTTGTCCACTTTTTAGGTGAATACTAATGGACTGGTCTCGTTCCTCGACGAAAATACTGGCTATACACCAGACAGGTTTCCTCTGGAGGAAGACATTCCTGTGGTAGCAGTCTTCTGGGGCGATGTCGATGTAGAAGAAGAACACACGGGTGGCATCTTGTATCGCACTGCTCTCCGTGACTCCCCGGGGCATGCCACGTTGTTTGCACAAGCGGACGAAATTGTCCGCCAGGTATTCCCTCAGGTGGCGGGGTTTTCAGCCTCGTGGATGCTGGTAGCGACTTGGCACAAAGTGGTCTTTCACGGAGCCGACGACAACGACGATCCTTCAGCAATTGTGAGTGGCACTGCCGAGAAGTATCCAAATTCGTTTGATTTTCGATCGCCTAATAAAAGATAGCTCCACAATCTTTTCAAAGTACAAATTTGAATGTGCACGCAAATCATTGTAGGAGGATCTCTTAAAATAAATATCTGATTAAATTCAACCGTTCTGTCACCTGCAGTTGGCTTGCAATAATCTAACACAATTAACCATTAACTACACGCGTTCTAGTATTGTTAAGTGAATAAAGGTCCATCTAATCAATGTGCATGTATGTTGCGAGAATTGAAAATGTGGGAATCGTGGAACTTTTACCAAGCACAGCATTGTATTGTGTATGGTTTTATATGTATCATTAAAGCCATCTTTATCTTATCCTGTCTTGATATATCTCTTTTCTATTCCCCAGTACAATACATTCCAAGTTATTTTGCTGACAAACGAAGTCCAGTCGTTTGCCATGTTTAACTACGAGAATGTAACGTGGACTACCGGTACGTCATCAGACGGCAACGAATCAGGACTTGGAGGCATTCCCGCCCAGGTATTTTAATTGAAGAGAAAACATGATGCATTCTTAGAATCTGAAAAAAAAACTCCTTGTAATGATTGTCGCTGTCAGTCATGTCGGCATTTCAATGGAGTAGTTTGTCGGTGATGCTCTGTGATTTGTCGCTTCGTGAACGAACGATCAGATCACGTTTGTTTCTGGTGTGATTCCGCCCGCTCCTAATCCTCATGGCGATTTATAAACTAGGCTTTTAAGGCAAATACCAACAATCGAAATGAGAATATCCGAATGTCTGACACACTATGTAATTTACGTTCCACTTTAGTAAGGTTCAAGGCTTAATGTCGTTAATGAGTTGAAATGAGCGTTTTTCACTTGAATAAGAGAAATTGTGAGGCTAGAAATTTTGACGGTAAATAAAAGAGCTTTCAAAACTGATCTAATCCAACAGGAAATTTAATGAGGGAAAGAGAGGAAAATTCGCTGCCTAATTCAAGTCCAAGACATTCCGTATCAACTTTTATTTCCCGTACCTATCATAACCTGCAAGCCAGTTCATTCGACCTCCCTCTTCCGTTCTTTTGTGGGCACAATCCTACAAAATGCTGATGTTGCTGCTAATTAATTCGTCGACCTATTTAAGAGGGTTCTCGATTTTTCCTCGTTGAGGTAGCTGTCTTCGCTATAAAAACTTCCTTCATATAAAAGTGTGTGTTGTCCGATATTGTGGTGATAATTTACCGTTTGTGAATGTATAGGTTGGTTTCGACGCCAGCGATGGCGTCAACTACTACGAAGTACCCGGCTCACAGAGTGATGACATTGTCAACATCGACCTGAGGTCCAACATTAACACGACAGGCCGATGGCTGTTCCGAATTGATCTCGATGAAATACAGGGTATGGTGGTATAAATGTTTTAAAAGTAGTGATGTAGCCTACACAAGCTGTGCCGGAAAAAAACACGAATCCTAACACAATGGTGAATTGACCGACGTTTGAAATGTACAAGTATAATCGTGTGTGTGTTTTTTGTTCAAAATTGAAACAGAATGCTTTCAGACGTCTTTCCTTCAGTCATTTTATCATCTGAAAGCATGTTGCTCCTCCGTTATGGTGCATACATGGTTATAGGCATAGAGCACACAATGTTGACGACATTCAAGAGTGGTTTCAGGACTTTTTTCTGGGACACTCTGTGTAATGACTGAGGCTGGAGAAACGGTTGGGTCTCGAGATATAGAGCTGTGTTTATCAAACGAACTTCTGACACGAAGAGAATTACACGTCACGAATCGCATACCATTGGAAGCCAAGGGAAAAGATGTTCACCTTTGGACCATTGAACTGGCTCGTTATGATTATGGTATAGCCACGTTAGTTCTTCCTGCTCCTTTCATTATTCCATGGCTCTAAATAGGACCAGTGGTAATCAGATGTCCATCCACTGAGGCCGTCAATGTGAGCAGCGGGAGTAGCCTTGGCAATGTGAACTGGACTCCTCCCCGTCCGTCGGCCGTGAAAATAGCCGATGATACCCCAGTGCCCGTGTCATGTTCAATTCCAAACCCAAATGGTGGTGATGACATCATCGTGACGACAGACTACTTGTTTCCGGTCGGTTCAACCAGGGTCACCTGTAACGCAGACGCTGTAGCCTGTAGATTTGATGTGACTGTTTTTGGTAAAAAAAGTCTCATATAATTCATAGAAAGGTGGTTAACTGATCGATTTGCACTTGCGTTTTTCCAAGAAGAGCATTAAATTCATTGTACATCGTAACGATTGTACTTCATTAGGACAAGTACTGTTATCTTTCGTATGGCAATTTACGTGTCGTTTTGTTTTATTGAATAAGGTGTTTGCCTTGACTTTTATTGTAATGATATGACTTTATTTTTAGATAACGAATCACCGATATTTCAAAGCTGCAAATCCCCCGACGCTGTGTACGTGACAGGAGGAACCAACGAGAGTCGGGTCGTCTGGGACACTGACGTAGTGTCTGCCGTTGATGTCGTCGACGGCCCAGTTGCTGCCAGTTGCTCACTTGTAGACGGAGACTCAATGAAGGTCCCAGTCACATCCAACGAAACCTTTCCTCTTGGGGTGACGACAGTAGAATGTGAAGCCGTTGATGCTGCTGGCAATAATGCTACTCCCTGCCAGTTTCATGTAATCGTGTCTGGTGAGATTTTTGGGACCCTTCTTTGTAAAGCAGCTTTCATAATAGTTGGCAACATTTGGCTTCTCCATGGACGACTTTGAAATATCCGAATGAAAAGAAAGAGGAAATGGGCTAGTATAATGAGAGAATGGCAATGCGCACTTCTTTGAGCCTTATTCCTCAGAAAGGTCATGAAGGGCACATAAAAATACTCAGTGTTTTGGCTTCGCCAACGGGGTTGAGTAATCTGGCTTAAATTTGATACGATTTTCCATCCATTCATCAACACAATTTCATTCCTTAACCTCACTGACTTGTTTCCTTTGTTTCAGGTATTTTATTTCCATTTCTGGGACCTGACGTGAGGTATCTGCCTAAAGAGGATGACGAGACATCTGGGGAAGTTTTCTTTGCCTTTCCGTTTTTCTTCTTTGGTCGCAACTACAGCTCATTCTATGTAGGTTGTTTACTTGTGACGTTTGTGTTTGTTTTCTCTTCTTTTCAAATGAAGTAACTGGCAGACCATGTGTGGCCTGGGAAAGACTGACAGAATGGACAGCGAAATTAAAGATTAAACTCAAAGGACATATAAGAGACGAGGTTGTATTCAGGTCTTTACATGAAGATGGGGCATAGTTTATGACTATCCAATACGTTTGCAAAAACTGTGTAAGGGGTTCCAAGTATAGACAAATCCGATGAGACGCCATTCCGAGAGGCTGCTTACAATCACGCAGCTGTCTCCACCTGAGCGCACGCGCGCGCACTTCAATTTCATGGGCACGCACCGCCTGTGTGCGAACAGGATGGCCCCGTAGTAATGGCGTCTAGTTTTGGTTGTTGGATTTGTCGATAAACTGAACTTTTATTAATAATGTTGGTTAGAGTATTGAACTCGGTCTTCTTTTCTGAAGTGTTCAGAACATTTTCATGCTATTCAGCATGCTATCAAAATAAACAAAGAGCTGGTTTCATTTGTAACCGGGACACACTGGTTTTATTTTGGGGGAAAATATTTCGTTTTCGGCATCAGTTTTCCAAGAAATAGCAGAAACACAGCAAATGATTCTTTTCACTTTCCTGCACTGTATAATACACTTTCATAAATGGATCACTAAACAACACAGTTTTGGATCAAAATGGCCAGGTCAGATCTAATTACGATGGCGTCACGCATTCACTTGCATTGAAATGCATGTCCATATTCCTACCTTTTTCAGGTGAACACCAATGGAGTTATTTCATTTGGTGATGAACTGAGTTCCTTCCAAAGTGATCCATTGCCCTTGATGCTGACACCACTGATTGCTGTTTTCATGACTGACGTGGACACAACTGACTTCGGATTGGTTTTGCATCGTCAACTTCTACGGTCATCGCAAAATGAAATGCAGTTTTGCGAAGCAGACGAAACTATCCGAGAGGTGTTTCCCGAGCAGTCCAGTTTTTCGGCGTCGATGTTGTTGGTAGTGACTTGGTACAGAGTTCGTCCGTGGTACAGCGACTCACTGGTGAGTGGAAGTCTTAAATGCCACGCACTGTGCCTTTCGATGCAGTATGTTTTCTATCATCTGACACCTGCATCCACTTTGAAATTACAGAGTCCGTGAGGACAAACACATTCGTTTTTAATAATGAAAACGTTGTTCGTTATGTTGTTTCACAGAGAAACACCTTTCAGGCCGTTTTGGTGACCGATGGTGCTTTGTCCTTTGCCATGTTTAATTACGGCCAAATACAATGGACCAGATCGAGCCGAAGGTCTAGTGGAGTTTCTGCCCAGGTATTATGAGTTTATGATTATTCCTTCTTCGGGGGACACTCTTTTTTACAAATGGAATTTCAGGTATTACTGCACCCCCCTCCCATTTTAAAAATGATCTCACCCAACAGCTCTTTATTCATATTCCATGCCGATAGGACTTTAGATAGCCTTATTAGCTATTGTGATTTTTCATGTCCAACTGCCCACCGAAGTACTTTAATATAATGCTAGGTGGTACATGCAGATAGCTATTCTTGTGGTAGCTTTTAAGGATGATAGTCACGTATGCCTATTAGCCGTTCCTGCACAAATACCTTGCAGTTTGTAGTACACAGTTTTTTATTCAAATTACGAGGCTAGTAAAAATTTGTAAAATCTGGTGTTTTTTCTTCCTTGTGCTAGACTATCAATTAAGCGAACAAAGAAACAACAACGCTGAAACAAAACCTTTAATCCCATTCTTTCTGCTACATTCCATTAATAAAACAGTGCTTCTCGGAGTTAATTAACCAGCGGGACCTTGCCTAAACTGACTAGTTACCATTGAAGAAATGCGCAAAACTCAGCTATTTACAAATGTTTTCTGGATTTGACCATTTGGGATGATTGAAATCCATTTACATTCTAAACTCAGGTTGGCTTCGATTCAGGTGCGGGCAACGACTCCTACACCATTAATGCATCTTTTACTGATGCCACCCTTAACATCAGTGGTGAATCCAACATGGGCATGATAGGCAGATGGGTGTTTCGTATTGATCAACCTAAGATTGAGGGTAAGTGACCACGGTACAAGATATTGAATAGATATTAATTCTTTTGCTGGAAACCCTTACCCTAATTTCCATCACTCATTGTATGCTTAAATACATCTTCGTAACTTTTCGTAAAAGAGTAGTCGTTACTGCTGACATCTCAAAATAATGCTGCTTTATATGTCATTCTCGATAGAAGATTCTGACGACTTCTGAAGAAAAGAGTTAGGCCCGATATGAATAAATATTTGGTTATTCTTGCAGCTCCAACTGTGAATGCTTCCAGATCGATAAGTGAAATTGCCAGAGAATGTGCTGTCCCAGGTGAGCATCAGCTCTGCTTCGATCAGAAAACTCGCAGGGTCACGTTGCCTATTGAATGAATGCCAAAGTGCATGTAGATGTGCCGCTCATTTACCAGCGGGTGGACGTACCCGGATTGGCCCGTTGATCTGACAACCCACCACGGATATTAGGCTTTTAGGAGTAAAATACCTTGTTACAAGCTTGCCGGTAATATAATTATTGTTATATTACACGCAGTAGTATGACACGTTCATATTAAAGCCAAGCCTTCTACGATTTAAAAAAAATTGCAGCGTAATTCTCTTGTAAGTATTAAAACAAATGCCTGGTTGAAATTTAATGTCTGCACACAAACCATTTATATAAGGAAAAGTAAATTTCTGAACATGCATCCTTTCCACTTACCTGTATTCCATGCAGACTAACTCATTTGTTTCTTTATCATTAGCCAACAACAGTAATAATGCTTTCCACGCCCTTTCTTAATTCTGATAAATAATTCCTTTAGCTTTTAACGTGGCATCTGGCTGTAATAGCCTAACTTCAATTACGGTGATTCGGTGCCAGATTCGATACGTTCAGGGACTCTTTACGGTCAGTATTTTGACCAACAGAAGTTACAGGAAATCGTTGTGTGGCTTTATATTATGAAGAAGCAGCTAAGGAAGGCACAAACACAAAGTACTTTGTTAGCTCAGTTTTTCCCAATCAAATTCAGATGGGAGTCTGTGCATTGCTGACGGTAATCCTGAAGGATGCAGCTGCTCAGGTTCCCCTCTTGAGTGTACGTGCTCAGCGGGGTTCTTCGGCTTAAACTGCTCAGGTGAGTGCTCAGAGCTGGTCTTAAAAATCTCTATCTTTCAACTTATTTTTCAATAAGACAACGACTTTTTAAAACTCGAGCAGAAAAGTCTGGAACGTAGCTCTAAGACTGTAACTCTAAGTGAGTTACCCCATCACAGCTGGAAGTGGATTTTCCTTCCCTTCAAATTGTCAATATCCGTGCAGCCAGTTATAGAAACTGCTCATTTTTCCTTTGCCCTACGTCGACAATGTATATATTGCAGAGAAAGAACGTGAGCACAAAATATATTTATTGCAAAATGGCGTAGAAACTGGAACCAGAATTACTCAACAAACTCACGAGGGTTGATATTAGAATACTAAGGATATGTCAATATATAAGACAAATGCACGGATGGATCAAGGAATGGATTGCGCCCTCAAGCCTTTGAGCTGAAAGTTGGAGATGTGGTATAAACAACTGCACTGTCTCCAATTAGTCAGCTCTAAAAATAGCCTATGAAGTGTCAAAATCAAATGCTTTCTTTCAGATATACTGTTCCCGTTCGGCTTTGGAGACGATTTACTTATCAACGATGACGATGACACTAACGGGGAGCTCCCAATTCCAATTGTGTTTCCCTTCTTCGGTCGTAATTTCAGCTCGCTCTATGTAAGTGCCAAGTCGGTTTTCCTGTTGACAGTATAGGAAAAAGCGGTCTTACATGACCGTTGAATTCCACTTTAATGAATTGATTTTTTCTCCACTTTTTAGGTGAATACTAATGGACTGGTCTCGTTCCTCGACGAAAATACTGGCTATACACCAGACAGGTTTCCCCTGGAGGAAGACATTCCTGTGGTAGCAGTCTTCTGGGGCGATGTCGATGTGGAGGAAGAACACACGGGTGGCATCTTGTATCGCACTGCTCTCCGTGACTCCCCGGGGCATGCCACGTTGTTTGCACAAGCGGACGAAATTGTCCACCAGGTATTCCCTCAGGTGGCGGGGTTTTCAGCCTCGTGGATGCTAGTAGCGACTTGGCACAAAGTGGTCTTTCACGGAGCCGACGACAACGACGATCCTTCAGCAATTGTGAGTGGCACTGCCGAGGAGTATCCAAAGTCGTTTGATTTTCGATCCCCTAATCAAAGATAGCACCATAATGTTTTCAAAGTACAAATTTGAATGTGCACTCAAATCATGTAGGAGATTTCTGAAATTAAATCTCTGATTAAACTCAACCGTTCTGTCGCCTGCAGTTGGATTGCAGTAGGCCTAATCTAACACATTTAACCATTAACTAGAAACGTTCTGATATTTTTAAGTGAATAAAGGTCCATCTGATCAATGTGCATGTATGTTGCGAGAATTGAAAATGTGGGAATTGTGGAATTTTACCGAGCACAACACGATTCTGTTTGGTTTCATGTATAATTATAGCAATCTTTACCCTGTCCTGTCTTCATATATCTCTTTTATATCCCCCAGTACAATACATTCCAAGTTATTTTGCTGACCAACGGAGTGCAGTCGTTTGCTATGTTTAATTACGCGAATATAACGTGGACGACCGGTACGTCATCAGACGGCAATGAATCAGGACTTGGAGGCATTCCCGCCCAGGTATATCAATCAAAGCGAAGGCATTACATGCACCCCTTTCATCTGAAAAAATCCTTGTAATGGTAGGAACTTTCGTTCATGTGGGCATTTCTATATAGGAGTTTGTGAGTGTTCTGGACGTCCTGGAGGCAATGTAATTTGCAACTTCTGAAACTAACAATCAGAGCAAGTGTAACTAATGTGACTCAACCTCCTCAGAA
Organism: Acanthaster planci; assembly: GCF_054643075.1. Taxonomy (NCBI): domain Eukaryota; kingdom Metazoa; phylum Echinodermata; class Asteroidea; order Valvatida; family Acanthasteridae; genus Acanthaster; species Acanthaster planci. The sequence goes on from NC_141787.1 coordinate 2,259,407, forward strand.
TACCCATAGCCATTAATAAACGAGGCTCCTAGAGCAAAATGCCAACAATCGGAATGAGGATATCCGAATGTCTGACCACATTATGTAATAAAGGTGCTACGTAAATAACGAGGCTCAGCGTCGTGAAAGAGTTGAAGTGAGCGTTTTTCACTTGAATAAGACTAACTTCAAGGCTATAAATGGGGTTGTGGTAATTTACCGGTACCATTTGTAACTCATCAGGTAGGTTTTTCCTCGTTCGGGTTGCATTTTCTGCTATAAAAACTTCCTTCATGTAAAAGTGTGTGTTGTCCAATAGGATGATGATACTTTACCGTTGGTGAATGCTTAGGTTGGTTTCGACGCCAGCGATGGCGTCAACTACTACGAAGTACCCGGCTCACAGAGTGATGACATTGTCAACATCGACCTGAGGTCCAACATTAACACGACAGGCCGGTGGCTGTTCCGAATTGACCTCGATGAAATACAGGGTATGGTGTTATCGTTATAAAAAATGTCGAAGAGATGTATAGGGAATCCCAGAAAAAATAATCCTAACACAAAGGGTTTATTAACTTTTACCAGTTTTCTTGTAATATATGACCGCAATCATGTGCTTGTCCTAAAGTTGAAACAAAATGCTTTTAGTTGATATGTCAGTGGCTTTTCTTCGGTCACACTTCACGCAGCGTTATTGTTCATTGCCTGGTGGATTGTTTGGTAAAAATGATTAGTCAACATTTATTTGTGTGGAATGTGTGGAAAAGAATGCCTATTAGTTTGTTTGGAGAAGAGCGTCTCAGGTAATGTGATGTGAACAGACTATGCAGTAGGCATTTTTGAGGCAGTAAGCCTTTGCATTGATAAAGGCTATCCGTTGAAACTACATGTAGTTTAACATTTCACTAACGTGGTCCAGCTTACCACTGAGAAAAGAGTGTGATGAAATGGGATCTTATAAAATCTATGTAAATTTCCTATTTTTCCAAAGGTTGCATCCTCCATAATGCCTTAAAATAAATTGTTGAAAATGGGTTATGATCTCCGAAATAGTGGTGCTGGGTGAAGCTTCAGTGGTAGAAATCCAACAATGTATCATTTCCAAGCACCCTGTTCCTTATTTATGGTAAATACATAGTTATATTCAAACGGCACACAACTTGGCTAAAAAAACCCGTTTGTTTCAGGAATTTTTTTTGGACACCTTGTATAACGACTGAGGTTTGTGAATCGATAGAGCTCCAGGCATAGAGCCGTATTTGTGTAGTTTAATTCTATAAAGAAGAGTTTCGAGCCGCAAGTTAGGGATTGTGTACCTTTGGAAGACCTGAGAAAAAGGGTTGTATTATTTTTTTATTATTGACACCTATAAAACATCGGCGTTGTTTGTAGAATGAAGTGAATTTTCTGTATTTTCCACTGTCTCCAGCTTCACAAAGTTGAAAGAATTCCTCGTTATCGACTAATACCTATATTAAATCTGGATCCAAGTGGGAAGACAGTTGTTAATCCCTAATGAGTAAGTCTCGTATTTCAAAAAGGAAAGGTCATCCCACAACAAAGTTGGCATGCCAGTCTGGTTATGGCCGCGCTGACAGGGCGGACTTCGAGCGTATATTTCTGTTCCCATTTGACGCGTCAATATCTTGGGGGCATTCGCCGTTACCGAACTGGCTCGATAATGGTAAAATCACATTAAGTCAGTGAGTTTTATTATTTTATGTTCTAAATAGGACCAGTGGTAATCAGATGTCCATCCACTGATGCCGTCAATGTGAGCAGCGGGAGTAGTCTTGGCAATTTGACCTGGACTCCTCCCCGTCCGTCGGCCGTAAAAATAGCCGATGGTACCACAGTGCCGGTGTTATGTTCGATTCCAAACCCAAATGGCGGTGATGACATCATAGTGACGACAGACCACCCTTTTCCTGCCGGTTTAACCAGGGTCACCTGTAACGCAGAAGCTGCAACCTGTAGATTCGATGTGACTGTCTTTGGTAAACAAAATTAGGTGCAAATGTATAAGAAGGTAGTAAATGATCACTTCATACCAGTTTTTATTGAACGAGAGTTTTTATTTATTATTTTTAAATCGCAATGAAGGTGTCCGTCAACTAGTTTAACCTTTTGGAAGACAATTTATATTTCATTTCTTTATCCACCTCGAACCAGCTCAGGGCTCACTGAGTGACGTATTTTCCTTGACTTTCTTTCAAGTGATGTGACTTTTTTTCAGATAACGAAGCACCGATATTTCGGAGCTGCCAGTCCCCTGACATTATCTATGTGACAGCGGGGACCAATGGGAGTCGAGTCGTCTTGGACTCTGACGTAGTGTCTGCTGTTGATGTCGTCGACGGCCCAGTTGCTGTCAGTTGCTCACTTGTAGACGGAGACTTGATGAGGGTCCCAGTCACATCCAATGATACTTTTCCTCTTGGGGTGACGACAGTAGAATGTGAAGCCGTTGATGCTGTTGGCAATAATGCTACTCCATGCCGGTTCAATGTAACCGTGACTGGTAAGAGAATTTTTTCATTTGGTGCCTTCCTTCGTAAAGCAGCTTTCATTATAGTTGCTAGTTTTTGTTTTTTCCATTGACGAGTTCAAATACCTATCGGCTTTGTTTTTCATCGTTTCAGGGTCTTTTTCCATGCTATTTTCAATAGAAGAGTATTGCATTAAAAGAATGGCCGGGGGCATTATGTTGAATTGACCAATTACACGTATCCCAATCGTGGTTCGTTTGTGTTGTATAAAAAAAACTCGATCAACCTCCGTAATCGTTGATAAAGTTGGCTGTCATTTGCCAGTGATAGTATTTTGTCATTAATTCTGTCTCTGATGCTGTTCTGAACTTCCTATCTAAATTCCGTCCACGGTTATAACCGAACGCAGACTCACCGATGCCAACCCATGAGTCATTAGCAACCGAAGTAACAACAGCCTTTGTAAGCAAAGGTAAGAGCTGTTTGGTACATTCGGGCAGCATTGTTATCAACGCATATCTACATCGGTTGTATTTTTTTATTTTACTTTTGCAATTTCAGTTCACTGTACCCGGGTCACTAGTCTTTCCCTGTAACATGAATGCTTGATTTTTTTACCCTTTTTATAGAAGAAACAACAAATAGTCAACTAGCTACAGAGGACCACGTACCCACAACTGACGCCCCTGGGGTCCCGTCAACTGAAGACCGCGCACCTGCAGCTGAGGCCACTGAGTTTTCGTCAACCGAAGACCACGCATCCACAACTGAGGCCACTGAGTCCCCTTCATCTGAAGACCACGCATCTCCAACTGAGACCACTCAGTCCCCGTCAAATGACGACCACTCACCCACAACTGAGGCCAATGAATCTCTGTCAAGTGACAACCCGACACCTCCTACTGAGGCACCGAAGTCCCCTTCAACTGACGACCTCACACCAGCTCCTGGGGCCACTCAGCCACCGTCAACTGACAATCACACACCCGCATCTGGCATTACAAAGTCTTTATCAACGGAAAGACAAGTACCAGAACCTGTAACAAACATCACGTCTCCAACGAAGGGAATTACTATAGCACCCACAGTCGTGGTCACACACACAACGCACTCACCCACTAAAGGTAAAGCATCATATTTTAAATTACCCACAAATTTGTTGGTTGTAGAAAATATGCCCATGGCATTTCTTTGAGTTGACGTAAATATTTATTTTACAGAAGATTTTGTTTTCCACCTTCCAAATAAGAAGACACTTTTACGTATGACACCCCAAGGTGAAGAAACAACATGTAAAATGGTGCACAAAATAAACCAATGAAATTTGGATTGAAAAGAGTGACTAAAAGTTCGAAAAGAAAATTCCCTTGTTTACAGTTAACAATTAATTGCTTGGGTTTTCGATGATAATGCCTTAAAATGTTCAAAATGTTATTAAGAGACAAATTACGAGATGTTCGTTTTGCTTCCAGTTTGTCTGTTGTCAGAATCGAGTTGCCTTCAAGGAGCATTTGATGAAGCTCATTGCGAATGTGTATGTCCGATAACAATTTCTGGACAGACATGTCAGGGTAGGATACATTTATTTCCTTTGTGAGTCGAATGCATTAGGTTATGAAATAGGGATGTTAGTGACATCTAGGTAGTTATTGTGTATTATCAACATTGATCTGTGGTCTTGTTTTGTCATGCACCGTATTCCATTTTGCATTAATGCTAATGCATTAAAAGAACATTTTTGCTTTCTGCAGTTCCTAATCCATGTTTAGATTCCACCCTTTGCTCTGGAGAAGGTCATTACTGTGTTGGAAATATCAACATCAGCGTTGGTTATGAATGTGTTTGCAATGCACTGTCCGGATATCTCACCCTAGGAGACGGCTCTTGTACAGGTGAGCATTCAGACCCCTAAGAAACAATAATCTGAAAGTTACGTTCATGCTTTTGTAAGCCTTTTGGCAGTGCCGTATTTGAGTGCATCACAAGTCCTTTCACGAGGCCCTTGACAAGTCCAGTCACAAGAAGCTCGTTATAAGTAACATGGTGAACAATGACAACGGAATGTTTTTGTCACAGCTCACTTGAATGGTTTGAAAATTGCCTTATAGGGACTTGCAGGGACTTATGATAGGGCCTATACTCGAATACAACAGTAGCTTTTGGACACTGGTCAGACATCTTCTATAATTATGAGATGCATTTCATTGTTTGTAGACAAGATTCGATAGCACGTGTGAACCAAACTGATTTATGAATAGTGACATCGCATATTCTCTAAAAAATACACTCATCCAATGAAAATCGGCGACAGAATGGCGAAACATGTAACGCACGCGACATTCATAACGATAAATTGACCCGGCCCTGATTGGGAATGAACCGTTTCCTGATTGGGAATGAACCGTTTCCATACGTATGTTGTGCACAAACACGTCTGTGCAAAGGGGTCGACACCTCTGAAGACAAACCTACTTAGGTAAACTTACATCATTGACTTTGAAAATCATTCAGGTCGCGTGGCACGCGTGTTTAGACTGCGAATCTTAGGTATCAATGGAGACGCCGTTAACTTCTCGCCCGTGTTCAGCAATCCCGGTTCATCTGCCACTAAAGATGTTCTTCGTACCTGTCAGCAAGTAGTGAGTGTTGTTGTTGTTTTTTGCAAGTCAGCGGCTTCAATCCATCTCGTGTCTACACAACTACACCTCAACCTGGGTTTTTTGTTTCAGGACCTATTCTTTGGTTAGACGCTACACAGTAATCTCACCCAGAAACATCCGGACGATTTTGAAGTTCAACCGTCTCGAGAGAACAGTTTTTTTAAATTTTATAATCAAGGTAGCGCAATCGCTTTGATTGTCAACTGTGCAACAAAGAAAGTACGTATGACGTTATGGCTGTTTCATACTTCAGGCAAATGTGAAAGCGAAGTGAATTTGACGTAACGAAGCATTTCCAGCGAAACTCGGTGGAATTAAAAATGAGTTAAACATTTGAAAATACGCAAATTATTCGATCTAGCCGTATACAGTTGTGTCTGTGTTCGTTTTTGCACTGAGCACAAACCGGTCTTCAGGTTGATACTTAGAGTAAGGAAACCACGCCCTTTCTGAGAATATCAGTAGTGTTTTAGCTTATATTATAATGTTTTATCCCGTATTTTATCCAATATGTCCACCTAGGTGATCTTTGTACTGAAACAAGATGCACGGACCTCGGCCGTTCTTGATGTTGTTGGTATCATTGTGGTAAGCGGGGGGAGCCTGATTGTGGAATTTGTGGCTTTATTCGATGGTACGAATGACGCACCGGCGATACCAGCTGTGCATACCATACAAAGCATTCTGCAGTCTTCCAGCAGACTTGAGGACAACTCAGATTACCTGGCAGTGGACACGCTGTATGTCACCACAACACGTAAGTCCAAACCATTATGTAATTGGGTTGTTTGTAGTGGGGTGGGTGCTTATGGCTGAGATATGGGGAGTGCGATTTACACCCTTAAAACGTTCAGGTGGAAAGGAATCAGTCCTGAAGTGAGACCCTTTACCTAACTGGTCCAGTTGCAACGTTAATGTGAATATATGTGTACTTATAAAGACCTTCCCTCAGTTTTTTTTTAGTATATTTAAGGAGTTCCACTTGCTGTGTTTGACATTGCTGTAGAATCGATATCGACCTGCCCTTCCGACTACTGTGCAAATGGTGGAACGTGTGATGTCGTCGGACTCTACCCGTTGTTCAGTCTAACGTGCAGGTGGGTATGGCTCAATGACACTGACATATATTAGCAGCTGTCAGTGCCGAGGGATTGGTCAATACACTGGGAGTGCGTGTGAAGAAAATGAGATTTCTTTGCTGTTTTGAGAAAATGCACTGTGATTAAACCTTTCTTATAGTAACTAAATAATTATTTGCGCAACATAAAATATGTATAGTGGGAGGTTTAAAATAATTTTTCTTTGGACTGACATAATCAAAATAATGACCTGGTAAAATCTGAAAAGTGTCGGCCTGTGGAAAAATGGAATTGTATACCCCTTAATACGACCTGAGAAAGGAATTTGTTTCTGACCAAATAACAAAAGAACAATTATAGGTATTTCAGAACAGTAGATTCCTTGGGCATGCATTTTACAAAGTCACCAGGCTGGTAGAGTTTTCTTTTTCTGTCAAACGTTGTGAATGGTTATACCACGCGCAGATGCGGTACGTCCTTCACTGGTGAACACTGTGAGACCGTTATCCCAATCAGCGGAGGCATCCCAACTGATCCCCCAATGGCTGCAGTGACAGCTACGCCCAGTCAAGGTGTGATATCATTCTTTTGATTATCTTCAAACGTTTATACCCACCAGAAAAGAATTGTGCAGAGCAGCCTCGTGCTGAAAACATTCTTCCAATTTACCCACTGATGACCCAGTAGAAGGTTTGCATGCTGGGAGATTGCAGGCCAGTGCTCTTGTTTCATAGGATATGCATAGTGGAGGTTTCCCCGTGGAACAAAAAAAGTGTTATGCAAGATCGCTTCCATTAAAAGCCTCAGTACCTCGCACGGTAAACGGAAGGTCGTTTATAGAAAATTTGTAGGTATGACATCTTTCATAAAAAAGGTAGAAACCGCTTTTGCGAAAGGCTCGGGAACAGGTAGTATCTTTGCTAGTATCTGACCTTACTTTCTCTCATGTTCATATTCTACCCGATCGGATTACTCACCGCTATTAATAAATTAGGCTTTTACTGGAAACTGCCTCAATACCAAGCGTGCCGGTAATACATTGCACAACGCAGCAGCAGCATTATATTGGTAGTGTGCTTATAAGGAGGTTCTCCGAATCCCAGCGGGGACTTTGTTTCCTTTTCCCCCTTAGTTTGGTTCGAAAGATTCGAAAGGTAATGAAATTTCCTCCGAGATTTACGGCTGTTATATTGTTTTACTTAACGCCCATTTAAACTCGTTATAGATGTTAACCCCTGATGCCTTTATAAGGCTGGCACATGCATTACATAACATGATGATTAAATTTCACGGTTTGAATATCAGCAGCTGTCAGATCAGGTGATAATTCAGCTAGCTTCGCATCAATCTCAGTTTTGTAGTGAATGGGCTCCTGTTAAAATTCATCGAACTGCGATCATTAGGATCGTGCACAACTTGCGCAAATAGTCCATAAAAATGTCTTGTCTAGAAAATTTACAATGGCTACTGAACATTATGTTCCAGATGGCTTATCATGGCCACTTTACTTGGTCATCGCTGTTTGGCTTTTACTTCTTGTTCTTGCGATGTGCGTGTTGACGTTTATCTGCATCATTCTGAGGAGGAGGCGCTATGCCCCAGCCAAGTCGGGCTATGGCATTCCCGCTCGTTGGGAATTTGATCGTCGGGCTAGGGAAGACAATGTGTCTGTCTTCTCTCCCGCACCACAACCTTACCAGGTAGGCACAAGCTTGCATTGCAAAAGTTGGTTTCCGAGGGAAAAAATGAAGCAACTGAAAGGGGTCACCAAAGAATATTCCTTTACAAAGCAATGACTGGAAGAGCCTGCTTGGCTTTGACTTTGGCGTTTTTCAATCATGTGGTTTATACCTTCATATTTAAGAAGCTTGTTGCCGTGTGGCTAGAGTAGAATTATTATAGGCCTTTATTGTGCTACCTGACAAGCGCTATTATTCCCCATGGTAGGCAAAACTATGGCTATTCACGAAAACTATGGCTCTTCATGAGTACAAATCCAAAACAAAAACAATTGTAAGAAACTTCTCACGCAATTATTAAACACGAACTGGTTTCTATTAAATACGAAATGAACATGACTTCTACTTAGATCTCATCGGAACAGTTCTTGAGACCCTATGTCGCATTAGGCAACGAAGAGATGATGTATCATGAATACGAAGAGGTAAGGGACAAACAGATTATTCCAGAGGTAAATACCGCTTCACGTATTTGACAGCTCGTTGACGTCTGCGAATTTCACCTCCGTTGATAAACCAGTTCTCTTTTTTTCAGGGACAAGTGGAACATTTCAAAGGTCGGCTCGTGCGGAACCCCGCCTTTTCTGGCCACTACTAGATCGATCGCTCTGCCTTCCTGTTGGTGTGCCGTTGTTTTAATGATGATATTTCTCTAATTGCAAACAACACTTCATGGTTATCTGTGGCTTGCTTCATATTTCAGATGTTAGGTTAGCAATATTGTGTATGAATGTATTAAACTGTTTGGGGACTTGGAGTGTATGTAAACATATAGTATACTTTCATAATAATCCGTAATGAGGATCTTTGTAGCGCGTTCTAACAATAATTATTTTGACAATAATTAGTATTTCCCGTTAAGCCCCAGACATCAGGGAAAGTATTATATGGTGCATAAATTTAGATATCTATTCAATGAATGTGGTTTGTAGTGTGGTGTGCAGTTACATAAATTATGTTAAAGAGGTAGTGGTAAAGATAGCAATTTCATGAAGGTGTTGTGTACTTTCCAAAAGAATTTGTAATAGGTCTATAGTAGACAGTATTAGTCACCCTTTCCAAACCCGCAGTGGGTCGACAAATTTTGCGCGGTATGATCGGCCGACGCAAGTCCAGAATAAAGAAAAGAGAATACGGGATTTAGGGAGTACTGTTATGTAACAATGAGTAGGCCTACTCCCAATAAGTACATGCAGGGACTCTGTAGGGGTTAATTCTTTTAGAAGAAGAAAAGAAGCAACTTTGTAAACTCTGGCAGTATGTAAAAACTCTTAACGGTACATGCATCAATATTCAATAGCAATGCAGGGAACAGCAAACAAGTGTTCCAAGAAATATAGCAAGTATTATTATGAACTGAAAGTGTCTGTCGTGCACTTTTTATCGGTGTCAGAAGCTTTTTTGAAATTCGTATCCCTGAATGTAGGATGTTATTTTCCCACAGTGACACTGGTATTAGAAGGATTTTTTTTTCATTTTATGTATTCACACGTGTGAAAACTTCCATGGCACTGAGTTTACGCATATTCCCAACGAAGAATAAAAAAGTTCTCGTATTGTGGGTCAAAATACTATGTGGATTACTTTGTGCGCAATGTACTCGTAATGGTTTTCATGGAAATGCCTATACGTGTAGATACAATTCAGGAAAAAATCCGTTACTATAGCTTGTTTAAAACATGACGTCGTGTTACAGGATCCCCCTTTCCACCTAACACTTGATAGGCCTACCAGGCACGATTTTTGGCAGAGGGTTAGCCGTTCAGCACGTCTTTACACCAGCGGAGTAAATATGTGGTGGCGACTAGGGGAGAGGGATGAGTCCGAGAGGCGTTGTTCAGTTTTCAAAGGCTGTGCGGCCATTTTTACTGCTGGAATTATGTGGGTTTTGACGAATGCCTTCTGAGTTTGTGTTTATTCTTGCCCCAATGAATCCATATATAATACGGCTGCGAAGGCAATTACATGTGCCAGGCCCTTAAGGCGGGATTTTAGAAGATTGAAGAAAATATGTACTTCTTGAACTTTTTTCTTGCAATTTATGAACTATTATCTTCATTTTTGTCTCCAAATGCATAACCTTTCGCATCCTGGTAACAACGAAATAGAAATGACTTTCACGATAAGGTATGACAGAGGTATGTAAACATTCGAAGTGTGAACATGAGCAAACATGTCAAAGGCAAGGTGCGAGCAGAATGGGGCGGACATGACTGGCCTGCAGACACAGTAGGGAAGACATAATAGGCCTGCGGACAAAATAGGGCGGACATAATAAGCCTTCAGACATAATGGGCCTGCAGACACAATGGGGCGGACATAATGGGCCTGCGGACACAATGGGGCAGACATAATGGGCCTGCAGACACAATGGGGCAGACATAATGGGCCTGAATGTCAAGTGCCATCAACGCAGAAACAAGAGCACGACCTTGAAAGAACAACTGTTCGCCCAATTTTCTTCGTTTCTTCCCTTCCAAGCCACTTTTTAATAAAATATTACAACGTAGGGGTGTCTTCCTGGTCGTTTTCAGAGTGTGATGGGGAGGTTACCTGTATGGGTGCACTTTAACTCGGGGTGAACATACAAAGACCTCTTGTGTTGCAACCATAGAGCTATATTGAATTACTAGTGCGCTAACTTCTCATTCTTAGCGTGGAGAATGTTTGGCGCCGACCTGGACGTAGGCATGTTGAGTCCATGTGCATTTTAGAATACAGACGCAGATATGTAAATAGCCGTAAAAAAGTCGTACAAATTCTGGGGTTTTCTTATAGAGCTATATATAAAAACGAGAGCGCTGACTCGTGTACAAAGTGATGCCTGCTGGGCGCAGCCATGTTTGTGCACAAACCTATGGAAAAACTCATATAAACAGGGATGTCCTGAGTACAATACAACGACGAATTTTATGCATAATTGTTACTTTCAGAAAAATGGAAGACAAGCAAAGAATTTGGTATAAGGTTTTTTTTGTACTAGGCCTGTGTATAAAGTTATCTTTCAATCACAATCTTAACATTTAAAATGCAGGTCATATAGGCCTACCGTTAATGGTTCAGTTTAGACAAGTCAATACGTTAAATAAGTCACTATGTTACGCCTGTAGATTACTTCTTTCTCAGAATAAACTTAATTCCTATGGTCCTGCGGTATTCCTGTGCGTCTGATAACAGTTACTTTTAAATTCATTTGGAAAAAAAACGGTAAAGACCTTGTCACAAACTCGGGTCCCCCTACCCTCTGACACACAATGTGTTTACGGCTTATTATCAAGTACGTTGGGACATATCACAATTTGAGTCAGAATATGCTTTAAAAAATTAGTAGTTTACAAAATCTACAAACAATATACCGGTGCAAGTCAGTGAATGGGGAGTGGTTTCAATACCTTGAACGATTTACACACATCCCAGAAGTAAGATTATACAGTGGTTTTTGTTACCGCGAAACCCAGGATTAAAACAGTTTCAGTCAAATAGTGTCTTGACTCTCCTGTGTATTGATGACACTTCGGGGGCAGCCGGTAAGTTGCTCTTGAAGTAGGGAACCAGTAGAATAGCGTACAGGTAGGCGTCTTCTCCTTAGGGTCTCAAGATCCTCCTCAGGTAAAAACCACACACCAGGATCCGCTAGGGCTTTGCTTGAGCAAACAGTCGGCGGATCCTGGTGTGTGGTTTTTGACTCCACAATAAGGAGCCCTGATAATATTGAACAATCGTATCCATATTCTCGTAATCTGCAGCTTATCGAATTGGATGTGGATGTGTGTGTGGATGAATAGGAACGATCACATTACTGTTGAAATCTTCGACATACTAGTTGGTCGCTGAACTTCCTTTCATCACAAACATTATAAAAATCACCCTTCCATTATAACCGTTACAATTATTATGAATGTTGCTTAAGTGACAGTAAAAGAAATTTAAAGGAAACTTATATTTACTGACCACTAAAGACTTCAAATACTGGCTTAAACTGCGGGCTAAACTGCCCTTTCCTCACAGGATCGACGAATTACATCAAATTTGTTGGCAACACTGCCTCAATATGGCTAACGCCCACAACTTGATTTGCCAATCTCAACCAATAGATATTCTCAGCAAATTTCACTGAGCTTTGGGATGTACCACTCAATTCTGTGCTATCGCACCACAGGCCCGTCTGCCCCTCCCCAAGGCAAATCACGCCCCAGCATTTAATTAAAGCAACTAATACTAATCAATGCCGGTAGTTAGCCGGTACTATAAGCTTTGCATAAAAAGACATATAAGGACATTGGCTTTACCTTGACAACATGCAGTTGGAGACTCTACATTTGGCTTAAAATATCACTGACTTGTGACGGACCTATAATATTGTAGAGTACTTTTATTGAAATTTACCCGAGAAAAGACTCATTAAAAAAATGAGATTTCTTGGTTTAGACCTACGTCACTATAAAATAAAATTATTGATTCAAAATCATGCCCACCTTTCATGCATTTTATATCAGGTTTTCGTTCATATTCACATTTAACGTTTATAAATTTATTACCAACCTTTGAAATGCTCCATTAGTGCCCTTAGAAAAGCGACTGGTTCAAGATTCGAACACTTTTTTCGAGAAGTTGGGTGGCTACAAACACTTTTTTTACGCCAAGATGGCAAGAATTTTCCAAGCCATGAGTGACTGCTAAATCTTACACGTTTAATATAAACCAAGAAGTTTAGTTTGTTTTGCCTAGAAGCAATACAGCTATCCAGGGGCGGATCCAGGAATTTTTCAAGTGAGGTGGTCAAGCTGGAGATTATTTTAATGTTTCATTTTTGCAGACAAGCGGAAATGATGATGAAACATTACATGACATACATTGTTTACAGTGGTACTTTACTTTAGTTTTTACACGTAGCCCACAAAGAATTTGCTCGGTGCTGTCTTTTTTTAAATTCTATTTTAGTTATTTTTTTTGCGTTTTCCTTTTTTTTACCTTTTTTGTTTTGTTTTGTTTCAGAGTGGTGTGTGGATGTGTGTGTGGGGGAGGGGGTCGACCCCTCCCCCGAATCCCCAACTGCTATTACATGTACTCCAAAATTTCTGTCGTCTTCATTGTTCCGACGTGGAGGAGATTTCGAGAAATACCATTCCCATCCGTCTGTACTGAACTCCCAATGCGGCAAACTCTCGCGGTCGGAGGTTGTTCCATTTATTGCACTCACGTCTCAGCAAAGGGGCAACTCTCCATTCACTTTGTACAGGGACTTGCATGTTTTCCTCCTGTTTTGCTGCAGCATGATTTTCGGTACAGTGTTGGAGATATTCATAACGCATAAATAGTGAAATTTCAGACACATTTGATCTGAAGGTTAAGAGTCTGGTCAATAATTCAAATTTTCACCGTAGACTGCGACACTATTTTGGGGTTGACCAATCAGAGAGAGGAATCAAGAATCAGTGACGTCATCCCAGCCACAAGATCTATTTTGTCATCCCAAGCCAATTTTTTTTTCATGAACTGCCTGCTTTGTCCAAACGCAGAAGGGATCTTTTATAAAAGAAAAAAATATAAGTTTCTTGATCGTTTTGTTTCAGCTATAGAAAATGCTTATTTTGTAACGTATGCAAAGTGATCGACCCAAGGCTTGTAAGTCTTCACTCTGGCTGGAACGCGACGCACTGGGGACTACTTTTTGTGTAAATAAAAACTTTTAAGGTCAAAGGTTACACAGGCAAAATGGCGACCTACAGAGCGAGGTTAGTCTACCTTTGCCGTTGAGTATTTCTTTGCTGTGTCTTTCAAAAAGAGCGTATCCTACCGAATTTGTCACGTTGGTAACAAAAAATATTGTTTACATTTTCCTTCTACAGGGTCTCTGAGTTCAAGGAGCTTTTGAGTAAGCCAAAAATTGACTTCAAAAAGTTGCATCAAATGTGTTCAAATGGTAAGGAAATGCGTTTACTTAACTGAAGCTGTGTACACGTATTGCGGACAAGGCAGGGCGTTGCGTGGTTTGCATTGTGCATATGCGCTGTGTGCTGATGGGGTACTGTCTGATGTATGATGGATGCATAGTTTTTTGTCCTCCCAAATGTAACGTGCGTGACCATATCATAGCAACCAGGTCCCTAATTTTGCCACCTTTTTATTAATTAGTATTGTCTAGACTCATTGGTTTTTATAGTAAGCTGGTAAGTGGTAAACATGGTGAAATAGGGGCCCTGGCGACTATACTATCACACAAGTTGTACATGTCAAAATTTTACTCTTCTTGTGAATAGCAATTAACATGCAAGTAGGCCTTATGTATTGTTTGATATGTTTGACATGTTTGAGTTTGTTTGCAGTCACACTCAGAAAGACTTCCCTGACTTCTTTGTGTATCTCTAGGTGCTAGTTATCCTTGACATGTGATTCTCATTGATGTTTTGGCAAGTTTTAGGACTCTATGAGTTTGATTTACCATGTTTAAGTTGATTTTTGTACTATTGACACTGTTTGCACCAGTTCAGAGTTACCTCTGGTCCGCCTTTTCTTTACCATGTGATGCACATAAAATGTAGTGTTACTACTGTTTTTCTTTTATTTGTACAATATGCGAAGGGAATTTTAACTCTGGAATAGAGAATGTTCATTTTTTCAATGACTGTGGATATTTGACCACCCTTCAGGAACTATTTTGCATTTCTGCAAAGCACATAGCATGCAACAGCACAGCGTAAAGAAAATGTGCCCCTTGCCATTTGGAAGCAACTGGGGTGTGAATTTGCCCTGGAGTGGTCAAATTTGAGATTTTACCAGCATAGCACTGAGCATGCACTGTAAGTGCTTTTGCAGATCTCAGTTCTGTATCTCAAGGAATTTTAGTCTGGCTCCATGCTGCATTTTGTAATCATGACTTCAATTTCAGAAGAGGGGATTCTGTCGAAGAGCAATTTTGACTCCAGTGTTCCATAACAAAACCCACTGAACCAAAACTCAGAAAAAGGAAATGAAAAAATACGCTGCAAGTTGATGTAGGATTTGATTTCAAACGGTAAAAGATATCATTGTGACATATTAGAGGAAAGGAAACCAAAAAATCAAGAGGGGAAATATCGGTGTAGCAGGAACCCAA
The DNA here is from genome assembly GCF_054643075.1 of Acanthaster planci. Lineage (NCBI taxonomy): Eukaryota > Metazoa > Echinodermata > Asteroidea > Valvatida > Acanthasteridae > Acanthaster > Acanthaster planci. The sequence goes on from NC_141787.1 coordinate 2,274,452, forward strand.
ACGGGGATGATACCAGCCAGTGTCTGTGTTTAAAACCACAAGTCGAGGCAGTCATTCATTGTGGAAGGGATTTGGCATATGATATGTTGTTTGCCTACTTGTTAACATCCCCTTGAGGACACTGTACATGGTAATGGCAAAATATGCATATCATAAGAACGGTGACCATAACAGAAAGGAAAAACTGAGCTTCGAAACACACATACTGGTTTCAGTAAGTTCCTCTATAATTCCGGCTCCATGGTTCCTTGTACACGAACTTTGTACCCAGAAGTGAGTATATTATAATAAATAGTTGCTGTCCGTATTCCTTGTGGTGTGCAACTGTACAGTTCTACGCTGGTCTGTTTACTGAAGTACTTGGGCCAAGCGGAAGCAAAGTTCATCAGGCAGACCGTGTAGCTTCTGTGAATATTGTGGTATTGGACAGTGTTGTAGTCGAGACCATCACAAGACCAGACACAAGTAACAGGGTTAACAATGACAAACGAATGGTTTTGTTGCAGTTCATTTGATTAGTTTGTGACTTGAATTCAGACTGGAGGTCTTGTGCTGGTCTTGTGTGGTCTTGTGAAAGTCTTAAGTGGTCTCGACTACTACACCAGTATTGGAGCTTATTAGGCTGTGTCTGGATTACTCGGCTATGGCTGGCAATGATGCACAAGCTTTTGAGAAGCGGCTGCAGCTTTCTAGACAGTGGCTTCCCTAGGTGCTGTGTTATTTCTAGTCACAGCCATGTCCAAATCGGCTGGCTGTGGCTAGGAGTAACACACATTTGTTACTCCTAGTTGCAGTCTTAGGGGCAGTCCTGATGGTATATGGAGAACGTCACAAGGCAGACATTTGGAAAGCATAGAAATGATTGATTTGTTATAAGCAAGAACTTATTACCAGCCACTGTATAAAATGTCCAGTGTGTTTCCTGATACTGGTTTTCTGTTAATGTTTGCTTGTCGTGTTTGCTTAAGCAGTGTTATGAGCTCAGCAGCTCTGTCCTGGAGAATGATTTTGCCAGAAGTTTGAAACCTTGTTTATATTGAAACAAACCGCTTCCTTCTGACATGAAACGTTGTTTCCTTTGCTTTGTTTCTTAAGGCATTCCTGACTGTCCTGGGCTAAGGTGTGACTGTTGGAGGGTAAGTTACCTGAGGATTTGAGGATTTGAATTGCTGCCAGGGATCTGATGTCAAATAAGTCTTGTAATTTAATCCATCAATCACCTGATAAATCCTGACGTGTGTCTCTTTTGGTACAGTGGAACGTCGCTATGCCGAACACCGCTATACCGAACAGTAGGCTGTACCGAACATCGCCCTTGGCTCCCAATATTTTGTGCACAAAACCTACCGAACATTATGTAGTTGCAAATCAACCGAGATTTGCCACAGCATGCATCAGAGATCGATCCTGAGCGGTAGCTTCCTGACATAGGATAAACTAAATAGCAATTTTGTACCTCAAGACTTAACAAAAAACAAAAATAATTAACAGATACATTTCTAGAAACCTCAAATGTGAATGCAACGGCAAAACATCACGCAAACAGCAAATCGTAGTATCACAAGAGGATGCACTTCATTAAGACAAGAGAGGGCGCTATTCCACATGGCAATGAAATGTTGGGCAGTTAATTTCGCTCTACCGAACGACCGCTGTATGGAACATTTAGCGTGGACCTCGTCATGTTCGTTATAGTGGCGTTCCACTGTTCTTTTAATTGTGTGACCGTGCGAATGGAAGGATGGGATGTCAGTCCATTTACCTGTAGAATGGAACTTGGAGATGCAGCCGTAATGTGTTTGTATTACGCTATCAATGATTTGATAGTTAGATGATGGGGATTCAGTAAGGCATTGTATGAAGTGTATTAGCTCTAAGGATGCCGTTGAGTATGGTTGAATGCTGCCACAAACTGATGGGGGTGTGCAATATGTAGCACTCAGGCTGGTGTTTGTTACCTTGTGCGTCAGTTGTACCACAAATTGCATTAACCATTAATCCTAACTGCCCAAGGGTTGCTGAACCTAACCTTCCCCAATCACACATTCTTCAACACTTTGGAAAAACGCTCTTACCTCGCAGTTCCTAATCCCACAGACTTCAACAGTACTCCTGTTGCAAGAGTACTCAATCCCACAAACTCCATCAGGTCTTTACCTTTGTGATTCTGATTGATTGGGTACAGCAGACCTATTGCTCAGTACAAAGAGTAGGGACAGGCAGTACCTATTCAAACAAAGTCACACACCATCATGCTGCATATCCATCCCCAACTGCTGGGATAAAGTGAGAGGACCACAGTACCCATTCAGTCAAAATTCAACAGGGTAAGTGCAGGCCCACAGTACCCATTTACACAAAATTAAACACCAGATAGTAAGCTACCAGTACCCAATGCCACAAACTCACACACTTTACTGGTGTTGAATTCTGTGTGGTTAGGGAGGGTTAGGGTTATTAAAATCGAATCTTCTTGAAGCAAGGTTCTCATTTCAGCTGTGTCATGTTATCTTTAGGCAGCAGGGTGTATTGAGAAAAATCTGTAGAGGTTGAAAGGAGTTGAGGAAAAAGAGTGCCCTCTTTGTTGGTTTCACATGTAGGGATTAAAATCGACCACTTTGTTGCTTTGCAGTTGCTTTTGAATTACTTGCCTGCCAACACGGAGGAGTGGCCCAAGGTTTACCAGTCACAAAGGTACGATGGGTCACCACAACGGGTAAAGTTGATCCCACAGTGGTCTGTAAAACTTGAATATCTGTCAGCATTGAAGTAATTTTTTTTAAAAAAGGTGAAAGACTGGGTTGATTATTCTGTCCAAATATCCATCTTTTACCTCAAAGCCCGACCCTGCAAAAAGTGTGTCAGTTTTTTTGGCGGGGGGTGTACATAAGCTCCTTGAGATTTTGTGTCTTTTAATGAACCACATTTCCAATTATTAGGCACATTTCTTCCATTAAATTTTCTTAAGAATCATCCCGCCCCCAATTAACTTCAATTTTTCCCTGATTCCTAGAAGCTAAAAAGTGAAATTACTTTTTTAAGCCCCCAGCTTGTAAGCCCTGAACATGCTCATATTTTCATTGCCGAGTTAAACAACATTGAAAAATTTGGACAGCTTTTGGGTTTAGTTGCTTGACGGTGTTTTTGTTTTGGACAGGGAATTGTATAAGCAGTTCCTACAGGAGATGATCATACAGCCTGGCAGAAAACACGAAGGAGGCAGCAGAACTGACGTCACATTTGAAGATCACGTGAGAAAATCTCTTATTGCAAAACAAAAAACATCCAATAACCAGAGTTCCTTGCTTACAGCTAAATTTTCGAATGTGACTGAGAGCAACCCTTGTAAAAATATAAATTGTCCACAACTTTTCAGAAAATCTTCATTCGGTTATAGATTTTTCTCTGAATATCACCCTCTTCAAATTGGGACATATTGTAGCCTGAACTACCTTGCCTTGTATGCTCAGTGGCTACATTTTTGATGTGGCTCGACTGTGCCCATATTGCTTAACATGAAGGTTGTTGCCCCTTCAAGTCCCAGGAGCGTTCCATGAATTACTGCACGGAGCTGATTTTTGGCAGATGTGAACATTTTCTTCTCATAAGCCAGCTGTGGTTTTTGGATACATGAAAAAACTTCCTCCTCCAGAGACTTTCACAAAAGACTACATCCTGCCTGTTGATAGTTCTGAGTGCAAACTCTCAACTTTACCCTATATTTTGTGTGGTTCACAGCCGCTCAATCCAAACCCCAACAGCCAGTGGTCGCAGTTCTTCAAAGACAACGAGATCCTTCTCCAAATTGACAAAGACACAAGGTAAGGCCAAGACCCCAGCAAAAGGAAGCATAGGAAATTTTTTTATTTTTTCCAACAAAACTCTGACAGGCTTTTCGCAACTGAAGCAGGACATTTCTCAAAAGTCCTATATTTTGGAATGGCACCCTGAGACAACTTGTGGAAATTTGTGAGCAGTGAGCTGTTTTTTTAGTATGTCCCTGTGCTTTCTTTCATTGTACACCGACTGACAGTCTATAAGCAGGATGGGAGTCAGGTGATCACAGTGGAAATACACAATACCACAAGTGTCACCATAATCTGATTTCGAGATACTGTGCACGCCAAACTTTCTCCAAAAAATTCAGCTTAAAAGAGTGCTTACAGTGCAGGTAAACAAGCATCTACACTGTTTTCCAAAGCACATGAGTTTTCTGAAGTACCTGAAAAACGAGGAATGTTCGCATTACGTAATCGCAATCATGTGTGTTCTCCTCCTTTGGTTGTTGTGCGTGGGCCCTGTATACTTTGTGCACGGCATCCATTGCATTGCTTGTTTCGTTTGTCAGGCGATTGCAGCCGGACATCGGGTTCTTCCAGCAAGCCACCGAGTACCCTTGCGAGGAGTTGGTGAACGAGTCAAGCAACATTGAGACGCTGAGGAAGCGAGTGGAACACACACTGCTCAACTCGGAGGACATCGCCAGAAACAAGCTGGGAATTAGCGTAAGTGAGCTGCGGCTGATTCACGTGGCTGCAGCTGAAAAGTACGCACTCGTCTATGAGATACGGCTGCAGCCGCTTGCCAGCGGATTCCATATAAACACATGCATTAACTAAGCTGTAGCTTAGTAACTCAAACTCGGCCTGAGACTCACATCAGAAGTCAGGTGTGAGGTCCATCGAGAGCCCTTGGTTGACTGTTGGCTGAGTTGTGGCTTGTCTTGTGCCTGTGTAGTTGTTCCTCAGAACCAAAGTCACTGAACCAAAGTCAGTCCATCATAAGCCGTTTGCAAGTCCCTTTGCAAGTCTAGTCACAAGACCTGTCACAGGTAGGCGGGTGAACAGTTGCAAAGGAATACTTAGGCCACTGTTCATTGGAATAGCTTTTGACTTGGTTTAAGACTGGATGGCTTGCAACGGACTTGCGGGGACTTAGACTCAATTGCAACACTATCCAAAGTCAAACCATCAAAGAAATTTCACAAATTTCTTGCTGTTTCTTGGGTTATAAATATCATAAATGACATCTTAAAGTATGACAAACGTAAATTTACAAAATGGGAGTATTTTTGATGTTTGCCCAGCTGGTAAAATCATGAAAAAACATGCGATTATTATTATAATTTTTGGCTAAAACTTTGTAGGCCACAGCACCAAAGAAGAAACCTCAGACATACGATTTTGGCCATGAGACGCTCCCCGAGGGACAGGAGGCCCATTGGGAGGTTGTGGAGAGGATCCTCTTCACCTATGCCAAGCTCAACCCTGGACAGAGCTACGTCCAGGGCATGAATGAGATTGTGGGTCCCGTCTACTACGTCTTTGCCTCCGACTCCAAGCAGGAGAACAGGGGTGGGTGTAATGGCCTGGGCCAGATTTACAATGTATCCATACTTACTTGTAAAATTAGTTTCATGGGAATGGGTGCCTCCAAAATGAAAATTAAATCAAATATTGGTAACCAATGGAGTGACAATGCTTTGGTCCCAAATGGTCGACTAGATGGTCCAAATCATTTATCATTGGGAGGTTGGTAGTCGAACTATAGTAAACTATAGCCGTCACTTGAATTTGTCCCTGGGTGACACTTATGGCGCAACTCTGTCAATACATTGTTCTGGTCCTAACCTTCTTCTGCATTGTTGTCGAATTTATTCAATTCTGAAGTTTTTTCTTGCTTTGTTTGATCTCTTCGGTCCAGAGCATGCTGAGGCCGACACCTTCTTCTGCTTCACCAACCTCATGTCACAAATCCGCGACAACTTCATCAAGTCCCTGGACCACTCGCCAGATGGCATCAATGCCAAGATGGAGCGGCTGATGACCATGCTGGGCCAGTGCGACCCGCAGGTGTACCGGGTCTTTGAGAGAGAAGGGCTCAAGCCCGAGTTCTTTGGCTTCCGCTGGCTGACGCTGCTGCTGTCTCAGGAGTTCCCTCTGCCAGGTCAGTTTTTGCGTCTCATCTTCAAACTGGTTACTTTTTCACAGATTCATCATTTCAAGTCGCCACGTGTATAGGAGTTGTGCACGATTCGACGAGGACGCTTTGGAAACCTGACAGTGAAGTAGGCTGGCCTCCTGTCCCTCAATCATATCCTAGACTGTGCAAAGGAGAGGCCGAGACTATACACGAATGTAGTGACCACAGTTTAGTAATGCCATAAATGGTAATTTGTAGTGGCCCCTGCCAATGGTGGTCACTGTCCCTGACAGTTACTGTATTTTTTTGAAGTAAATCAAAACACTGGTTATATCTCAATTTTCACTGAGCTCTTTTAAAGAGGAATTTCTGAAACTTTTCAGTTTTGCAAAAAATGGAATGTGCAAATAATGATTTACAGAAACTAGCAGTTCATTCTGCTTGATGTTGAACAGATGTCATCAGATTATGGGACTCCCTTTTCGCCGATGACAGGAGGCCCGAGTTTTTGATCTGTGTGTGCTGTGCCATGATTGTGTAAGTACTGCAGACTTTATTTCTACTCCAAACTCCTCCGGGGCTCTGAAAAATCCACAGGAAAGTTGGGGGGGGGAATCTTACAGAATTGTGGAATGAACGCAGAGCTGAACTGATCCCCCTCCTTGAGATTTGAGGGCACAGAACAAGGCATTTTTTCTTGCGAAATCAAGCAGTTTGGAAGAATCTGGTGAGACTCCCTTAAAAAAGAGGTGATTGTACAGTCTACAGTCTCGTAAGTTGAGTCTTTTCCTCTGCAAGCCATTGTCTCTAACTTCTAAGGGCTAAACAATGCTCATGAGGCCTGCATCGCAGCCTGCTTGTTCTTGTTCGGTCCATGCTTGTATGATTTCCTCACTTTTTTCCCGACCATCCACTAAAGTCCTGAACGGTTGAGGAGTGACACTCTTTGTCTATGCTGTTTGAATTTTCCAACCCATGAAAACTGTTGAGGATTTTTGTACTTTTTGATGTCGTCCAGCAACCTCCAAATCTCTGGTGCCTTTTTCAGAAGGCTAAATCTTCTGATTTTCATCCCAAATAATGTTTCTAGAAAAATCAGTGTGCAGGAACCTTAACCATTTTTGAATTTTTCACTTATTAAAGCGAATGCACGAGGTAGAAATTATCAAAGCAGTTTTTACTTTTTAACATTTTGCTTAATCTTGCAGGTCTAAATGGCATGCCCCTGGTCGATGTTAATAAAAAAGTTGGCAAACAAAAAAAACCCAGTCAACTCTTGACTTTTCTTGTTTATGTTTTTCTTTCCTAGATTACAGAGGGATGAAATTTTGAATGGAGACTTTGCCGTAATTGTCAAGCTCCTTCAGGTAACACATTGTTTAGGATTATTCATGTCAACAAAGATGTGACTGTTAGGCCCAAATTATACACAAAGTTGGAAGTGGACTTTGCCAAGTTGCAGAAACCCTAAATGTCACCATGCCACAAACGTGTTCGGCGCAAGGGTTAACGAAACTGTTCAATTGGCATTCCTCTTTCATCTTTCCCATTTTAATTCCAGAACTATCCGACTATCGACATCAATGTGTTACTCAGGAAAGCTGAGGAGTTACGGAAATACCTCTAGCAGAGCGTCCACTATCATTCCTGCTTCATCGTGTGTCACAGTACTTCAAGGATACTTTTATCCCTGGCACCATTATGTTGTCATGTTGTCTCTACACAGTGCCTCATCATTGTAATCATTGTAATGCAAGGAAGTTGTTCATAAGGAAATGGGCATTGGGATTCACCCCATGGGGACAACTTTGTCTTCATTCCAGGTGTGGGCGATGTGCACGCAGTGCCCCTCATGCGGTAGAAATGTGACCGCTGATGTCATGCCAAGGCATTCAGTCCTGCTCGGTATAATATTATACTGGGTTGTATTTGAGTGTCCGATACTCACAACTTGTGTATTTGCCAAGCGTGTACCAGGCAGAGTGTACGGGTGTGGTAACGTGTTGTTCGTGAGTGGCGAAGCTGAGATGAGAATGTCTTTACTAGAGATCTTGACAAACTTGTGGAGGTGAGAAATCCGGGCCTTCAGTTCTGATTACAGGGTGTTGGCAGTCTTCCCAAAGGAAGTTAACTTGAGAATTGTCACACCCCCCCCGCCCGCCGTAAAAGACAAATGGCTAAAATGCAAACCATTTCTGCTGGACAGCCTCTGAGGATGTTCAGTTTCGTGCATGACAAACTTTGTGAGCACATTGATTCTGAATATTCCGTTTGCAGAAGGAAAGTTTTGGTGGATACTACAGAAACCAGTTATTGCAATATGTTGGCTGACATTCTTGCCAAGTTGGGACTGTGGGGTTTTTTCTTTACAGTTTAGACTCAATTTTCATTGAGAGAATAGAGTCAACTTTCATTTAACAGCAGTTAGTATAGAGAATGTTCAAAAGGCCCCCATGTGATCAGAAATGTAAAACTGATTAAGATAGGAAGCAATTAAAAAGATCATAACCATGTACTCGCCACTTATCCTTGTAGAACTGCCTTTGAGAACAATATAATTCATTCATAAAATTTAGTTATTCAGATATGTTGCTATTTTTGCCATGGATGAACGAAATTGTTTTTGAATATGTGTGAATCATGTAAAACAGTTCCGTGTACAGTAATTTCACCGATTTGAAATATTTGTGAAACTTTTCAATTACGTTAGTTTTTCATTTTCAGGCTTCATGTGCATGCTTATATATATGTTCCTGCTCCTAAGCAATGAAAAACAGCGTCAGGTTGTCGTAACTTTGCTTTAGCTGTGATGGTTTTTTGGTGTTGCAATATTTTTGTGTTGACAAGCATTCACGCATTACCTTCGTCACACGCCCTTTTGCCAGGTAAATTTGAATCGTATTTGCATATGTAGGCTTTTTGTAGAGACACGAAACTACTTGAGGACGTGGTTGTTGATGTCCTCTGCATTCGATATCTCTCACTGAGGGCGTCACCGGGATTTTCTCTAAAGGGAGGGGCGAAGCACTCATCAGCGGTTAACTGGCAATCTATAGGTTTTAAATTGGTGATTTTCATCTCATTTTTCTCGCAATTATTGTCTTTTTCCCCTTTCCATTTTTCGTATTTTTGCGGGGGGAGTGCCCCCACCTTGCCCCTCCCCCCATCACAAAGCCCATGTCTCCAACAATTTGCTGTTTGCCATCATGGATGTTAGGCCAAGTTTGAAATGGGATTGTCATTCATGTACAACAGAGCATATGAATTTGACTCAGATTCAGAATACCAGCTATCATATTTAACTTTGCAAATGAAATGTACATCATACCCTATCATCCCAATACCTGGAACTTTTATTCAAACTTGTACAGTTTAATATCGTTGAAATTGCCAAATTGATTGTAAATTGACAAAACTGCTTATAAGTAATATGTGCAGTACAAATGGACAAATGGATGCTTGTTCCTCTGTGTATACTGTAAATTTCTATACTTCAACATATTCAATATATTTCTACACAACTTTGTAGGTACTACATTAGCTGTTTACATTGGTAATAATTTCCCAAATGAGAGTTGAGAAGATACCAAGTATCAATGCATTGTACTTTCCCTGTGACTAGTACTTTGCTGATTTTATTTAACATGTTAATAAAGCCACATTTTCTGCCATGAAATTTGGCCCAACTGGTAAATATGGACCGGTTTTAAGACTGCACATTTGTGAAGTGTAAGGATTTTGCTTCTTGCAGAAAAAAAAAGGTCTTCCCGTTTTTTCATATCATGCCCAAACAATAGCATAGCCCCAGTTGTTGTGATAAGCCCAACTGTAGTTTTGACAGTGCTGTAGTTTGGGGTAACATTCATGCACATCACGGCATAAGTATAGCAGTCAGCCCACCAAGATGGAAGCCACAAGTTGGGTGATGTCACCTGCAAACCCCCTGTTGCAGCGTTCATTTTTACTGTCCCTCTCATGAAAATTCTGATGACTTTGGTAGCACTTCCTTCCACAGTATCCCATACCTGTGCTTTGAAAATTTACATACATAGTGTGTGCTGTAAGTTGCCCTTTGAAAACTGTTGAAACTCATTTGGAGATGAAACCCAAAGTTTTGCTATACAGTTGGCCAACTGTTCAACCAGAAATGAAGACAGCTGAAGACAACATTTTAAAGAGACTTTAAAAAAAGATGTAAAACATCATTTTTTTCTGTTTAATAAATCATGCAAGATGTATTTTATTCATTGAATCATTCGCTGTGCTCACTTAAACCAAATTGCAGATTGTTTACATTTTTAACCAAAAAATTCTTTTAAAGTTAAAAAGAATAAATGAGATCAAGATAAAAAAGCTTTAATCTTACAGATCCAACGTACATGCAGGTTTTTGTGTGTGATTTGTGGCATACTTCTGTTTTTGTACATGTAGAGTAATATTACTGTGAAAATTTTTACATAATAAAGTTAACCTCAAGCCATTCTCAAACCTTGGTGTTGTTTGAGTGGTGGGTTTGCCTCCATTCTCAGCTTTGTCAGACTTTTTTGAGAGAACAGACTTTTTTAAGCATCTTAATTTGGAATTTCCAACTCAATATGAGCTGTTGCTTTGCCACTGGAACAGACAATGAATTATCTGAACACAGTCGGGAGTGTTCTCGGTCCACACATTACGAATAATTTCAGGACCACAGAGGAAGGTGCCTCCGCATCCTCTAGAGATTCAAGCCGTATTTTTAGAAAGGGACACTGAATTTCACATGTGATGGCACCAAAGAAATGTGGGAATAGGACAGTTGACATAATACTGAATATACTTCTTAATCTGTAATTTAACAATAAAGGAAGCTCATTTCATGGAACAACCCTCGCCAAAAAGGTACTGATAAAGTTCAAGTTGACTTTGTTGCAGTCCAGTGAACGGGCCAAAAATCTTGCTTATCAATTTTTTTCTTTTACCAGCTTATTGGAGGGTTAGTGTCCACAGCACATGATGGCTGAAAAAAGATAATGTTCCCTTCCCGATCTAGGCCGGAAGCTTCTAACCAAGGGATATTTTAATGAAGTTTTATCACTTTCAAAAATGGCCCTTTCTGACAAACTCGCGGCCGAAGTACCTTCGGGAGTGGTTATTTCTGATGGGATAATTCACCCCAAACAAGACCATAACCCTCCAAATACTCAATACGGTACAAAAATGGCAAATCAAGCTTTGATTTAAAATATGTCTTGAAATATTGGAGAACAAGTACTTTTCCTGATTCAAGGATTTTGTAATACTCTGTAGGGTTATTCTCTTCGCCCTTGGGATTATGTGTTTTAAAGTGGGTCTGTCAAAATGTTTGCGATTTTTCAATTTAGGGTTTTAGTCATGCTATGGGAGAACAACTTGATAGTGATTTAGTTCATTTTTGGTAACGAGTCCGCAGGGGCAGCAACTATTTTGGTGTTTAGGTCTTAGGCTTTTTATTAGGGTTGACGCTATATTTAAACTTTTTTTATGTCTTTACTGTATGTAATCTTTTTTAAACTTATTTTGTTCTATCCATTTAAATTTGACCTGCCAAATAAATGAAATGAAATTCTTGAAGAGAGCTTTCCACAAGTACCGGTTCTAGTATTACCGTCTGCTTACGTTACGTACGCGCTCTTAGCTAGCTAGCTTGTCTGATTAAGTGTACCCTCTGGGGAAAGAATGGCACTTAAGTTAAAGGTTGCGGCGCATGAGCAGAATCACTCGCTGGAAGGCGGGTCTGGCTTGTGGTAGGTTGCGCGTACTTCCCGTACAGAAAAAGGCAAATTTGTCCTCTTGTGGGCAAACTAGGGTATAATACACTGAAAGTACGTGTATGGAATTAATCACAGAGTTTATCTACTAGCCATTATATGATAAAATTAAAAAATGATCTTGTAAAAGAGCTTTCATTTGGTGACAACGGATCATGTGACCGTAATTGACCAATGAAAACAACGCGGTTTGAGGGCTGATGTAACGCCATCAGAAACTGTCCACAAGAACGAAGAAATTCACTCGTTTTTCAACTACAGTAAAGGTGCTTTCCCTAACGTTTTTCCGCACGTGCTTAAAGTAAGCGCTAGATTTTACTACAATTGTGCTGAATTGTACATATTTGCTCTATTTCTAACAGAAAAAGGAGAAAAACCATCCAAATTCTTTGTCGTAAACGGCAAGGAATGTACCACGTGACACATTTTGACCAATGAGAGTAAAGGATTTTAACATAAAGAAGCTGTAATATTTGCCGGTCCGCCATTGCCGAGTTCTGAAAGCTCGTTGGTGTGGTCTGTAATCCTGCTGACGGAATGGACTCCAAAGGCCATCCGACGCTGCAGGGTTATCAGCAGTCAGTTCAGAACACCGTGTAAGGGTACAGAATTTTAATTTACATCAAAAATGTGTTACTGGCCTAAAATCAGCCCCTATTTGTGGATCTATTTGTGACTGTCGAGAACATAGAAAAAAGAATGATTCTTTTTCCTTGAAACCTGCGCACCATGCAAAATGCCTCTTCTCTGCTCTTCGAATTTCACTTTTTACCAAGGGTATTATTTGTCGAAAAGTATTTATTACAATTAACTATGAGTTATAGAACAAAATGGTCGTAAATTCCAGACAAGTATCTCAGACGTTTCACAAAAATGCCGTCGCAAAGTTTGGGGTAAAATTGTCCACGTTCGCGGCAAATCTGTGACGGTCAGGCACGTGTGGCTTGGGTTGGGGATTTTCCATTGTACGGCGTATTGGGCGCGTAAGCGGCAATTAAGCATTAAGTTGCGTTGCATTCTTCTCATGCAGATCGGATAAGGGTTATTGCTGTTAAACTCAGATATTGTTTGAAGTTGAACCAGTCGTGTTCGCTGTGTATTTATTGAATACATTTTCCCCTGGAAATTATGTTATTATTGCACCTAAGTCTGGTGATATTGAAGGCTTAGGCCTAAACTAAAGCTAGGATTGCTCATCCTTAGTGGGGCACAATGATGGTGGCATATGATACTGACCATGTGTTTCCATGTCAACTTGCCCAGTAACTCCAGATTTCATGGCATCAGAGAGGCCTAATTCACATAAATGGTTGTGGCCAGGTAGGTCCTGAGCTAGCTGTACATAGGCCTACTGTTCACTGTCTCTCATGGGGCAGCGTGGACATCCGGGACTCTCGCAAAATGGCACGTAGTAACCGATGAAAACAGCTACTATGGCAACGTACGCGTGGCACCGGCCAATCAGAGGATCAGATTAGGCCTACACAGTCATTTCTTTGATCAGTACGTATGCAGCATTCCTTGCAGTTGTTTTCATTGGTTGCTACCAACCATTTTGTGAGACTCCCGGATGTGCACGCCATCCCATTGGGGTGTTTCTTGTGCTCAGCCTTCAGGAATAATGTCATCCCCATCTCCTCCCCCAGGTCTCATCTAGTGACATGCGCATCGCATTAGGCTTGTGTGATTTTGGACAAGCACTTTGCGAAATGGACGGTAAAACATGACATGTACACGTATACATATATGATGTAGATTTTTGCAAAATCAACAACCAAAATAACGGGTTGTGTTTTTTTTGGTAAACATTTTTATATAGGCCTACTTGTGGCTTAACTGTATTTTCTGTTCAGAACAGAGGCAGAAAACTTCCCAACTGTCCAAACTGACCAGCTGGCCAGCCAAGTGCCCTGGCTGAGTTTTTGCGTACGTGTACTTTGTGCAGACACAGGCTACATATACTTGTACATGCGTACTACACACGCGTATTATGATCATGCTTATATGATGGCCAACCCACCTCATGCCTGTAACTGTGTTGTGTGTTTGGCACAGCAAGGCGGATACAAGCGTACGGTACCTTATCAAACAGCCCAATATATCGCTGTTTGCTGGTCTAGGAACCAGACCACTGGTTCCATAACACCGTATGTATGCTGCTGCTGTACGATACAGATCACAACATTCAGGTACCATCAAACTGCACTATCTAGAGGACAGGCTATTCTGGAAATTCGACTTGAAACCCTGTTTCTCCCCGGCCAAAAAAATCAAATATTATTTGCAGCAGATATTTGAGGAAGCATGCAAGTAGCCCAAAATTTGTACAAAGTGCAGTGAATTTTTTGTTGGGGGGGAGGGGGGCTGAGCCTTGAAGGGGTTTAGATAACTGTGTGAAAATTGAATGTACCGTTCTTGTGCAGTGCCCATTTTTCCGAGACAAGCCAAAAAATGTATATTTATGCTCAATTCACATGGGCTGGCACCCATATAGCCTTGAACTTCAAATGACCCCAACAACAAAACAGTATGTTTAATTGGTTTGGGTGATAAGGAGTGTCTTAACATTTATGCCAAGTTTCAAAAAAAATTGACAGTGGTACGGCGGAGTTTGAGGGGGCTGTGACACAGGCCAAAATCACCCAGCTCGTTAAGGGTTAAGTGGGGGAAAAAACTGTAGTTTAAACAAGTGCTGTTCTGCTGCTAAGATAATGGATACCCTCTGAATCTTAGGTCCTAGAACCACATCTGCAGCAGCTTGTGAAACCACAGAAGCTGTTTATGTTTGGAAGTACCGTTTCAAATGCAACAGCTTACAAGTACATGTATGATTGATTAACGGAATAGGTTGTATTGTGGTTGCTTGGCAATGTACTGTGTGATATGTATTGGTAATGTTTTCTGGGGGAGGGGAAGGGGGAGGAATCTTACAACTGAATAGATTGACGCTGTGCACTGTATTGTGTTATTTTGATTAGTGACAATTACGATAAGCCAGGTACACTGTACATGAAATATGCATAGCACAATGACAAGCACAAGGAAGCAGGTGCAATGTTGATTACACTTTACACATGACAATAAATTTGACCTCTCACAAATGACAGACTACGTTGTTTGAACAATCTGTGTGCCAAATTTCACCCATTGGATTTTTTTTAGTATGTATGTTGTCTCAGACGTGTTTGAAGTTCTCACAGAGAAGGAAAAGCTATCGCATGTAAATTTGTAAAACTATGTTGACTTACAGACGTGATAGAAGAGCCATGTTGCTCTCTGACAACAGAACCCTGCTGCTCTCTCTAAGTCTGTGTTAACTTCTGAGTCACAGATTTGTGATGATCCAGCCGTGTCGATATTAAAGAGTCTTAGTAAGTTTGTGCTTGCTGGTATTTTGTATGAACTAGCAGCTTTCACATTGATACACTCGTGGGTGTACGTGCCAATTTCTAATGTCTCATGAAATGAATTAATTTTGTGTCCAGTAGTTGAATGTGGTTATTGTTTGAATTGCCCTGTGCGGTCTGTCCTCTTCCAGTTTTTCATTGATTAAATTTATTTCCAAATGTGATGATACCCTACCGTTCTAGTGCTCCATTATTCTACATGACTGGATTGTTGGAAGATGTGATGGGTGAAGTTCAAGTGGGTTAATTCACTCCAAGTTCCATTTTTTTGGGTTATGAATGGCCAGCGCTCTGGTCATTCTCACTTGTGCTTCTTAGCATTCACCACTTGACAAGGAGTTCCGATTTGCAAGTTCCCTGACAGTCCCAATTCCTCTGAATAGGATTTTATGTACATCCTAGGAGGTTAGGGTTTTTAAAAATATAAAAATTGTGCAGTCAATTTTACTGCAAATTGGTGTACAGTTAAATATGATTAACACGAGCATGCTTGAGACGGGATTGCGCTTACTATGAGCATATTTCTTCAGTCCCGTTCAAACTGTACACATTCCTATGAGAGAAAAGTTACTTAATACGAGCTGTGCTAAGACAAGGACACGGACAAGACAAGCACTTTGCCAAACCGGCAGTGTCAAAAACCATTGTCCATAGCATTGTTACGAGTTCAATTGAAAATGCCACTTCAAAAGCTACATATAAATCCCAATGGAGCGCGTCAGTAGTTCTCCAATAATGCAAATCCGCTCAGCAATTTGTTCTGCCGTTTTCCACTGATGACTTGTCGACTCTGTACCTTGTGCCGCTAGAGGGGGCTTTATTCAAGATGACAGTGGGTGTTGCGATGTTGCAGCATCAAAGGAGTTTCTATCATAGTGGGTCTAGTCCAATGGGTAAACCTGACTCAGAAATAATGGGATGGAAGTTTTGATGCCAAGGAAAACAAATGCACAAATGATCTTGCCGTGTTTCACAAAGAAAATGTAAATAGGTTTAGGAAATTAAACCCTTCTAAATTTTTCCCCTTTAGTTAACTGATGTCCCAAATTCCCCTTTCAAAGTAAACTCGCACAACCCTGTTGCACATTAAAAATGAAAGTTACTGTTCCATAAATTAAAAGAACGTTTCTACAAAATAGATCCTCTCCCGCCAATTAAGAACCAACAGAAATTCCCCAATTTCACTGCCCTCATACGTCCAGTCCTTACACACATGAACTGCTTCTCAAGCTTAAAATGCCTTACGTGCAACATCGGGTACCAGTTTCCAGGTAGTGCTTCGGCATGGCGTGGCCGGCCATTTACCCCATTGTTTTCTGCTGTTGCATCAATCAAGTAGGCGTATCTGAAATCGTTGTTTTATTCATTTCATTTTTCATTCATATTCATCATATTGATAAATACTGTTTGAAATTTGTTAAGTTAAATATACACGTGTACATTGAATACTAATCCACTGTATATACTGTACCGTACATTACATGTACAGTACATTGCCGTAGTGTATAACAATGCTGGTGCATGTCGCTTGGCTTGTGCTCTATAAATGGGATAAGTGTCAACCCGTTTACTATGAGGGTCACTGTAAGGCAAGGTATTTTGGAGAGTCCCTTTGAGCTTGTATTTAATGTGTTTGACTGTACTAGGTTCTTGTTTACTAGTAAATGGAAAGTGTGCCACTACATGAAAATGTAGGCCTCCCGAATACATAAATTGCCAGCCTCACTGAATATTGACTTTTCCTTTGTTTAGTTGCAGAAATTCTTGGCATAGAAGGAAGAATCTGTAAAATTGAAAGAGTTAAACGTCCATTTTTTCAGGATATGCATTCTGAAAAGTTTTTCCAGGAAAAGCATATTTATAGTGTTGTTTGCCACTGGCATTTATTGCTCTTTGTCGTAGCCATGCGCTCAGCATTCAATCACAGACATAGAAGGAAACCTGCATGTGTCGGTAAATTTTCTGTGAAAAAAGGAAAAGGCAAACATTTTTATCACGGGCTGACCTGGAAAATTGGCATCAGCAACCTGTTATTTTTGGATGTCACAGTCTGCATCATAGCACTTGCTGGTACAACATGGTGCATACCTATTACTGTTAGCATGGGGCTTTTGTTGAGACACGCAGCCACAAAGCCGTTTAGTTTTGTTGACAAAAGTAGTTGCAGTTGTTTACCCCTTCGCGCCGGAACGCGGGTAGAAACGCCGTAAAAATTGAGATCCTCAGCCCACTTTTCAGCTATTGTTCTCGGCTCACGCTCGAGCGAACATGGTGAAAGAAGGCAGACCCTGACTCTTGTATATATGGTAATTGGCCTTTGTGTATAGCCTAGAAATAAAAAGACCGAATTTGCATCATAATCACCAGCTTCACAATAGTCCCCACTTTGAAAAGAGGCAACGGGAATTTGGAAGCTTGAGTAGAGCCGCTTGCCACCGAACAGTCAGCCTTTTCACCGTGTAATTCAAAAAGTGCAGAGCACGCAGGGCCACAAACCGAGAATTTGCGGTTTGGCAGGTGGCCTTCGTGGCCATGTGAGGCTGGAATTCTTGGAGTCGGCTTTCGGAAAGAAATTCCGGCGTCAAGGGGTTAAAGTGCTTTACTTTTGCTTGGCCATTTTGTTTTTTGACACCCGTAGACGGGAAAGATACTTTCATTTGAACTAGCGGAAGAAGACCTTTTTTCTCATCTCTTGTTGACAAGAATTATCCAAGTTCTCTAAAACTTGGTATTTTTGTTTCTTCCCGCCTTGTTGAAAGTACATGCACATTCACTTAACCGCAGGGCTCGAATTCAACGGGTGCAGGTAGCTAAAATGCACCCATTTGTCTCAGAAATGCGCCCGTAAATCATAATCTGGGCACAAATACTTACGCCCGTTTGATTCCATGTACCTGAACATTTTTACTGTTTGTTTCTACTTTTGTCATGACAAATACCTGAACTTTTGGACTTCACTTTGGATCAGCCTTGTCACAGAACCATAACACGGTACTATTTTGTTTACAATGTCACCAAGCGCACGCCGCAGTCTTGCATGTGATGCATGCACACACATGAATGTACACACCCACGCTTACCTGCGGCCAGTGTCATGATTGTATGGAAACTAGCCCCTCATGCGTAAATTCAAGCCAAACGAGTGGATTCAGCTTAGTCTTTATTTTCGCTGATTCCAGTCATAGCTTGAACATGCGGTTTTGAACCATGCTCCAAAATAGCTGGAACCAGCGAAACCAAAGTCTCAGCCTTATCCAGTCATTTCAAAAATGCTTGATTTGCTGCAGTTAGTTCCCTTTTAAGTCTGTGTGCATATGCACGTTGTAAAGGCCCGGTGCCCGACTTTTTGCGTAGCATCGTCAAGCACATGTTTGAGGTTCTGGTTGGTTGCGTACTCACTACTAGTTGTACGTCGTGAGCAATCCGCAAAAGCAATAGCAAGGACCAGGGTCTTTGCTTTTTTTTTCATGAACATATGTCTTTGATATTGTATGGCAGCTACTTGCTACCGTAAAGTGACAAATTCAGCTGTCTAGGGAGCAAGTACTTGTTCCCGTGATGGTTTGCCCAATTCGGAGCCCTGTAACCCCTTCCCTAACTATCCAGCCTTCATGCTCAATTCAGTGGCATCCAACAGCTATGAAAGTGTGAAGCCTGCTGAACCCAACAACATCCAGTGGCTTGAACAGAAGGCCGTTTTTTCACTGGTCACATCAACCAAACTTCGCAGCAAGAGCCTACTGTTGGATATTGTAGGTTTCAGCATGGTTGGGGTTAATGTTTTCCCCCCCAAAAAACTCTTCCAAGAATAAATGGTTGCAACCTACATGTAACTGTTCTATTCTATACTCGAAGATGCTACTGGCTACAGGCCACAGAATGTTTTTTATCAGCCATTAGGAACTCTGCATTGTGAACATGGCCAGATGCGTACATTTGTATTCATGTGTGCAGTGTCAGATGGCAGTGTCAACAACAATTTGAAGTATTGCCATTCTGTGCATTGCCGCCTTGTGCAGCATGTGATATGAATATTTGGAACATGGTGAAATGCCACGGCATTTTCAGTCTGACCGCCAGTTTGGCAGGCAGCATTCATTTCTGCACAGTGTATGATGTTGATGAAATTGGCCCTTTGGGCATGAGCGAAACGTGGTAAAATGTGTTTCTGCATTCTTACATGCTTCACTGACATGCTAAACACCGCTACAATTTTTATCAATGTTTTCCTCCCATGCGCTTAATATAAAACACATCTTCAAGCAAACTGTAAGCACAGAGAAAGGCATTAAAAGTGCCATGCAGTATGGGCTAGTTTTGACACTTGTTGCTGCAAAATTGACCTTGTTTGCTTGAAGATAAGCCTATAAAAAATGTTTTCCTTTGTATCTCAATATCCAGATTGCCTTGCAACGTATAAAGCACCGGAGACCATACAATATTACCCCTACTTTCTCAGGCAAGGTAAAGCCCCAGTACACTATTGGTGATTTTTTGTAACAGTTTTTGTGCACTCCGGGAACTGGCTGAAAATTCTCAGATAATGAAGTAAAGACATGGGGCAGAAAATGTGTCAAGTATGGATTTATCTGGTCAAGTAAACTATTTACCAAAGTATTTCCTCAGCATCCTTCATTGGGTGAGCTTAATATCACGTAAACAAATATCCCATTTTGACAAAAAAGCCAGAAGCCCTTAAAGTAGGTTCATATTAATATTGCCAAACAAATGAAAACCCAGTAAATCTATGTACTGTTAAAATTCCATTGGATTTGTTCTGAACTGAATGTTAACAGAATATTCAGGAAGGTACAATATGAACACAGCGTCATCATTAACCACATTGTTCCATCCACACTAGCAAATGGACATTTTGAGAACTGATATTCTACAGCGTAGTCCATAACAAATCTTGACAAACAGTCAAAACGGTATTCAGCCAGCGTGTTCATATCCACAGTCAGCCTACACTCGGCAAACCTCACCTTATGAAACATTACCAATAGTGTACAAGGGCTTTAAATTTGAAACTTATGCTTTGTTTTGCATATCACTTGGACTTCATTCCCTGTCAAAATGTCGTGGCAGTTTCTGTGTTCTACTTGAGCTGCATGGGGTTTTCCAACGAGTAGATTTTCATACCACCCCAACGAACTGGATACATTCCATGCTGTAAAGTTACGTTCACATGACGTATTTACTCTGCTGACATAATTCAATGCATATGCTTCAGAAATTTTTTGATACCTAAGCATCAGACTCCAGCAGGAAAAAAAAAACCCAGAAAAATGGTTTAAAGATACGTAGACAATTGTTTCAGTGAAATGATTTAAGAAGTTCCGATATGTTTGGGATAAACTGTTACAAGTGAAACACATTTCCTTGTGCACAGGGCCATTTAAGATGAAATGAAGTTAAGTTTGTTTTCCTGTGTGGAATTGCACAGACAACCTTTGAAAACTACTCCAACACTGATAAGTGAAGAACCATTCCAGCAAAGTTTGCAGATTTCCTGTTTTACAAAATTACTTTTCACAAGAACTCAATACTTAGAGTACTTATGTGCTTTTTCCTTACAAAGTTGGTGTGCATTTGTTCACATGGGCTGTGTTTCTCTTTACAGGACAGCATTTCACCCGACTCCAGTGAATGTCCCTGAGCAAAGCGGGCACCCTAGTCTCGACGAAGACACGACTCAGACTACGACAAGCGTATCTCAACAGCCGGCCCAGCACAACCAGAGCTTGACTGCCATGAAAGCTGACATGGTCAGAATTGGTTTACATATCTAATGCATGTATTAGCCTCTCTTACACTACGCCAGCCCTGAAAGGTAGCCAAGGAAGTGGACCCAATCAACCTCTGTGCTGATGACGCCATACTTTGTTTATGTGTGTGCTTTTTTTTAATGGCGTTCAGTAGATCACGGGCCCCACTGGCTCCGTAGAAAAGTGCACATGTAAACAAAAGTGAAGTCATCAGTAGGTAGGCCTATTTCATCAAGTTTCTAAACAAATTGGTCTCCGACAAATTCATAGGCAGTGCAGAGTTAGGTGGACAGTCAGTTGCAGCAAAATGCATCACACCATGTTGCGCAGTAGCTATGCTTGCCAAGCACCTTTTCTCTGACTGTTCCAAATTTGTCATTATCTCGAATGATGGGAACTAACCAAGACAGCAGCAGAGGGATGCTGTGTAGTAGAATAAATCTTACCTTTTGCTTTAAGATACTTCCTCACAGTTACAAACTCATAGTTGCCGGGTCTGTTATTCACTGAGTTATTGTAACTACAGTGTTGTACAATCAATATAACATTCCGCCGTATGTCTCCACAGCCCCAGGCAAACCAGACTGACTCCGCCTCCCAGGTACAGCAGCTGAAGCGGCCAGCCGGCAGGATGACCAACCAGCTCCAGTACCTGCAGAAGACAGTCATGAAGGCACTCTGGAAGCACCAGTTTGCCTGGCCGTTCCACGCACCAGTCGATCCAGAGAAGCTCAGCCTACCGGTAATATTGCCCATTTGGGTTGTTGCTTCTAAATTGTTTGGGTCTGAAAAGAGGAGTTGGAAACTTGCCTGCTGTTCAGTCAGTTTGGTTCACACCATAGCGTTAGTTATGTGGTTGAACATTGCTCGCTGAACGAGACCTTCCAAACATCTACCCTGTTTATGTCGCAGCCCTGAGCCTCATTACCTGCCGCATCATGTTGTCTCTGCCTTGTACTCCAACAAAAGCCAGGATGACAGTAGAAATTCTGTAATGGGCCAATGATTGCCCCCTACTATCAATCCACTCTGCCTGTCAACTTCTTGCATTTAGGATTCTTTGCTTATCAGTCGCATCCTTCAAGGCACTCTGTATTCAGAGCAGTGACGTGCCTTGTTCACTGGAAATTGCTTACGCTCGCAACATAAGCTGGACGTGAAAGTCTGGAGCTGAAATTTTTCACGTTTGTATTATGTAGGGATAAGGCTGATACGCCTATGCTGCCTTCCAGACTGGTCCATTTGGTGTCTTGGCTTACAAGGTACCACTTCTAAAGGCACACCTGGCTGACTGCAGAATTATTTGCAAGAGAAGCAAGGTGCATGATAATTATCCCCAAACTCTCCCCCCCCCCCCCCCCGGCAGGATTACTTCAAGATCATCAAGCATCCGATGGACCTGGGTACCATCAAGAAGAAGCTGGAAAGCAATAGCTACTACAGTGCCAAGGACTGCATCTCAGACTTCAATCTTATGTTCACTAACTGCTATGTCTACAACAAACCCGGAGAGGTAAGCCCTCAACAGGGAGTGTTCTCCCCCTGCATCTTGGAACCCGTAGGCAACATACTGTAACTTGCTGGAGCCGTGCGGGAAATCTCAGTTATTTGGGGCTGAATATCCTTCTGTATCATTCTGTACGTGGAATTTGGCAGTGCTGGTTGTATTAGTGCTGCTATCAACACCCTGTGAGCCCCATTTGCGAACGACCCAAAGATATCTCTTTTTTTCTGTAAAAAGGATTAGTCCTTTTTTGGCATTTTCACTGTGCGCGTGTGTTCTTTGCTGCATCTGCCATGGTTTTGGCACCAGTAATTTTACAAAGCTGTAATATATTTGCCTTGGCATTGGATCCACATCAGGGCATCAAATGCGTTGCATTTAAATATGATTCTCATGTGCAATCTGTGACTTGTTCTATCACTCAAGTAAATCCAGACTGATGCTTTTCTGTGATGATGTTTTACCTTACCTACTCTGCCATTACAAGATGATGTAACGTCCAGATCTGAGAAAAGCACCCAATCCCCACTTTAGTTGCCATTTCGTTCTTTGCATGGATCTGATGATGCTCTGACCCGTTGCTTGTCGGCTCCAACCTAACTTGCACCGGTTTTAAAATAAGCACAAAATTCTGCACAAGAGCCTTAGTAAATTTATTATGCGGTAAAATACGTCTTCATCATGCGTGTAATGGGAATGCAAGCAAAGCTACAAATCTTGAGCCATTAAATTAAGTGAGCAAGGTTGCAGTATACTGCATGAAAATGGCACTATGTCGCAGTGTTTTGGTGGAAGGGTTTTCAGTATTGTAATAGTTACTTCATTGTTTCTGTGGTAACAGGATGTTGTACTGATGGGCCAAGCCTTGGAGAAACTCTTCCTTACCAAAGTGGCGCAGATGCCTCAGGAGGAGGTGGAGTTGCCACCCCCATCAAAAGTGGGAGCTGGAGACGACCCCTTGACGGGGGGCAAGAAAGGCAAACGGGGACGCGGCAGGGGCGCACCCCAAAGTGAGCGTGGCCTCTGATTTTGAGTTGCGAAAGTATTTAAAAGGGTTGGGGGGGGTGAATGAGCACGTTGGAAATCTGCTGTGACAAATGAGATTATTGCCTGTGACTGAGGCATGCGGCATGTTCTTAGGAATACTTTCCAGAAGTAATGAAGTAATGGCATTGGTAAGTGCTTGTGTTGGCACTGTGCTGTAACAAAGGAGGGCACTTGGAGAGCCCAAGACAGTGCCTGGAAGACTCTGATGATCCATAGGTATATCTCTGTTCTTGGTTCATCTGCCTCAGCCGTATACATGAGGTTAGATGGCGTTTGGGGACTTTCCAATTATGGCACTGTATCTCAATTTCACTAGCGAATGTGCATATAATCCAGTAGCTAACTTTTTTACAGCATTGATGGCTCGATACCCTGGTTGTCTTAGGTGCAAATGACGTGCCATACAGTTACCACCAAATTTTGGACACAAGGGATTAAACAGTGTCTGGAAAATGACATTAAAGGAATTCAGAATTTTCAGGTTCCCAATTAGAAGAGGTACCAAACAGATCAATTTACTCACCCGTGTTCTGAATCGCTTCCTTTGCAGGAGCCGCTGCCGCCACCGCAGCGGCGGCAGTCACCCCTTCTGCCCATCTTGCCGAGAACAACCACACCTCACCCTCCACAAGGCCAGCGGCCCCTACCTCAAGACCAACCCCAAACACCCGGCCCACGCCCCCCACCACGAGGCCCACCCCTGCCAGGCCGGGGCCACCCAGCATCCCCACCCAGCAGCAAGCAGCTCCCATAGAACCTGTATTGCCACCCCCTCCTGTCCATCCCGGCGGCAAAGGACAGATGTCCTCTCCACCTCAAGGAGTATCAAAAGTAAGTGGCTAGTGTGCAGTGGAACTGCATTAGGGTGTTTTTGCCACCGCCGTGATACAGTGTCGTAGGTTAATTTCAATTTTGCTCAGGGACGTTTGATACAAAGTGCCTTTTAAGTTCAGTCGGTGATTATTTTGTCAAGTTCAGACCTCATGGGCATGGGCCTTAGTCCCTTCCAAGGACCATTATAGAAACCCTTTTCACATGAGGCGAAAGGAACACTTGTCTGTGGCGAAGTGACTACTGCAGCTTTCTCATGTTGCTGGTTGATTCGGCTGTGGACCGGACAAGGGTTTGGGGTCAGAGTTATACAGGGCATAGCAGATGTGACTCCAGTCTTTCCAGCATGGGGATTCCTCAGCTTTTGATTCATAATTTGTTAGGTACAAATTGAATTTGAGTTTAATTGTTACAAATATTCCATAGGGTGTACCCAAAAAGTTAAATATGATTCTCATAAGTGCTGAAAGTGCTATAAATAACGAACATAGTACACAATGCTAGGATGTTACTAGACTAGTTTGCAATGGAGGATAAAAATTTCAGCGACCAACCTGTTTCGTTGATGCAGCACTTGGTCTCAATGTTAGTCACTATACTTCTTATATAAGTCAAGTTGTTTAACAATGTAGGTCAGGAAAGGAGTGAAGCGGAAAGCAGACACCACCACCCCCAGCACCACGCCGAGCGTCCCCAGCGCCCTGCATAATTCCTTCTCCCCGCTGGACATGGCGGCCGCCCCCAAGCCCAACAAGATTGCCACCCGGCGGGAGAGCGGCCGGCAGATCAAGCCACCCAAGCGGGAGCTGCCGGACGAGGAGGCCCAGCACCAGAAGGGCAAGAAGTCCAAACTCTCCGTCCAGCTGCGGCACTGCTATGGCATCCTCAAGGAAATGCTCTCCAAAAAACATGCAGTGAGTTTTTTTTTGGGGGGGGGGTTTAAATCTATGTAATTCTCTGACTTTGCTACAGATTCCCCAGAAATAGCTTGTTCAAACCGATAGGATTTAATGTTTATCAGATGAGTTCTCAGCTCAATCCAAAACAGACCTAACATGCTGAGCTGCCCTTGACTGTAACTTGTAAAGTGACTTCTCAATCCAATGGAATACAACTTTGCCTTGTTTCTCTGTTGCCTGCCGAGCCCAACAGAATGTAATACCCCATGCGAACACTGCATGTTTATTGGTTGCCTGCTGAATTCAACATTTCCCTCTTTCTTTTGTGTCCCTGTCACATCTGACATGATCTTCTAAGTTCAGAACACATTTTGTAATTTCCCGTATTGATGAAGTAATGCAAATTACCTGCCAAACAACTAGAAATAGTTTGAAATCAATTTCGCTGATATGTTCATGTCAAATTACTCAGTTCAGGTGTAACAGGAGACACAAAAATGTCAAACTTTTGGACCCCGAATTTATAAAATGACCCTCAACTGCTAACAGATTTCAGTGGGAGCAAGGAGTTTCCACTAAACCAAACAGGATCCAACAGCAGGAGCAAATCGTTGGATCTTTTGTAATTAGCAGCATTTCTACTAAGTGTGGCAGGGCACACTGTATAACTTGATACGATTGGGGCTTGTGTTTGCCCAGTTCATTACACTGCACCACCAAATCCACCAGACCACGCTGACGCATTTTGCCACATTCAGAATGCTTCTCATTTCCTTGGTGCTGCATTCTGTTGCACTGAGCAGAGTTCCTCAAGAGAATGTGATTGGGGTTAGGGGCTGATGTGTCATTGTGGCTTTTGTGACAAGAAGCAGGAGTGTCATTACATTGTCGTTTGACTGAATAGAGGAGAAGGCAGTTGACGTAGTGTACCTCTTGGGCATGGGCCTCTGGTCTCTGTAAGGGGGCAATGAGAGTTGCCTTAAATCACAGGAGGTTATAGAAAGCCAAGTCTCTGGGTTAATCCCAACCTGTCTCCCCTTACATGGAGCAGGTTGTTTCATGGCAGAGATACATTCAGCCGGAGAGTGTGGTGTTTGACAAATTTGTTCCCCCCCCCCAAAAAAAACACTCCAAAACATAGCTTGGCTCTCGGAAGAGTGATGCAAGGAAGTGTAAGAGAATGAACTGTTGATTGTATATCGTAGTGGTCAACATGTTTGAAATGTATGACTTCTCGTTTTAAAGAAGTCTCTGTTTGCCAGCCTGTATTTCTTTGTCTTTGAAGTACAACCAATAAGGAGATTGGTACTGCTGCGATGAAACTGCTTATGCAACCTATGTCAGTGACATATTGAACTCAAGAGAGAAATATTTTTAGAACTGAAGTTCTTATTGTTTGTCGCCGTTGCTGTAGATGTATGCCTGGCCATTCTTCAAACCTGTCGATGCTGACGTGCTGGGTTTACACGACTACCATGACATCATCAAGCACCCCATGGACCTTGGAACAATAAAGGTTAGTTTCTCGACGATACGTCCGAGTGATCTGCCATGTATTCCATTTTCTGTTACTTTGTCAGGAATTACTGGTTGGATATGAAGCGATTACAATTTACACAGTCAGTTTAGCATTTTGACCATACAGATTTGGGGCAATAATAAAAGAATGGTGGCAGTTTCTTACTGGGAACAGATAAACTGTGTCTGTAGCAAGGTGCAGTGTCGCCTTTTTGCTAAGAGTGGAAGCGAAGGATATGTATTGTATATTCAAATGTTGAATGCCTCTTGCCATCAGGAAAAACTAGAAAACCGGGTTTACAAGAACGCCAACGAGTTCGCTGCCGACATGCGGATGATGTTCACAAATTGCTACAAATACAACCCCCCAGACCATGACGTTGTCAACATGGCAAGAAAACTGCAGGTTTGTGTTATATATTTGCTGGAAGGAACGATTCAAACTGGAAAAAAACATTGGATCTGATGTGTCTTGGCACTGTCAGATTTTTAGTTTGAGTATTGATTGAAATTTTACCTGCATGGATGTAAGCACGAGTTCAGGAGCACATTTTAACAAGTCTTGTCAGTATGGCTCAGGACGTGGCGATCATGAAACTCAGTACAATGAAATGGTCTTGCCTCGGGTACATGATACCATAATAGTCGGAGTTTCCTGCCCGCAGGATGTGTTTGAAGTGCGGTTTGCTAAGATGCCTGACGAGCCGGTGACGGCAGATGAAGACAACGAAGACGAAGAGGGCAAAGACAGCGAGGCAAGCAGTCACGGCTCAACCTCGGGGTCGTCGTGTTCTGACGATGACAGCGAAGCTGAGAGGGAAAGTCAGTTATCAAAGCTGCAGGCACAGGTCAGTGTGATAACAATGTACTGATTGGTTAGATTGCAAACAGCGTTTTCCCCAGTAAAATGTGAGAAGTGGTCTGGTAGTTGTATTTCTGAAGTAATGTTGGGACGGCTTCTGAGAAATGTTGCAGAAACGCGATGACGAGTTGCTTGAATGTGTTTAGTGGGGGAGGCTCTTGGGTAACATGATGATAACCTTTGCGTGTCAAATGAGCCAAGAGTTCTAACCTAGTCTCGCAGCATGTGATCTGGAACAGTTGATTCAGTATGACTGCTGTGAAGCTAGGAATGGTAAGAGTTGGCTGTGACTTTTGAAGGTTTCTGATTTGTGGAAGGACAAAGTGCTCTTTAGACAAGGATCTTTTTTCGATGTACCCGTTCAGTAGATGACTTGAAATGACAGCTGCAAACTCACCGGCTGTAGAAAGTTTACTGATGTATACTCTAAAGGGCAGTAATCTCTTTTTCCATGTCTTTTGATTCATAACCTTCCCAGACCCATCAAACCCAAGAATGGGTTCAGTAGAATTGTAGGATTGATAGAGCTAAACACTTTTTCAAGGTTCAAAGTTAAGATTGTGATGATGAAGATCTAGGAAGTTGCTTCAGAAGAAGAAATGTCTTCAAGGTATGAAAGAGGGGAAAAGGAATGTATAGTATTGATATTTTTCTGTCTGACTGATTGGAAGAAAAAATGTTGATGTCCGGGTGCCTGGCTGTAAGTTAGTGCTGGACTTCCTGGAAACCCTTATTCAAGTTGTACAAGGTTGGTGTTTGTTCCTCTTGCAGCTGAAATCAGTACATGAACAACTGACGGCGCTCTCCCAAGCCTCACAGAACCGGGCCAAGAGGAAGAAGGAGCACAAGAAGAAGCGGAGAAAGGACAAGGATGGGGAGAACCACCACGCCCCACCGGAGAAGGACAAGGACCACCATCGCAGCGGAGGAGGAGGAGTGGTGGAGCCTGTGGAGAAGGAAGGCAGCCGCGGGGAGAAGCCCGCCAAGGTTAAGGAGGAGGCCGAGCCCAAGGTCAAGGAGGAGGTGGAGACCAAGGCGGCCAAGCCCAAGAAACCTAGGGCCAAGACCAACAAGGCCAAGGCTGGAGGGGATAAGGCCACTAAGGCTTCCAAGACGAAGAAGAGCTCGAGCAGGTAGCATCACCAACTAATAACTTGCCCCCTCTCAAACACCATCAGGCACTGATGTTTATTGTCATAGAATTAGCTTCTCATTAACCCGTTTATAGTGCAAGAGACCATCTTGGTGACTTTTTTAGTGGCACTGGGCCACTGCAATGTTTAAAGATACATCATTTGTTTCTTAAATTCGAGAACTGCTGAATTCTTGTAGGACAAAATAAGAGACGTAATCAAGAAGCATTCTTTGTTTCCTCTGTTCTCCCTTTCACACTGGTAGCTCCAAGAGGTCAAAGGCTGTCGTCCCTGCATACGACAGCGAAGACGAGGACATGGCCAAACCAATGTCCTACGACGAGAAGAGGCAGCTGAGCCTGGACATCAATAAATTACCAGGTTAGGACATAAGGAGGGGCGGGACTAGAAGGACTGAAGGGGGAGGAGGTTTGACAGTGAAGGAGGCATTACCTCGCCTGTGAAGTGTGAAAAGCTTTGGTTTCAGCACAAGCAAAAAGCGTGTCCAAAATTATGTTAAGAGTGGGAGGATATAGGATTAAGTAAAAATATACAAGTCCTGCCTTTGGCACCACTTTTTTCTTTGCTAATCGCAGGTTGTTAATGAAAGGCAAAGACTAGTGGTTACTTTAAAGAACAGGAAACAGGTTTTGGAGGATTCAGGAATGTTTCTGGTCGAAACATTCATGGAATCAAGGCCAGCATGTAGCTAGTTTGAGTGGGCAGTGGACATACACCCCTTGAGATGGAATTAACCCTAACCCCCTAGGCTCCTGCACTAGAAAGCACACTGAACCTCACAAAATCCAACAGGTTCATGTACTTGTCTATGTACTTGTGTGTGCAGGTTAGTGTACCAAACCTGATAAACTCCAACAGAATGAGCCCGTTGGAGTTTGAGTGATATGGTATGGATGGGTCTATGCAGTATAGGATGACTTGCACTGAACAGTACCAAACCTGACAAAATCAAGCATAGTCCAACAATTGGTACAGCAAGCCAGACACTGCCAGTGACCCGTGTGTGTCCCAACTCACACAGAAGAATCCAACACCATCTCCCTGGGCCTCTCATCCCAAGTCTCGCAAAATTCAACAAGAATTTCCTCGGGTACGGTACCAAACCTGCCAAAACCTCACAAAACCTGCTGTTGGAGTATGGCAGGTTTTGGGTTGTTGGGGTAAAGGAAAGATGCTGACCCAGTGTGAATGTCTGTTGTCTCGACAGGTGACAAACTTGGAAGAGTTGTCCACATCATCCAGTCCCGGGAGCCGGCGCTGAAAGACTCCAATCCCGACGAGATCGAGATTGACTTTGAGAACCTCAAGTCCTCCACGCTGCGCGAGCTGGAGAGATATGTTATGTCCTGCTTACGGAAAAAGCCACGGAAACCGTATGGTGAGTGGAGACATTTGCCTTGGCGTGCTATATGTTACTGCATGTTCATGCTTACTCCCTGTCATGTTCAGCTTTTAGACTACAATTGGAAGATCCAATATCCGGAGAAGCAGAAGTGGTCTTCCTTGTGAAATAATTGGTTCTAAGAGAACCTTTCAATTGCCTTATGAACCACCTACAGTTCGAAGGGTTTGCAAGATTGACAACAAATTTCGCCAAAGGCCTATTTTATGTGGGGATTATGTGTCTGTGAAAGCGTAACCAAAGAGTATCTCATTAGACTTGTGATTCAAAAACAATTTTTCTGGTCTTACTTTGCAGCCTCCAAAAAGGCACAGGGTAAATCAAAAGAGGAGGCAGTCAAAGAGAAGAAACAGGAGCTGGAGAAGAGACTACAGGCAGTCAGCGGTCAGCTCGGTGGCGGGTTCCAGAAGAAATCAGCCAAGAAAGGTACCTAGACAAGTCGATACCTTGGGGCCTCTTTGTCCAAAGGCATACCTCCTTCAGGCATGGACGTCTGGTCTCTCTTGACAGGGACGGAGAGAGTTGCCTTAAATCACAGGAGGTTATAGAAAGCCAAGTCTCTTGGTTAATCCCAACATGTGTCCCCTTGCATGGAGCAGGTTATTTCATGGCAGAGATACACATAATGTCATTTCGGTGGTGGTTGAAGGGGCTTCTTGCCCAATTCAACCGTTGGCTACTGTTAAGTCTCTGAAAGCCTGGGTGAACTTATCATGGGTAATCATGGGTGAACTTTGCTTCCTTTTCTCTCACAGTTGTGGAGATCAGCCATTACCTGTGCAATCTCCAACAAGATTCTGTGTGATTTGTTCTTACGTTGAGGGTTAGGGCCACGCTGTATGTAGAGTCTGGGTACTGTTCCTTTGCCCTTGGGCTTGATGACTCTTTGAAAAGTACAAAGGTCGTGGCAATGGATTTCTACAGAGTTGTAGATTTTCAAGGGTTTTCAAAAGCTGCTAGCAGAAATTCTGCTGGACCTGGTGGTAAGTCACTGCATTTAAATGGTGAGTTTCTAAGTTTGTCGAGTTTAAGACTGGTGATTTAGGATACTGTTAAAACCAGTATGACAGACGGTATGTCTTACGTCTTGGTAGGAAAAAGTTGTGACATCGCTCAGTGTTTGGTTTTTTTTCCCCTTCTGCAGCTCAGCAAGAAGCTCTGGATAGCCTGGTAGATGTCGGCGGCACCAACCGGCTCAGCGCTAGCAGCAGCAGTTCGTCGGGCACCGACAGTAGCAGCAGCTCCAGCTCCAGTTCAAACTCATCCGACAGCAGTGACTCAGAGTCAGGTAGCTAGACTTCTCCGTATCGTAGACCTTGGGCCGTGCAGTGGGCATTGCGGGTTCCTTCGCGTGAAGTCTGTTGGCTCTCGAGCCATTCCGAATAGGAATTTTACGGGCTGTGGCTTTGCTCTTTTTTGCCATGGGGTCTGTGTTGAAGGTAACTTATCCACAGCCATCAGAGAAGAAGCCTGTATTAGACTGTCAAATAGGTTGGTTCTGGGGATGCAGTGATCCAGATTGTAGCAATCTGCAACCACTCTTCAGGAACCAGATGAAGAAGCCCACTGCATGACGAAGGTCTGTAGGTCTTATTTATATATACACAGTGGAGCAATTCAAGGCTTGTACGCAAACCGTCATCAGATGTCTGTACTGAGGACTTGAGTAGAGTTTGGTATAGCAGGTGGATAAGGGGGAAAAATTTGTCATGTGATGATGCTAACACTTTCATGTCTTTTCTATAAAGTTCTCAGATTGGGGTTCTGAGATTTAAAAGATTGGGAACATCAATCCGTTCAGCATTTAAAAAATCGTAAAAACATGTATTCTGTTCCATCTGATGGGAGTGACACATAGTATGAGAGGAACAGTGTACCAAGTCACAGCGTCCACAGTTTGGTGCGACATTCTGCATAAAGAATAATGAAATACAATTCGTCTCCAATGGATGAATGAAAAATAAAATTTTAAACTCTAGCACGGCACTTTCAAAACAGACTCCAGGAAATGGGGAGAGAACTTTTAATCTGCATTTAATGCAGTTCAGTTTGCGGACTGAAATTGACGGTCTTGTGCTGCATTTTGATAAAAACCAAACCAATTCCAACATTGTGCGATATTCGTGTATAATAGTTAAACAAGCGGAAGAAAACCACATAAAATCAATTGAAAAATGATTTTGCAGAATGGCAGGCAAGCATGCTTTAAGATGAGACAGTTGTACATGGATATTTGTTCACTGCCATACATTTTGTTGGTCCAACCTGCATTGTGTACTTGCATGAGCGTTTGCGGGAAAAAAACAGACAAAAGAATTATTTAGGAAGTGTGATGCTATCACCGAATGATTGGTCGCTCGCTTCGCGAGGATTGTACCAACCTATTTGAAGACTCGTTAATTTTGGTCTCTCTTTTTGTACTTTTTGAGAGCACTTTGGTTTTTTTTTTTTTTCCTGTACACCACGAAATCATGTGTCTTAAGGAATGGCATGGAAGTTACTGGTCACTTGATCAAACACTAGCCAGAAAGCCAGGCCTTCAAACCACCAGTTGGCCTGACAGGGGGGCGAACCATCTAAAGAAGGATGCACTGCCACCACTAAAAGACAACCTGTCATTTTTCAGAGAGGGTTTTATTCAAGAGATTGTTTTTTTCTTCTGCTCTTGTTCGGCCAGCCTTTAAAAGTGGCTTTTGTGTCATCACAACATTCGTTTTACCTTTTTTTTTGTCTCCTGTTCTGGCTAGCTTGGCGGCCAGGGAGGGATGAACTCCGCCAGGAAGTTCATTTTTCTTGCCTTTCTGAGTTTAGCCCGGCGTGGAGGTCTGTGTCTGTGGCAGGTTAATTTGTGGGTGTGTGTGTGTGTGTGTGTGTGTGTGTGCGATTGAGTCATTGCCTCGTGAGCTTAATACTGTTGTTAACTAGTGGTCATCAACCTGGTCTCCAAGTGAGCCCTAGAATAACAAACGGGGGCCAAGTGGGGTGTTTTTTGGGGTACCTCCCATGGTCACTTCCACAGAATGGACCTGAATGTCACAGTGTTCCTTGTAATGGAGAGCTGTCTCTCTGCTCGATGTTGCCATGTCCCTTCCCCTCCTTACTCCCAACTTCTCCCCCCCTCAGTGGGTATGCCAACATTAGGTGCTCGCACTAGCCTTCACTTGACATAGCCAACTGGTGTCTCTTTATCCCGTCACGTTGAATTGTCGGATGCAATTGGATGCAACCAAACAAAAAAAAGAAACCGAGAAAAGCCCGGACTGGAACAACCGGACTGGTAGGCCAGTGCAGTAGGCCACCGCTTGACAGCTGGCCCGTGTGTTGAACAAACTAGTCTATGCCATTCTTGCAGACACATGCTTGAACATTTGCTGCTGACACAATACTAGCTTATAAGACTCATCTGGTTTTTGAGTAAATATGTACATCTCTAATTATCCTGTTCTTAAACTCCAGCTTGTTCTACTAAAGCATGTTTATAGTCGTTATACTCTGAATGTAGAGATACTACTGTGTGTGTGTTTTTTTTTTAAATCGGTCCCTTTGTCACTTTGCAATCAAAAACGTTTAAAGTCCCATTTCACAAGTAGTTCCGTATTCCCCTGAAATACTTTTTTTTGGTAGGGTAGTTGATAGGATGTGCAAACTTCAATTGCCCTCTTCAATAAATGTGGCAAGTCCACTTTTTTCTATCGATCTGCAAGCCCTTGTATTAATCTTGACTTGTAAATAGAGTTTAAAACTGGGAAGCTTGGAATGGAAGTTTTACACTTGGTGGCCATTTTGAACACTACTTCAAAATGTAAAGAAACAGCAATTTTAAAAACTGGTCAATGTCGTGTCTTGTGCTCAAGGACAGTTTAGAACTTGTGTAGATTTTTTTACAACTTTTTTCCTACTTTGGCAATTCATTGTCTTAGATCATTTGTCTGTTGTATTTTGTGTTCTTTTTTTGGAGGAAGCCTTTTTTGAATTTGTGGAATTATTTTGTACGAAAAACAACCGTCAAAACAGAAGTCGATTGTGTTCTCAATTCAGTGTTCATCGTTGCTGTGTTCTGTAAATTATGACTTGTCCTCTTAATCGAATATGGGAAGCAAAAATAAAACTAAAAAATCATTTGTGTTACTTTGTGCACTGGATGCTGTAGATGAACAGTTAAAACAAGGGCTAGATTTGTAGCAGCAGAGTATTAAACTGTGCCTGTACATAAAGACGACACTTGTGAAACATCCGGCTCTCCTATATGCTGATGTATCAATATCTCAATAAAAACAAAACTTACCAAACCGAAACAAAGTATTGATTTCTGTAAAGTCTGAAGCGTTCATTGCGTTTTTTCCCTTTGTTCTGATGGTTGGACCATTTTTTCCCCGATGTCTGTCAAGTGAAGGTGGTCGAACCCAATGTTGGCACCCACTCCTCTTCAAAGCCCCAAAGTTACTTTTGTGGTGGATTTAAAAATATTGTGCTGGTAACAATCTTTTTGCCCAATGTCTGTATGCTGAAATCTACTCAGGGCCAAATAGCTTTGTAACATGATAGTTCTAGCACACCGGTACTGTTTAAGTTATTTAGGTGTGTGGTGTGTTTGACTTGAAACTTGAACTTGAAAAGAAGTAGTTGTGTTTTTATGAATATTAGATAACTTGAGCCGAGAAGAGTGGGTTCCGACATTGAGGTTTGCCACTTCACGCATGAACTTGACTGAAGCCGTGTCCAAAATGCTTTGTTCCAGCTCAAAATAAACTGTGTGTCTGTGGAAGCTGCCTGCTTCAGTGGCTTCATCAAATTCCATAGATGGATGTCCTGTATACAGCTGTAATGAAAAAATTTGGACACTGCCTTAGTTTCTGACCCAAAGGCGTCATGCATTTTACCCCCTTTGTGACTATGGAGCAAATGATGCAACAAGTTTCCTCGAAATTCTGGCTTTACTTGCGTTGTTCACCCCTGAGGTGTAACACACAGTCCTATGCAGGAAAGTTTCCTGGGTTAGCCAGAATTCCTTCTTGAAAGCCGTGTTGCGCAAGGACATCAAAACCAAAGAGGGTAATCAAGGCCTGGCTCTGGATTGCCGAATCCAGTCAAATTTAGCAGAATTGAATGATGCGTGAATTAGATAACATGAAAAAGAATGCATTAGGGGCCAATTTCATAGAGCTGCTTAAGCACAGAATTTGCTTAAGCATGAACAAACGTTGCATAATAAGCAAAGGTTACCAGCTCAAACTCTATGTGATTGTCATGCTAACCAAAAGACAGGTAAATACCATTCCCAAACAATATACATCACAAGACGTTTTGTTTTGTCTAGTAACCTGATTTGTCAAACAAGGTTTTTTTCACGCTTAAAAGAAATTTTTCGCATAAGTAGCACTATGAAATAGGCCTCGGACAATGCTGCTCGTGCACAAGTCTGACAAGCTGTGCCTTTGTCCGTCAAGCAAAGCGCAAGGCAGGATGGAGTGACGAAAAGGATTCGTATTCACTTTTATCAATCTGGCACATGACCTTGTCCTCTCTAGACCGTCAAAATTCCAAGACAAGATAGGGCAGTAAGAAAATGTGGCTGGATTTTATGGATGGCCCATTTTGGGATGCCTTCTCTCGGGATCAGTTACAGTATTCGTTTCAGTTCTGCATAGCATATCCACGCATCATGGTTCCTAGTTTTCGTAGGCTGTCAGACTAACACCACGGTCAAGTAGTCAGTCTACTGGCTAATTCCTCTTACGCCACACCAGTGTTGAGCCTACACATGGATGTCGGCATGAAATACAATCTGAAAGAATTGATTCTGAGACTCTTTTCTGAAACTCTTTTCTGAAACGCAATTTCAGAAAGTG
Organism: Acanthaster planci; assembly: GCF_054643075.1. Taxonomy (NCBI): domain Eukaryota; kingdom Metazoa; phylum Echinodermata; class Asteroidea; order Valvatida; family Acanthasteridae; genus Acanthaster; species Acanthaster planci. Next base: position 2,310,401 of record NC_141787.1, read on the forward strand.
CACATCTTCAGAAAACTGACAGCTACTCAAAAAACCCATAACATCATGACGTCATGCTTCATGCACGTGAGCTTTTCCAATGGCAGTGAAGGGGGATACGATCCATTTTACTCCATAGGAAAGCACACATGTAAACGAAGCCCAACGTCGTCATGTCTGAGGTCTGTTAACTGCCCTGCCAGATAGCTACAAAGACCTCTATTATTTCAAGTGAGGATCTGAGGACAAAAGATGTCTGCACACAGAAGTAATGAAGAAGATGTGTGGACTTGCCCGAGTCCTCACGTTTTTAGCATTTTGAGGTTTGAGTTACCCCTAGCAAAAGGAAGAGGAACAGTTGAGGAAAGCAACCAAAGTCCCGCCTAAACTAGTGTTCTTAGTTCAATAGAAATGAGTTTCTCACAAAGTTTTCTCAACTGCCCAAAAAGAAAGGAATGCCTACACTCTTTTTGCAATGCGAAAGTGTGGGCCTGTGCGTATAATGATGGTTTGCATCCATGCATGTATACCGCAGCTGAGCAAGCTTCACCACGGAAACGGCTGAGACCGAGCACGGCGTCACCCCCAGGGAGGAAGCCACCCACGCCTAGGAAAGCGGTAAGACATTCTCTGCGATTTCACCCGCCTTGGTTTCTGTAAGCCCTACCCTGCTACAGAGAACCCCCATCAGTGCTATAACCACGTACTGTGGATGTTTGCGGCATGCAAGCAGTCCAAACTTTCATGAGACATAGTGGAATAGTCATTCAAGTGATAGGTCGAAGAATGGTGGGACAGGATCTTAGGGGATTGGTGTATTTCAGAACTAGACTGCGCGTTCGTCGACGTTTATCCCCAAGTCCCTCATCGATTTCCATCAACACCAGTGGCATATCCAGGTTTTGGTTCCAGGGGCAAAATGAGTTTTTTTTTTCATGTGTACAAATTCCAAATCGGAACAAATTCATAATGTGAAACTTTTCTCAGCAAAATGGCATTAAATGTCATAGTTGTCATATTTCAATCCTAGAAAGTTCTGGAAAAGTCGTTTCGTTTCCAAATTTCTGTCGAAACCTTGTAGAGGTCCTTAGTAAGTACTGTCAGTATTATGCTCAGTGCATTAAATATAGATGTTCACTTTAAGCAATGCTTAATTCCATGTCTTTCCTTTGTCATAATGTTCACTGGCAGCCCACGCCAAGAACCACCAAGAAGCAGACAGCTAAGCAACAACAGAAGACAGCCACCCAGCTCAGCACCATCACGCTGACGTCGCAACCTCAAGCCACCCCCGCTGAAGAGAATCCTAAAGTGGCATATCCACTGACCACAGGTACGTACACTCTTTGCCCCCAGTGACGCAGGAATCCGAATGGAAAACTTCTCAAAGGCCATTAGAGGTTGCAATCTGAGAAGATTTGTGAAGCGTTTAGTTTGGTTTTAACCACTTCGTGCCGGGGCATTTTTCAACGTTGATGATGCTGGGCCGGCATGACTATCATTTTTTCCGTTTTCAAAATCCTTCAAAAATTCATCATTCCATTTAATGGTCTTTTATAGCCGCTCGAAGTAATCTTTAGGCACTACTCTAAGTTCACAGGTGACCTTCATTGACGCCCGAGTATTTCAGCCAGGCCTGCAGCCTTGTAAACAGAGCCCAGATTGTGCGGTGTTTTACAACTGTCTTTTGTTCACGAACCTGGCTCAGTGCACTGCTGACCTCTTTTCAATAGGGGCCAGATTAGCGTGCAGTGGTGCTGTGTGGCTCATCGCTGCGGTGGTGGAGCGCTTTTGTCCCCAGTGGTAATCCGCTTGCTCTCAATGCCCCAAACCCTGGTATACGGTTTCAAAATAACGCTACATTATCACCACTTTTGAGAGTGAAAAATGGCGGTAATGCCCAGCAGCCTGGTCTTTTGTTCGGAGTATGGTCTTTTGTTACAGGGCCCTGTTTCTTTTGTCCGAGTTCGGAGACCCCGGCCACGCATATAAACCATACGGCTCCGATTTCGGAGTCCCCGGCTGGTATTGGTTAGGAGTAAGTTTTAGTTTAATCTGATCCAGTTCTATCACAATGCCTGGCAAGTCCCTGCAAGTTTTCTCTCGGGTGGTCTGGTCGTGAGCCAAATATGTTATTCAAATTAACTAGGAAAAAAGCATTCCTTTATCATTGGTCACCATTAGTGGTGGCAGGTCTTATGAAAAGACTCGTTGTGGACTCGGATGTCCACTGTGCGCATGCCAACTCAGTCCATGCTAATATCTTGATGTTCTCCTTTCTTTCAATGTCGGCAGCTCAAGCTACTGTTCCATCTGGCAAGGCCACGAGTCAGCCAACGGTGAAGACGAAAGCGGCTGCAGCAGCCGCAGCCGCTGCCGCAAAGGCAGCAGCCGAGGCAGCAGCCGAGGCCGCAGCTGCCCAAGCAGCAGCAGCTGCAGCTCAGGCCATCAAGCCCCCGCCCCAGCCGGAGACACCTCTCTCCAAGCCCCCGGCCCCTGTCTCGCACTTGAGCCTCCCGGCCCAGCCCAGTCGGCCCAGCAGCAAGGCCGCCCCGCTGCCGGCCAAGTTGCAGAGTAAGCGGCCGCTCTTGTCACCACCAGCAGCTGCAAAGCAGGACGCCAAGCCGCCCCTCCAGTCGCCCCCGCCACTTCAGCCAGTGCAGCAAATGTCTCCGGTTGTGACTTCGCCACCGTCGCAATTACTGTCAACCCCAGCGCCGGATCCTGCAGTTACAACTCAAAAGAGTAAATATAACCACCCCAAGTCTTTCGACTACCGCTGTAGTTTTGTCCATCATAACTTGCAGCGAGTCCATCACAAGTCATCCAGTCAGCTGCTGAAAAACAAACTCACTTGTAAATGGTCCTGTGACTAGACTTGTGATGAACTTAACTACGTCTGTGTTTCTTATCATCTATCTATTAAATTGAATTCAGAAGTTTATTTTACTTACATTCTTTAATCATTCCTGCACTGGTTTTCTGATCAGTTTACGGTTCCATTCATCTCTATTCACGTAGATGATGTCTCCAAGCCCTCACTTCAGCAGCAGAAACCCAAAGTTCCCGCACACCAGTCCAAGCCAGCTGGCCTGCCCACACCACCCTCCCTCACTCCTGTGAAGCCCCAGTCCACGCCTGCCCAACCCAGACTGCCGAAGCCCCACCCCCGGGATGGAGCTGTCTCAGAACCCCCCACCCTCAAAGCGCAGTCCACCACACCGCCCCCTCAGGGAAAGCCCCAGTCGTCAGCCCAACCCCCCAGGCACGACATCAGCGGCGCCGTCCCCCATGGGGACTTGATGAACGCAGACCCCGACACAGATCCGGACCACCTCCCCCCGGAGGCACCCTCCCAGCCCTCCCCTCCCTTGCCCCTGGGGGGTCGTCATGAATCACCAGTGTACAGCCCTTCCATGCCCAAGCTGGAAAAGCCTGACCTGGTCCCTGTCAAGTTCATGATCGGCGATGACGAGGAAGAGGACGAAAAAGAAAAGAAGGCAGAGCAGCAGCCAATGCAAAATAATTCCCCCGTTTCCACGGAAACACCAGCCCTGCCTCCAACTCAGAGCACTACCCCTAAGGAACCCGTTAAACAAGGTGGGTATGAAAGCCTGTCAGAACTCCCATTGCACACATCTGCTAAGCATGAGGAAAATTTGATTAGCGAAAACCAGGTTACCAACCAAAGTATAGTGCATTGTTTTCTAACGCTTGTGACTGGTACCCACTTGACTCAGTACATAAATTCCCTAAAGTGCTTTTCTACAGGTGTTTCCAAAGTTACATTGAGAAGTAAAGTTAACCAAGGAATGTGCACAAATGGCATGTGTATAAAACTTAGTAAGAGTTGACTTTCCATGCTTTTCTAGTCCTGAAGGCAGAGTAGTTTGGCAGTTTGGAGACTTTTCGCCCTGTTCATTGTCAAGAATTACATGTATTTCATACACTTATTGGTTGTATGTTTTGACACTTTCAGCCCCTCCAACCAAACCCAGCAGTATGCCCTCAACGAAGAGCTCGGAAAACCTCAAAAAGTTAGAGAGAACAGCTCCAGGACCGCTGAAGAAGGTACAGAAACATTCCTTATTTTTTTTTTTTGTTACCACACCTGATTCAATATTGTAGACTGTCCGCTCAGCAAACCCTGGAACATCATTTGCAGTGGAAAGTGGCCTGTGTCATGTCTTTCTCTTCAAGTCGCAATTTTTCCTAGTTTATTCTGCAATAAGAGATGCTTAGTTGACAAGTACCCCTTTACTTTAATATGACAATTAGACCTTGTCACCAATCAAATGGCACGAATATGCTACAGATGTTCACATTTGCAGGTGTATACTCCATGCTAGTTGTCACAAATTTACAGGTATATATACATGAGAGAAATATGGAAGGGCTGCGTAGCACTGTGATCAGAATATTGACAAGAATATAATATCAAATCAGTGCTCTGTAATATGCGATTGCCGAGCTTTCGGTAACTGAGTACCTTCAGGGCAAGCAGATTCAGTTCTGATTCAGGTACATATACGTGTCGAGTGTCAACCTCAGGAAGATCGTCACTTGGTCAACCCCTTCACAATGGGATTATTTTGACTGCGACTGCTGGGCTGTGGTATGCCCTGAATGGAGGACTTTGTCCATCAGCAGGGCCCCTTTGAACCAGCAGCTGCATGGTGAATAGACTGTATGTGTGGTATGCACTAATCCTCACATTAAGGTGCTGTAGTAGCAGTCATCCGTAGCGAAGGGGTTAAACCAAAGAAGTTGGCTCTCATTCACATTTGCTGAACAGATTTCTTCGGCCTTAAGGATCGCATTCAGTATTGCATCTTTGCACAAACCGGATTTTGTTTTATTTCGATTTTTTGAAAATCTGTCTTTGCAGCTCCCTTCTCAAGACGTCAAGATCCAGAACGTGGGTTCCTGGTCCAACCTGGCCACGGCGCTCAACACGGCCAAGCCCAAGCAGGCTACGCCGGTGGTCAACCGCTCCACCAGCTCCAGCTTTGAAATGTTCCGGAAGGCGGCCCAAGAGAAAAAAGAACGAGTGAGTCCGTCTCTCCTCAGCCCCAGGCTGTCCTCAATTCTTGATCCACATCCTTGCAACTCTACTCCTCACAGTTTTACATCGGTCACAGTTCTAGGATTAGAGATAATGTGCACTTTCCATCCATTGTTGTAATGTGTCTGTCATTCATCAAAAGCCTTTTTTATTCGTACTTCAAAGCTTGCAGTAAGATATTCATAGTACGCTTTGAAAATTGGCAAGAGTAATTTAGACTTTGTAATAAAAAGCATAGTAATCAAAAGAACGCAAGAACAGGGTACAGAAATCGAGAGCATTTTAAACGTATTCGTCAATTTGTGTTGTTTTTGCTGCACCGTCCCCCCCCCGCACATTCAGGAAAGGGCCAAGAAGATTCAAGAGGAGATGAGGAAGAGCCAACGGGAGCAGGCAGAGAAAGAAAGACAGCGACAGGAGCGGGAGAGACTGAGGCAAGTCTAACCGCTTGGCTAAGCCCACTAGGCCTGAACGATTTCTGGTTTTACCAAAACTCTCACTTTCTGGAAGTTTCTGATCCATGACGTTTATGTGCAAAATTGTTTAAGACAGGGTTGAACAGGTTTCATTGGTAGATTCTGAAAGTGGAATTTGTCTCTACGATGTTTTTTTGTTTTAGGGGACATAGACCCTCCATTGCGACATTTGTCCTCGTGAACATAGTAAACATTTATATTTAGATATTTACATTTAAATATGAACATAAAAAATATTAGAATTGATAAAAACTGTTTAATCAAAAACACCAATCTCGATAGACTATGGCTAATTTCTATTCACGCCTGATTTTAGAGGAAAATCTAAAAAAAATTTTCAAGTGAAGTTCGCTTGCATGGCTAAAATAAAAAATTAGTTTGCCAATTTTAAGAAAGTGTTTGCACTTTGTTGTTGTTGGAGCCTGATGGAAGTTGTGATGCTTGTTTTTCTTCTGCAGGGAGAAGGAGGAAGATGAAGCATTGGAGAGGGCGCGACTGGCGCAGAAGGAGGACCAAAACAAGCAGCAGTCCCAGAAAGAGAGGGAGAGATTACGGGAGCAGGAGAGGCGGAAACGAGAAGCGGTCAGTCAGATTTTACCCTGTTTGGCTTCCGCAGTGGTCTTGGCCTCAGGATGCTAATTCTTGATAACATACCATACATAGAGGCCCCTATAATGACTCCATAATTAGATGAGCGAGCTTGCTTGCACTAAGAGGAGTTCAGCTTTTTTTTTCTAGCCAGGCTTTTTTTAGGGTACCAATTAGCAATTCCAAAATGGTTCATTGTCAGTCATCTGTCTTGTAAACATGTGCATGTCGAGTAGAATTCGCTTGTGAAGTGTGGCGGTCACGCATGCTAATTAAACATGCATTGCAGTGATTGGCCCAGCAGGACTACCAGTGTCAAATGGGAAGCCGGCATTTGTTTGAAGATATAAGTATTACACCAACCGTCTAATTTACATAGAGGAATTACACCCTCCCCCAAGACGTTAGTGTGGGCATGGTTGGAGAAAGAGCAAATACCCAGTTTCGCAAACAAATGCAGCCTTCACTTTTAATCATCTACGTCTTGGGTAGAGACTACTTCTGCAGAGGCATAAAAGTTTGATTTTCTTGTTGGGGGAGTTGGGGGTGTGGAGGGCACAATCAGCCTCATTTTCTGGAGTGGGGTCTGAAGTTGGTTGTAACGTTATTTTCAGGATATGGTGAATCATTTCTTTCCCTCTCATCTCTGCCACATTTTAAAAGTTCCAAAACCCAGTGGCGGAATATGCTCAAATTGACATATGCTCGACTGTTCTAAAGTTGCAGCATGGAGTTTGATCTGACATCATGAATATGCATTCATGTTTGCTTCCACGCTGAGTAGGAGCTAGCCTTAAGACCTGTGCCAAGTCTCTATTGCACACATCCTTTTATGTGATAGTTTTAAAAAAATGCAACGCATCGAAATTCAAAATAGGATTCTGAAGGCAACTTGGCTTCAGACTTGGAGAGTATACACAGGCTACGACAGGTAGATCTGTCGGAGAAATTCAGGTTAATGCTGATGTTCATTTTGTATGTATTATATTTTGCTGCTTTCAGATGGCCGGTGTCATTGACATGAATCAACAAAGCGACATTATGTCACAGTTTGAGGAAATGCTCTGATAGCTACAAAGAGGTCAGGACTCTTGGCTTTTTCCTCGTGTCTTCTTATTCCCAAAGACTCGGAAGTCAGACCCGAGATTGTAAGTGAAATATCTGCATCCAGAACTCAAGATACCATTGTTTGCTCTACGAGACAAATTCTGTACCCTAGAGTGGGCACTTTTCCCTTCCTTTTCATTGAGGCAAACAAGGATTTAGTCTTCACACTGCAGCCATCTTTGTCTGGTGTCTTGAGGCATACAACAAAAATGCCCCTAGAAGTGGATAGCTCCTGTGCAGGCACCAGCCTATTTTTTTTAATACATGGCTGGGGGCCTCATTGTGAGTGGTAATGTACTGATGGCACATTTGTGGACTGAGAATCCTACAAAGATGTTTTGAAGGGGCAGTTATTCAAGATTTCTTGTGGGAATCTTGGCCAGCCTTCTCATAAAAATGTTCCCCCATGAACAAAAGGAAAATCATGTTGCAATTTTAGAGCGCTGTTGATACATAAACATCTCAAAGATGAACCAATTTAACAACCATTAATGTATCTGGTTCGGGCATTGTCAAATATGTCAGCGATCCTGATAAACGTTTGTGAGGAAATTTTGTTATCTTGTCACTCTTGGCTGAAACAAATTTTAAAAAAACTGAGAATAGTTTTGAAGACGTCTTTACGAATGATAATAGGAAGAAGAAATACGACAATGACTGAAAGTACTTCCTTCTATTCCAAAAGTTTTGGTGTATTTTTGCACCAGAAGAGGCAGCTTTGCACTGATCTGCACTGTTGTAAGAATTTCTTAGTTGCTCTTTTGACAGAAATAAGATTATGAATGTTTGGGGGATGGAAATATAAAGATAAATCGCTGTCAATATGTCCCTCTCTGTAATCCTTGAAACCATGGCAACAGTCTTTTTTTCTTTAATTCTTGGTATTCAAGACCCTTACGGGGGCAAGAGGGTTTTCAAAATTTGTGTCTGCGTTCATCCATCTGTACGATTCAAAGATCACTGAAAATTCCCTTCCCATATATGAATTTGAACCGCATCTTTCTTGGTTTGGTTTTCTACATGAATACGATGAATGGAAAGGAAGCTTTCTGCCTAGCCTCAATGTTCATTGTTAGTACTGTACAAGGTATTTATGCAAAACTTGACAAATTGCTCAAAATATGTTGGAGTAATAATTCAGAGCAGTGCCACTTGCTAGTGTGGCCGACATCAGGCAGGGCAGAACTTTTTCACAACCCAATCATCAAATCATAACAATCCATGAAAAGAGTTGGACCTTAATGCAGTGCAAGCTGGACTGGTGAACGAAGCGAGATTGGATTTACTCTCAGAAATTCACACTGAAAGGTGTGGAGTTGCTGCAAGGGGTTTCATGTATAAGGAAACTGTGTACAGATGTAATCAGAGTGATTGAAACACTATTTATAAAATTGCTTGTTGGTGTATAACAAAACTCGCCTTATTTATGTATTGTACTGTGTACAGTAAGAACATTGATTCCATCTGGGTTTTTTTCTAGAAGTTTCTTTTTTTTTCATGGGTGGTACTGGGTTAAAAAGAAAAGACTGAGAAAAGCAAGAGTCTGGTCTTCAGTGGCATAGACTAGAAGACGGTATGATTGTGTTTCTTTTCTTGTCTATTCTCTGTCACGCTGCACTGAGGCATTGTGGGATGCAAAGTGCCACATTCCTTGTTTCCAGAGTCACTTGAGCACTCATCAAAGCGCCCTCTCTTGATATGACTGGGAAATCGGCAGGCAAGATAAATCAGTGATGTTTGTAGGCAACCACTGTGGATCAAAAGTTCATTCATTTTTTAAAAACTGTATTCCTTAGGTTTGTTACTTGTTTCACTCAGTAGGATACCAGCTAGTTTTAAGAATTTTCCCATTGTCATTTTTTAATCCAAGTTCAGATTTTGTCTGTGACAAATTCAGATTGACAGTTGTTCCGCTGTGATAGCACGGTCCCTTGCCAGGGCCTGTCAGGCACTGAGCTGAGTGCTCCAGAGCTTAACCCATAAAACACGTCAAATGGTATGCCAGAAACAGCATATTAGATCTTGCACCAATTAACCCACATCCATTCTAGCCTGTACAGTTTCTTAACTATGCATCGAAAAAAACTTGCATGTGCCCCAGATGGTTGTTGTATAGCCTGGCACCTCCTTAGAGTAGTGTGGTGCCCTGGCTGTGAGCAGTGACTATGCTCAGGTTGCCCATAGCAGCCTGCACACCAGACCATCAAGGATACAGCCTGACCTCAAAACCACAACCCTTCAGCTCTACTTAATGTGGAACCGTCTTTGCCTTTGCATGGCATGGCAACACAGTGATGTAACAGTTGACTGAAAAAAGGAAGGAAAAAAAGGACTGACAACTTAATCTGCTTTGTATGTATATAATGCAGGTCAAAGGGTAACTGACATAAATTTGCATAACTTATGAATAAAAATAAAAGAGTGACAATGGCTGTTCCAAGAGTATTTAAGTAAAAAAGTCAAATAAGCCAAGTGTTATTAGTTAATTATAATTTTTATTAAGTTCTGAGTTGTTTAGGCAGGCAATATGTGTATAGTGATCAAATTTTAAAAAATTAATAAAAACAGTGATTAAGTTTGTGTTGAAAGATTTTGAGAAATGAACAACTTTCCATTAATTTTAAGGTATTCTCAATTTGTAATTAAGAATCAAAGCATAAATTGTGATGCAAAAAAAACAGAGGAGTCAAATTTTCATCACGACTGTATTTCTTAAAAAGATACTTTTGCACGCATGATGAAAGACCAAACTCAAGTTGTTTAGAAGTAGATAGGAAAGTTAGTTAGACTCTTTCGCTAACCGAAATATGGTAGGGGAAAAAAGGTTGGGGGGGGGGGACTGATACTTGATGAAATCCAATCTCTGTCACAGTTATGTTCATTATGAAAAACTAGTTCATCGTTACTATAAACCCCTAACCTCCAGGGTGTATGGAAAATCATATCGATTTGGGACTGTGAGGGATAGCTATAAGACATCAAAGTCGGCTCTACATTGAATTTCCCGAATAAACACATGCCATCATATCACAAAGCCCAAAAACTAATTTCTGGAATCCACAAACCAGCAGAGACAGGTGGATAAATAAGACAAAGACAAGTGAGTAGGAAGGCTTCCGTTTTTGTTTTGCTCGCCTTCGAGGGTGAACAATATTTGTTCTGCAAACAACATTTCCTAGCTTGGCGATGTTACAGTTTTTAGAACGAGAACTACCGGTATGTACAATGTAAATAATATGTAAAGTTGTGTGTGAACAAGAGGTACGGTATGAATGGTTGCAAAGAGGTTTTACAGTAATTGAATTTCGAAAAATTCAGCGAGTCGAAATTATGAGAGCAAGTGTCTGGGTTGGAGTTGGTTTTTGGTTCTTTTTCTTCCCAAGGATAATTCTAATTTACCAGAATTCAGTATAAACAGTGAGTCTCAGTCATCAGTTTCATGGCTTGGCCATTGTATTATCTTCCATGGCTCAGAGTTTCAACATTTTTCTTGTTTTCAGCCTTGTTCAAAGAGCTCGATACATTGTAAAATAATGTGGAATACCTTCTGTATTTTGATACCTAAATCTTATGTGGCACAATCTTATAATGTGTTTCCTCCATGAGACGAGAGTCATAGTTATTGTCAGTGCAGCTAATATGTTCATGATCTCACTTTGATGTACTAAAGTAGATATTTCCAAACAGGTCACTTGGGAGACATTTTGTGGTAAATTTTTCAACATTAGGGAGACATCGGTCATTAGGGAGACATGTCTCCCTAATGCTCCACTACCGAAAGGAGGAAATTTTTAATGTCCACATTTTAAGAGATGACAGATTAGGCTCTGCAGGGAAAACATGGAAAGTTTGGTTAAGATCGGATTAGGGAATATTGAATTATGGGACGGTAAAGTTTAAAAAATTTTGTGCACGTTCCTATGGGAATGTCTGCCAAGTGACCCATTTTCAGTAATGAAATAATTTCTGTTATCAGTGCAAGATAATCAGTTTACCAGGATATGTTCACAAGGTTGTAATTGTTGCAAATAAAAGTTGCTCGGATTTTTTTCCCAGAATGTCCATATACTTGGAAGTGATGGCATCATGAATTAGTGTACGGTACCTTTGAAAATGCTCAATATGCATCTAGGTAATCGTTGAGTCCCATTTGATGAAGTTTAAATTTGTAAGGTTTTAAATTATTTTTTTCTCCTTGTCATTATAGAACTAATGCCATCTCAGTGAATAGTTTTCCTACAGTACTGGCAAAACTGCCTTTGTGTTTCATTGCTGTTGACATAATTCATTTCTTATTCAAGGTGATGTTTATTTGAATTTGAGAATTGGTCTTATGAATCATATTTCAAATGTCAAAGTATCTGGCAAATTGCAGAGTGTAATTATCAACAATTTCTTTCCAAGTTTGGTTGTTACCTTTATAATGTCCTTTTTTAAGTTCTGTTATATTTATTTGTCATTTTATGAAGATTCTCCACCTGGAGAAAGAAGGGCAAGTTGACAATAAAGTATTTTGTACATCAGATCTTAAATCTAACTCCTTTTTTGTTTGCCCTGTGTTTTTTGTGTTTGTTGGTTTTAAATTCTTTGCAGAGAGGAAACAAACTTTGACCGTGAATATTTTTCATTGTGTTCAAGATCTGCATTTATCATAGATAATCAAAATGTACTAGTTTTGCTCGGAAATTATTTATGAGTGATTTGAAAATTGCAATTCAAAATTAATTATTTTGCAAGGCTAACCCCTTGCGGTTCTTCACAAAATTTTGACTTGAAATTTCATTCAGATTGAGATCTTCATGCATCATAGATGATCGAAATGAACTTCTTTTTGTTCAAAGACTATATCTGAGTCATTAAGAGAAAAGTCAAATTTTGGCTAATATTAATCATTGCAATGCTAACCCCTTGCAATTTTATCCAAAATTTTGACTCATGAAATTTCATGCAGATTATGATCTTTATGTATCATAGATGATCGAAATAATTTTCTTTTTGTTCAAAGGTTATTTCTAAGTCATTAGGAGAAAAGTCAAATTTTGGCCCAAATTTAATCATTTTGCAAGGCTAACCCCTTGCAATTTTATCCAAAATTTTGACTCTTGAAATTTCATTCAAATTATGATCTACATGTATCATAAATGATCGAAATGATGTTTTATTTGTTCAGAGATTATTTCTGAGTCATTAAGAGAAAAGTCAAATTTTGGCCCAAATTTAATCATTTTGCAAGGCTAACCCCTTGCAATTTTTTTCCAAAATTTTGACTCTTGAAATTTCATTCAAATTTAGATTTTCATGCATCATAAATGATAGAAATGTCCTTTTTTGTTCAAAGATTTTTTCTGAGTCATTTCGAGAAAAGTCAAATTTTGGCCCAAATGTAATAATTTTGCAAGGCTAACCCCTAGCAGTTTTTCCAAAACTTTACCTCCTGAAATTTCATTCAAATTGATATCTTGATGCATCAGAGATGATCGAAATGAACTTCTTTTTGTTCAAAGAGTTTTTATGAGTTATTTGGAGAAAAGTTAAATTTTTGCTACCATAATACGGACGGGTCAAAAGGCGCCCTCGCGTATTTTCAGAGAGTATTTTTTTCTTTTATTCGATTACAAAGGGTAAGCCTTGCATTTTAATTTAAATTTTGTCAAAACAGGACTTTTTAAAAAAGGCTCAGAAATTTATTTCAAGATGATTTCAACTCTTCTGATAATTCCAGATAATTTCGTATGCAAGTCAGACCAATTTAAAATTTTCACCCACAATTAAAAAAACTAAACAAGGTTGGCCTTGCCTTTTAATTTGAAATTTCGTCGAAACTTGAATTTTTTCTAAAAGACCTGAGAAATTTATTCCATGATTAAGTTCAAATTTTCTGACACTTCCGAGTAAATTTGCAATTTAGACCATATTCCAATTTTCACCAAATTGATAAAACTACTAAACAAAATTTGTTAAAAATGGGCCGTTTCTAAAAGACCTCAGAAATGTACTTGCAATGGGCATGAATTCCAGGTTTTCTGACACTTTGATGTATTTACAAACCGTCGGGATTCTATGAGGGGATGGATTTGTGCCTGGCGGGTAGATGCCTCCATCCAGGACGCTGAAAAAAGGGACACGCAGGTTGGGGGGGGGGCGGAGGAGAGCAAAAGGGTGAGGATTTACACTGCCAAGGAAAATGCACTGAATGCCAGCACTCGGCCGATTTACTGTCTCGGGTCCGGAACCCGGCCTGTAAAAACAAAACAGGCACTGGTCGTGCAGCCCACGTGGTCCAAGATTGACACGTAAAACACATAGAATACGTGCCTAGTAAACAATTCAACTTAGTGATTAGGGCTGGAATCTACAACTGCAGGAATTCTGGACAGCAAAATTGGAAAAATAACTTCCTTTTAATATAAAACCTCAGATAATTTATTTTATCGCTTTAAAATTTCATACCATCACAAACTACACATACAAAATTAAAATAAGTTAGAGTTCGTTTGTTAAGTGTGACCGCCATACAGCGATCAACTAGTAGTATAAGTGAGTAAAATGTGCACATTTTTGTAAACGGCGATAATCGGCAAAATCAAAGCAAATATATGAGAAAAATCTTCAAATGGATAATTACAAAAACAGTGTATTCTTAGTTTCGTCATTTGGGACCTCCCTTACTCTTATATTGCTTCATGACAATTTGATGAACTTATGACCATTTCAATATTTCACCAAAAACTGACGACAACCTCATGGGATTTTTGTTAGCCTTGCAATTAAATTAAAATTTGACAAAAGTGGATTTCTAAAAGAGTTCAGAAATATACGTCAAGATAAAATTCGTGCTTTCTCACACTTCACTTTTAGTTAAAATTTTCACCAAAAAATTTAAAACTAACTTGAAATACTTGCTGTTTAACTAAAATTTTGTGAAAAATGGACTTTTTCCAAGAGATTTTGAATTGATTGTGTAAGAAAAGGGGGACTATAGGGGCATAATGCACAGACACTTCCCACCAAACAATTTCTTCATCCAACACCACTTCTACCACCACAAAGCATTGCAAACAGAAGTGTTATCCCACATCTTATTCATTTGCTTCTGAATATTTTAGACACTTTTTTGGGGGGGAAGGGGCAACATGTCTCTTTCACTCTTGCAACTGCTTCTGTTATTTCCTGTCCTTTTTTTGCTGCCACGGTCCTTCCTGTCAGAGGAGTCTTTAGAGTGTCTTTCACTATGACTACTGTCTCTTCTGTCATCCCCTTTGTCATTCCTTCTGTCTTTCTCGTTTTTGATTTGCGATGTGTCCCTGTCTTTGGAATCATGATCTTCCAAAGAGCTCTTATGTAATTGCTTGTCATGGACGTGTTTTGACAAATGACGATCATGGGAATCCCTATTACGATCCTGTCTAGCGGATTTGAATCCAGTGCGTCTGTCATTGTTAGAACTATCATATTACTGCTGCCCATGACCGTTTTAGCTTCTCCCAGATCTTGAGATGTCCCCTTTCTTTCTTGATGCTGCGACCAAGTCCTCTGTGCCTATCGCTGTGAGGCAGCTTGCGGTCATCGCACACCTCGCGTCCTCTCTCATCTTCACTGCTTGAATCCCTCCTGTTTCCTCTACGTTCACCTCTGTCTCCCCTGCCACTCTGGCATCTCCATCTGGACTTCTTCCCCCGATGATGCCCATCACCTGAGCTCTCCTTGCCTCTGCTGGTGGTACGTTCCTGCTCTCCCTTGGCCCTGGGAACTTTTTCTTCTCCCTGTGGTGCTTCTCCGGTTCATTCTCCAATGAGCTGCTGTCGCTACGCCGTCGCCTCTTGCAGTTCTTCTTCTTACATAATACGAACCCAGAATATTTCTTCTCCATGCCGTTCAGCTTCCTAATCAATACAAAACAAAAAACAGGGTCACTTTCCAAGGAGGAATATTCTCATCGACGTCTAGGTGCCATATTTTACATAACAGAATTTATTTTCAAATCCAGCCAAAAGCAATCACAGATTTTTTATTTTTGCCTTGCAAACTGATTCAATTATCACTACACAGAAAACAGTACTGACACAGCCTGTGAACAAGCACAGGTGTGGCACCTGTATTGCTCATGTGCAACCATTTCACACTTATAAAACAAACTAGCATCAGTCTGTCCTGGGTAGCGAGTCATGTGAATGAAGAGACTCCTCTCCAAAGTTGTTCACTTGAGGAGTTTCTTCTTTTGTTTCTTGGTCAACAAATTCAAGAAAGCTTCTGGGCTCAGGTCAACGGCTGTCATCAGAGTCATCACCACCAATTAAATCCTAATTAGAAAAAAAATAACCCAATCGTAAAAGAGCTTAAAATGTGTTACAAAAACGTGGTAAATGAAAGGTGAATTGAAAGCCTTGTGTGTTTTAGTTTCAGATAAGGTGTCTGAATCACTTGGCTGCGGCCTGAAGTACACACAACTCTATGGGAATTGGCTGTAGCCACTTCCATAGAGTGGTGCATAATTTCAGCCCATAGCCAAGTAAACTTGGACACAGATTGACACACAAATCAAAGCCACTGCCTTGATTTGTATTTTTTGCCAGCTTTGACAATAAACTGGGCTGCGTACCTCTTGGTCCGTTGGGATGTGCCCCGTCTGGTTGCATCTCACACACTGTATGTTCTGCACCACCAGATGCCTTGGTGTTACCATGGTAATCACAGACCTCATCAGTCAGTAAAATCTATCTAGTCTCTGGGGGGCTTTACCAAACAAGGGATAACTCAAAGTCAACAGTCTTCTTCCATCTTTGTTAGTTAAAAACCTTTCTGACCTGTCAGAATGAAAAAGCAAAAAGAAACTATTCAAGTGAAAAGCATTTAAATTTAGCACATGTTCTTGTTTCAACTCGACTATGGTTTCACGTAAGATTTTTGAAAGTGTAGGCACTACATTTTGAAAATCAATCAATATCTTCAGGGCTTTTTTTCTGTCGACTGAAATTTTTGAACTTTTGAATAAGTTTCGATTTTTTTCTGTTATCAGTCTGATGCAACAAGGCAATAGTAAAGAATTTTCACTCCTCGGGGGGCAGGTATGGGGGTCAAAAGGCTATTCTTTGTATGCTCTTGAAAATGAAAGAAAAAAATCACCGGCAGAAAAGATAACTGCAAGAATAAACAAAGTTGTTTATGAAAGTACTTTGTTGAGTACAGTTGTATGCTCACCTTTGACGCCCAGTAAGGTGATTATCTTGGTAAGGTTAGTAAAAAACCCACTTCCCGGGATACCAGCCCCGCATGCTTACGGCAATTAGCGAGCCCATCACTGGACAGACTGGTGTTACCCTGTGGTTGCAGGGGCACCATCTGCCACTGTCCAGTCCGCCCTCCCGAAGGAGAGTGCCCTTGCCTACTCACGCGCGCCCCCTCACCCCTGGGATGGTGAGAAGACGTACCAGCATCTTGCTAACCATCAATGATAACAGGGCCATGCTCCTATGGAAGAGGTCCGCGGCCCTCGACACGAGGAACACAACTAGCTGCATCTTTTCCGGCGAGCAGAAACGTTGGTAACGCTAGACTCATGAACTGCCTGGCCCCTTCCGCACATCTCGCATTGAAAACCCCAGGACTCCAACTGGAGTGAGTTCCAATTTCAAATCGATCTCCGCACCCACCTAAGCCCTAACGACACAGGGATATAGGAGATCCCATAGTCTCTGCACATCTCAGAGGGATATAACAGATCCAACTGAGCCTGAAGGAAAATAACCTATAGTGAAAGTTTCAGCTTCACTACTAAGAAAATGTCCCTGAAGGAAGTTACCTATGCCCTAAAGATGATCTTTAGCTGGTGGAGTCTTGCAGCAGGGACGGATCCAGGGGCAAGTTCCCTAATCTTACTCTACACAATTTTTCCTGAGTGGACCATTAATTTGAGTTAATTTATTTTCATAGGTGCCAATAAGATATTTGATGCTGTTGCCATGACAATCGTCGTATACATTCCCTCAAAGAGAAAACTATGGCTTCAGATAATTTTAAAATGCAAGCTCCCCAAGGAGCTGAGTTATAGTTGCCCCCCTTTCATTGCCACCAAAGATCCGCCCCCAGATGGACATAGGGATATAGCAGATCCCATCATCCTTGCTGGTCTTGCTTGGGGGATGTAGGGATATAGAAGATCCCATCACCCATCTTGAGGACATCTGGATATAGATGATCCCATAGTCCTTATAGAATGACACTCAGTGCAGGAAATGCCCAATTTGAGCCGATGACCTATGAGAGACCACCACCCTGCACAACCACAACACATAGCCCACCACCACACAATCACAGCATGCAGCTGAACCACTCTGGGAAAACACTGAACTGACTTGAATTAATGCATTTCACTGCTAACAAGGAACCTTGGACAACATCAGAAAAACCAATTTCAAAATTCCACACAGTGTTTTCAAAATCGATTTTCATGAACCAATTACATGTAGTCAACCATTTTTCTCCAATTTTTTTCCTCTTGAGCAAAGGTGTCAGGGTAGCAACCAAATTCCCGAAATTACTCAAAAAATGCTTTCAAGAAAATTTCCCTGGATGGTCCAGAAGCAAACCTGAACAAAAACATTTCAAGTTTGCTTGGATATAAAAATGGGGGGTTACTTTACCAGGCCTAGTTAGTATGATCCGGGGTTCTTGTGCATGTTCACACCTGTAAGAAATGGTGACTTCACCTTATGAACATGCAAGTCGTGATTTCCCCGGCCTCTACTTGGGATGACCCATGTCCTGTTGTACTGTTTCAACCAACAATCCCCTTGTCAAAATCGGATGAATCCTGCGATCCGGGGGTCTTGTGCATGTTCACAGCTGCAAAAAATGGTTACCTTACCTTCGTGAACATGCAGTCTTGTCCCCCGGCCTCTACTTGGATGGTCACGCCTTCTGAAACAAAATTAAGCAAAAATAATTTTTAAAATGAGACATTTGAGGGGTGAAAGGACACTGTATTGTGCATGATGGTTGAATTGGTTTGAAAAAATGTTTTGGGTAATAGCTTACCTTATACCAAACTGTCTTTTCTTCACTGTTTCAGCTCAATTGTCATAGTAGACTGTGGTTCCTATAGAAATGGAAAGAATCCTTTTACTTCATCAGACATAGATGAGGAAGAAACTTACCCACTTAGAAAATCCAGAATGTATTTAAAAACCAAGGTTTTTGATGATAACTTACCTTAACCAAACTTTATTTTTCGTCATCTCAACTTTTTTCAGCTCACTCGTCACAGAAGACTGTTGTTTCTATAGAAAAAAAACAAATATTTTTTTCACTTTATGTGACATTAATTGAAAAGTAATAAACTTATTCAGTTTGGAAATCAAGGAAAGTATGTGTAAAACACTATCTTAACCCTAACAGTCCTCAGTCCTCCAACAGGTGAAGGATTGAGGACTGTTAGGGTTAATAGTAGGACCACAGAGTTTGATACCGCAAGCATAGGTCACATTTTGAGTGCTGAAACACATGTCCGTGTCAACAAGGAACAACACCGTACAGCTAGATATCTAGGTACAGTATTGTAGAAATCTTTTTCTGTCAATTTTTATCAGGTTCTAGTAACATCTTTTGGGGGTTAAAATATTCAGCACCAAAAATTGAACTGAAAGGCTGTTCTTTCTTAGATACACACAAACTGTGTGAATAGAAACTAGGTTGCAAAACAGTCTGATAAAAAACCACGTCTTTGGATGTTTTTAAATTTCATTTCGTGCATCAAATATGATACAAATATTGACCACTTCACCTTGGGAAATGACACCAGATCACCATTAAGAGGATTCAAATCGAATTTAAGCGGTGACTAATTATTTTGATATATTAAAAGGTTGTCTATTTAAAAGAGAAATTAATTGAATATTTACCTGCACTAGTCCAAACTTCCCCTTCATGAAATGACTTAGCTTACAAGTAGCTCTGAAGAGTGTGCAAAAGTTGCAAAACAGCATATACACACAATACCTATGGTCATGGTTTAGTTCTTTGGTTGCTGCAGGCATAAGCATTTCTATCAAGTATGGTTCTTTTGGACTGGAAGGCAAGACGCCAATGGCGAATGTCATATGTGACTCGCTCTACAGGTCACTCAAAACACAGAATCTGAGGGTGAAGTGCTATGAAATGAACATTATTTGTAAAATCAGTAATACTCACCTGGATATTCCTTGAGGCTGAGAGAAAGTAGCTTCTACAGGACCGATTCCAGACATTCAGTCATTTTTTTCTCCCATACACCACTAAGAATTCTTGAGGTCTCTTCCTCACAACTGTCCTTTCATTTTCTCCAAGAGATCTAGTCTCTTTTCCAACACTGCAGCTTCTGTCATGTCCATGAAGTCCTCCTTTTTTAAATTCTCAAAGTCAAGATTCAGAGTCCGCTGCTGCAGAGGTTAATATTGATTTCCCTTCTTTGCTGAAGACTGTCCAAGGAGCCTGCACAGTTCTCATTATATTGGGGGCCAAAGTTGGACTTCAAAGAACCCTGACCATGGAACTTGCCAATTTGGAGGCATTTTTAGGGATTTTTTAAATAACCTTTGCATTTTTTTAAATTTCAAACGAGCTCAGGAAATGCCATGTTGATTCTTTTAAGACAAAAGAGCACATCATGTGCAATGAAGCACATAAGCAGAAAGAAATTTTTCAGTCTTTTTCAGCATTTAAACAGATCAAATTCCTCACTCTAATCAGGAAAGTGGTAATTGGTCAAGTTATGGTTTATGGCTACAGGTTATTTGTTAATGGAGGTTATAAAGGTTTGTGGTAGAACCATGCAGGCTGTTGATTATGTGTGGTTATGAAAAGAACCCAGTTAAGGGTTGAGGTTAATGGTTAGTGGTTAAAGGTGGTTGTTATTTATTACTGCATGGCTGGGATGGGGGTTAGTCAAGGTTCGCATGCATTGTTTTAATGGCTATGAGGAAATGATCTAAATATACTGCTTACGAGCTTGGTATATAGTAATGCTAGATTGATGCACAGTGACTAGTGAAGCTAGTAATGCACAAATAGCTTGTGTTTCAGAACAGCTCTATGTGACTTTTAAAAGACATGTTGATGATATCCCTTTTTAAGTGGCTAATAATCTGCTGCAAGGGCCAATTAGTGATATCCATACATGGAACTCTCACCCCAACCTAGCCCAGGTTGGACGACGTCTACATTGCATTGCGAATGACGTCCAGAGGGTATGAAAGTTCAGACACTGTGCGAAATTTTTTTCAACACTTTTTCTCACATTTTTACCCGACGAAGACAGCTAAAAATGTCGTTAACAAGTGCCTTGTATCCTGACTTCCATAAATGCTGTGTTGAAATTACTAAATACGCCTGCGAACAACGTATTTTGGAGAAAATTCTGCGAAACTCCACACTTTCCGTCGCGATTCGTAAATTAACGACCTATGTTCGTGCGTTAGTATGCATTTGCGCGTGCGCGAAATGGCCTCCAAGCTCAGCCCACATTCTGTCAGTTATGCATGTTGTCTAGAGGTCTAGGTCTTCGCTCCGTTACAAATACGTGGAGACGCGTAGGCAATAGACCTAGGCGTACCTTCGCAAGCCCGTTCGGACACGGCCTCATCTGCGACTCATCATACCCGCAGCTACTCCGCGCATGCGTAACGGGCACCCGTTATCATGCATTTCTCGCATGTGCGAGAGTAGGCCTACCCGTGCTAGACCACGTAGCTGTATGGCTAGATAAACGTGTAGGCCTACTGTACATTATGTCAAGTACATGAATGTAGGTCGCGAATCGCGACGGAAAGTGTGGAGTTTCGCAGAATTTCCTCCAAAATACGTTGTTCACGGATGTATTTAATATATATGTATTTAATGTATGTATAATTTCAACACAGCATTTATGGAATTCAGGATACAAGGCACTTGTGAACGACATTTTGAGCTGTCTTTGTCTGGTAAAAATGTGAGAAAAAATGTGTTGAAAAAAATTTCGCATAGTTTAAGGACTTTCATACCCTGGACGTAAGTCGAAATGTAATGTAGACATCGTCCAACCTGGGCTAACCCCTACCAAACCTTGCCTATGGTACGAAGTGAACGAATCACAGTCGAAATTTAATTTTGTGCAAAACAAAATTGGTGTTTCGAACCATAATTATTTCAGTTTACTCTTTACAACAGTCATACTATGCTACTTCCACCTACAAGGTTCAAAACTGCTCCATCATTCCACTCAAAACCAGGAGACTTACTTTGAATGTCGAGATGGCGTTGCCCGCGAATTTATGAATACGCGCCACCCCACGTGTTGATTTCATTGTAATGCAGTTACATTGGTTCCCGTTCCTGTATTCACTCGTATTTTGAATTCATTGCGGCGGAAACCAGTCATTGCGCAGTTGAAATTCGATGGAGTGGGTAACCATTTTGCAGGATAAAAGTTGAAATAGGCCAGTACTTTTATTTATTTATTTATTTATTTATTTATTTATTTATTTATTTATTTATTTATTTATTTATTTTTAATTTGTTGGATTATAACCCACAGCACCGAATAATAAAATTTTACAAAAAAAGAAATAAAATAAAACGGAAATCTGAATTTTACACACGTAAGATTTACATCTGGGTTATGAACAGCGCCCCCTGAGTGTAGTTACCGGTGTTATCGCAGAAAGGAAAGTATCTTTCACTACGTGTATAAAAGGTGCAAGCTCTGGCCAGTTCAACCTAGGCACCGTACTTGATACGTCCTCGAAGTTTCCTGGAAAACAGTTTACGACTGATTTTTAAGGGTTATTTATTTCATCCCACCTCCAACCCTGGCAATGTTTGTGCATGTTTGTCAATTTAAAAATGGCTCGCATAATGACCGAGAGGAAAATTGATATGTGCGCAGTCGACAATAAAGATGCATGGTACGGTATACATAATCCTCCAATTTCTGAAAAGTTAGTGAATTGTTTTTTAATCATTCAAAAGTTTTTGATATCGAAAACAAGAACTTGGCATTTTCAGGTTATATGTCTGTTTTTAATACAGCCAGTATAGGGGACTACTCGAGGTGCAAGAAACTCTATGACGGCGCCCCCTCGTGAAATGGACTGCCAAGCTCTCGCCAAAATGCCACATTAATTCTAATCAACTTTCTCACAAATAATGTTGGAAGCGTTATTGTGGAATGTTTTAAGCAGTCCACTTGGGCTAAAAGTGAAGAATAACTCCTTCCATAACACCAATACCGAAGGTTTATATCAACAGTGAATGAGAAAATGTGTTATTGACAAGTCTTCCTACCACGATGGTTTTTCAAATGAGTTTTTAAAGGTCAATTGCAAGGGAAATTTCTGTAAAACACATCTCGTCACATTCATTTGGGAAACCACTGTGCAGTGCATAACTTTCTTTGGTGACTTTTTACGAATACTATCCAAGTAAATGGTCACAACTCTTTCAGATAATGATACATTTTTATTGTTCTATTTTTTCGCCGATACAGATTATTCAATACTAAATCTTTAGTACAAGATCTTTTGCCTGTCAGCTATCAAGTAAAGCTACAGACTTGCCTCTTCTTTTGTTTGTTTGTTTGTTGGGGTTGTTTGTTTGTTGGGGTGTTGGGGTGTTTGTTTGTTTGTTTGTTTGTTTGTTTGTTTGTTTGTTTGTTTGTTTGTTTGTTGGGGTGTTTGTTTGTTTGTTGGGGTGTTGGGGTGTTTGTTTGTTTGTTTGTTTGTTTGTTTGTTTGTTTGTTGGGGTGGTTGTTTGTTTGTTTGTTTGTTTGGTAGAGAAAGCAACGGATGGGCAAACAATTAATAATGTCATTGACAGTAGTTGGTACAAACTACACACACAAAATAATTTCTATAATCTGAGCGGGGCACACCTGTCTGATGTAGTCCAAACCAGACTGATGTTCATGTAGACGATGCTATTCCAAGATAAATTTCAGGATTTCTGACACTTCGAGATAATTTTGATGCAATTATGACAATTTAAAGACTTTCAACAAAAATTTAATAAACTACGAGGGGTTAGCCTTACAATTTAATTGAAATCTTGTCCAAAAAAATGAATTTTTTTCTGAAAGATCTCAGAAAGGTATTTCGAGATGAAGGTCAATTTTTTTGCCAGTTCTAGGTAACCTTTAGGCAATTTAGACCATTTTAAAACTGTCACCCTAAATTAAAAACTACAAGGATTTAGCCTTGCATTTAGATTAAAATTTTGTAAAAACTGGAATTTTTCTAAAAGAGCTCAGAAAGGTATTTTGAGATGAATTTCATGTTTTCTGACACTTCTAGATAATTTTGATGCGGTTATGACCATTTTGAACTCATCATCAAACTTTGAAAACCTTCAAGGGGTTTTATTTAGCCTTGCAATGTAATTACAATTTCAACAAAAGTGGCCTTCTTCTAAAGGAGCTAAAAAATGTATTTCGAGATAAAATTTTCATCAAATGTTTACAAAAAATGCAAGGGGTTAGTCTTGCTGTGTAATTGAAATTTCATAAACATCTGTTAACGTTTTCAAATCAAATTAACCCTCACACTGTAATATTGCGTAATTTTGACTCCTGAGATTTCATTCAAATTGATGAGACCTACGTGCATCTCAGATGATCGAAATGAACTTTATTATTCCAAAATTATTTCCAAGTGATTTGGAGAAAAGGCCGAATTGTGTCCAAAATCCAGTTGCGTTGCAAGTTAGAGATTTTTTTCCGCCTCTTGATTTTGCCCCCCACAAATGAGATCTGGATGCCTCAATGATGCCTAAATTTATTTCATTTCATTCAAAAATTACTTTTGTGCGTTAAAAAAAAGTCAACTTTTGGCCATACTATTATTTTGCAAGGCACCCATTGCAGATTTTGTTCAAAATGTCGACTTTGAAATTCTATTGAAAATGAGATCCACATTCCTCGTAGGTGATCAAAAGTTGTTTTTTTTCATTCAGTGGTTTAAAGAAAATTAAAATTTGTATCGAAATATAATTGAAAGGGCAAGGGTACTTTCTTGTACTTTGGAATGTGTTTTAATTCGAAAATCAAAGTTCACCCCTTCCGAGGCATTAAAATTGCATTACCAATCTAGGTTTTACAACTTGTTAAACCTTTACTAGACTTTGCGGACAATGAAAGAGCTAATTTTTCTTCCTGATAAAAATCCAAAAGTTTATCCCTCGCAATTTTTGTCGGTGCATATTTTATTCCAAATCCAATTTTTTTTCACACCTTGCAAATCGTTTTGATTTATATTCTCAGTGCCAACCAATTTGACTCTGAAATGCAAAGTTATACTTTTGTGACCAAATTAAATCATCATTGAAATCCAATTACCCTTTTGTTTTAATTTAATTCATATTTAATTTTAATCTCAAACTATTCTGATTTTTTCGCTAAACCAACTGTGTATGTCTAAAATTTAAAATGCAAAAGTATAATTTTTTGGGGGGGAGGTAAAACTTGATGACTTGGTTTACTGCACTAACCTTTCTAGCAAACATTCCACTAATAACGAAAGAAAAAAGATATCCTACTTCTGTTTTACACAAAACTTCAGTGCAATTAAGACTAAAATATCAAACATTAGTGGTTTGTCAACAACTCCCTTAATTCAGCAATTACAAATATATTCTACATAAACACATCCTACATATGCATCAAAACAGGGATTGCATAGCTTAAGTTTTTGTGAATTTTGAATATTTATGTACATAAACAAATCTATAAATGATTGGAACAAGCTTAATTCTTACTCAAGTAATATTAAAGCTATAAAACATATACATCAAACGTAGGGTTAACAAACTGTCAGATTAATGACGTATTCCCAACAAAACATCAACTGAGTCAGATGTGTACTATCACTTTTCGTCTTTTTTACTTATAATATTCTCTTTTTTGCCTTTCAGAACAATTTTTCCAAAGATCAAAAAGTCGGGCTCTTTCCACTTATTGCAGTTTTGGTATTATTTTAATACAATAACGATTTCACAACTGCTACACCAAAAAACAAGCTGATGTCTCTCCATAAAGATAAAATTCTTGTGTTTTCAACTGTTTAAATGATCCTCAAAATTTGATACTTAATTGAAAAAGTCTTAAAAAACATAGATGTCATTTGTAATGCCAAGAAACCAATGTTTAATTCACAAAGTGCTGTACATTCAGGAAAAATTATGCTTGTTACATGTGCGTAGACATGACCTTAGAGTCTGACTCGTTGTCAAATGTGCACCTACGAAAACTGCTCCGAGCATTAGCTGGAAGCTGGCCGATTTGTCGGAGGACTACCTCGTCTACTGTGGAGCTGTCCTGAATGATGCCGTCCGGATGAGCATCGGTGCTGGCAGTCACCTGTGCTGTGACATCCAGCGACGTACTGGGCAGTCGACGGGCCCCCACTTTCTCTCTGATTTCGTCCATGAGTGCCTATACATTGGTATCGATTGAACACATTTTGCTCAACTTCGTTCAGGTATTAGACTCAATGAAATTTAATTTCTACAGATTCTTCACTAACAGAAACTGAGCAACCAAATGATATAAACAATTGGAGGAATATTTTGAAACCAGTTACAGCTACCGACGCCCATTGCTGCTACCCACTTGGGGCACCTACCCTGTTGTCCATAGCCTGTTGCTCCCCTGGTCCAGCAACTGTCCTGTCTGTGGCCATTCTCAGTCCCTCTCCCTGGTCCTCGTACACCCACCGGACATGGTAAAGATCAGCCTCCCCCTCGCCTCGTTTGACTGCCAGGGGACGCTGGCTCTCTGGAGGCGGAGTCAGCTAATAGACCAGCCCAAAAGAAACTTTTTAATATTACACTGTCATGATGATGAAGTATAAATTAGAATGGTACTTTGTTTTACTCTTGCTCAAGTAATTTTTCTCAGATATAAAAAGTAGACATGGCACGGGATTTAATGAAAAGTTCAGTTCGTCCATGGTGGTGCTCAGTTTTCAGTTTTCACTTCTGTGACCCAGGCTCCCATCCCACCACATCAGTCGGTATGAGCTTTCAATCACCAAATTTTTCCCAAAGTATTTCTTTGGCTATCTATACCGTCCAAGAAAAAAAAACATAAACGAGATGCATACCTTGATACATGTAATTAGGAATTATCACACAAACCTGCAAAAAGGTATTTTCTTATAACGGCATGAAGGTTTAAAATCTCGTTTGATACCACATTCGACCTCACTTTTTTGGCTTTTCACACAATGGCACAAGCATAAACATAGTAAGACGTCCCAGGCATGACGAGGGCCATGTACAGTGCCATAAATGTTTGAAATTGTGACAGAGACAGTGACAGTCTACAGAATCCCCCCCCCCCCCCGCAATTTGTTTTTACCTTGAAATTGAATTTCCGCTGTGGTTTCTTCCTGCACTTGTCAAAGAAGCTCCTCTTCATCTTCACCTCGTACTGTGGCTGGCTCTTCCGTTTGGCTTTCAACAGTGGGGCGCTCAGCGTGAAGTAGATGTACACCGTCCCTAAAAATGATGTAACCAGGCCGATAACACTGCCCAGAAGCCCTAGAAGATAGGCTGAGGGGAGAGAAAAGATGTTACATTGAAAAAGCAAAGTTTTCTTGGAAAAGAAACGGAGAGGCATTGGGGGAAGGACTTAGGAGAAATGTCCATGACTCACTCAGGAAAATGGTCAGATCGTTGCCTGCATCCGGCAAGTCCTCATCTGTGTCTTGGGACGTCTTCCTTCCTCGCACTACCTCCCACTCCACAATCTCAATCAGGACGATATTGGCTACACTGACAATGAGCACAGTCAGACTCAGGACCATCATCACATAGCTCTGCATTGGTACAACAAACAGTTTTTTGTATTCAAGTCCATCACAAGTCCATCACAAGTCATTCAATCTTAAGGTAATTCACGAGCTATTTAAATGAGCTGTGACAAAAGCATTCCTGTGTCATTTTTCACCCTGTTACTTATGACTGGCCTTGTGATGGGACTTGTGACTGGAATTGTGGATAGACTTGTGATGGACTCGAATACAACATTGGATACAAAATTGAAATGATTCTCTCCTTTAATAACTTCGCAGTCCTCAGAAGCTGTTCATTGTCCAGAAAGTAAAAATTTTCACAGTTATGCTCCACGGATGTAGAACAGCTTAAACTCATTTTATAATCTTGAAACAACTCCCCCCAAACCAAACTAAAATTGTCCCCACAAGAAGCTGATTTGAACGAGTATATTTGCCCTGAAAATTTCACTTAACAAAAAAGTATCCCAACTTCAGCTATGCTTTAAAAACAAGATTATTTTTCCTTGCGTCTAGCTTCTCAACTCCCTCCAACAAAAAAAGAACAAGTTCACATTAGTATGGAACTCAGCCTCAACTACAAGTACTTCTAGAAGAATGTTTACCCGACTTCACCTGTGACCAATTTGTCCAAACAGACTGTTGTTTTGTTACCTTGTGCAGGGATACGTCCTTGTTGCAGATGGACATCAGCAGCAGCAGGGCACCACAAAGAAAAACCTTGTGGACAAAAAATAACAGAAATACGCAATTACACCCACCTTAAGAAGTTTGACCCAAACTTTCCTGTATCCTCAAAAAATCCACTATGTGGCAAGAACTGAATTGCAAGGGGCATCACCAGGTAGGGGGCAAGGTTCCTCCTGGGAGGGGAGAGGTAATGCTTTGGGGGGGGGTCAATTCCAGGGTATTTTTGAGCAAAGTGGTTATTTTCATCCCTTTTCCTTCTTTTCTCTTTCATGTCTCTCCTTTTCTTCTATTCTAAAGTCTTTTTTGTCTTTTCTTTATTCCATCTTTCCAAGTGCTGCTCCTAAACTACTGAGACACAGAGGTAAGTATGGAACAGAGTAAGTTCCCGTCTCGACTCACCACAAATCCTGCCCAGATGATGCAGCCTGTGGTGAATAGGTCCGGCATCCGGAGAAATGCCACCAGCCCCACCGATGCCATCATGGCCCCCGCAATCAGGTTGAGGGCAGCAAACAGGGCCACGCCCAACACCACCAGCCTGTTGCTAAGGCAGTCACCCATGACTTGGAAACAATTTCCTTACTCTGAAAAGTAACTGCAACAAAGGAACTATGGAAAGAATTCTATATCAATCCATCACAATTTCAGAGTGTAAAAAAACCATATGTACCCTGAGGTTTTAAACCTGTTTCCTAATGTGTTGAACCCCTTTCATTGTCAAAAATCATCCTGAAATATTGAACACACATTAAAAACTTGGTGTTTATGATACTCAAAACAGTAATGTCCAAAACAGAGTTTGTCCCAGGAAATTCAGCAATCTTCCCGTCTATTATGCAAAGACTCCCTCTAATCCACAAGACCCTCTGAAATGGGAAATCTTGAAGGATTTTGGAGAGAAGACCTCAGCAAAAAATGTGAGGAGCTTTATAGAGAAAGAAAGTAACAAAATTGATGAAGTTGGAAGGATTTGGGCAGAAAGCATCTTGGGTGTCCTAGACACCCTATTATAATGGCTGCATGTGCATCCAACTGCAAAATATAGTAAAAGTTTCAAATTTTTTAACAAAGTCCACCAAAAATGACTCCTCTAATTCTTCGAACTATGTAAAAGAGAGGCTTTCATTGGTAGTGTGCTGCAAATTTTGGACAAATGCACAACTTGTAACAAATTAAAAATTTCAAAAAAAAATGTGAAGGATTTCTTTAAGTGTAATTGCAATTCCAATAAACTTTCATGTTGCACATCCCACATTAGGTATCTACCATATTATTTTGAAGTAGGCCTCCTGCCACAAAGTTAATAAGTGGGACATTTATACCTAAACCAGTAACTCAAAAAGGCGGAAAATTACACTAACCCTGGGATGAACGTCTTCTCACCTATATCTGTGCAGTTATTATCTCCTAATGGGTCCGAAATCTGACTTTGTGCACACGGCTTGGCACAGAACAGCTCTGAAAACAGACGCCATTTTCTTCCAACCTGCTAAACAGCAACCATCTGCTCATCGCTCCACCGTAGGGCTCCAATTCTCTTTCAGCAGTCGAAATATCTGCATAACGAGTGCTCAACTATTTCTCTTCAAAACCACGTGCGAATGTACCGAAGATCCTAGAATTCCCGTCCCAGACTAGATGCCGTGGTTTTAACACTCTGACAATCAATAATTTGCATAACAAAAGAATGTTCCAGCGAGTATTCACAAAATGACAAGACTGTGACGAAACCGCCAAGATTTGTGATGTTGTCGTCTGGAAAAAAATCGGGCAATACTGGCGTGGAAGCTCCTCAGAATTTGAATACTTTAAGGAATGCAATGCATTTTGAAGTCTTTTCAAACTGTTGGCAGAAGTGTGAAGAAGATCACTCGAACAATTAATTACTGCTGTTGTTTTCCGAGCCATGAGCAATTCATATATCCCTTGTGGCCTGCCTGCACTTGTGCATACCGTGCACGATAGGGGGCCGATGGGTACCCCCCACGTCCAATTCCTGTACACGCTCTAGACTATTGTTACCAAACACATCCCCCCCCCAGAAGTGTATAAAGAATTCCTGAGATTCCGATCAAACAATGACCAACAAAGGCGGGGGGGGTTCTCTCCGCCCCATATCTTGCATCATATGGTTCCATATGTGTGGGTGTGTGCCGGGGGGGGGTGAGATTCTATCCAGCGTAATTGAAAGCCACTTAAGTGTACAGGACCCCATAATAAAAAGTCTATAAAATGCAGGCTACAAATTGGAGAGACGCAAAAGAAGTTGAACACAACCTCCCTGAAAATGAAGTAAATCTGCCTTTTCTCGTTTAGACCAAAGCCCAACACATTCACATCAAACAGTCCACACTATCTTGCAATCTTTCCATTTCTGTTTTTATTGCATTGACATTTTTTGGGTATTATTACACAAAACTGTACAGAAACATAAATACACACTGCCAAGCTCTGCAGAACTGTCGTCACATCCGTTTCCGGTCTACATATTGTTCACACACCGAACGACCAAAAAAAACCCAACACTGCGAGTACATAATCTCTCCTGCGATATATAATTCTACGCAACGCACTTTTTTTACACTTGT
The DNA here is from genome assembly GCF_054643075.1 of Acanthaster planci. Taxonomy (NCBI): domain Eukaryota; kingdom Metazoa; phylum Echinodermata; class Asteroidea; order Valvatida; family Acanthasteridae; genus Acanthaster; species Acanthaster planci. Next base: position 2,340,690 of record NC_141787.1, read on the forward strand.
TTTCAGCGCTGTTGTAAGGTTTCTACGGTCCGTAACTAAGTCTGTCAGTGCTACATAAACAGTGACTATGGGTGGAACATAAATTAAATACATACACAGAGCCTAGGAATATGTACAACTTGGCCATGGGTTTTCAAATATTTGACGTGATACGCCTGAACAGCAATTCTGTAACTTTTAATACAGTCGTTTTTGGTTCTAAGTGAAATGAGTTGCAAGGAAAAATCAACGACTACATCTTCAGCTTTGGGCTACTCTCACCACAGCTCTATTTTCTTCAGTAGAAACGCTCTAGGGTCCAAATTGAGACAAAAGTGATGCCGGAAATGAACCACGGTCGGGCGGACAGCCCCAGTCAGTTCAGATAAAAACCAGCTTTTGTGCTGAGACAGGCAAGTTGTTAGAGCTGAGAGTGTGGCAGAAAAAAACCCTCTGATCTTGGACCTTCATTCCTGCTTAAAGTTATCTCGAAGAGGATACTGTCCTAACTGCATATGCTTCCTTCGTGAAAACCATTATTCTTGTCCAGGGAATGCTCGCATAAATATTGAGTAATTATATTCTCCCGGTCATTTCCAACTCATTGTTGGCAGTTCTATAAATAAAACATATACTTTCTGTTGAGAAGTCTGCAGTATGTCAAGAAAACATTAACACACAGTTTAACCACTGTAGTATACTTAAACACGTATTTGCACAGGCTATATATAAGGATATATATACAAATACATCTGGCGTGACCATCTAACTCAGTAAGGGATCAACCCCAACTGCTTAGCATGAGAAATTTACCAAGCCGATATAGGTTACCAACCAAAAGTGCAATGGTGGGAGCATGCCTCCATAAACTGGTTCTCGTGCAAATATGGCTAATACACATTTGCTGCGGGAACAATAAGTCTTCTTGGCCAAAATCATTTCTTCTTGATAATTCTCAACTGATCCGTAATATTTCTGGGGCTCAATAATTCTTGAGCTCAGGAACTGATTAACAGAGATTATTTATGACAAGATAAACAAAGAAGCTGTCCACAGACAGCTGATAATTCCCACAAGAGATCTCAAGAAAGATTCCATGTTGTAACAATCCTTGGGTATGCGTCCCCAATTCTCACTATCTATGCTTGACAAAATGGCTTTGGAACCAAAGGCCCCAAACTTCAGACTATCTGGCTAGGAAACCCAAGGCTTAATATTAAAACAAAGTCCAAACTTGATAAACATAAATAGAGGCAGTTGTTAGATATTGAATCTGCAATTCCAATATGTACAAAGATTTGGAGCAAACAGGAGCTTCAACTTCACCTGCACATTTTTTTTGCCCACACTGACACCACTGTTAGCTATTCCCTACCGACAGACATTTCCACCTGACTTCATAACACCTCTGTATACAAGTATCCACAATGGCCTTTTCTATATAATGCAAAAGGGCAGAAATGTTGCACAAGTTATGCAAGGAACCATCGAAAACAATGCTGTAAGGCTCTTCCAATTGTTTTCAAAGGATTTTTACAAAAAGGAAAAGAAGGTACAAAGATGCACTAGGCATTATTAGGATTGCACTTAATTCTGAGATTTAAGAAATTTTAAGAAACCAAGACAGCGTAAGTTATGAGCTTTGCTCGAATGATCCTTTTCATGCATGTGGCAAATAAGCTGCCAGAAGATGTAAAGTAAATTTCATCAAGGAAAACCCAAATAAAATGCGAACATTGAGTGTAAAACAAGCTTTTGTATTTTGTCCTTTCTCTTCATCAGGTATTTGGCTTGAGGATCAATTTTTAGGGGACAAAATCCCTTTTGTAACTTATTTTTTGGCCACAAAATATCCGAACACAGGACTATCACTGCACAGAATTTGCTGACCGGAGATCTTCCACTTTTCAAAAGTACCTATCTTGTCAAAAGGACAGTTCTCGTCCCTGCTTGTGTTTTGCAATGGCATCTGCAAGCAAGAGTCTAGCGCCCTCTACTGATAATGCGCAAAGCTGATGGGCATGCTTGGGCAGGCCACGCTACCAAAATCTCCACAATATTCCTTCTACACAAGTTTTTTCTTCCACAGATAAAACTGCCTCTTCATTATTTGTCGTACTGATACCGCTTCATTCAGCATATCTGTCTTACATTTTCTACTAAAAAAACCACAAAGCCAGTAAACGTATCTTTGGCTCTTGAAAAAACGTTAACTTCACACACATATGAACCTCCTCGTTAAGAATACACCAGCACAGCCCGTCAACCAAGTCACTATCAAGAAGGGGGAGGGTCATTCTGGGATACATTTGTAGAATTTCCCCAAATGTGACTTTTAGTTTGGAAGTCCCCAGTCAAACAAAGGTTGAGGATACAATTAAACGACCTGTGGCCATAAAGATGGAATTCTGACTTCATTCCATCTTACTTCGTCTCATTTCATCATGTTCAACAAAATCCATGGATTCAAATGACTGTGCTCAGGACGTTCAAGCTCTTGTATTTTAATATAGCTCTATACATGTGACCAGTTTCTGGAGTGTTAACCACATTCTCAGCCAAAACAGGTTACCAGTGAGAATACCATGCGTTTAATATTGAATGTGACTGGTTCCTGGCCAATCTTTGTTTAGCATCCAAAAATCGCTGAGTGGCATTTTCTACCTAGCGGCTTCATAAAACTTGGATGGCACGATAAAAAAAGCTATGCAATTTTGCATGCTTAGCACTGTTCAGTGGGGATAAGTGAACACTGTGAGATTCCGACCGGAAACCAGTTTCCACTAAGATGAACTTGAAGGCACTAAGCCATTTTCGCCACTTAACAGCTAAACGCAATGGCAACTTAGTCCAAACGTCACAGAAGCAGCTACATGGGCAAGAATTGTAAACAAATTTATGTGCCAAACAGAAGTCGGAAGGGAGCTGGTCGTAAGCAACATACACCACATGGCATTTTAGCTGGTAACCCATTTTCATTAAGCGAGAGTTTCCCACACTTAGCAAGTTTTCTGCACACATATCAGCTCAAGTGCAAGCTGGGATCCTGGTCAGAGCTGTCCTTTCCCCTTACGTCATTCCTTCTTGGCGGCTGTGGTGGCGTCTTTCAGAGAGGAGAAGGTCTTCTGCAGCCAGCTGTTGTTACGGGCGGCGTGGAGCTCTGACAGGGAGGAGCTGAGCTTGTGCTCCAGGTCCTGCACCTGGCACTGCGACTCCACCAGCTGGAGTTTGGTCTGGGCTAGCTCCAACTCTAGCTCTCGGATCTAGGGGGCGTTAACAGGACAGACATGAATCATGGCCTTCAAGTGGAAATAAAGCTGCTGTAGGTAGTGCGCGCATCGTTTGTACGCAGAATTGTCAAAGGATTAAACAATCTGTCCACCAGAAGTCCCTGGAATTGTCACTAGCATCATCAGATTGGTTGATATAATACAAGTACCAAACTTCGTTGAAAGCTCTAGTAAAGCAATATTTCACGTTGCAAAGCTATGCATACACAAAACACACATAAATTCCCCCTCCCGCCCCACACATACCCGCCCTCAAGTCCATGGATCTTAGGACTGACCTGTTGTTCGGCAGCGGCAAGTTCTGGTTCCGGTTCCTCCTCCTCGGTTGCTTGGATCAGGTTGGCTGACTGGTTGAGTTTGCCGTCTTCATCAATGAGATTGGCACAGTGCTCGCAAGTCTGTAGCTTACGCTGTCAACCACACAAAGAAGCCAATAAACAACATAAAATTGTCTACCTCGGAGTCTGCCCATTACAATAATATATCACTATTGCATTATTTTTTCTTGGATTGTTTTAGACTTTTTGATAGTGCTCTGAAGTACTAATGACCATAATGGGCTGAAACTTTGCAAACGTACAAAGCAAGGAACTGCCTGTGTGCATACCAAGTTTCAACTTATTTAAATTACAATGAGCATTTTTTCAGTGGGTCATTGTCAGCAACACAATGTGCATTTCACTGAACGGAGCTAGCTAGCATCTTGGCCTTCCTGCCTGCTGTTGGTGTCTTACCCGTAACCGGTACATGTCTTCCCTCGCCCCCGTCTGCTGTTTCTCCAGCCGCTCGCTCAGCTGCGAGCAGATCTGCTTGTAGTCGGCGATGATGGTGGCATTCCGTTTGGCATCAAGCTCTGATTTCTCCATGCCCGTTCGGTACATTTCTTTGATCTGGGGAGGCAAGCGGCAAGCAAATGACTCAAAGATGATACTGCAATGCAATTCTGAGACGTGTCCGAAATGGGCTCCCAGAGCTAAGGCTGGGTCTATTGTCTACGCATCTCCGCACATTTCCAACGGAGCAAAGACCTAGACCTAGCTCTAGACAACAGATTTGGATGCAGCCCAGTAACTTCAAAATCAAACATTAAAATGAGACAAATGAATTTAACACTTTTCCAACACCCATAAGGGCACAGAATGAGTTGGATAAAAATTTGACATCATGAAACATCTGCGGTGTGAGCTGCAACAGGTGAAACGCATTTAACTTTTGCTAAGTTGCCATGTACGTGACAGTTGCTGTGACGTCAAAATTTGTTCTCCTGCTTGCTTTCGTGCTAAGCGTTCTATGGCCGTATTCAACCCGATTCAGCTTGTTATTTTACCTGCGTCGTTTCGGACTCAAGGTGTTTATTCTCTTCCTCCGTGTCCAATAACTGCAACTTGATGGCTTTCAGGTCGCGGTCCAGCTCGTCAGCCCTGTCCCGCTCCTGTTACAGACAGGGTAAGAAATTTAGCACTCCAGTTTTAAAAATTTAGAACATTTTTCCTCCTCAATACACCTGCCAAGCTTTAGCATGCAATTAACTGCTTTCAATTTCACAAGAAGTAGGAGATCACCAGATTGATCTTCACTGACAGAAAACAGGTCACTCCTCGGGCTTATTTCAAGGAGCTGTGTCACCAAGTCCATTTGACTTTATAACGTGGTGTCAGGGAATATCATAGCTTTGCGTTTGTATTGATATTCGAACATAAGAACATTTGGCAGCCAAGAGGATGGAGATTACATTCTGAATAGGATGCTTGAGAGAGTTTCTTATCACGGGAGATCTGAGCCTACCTTATCTAGTTGTTTCTCCATGGCAAGTCTGTGGACTATCAACTCCCTGGCTAGTTCATCGTTTTCCTGCTCCAAGCGGATGTTGGCGTGCATCAGCTGCTTGTTCTCTCGCTGTTAGTGGATTAAAAGAAGGGTTAGTGTTGTCAGCAAAGTAACAGTGATTTTTCTCTCAGAGTCAGACTGTTTGAGTATTTTGAGAGGAAATGTTGTTAGACAATAGGGAAAAATATGGAAATACTATGCAAAATTGTAGGGTAAGATGGAATGGGAATGGATACGATGGCAGAGCCAAGGGGGCGGATCTCCATATGCAAAATGTTGGGGTAAGAAGCAATGGGGAGGGGTAGGAGGGCAGGGTCAAGGCGGAGCTTTACATGCAAAATGATGGGTAAGACGGTTGGGTTTAGAGGGCAGGGTCAAGAGGTGGAGCTTCATATGCAAAATGAGGAGTAAGATGGAAGGGGGAAAGAACAGGGTCAAGGGGCAGAACTTAATATGCAAAAGGATTGGGTAAGAGGCAATGGGGAGGGGTAGGAGGGCAGGGTCAAGGGGCGGAGCTTACCTCGATCCTCTCCAGAGGGTCCTCTCTATCCTCATCCTCCCTCATGGCATAAAACTCCTTCTCATACTTCTTCAGCTTACGATTGCTGATCTGCAAGGCAGAAAATTACAAACGACCACGGTGACTTACACAGCACCTCTTGCTACAAAACACTGGGACAAACCATCGTGCTGACAAGAAGCTGCGATTGGGGGATGAAGAAAAGCCACACATCCAAGAAATCCACTGTTGGGAAAATGTGAACTGATTGGTGGCAACATTCACCTGTCCAAGCATTTTGGGTTCCCACAGACAACTGCTAATGTCCTCTCAACTACCAACCAAGCCATGTGTGGTCTGGACAATGTAGGATGGCGTAGGGCTCAGGAACATCCCCTTCCTCATCCCTATCGCCCCGCCCCTTTACCTTGGTGCCAAGCGCCGACTGCATGAGCTCCTGAGCGCTGTCTTCGGTGCGGTACCGCTTGGGCAGGGTGACGCGGAAGTACTTCAGGACGCCCTCAAAGTCCTGACCTAGTAATTCTTTCTTGGCAGCCTGGGGCAGAAGTATGCGAATGAGATCACTATCATATATTTCAACCATGTCATAAAGCACCTGTCAAGACTACTGAAAATGATACACATTTTGATCTATTGGTTTTGCCTGCTTGCTTGGGTGAATACTCAGAATGACTAGCCCTCTCAGTTTTTTTTTTCCTTTTTTTCATACAGGGTATATTTTCCTGTGGAAATGCACAGCTTAAAACTGAAAATGGTGAACTTTCACAGCAATACCAGGCACTTTATCATGAAAATTTTTACATGCCAGTGTTATACTTGAGTCCATCATAAGTCCATGACAAGTCATTCAGTCTTAAGGCAATTCACAAGCTATTCATATGTATGAGCTGTGACAAAAGCATTCTTTGGTTATTGTTCACCCTGTTACTTATGACTGGCCTTGTGAATGGACTTGTGACTGGCCTTGTGAAAGGACTTGTGATGGACTCCAATACAACACTGTTACACACAGGTTTCCAAACGAACCAATGCTCTTTTTGGCATCACTTCAAAAAACCTTGCTGCCAGACATTTCAACCGGCAAAACAACAAAACCATAGAGAAGTATGCCGTCCACTCACCATTCAGAAGATGTACCAGCTAAACTTCCACCATTGCTTACATTGCAACAACAAAAACAACTGTCTTCTCCCAGCTGCAGCCGAGAAATGTGACTACCCTTTCTCCAAGTTCTCCAACTTGGTTTCTTTCTTTTTTTTTTTTTTTTTAAATAGAATCACTTGAGTCTTACTCAGAAGGTGTATAGATACCCCCCCCACAGGAAGGGGCACATTTCCTCTAACACAATGCCCTGATGGGAATTGAATTAAAGAATGCCACAAGTGCAGAAGATGTACGTCACACATTATTTTTTTTCATGGTGACAGAAGTTTCGGCTTGAAGCATGTATAGAAGTTGAGTGATTTCACCATCCTGGAGTTTGGAATAGGAGACGGGGAAAGTACCCCACCTCCCTCACCAAAACAGGGGAGAATAACTTTTTTTTCCATCTTAATTCCATAACTTCTTACCTTCAAGAGAGCAACAGCTATATTGAAGACAATGGGCATTCCCTGAAGAAAAAGAAAAAGAACTAAGACATGAACGTGCGAAATGTGGAAAATGAGACAACAGCCCAACAAACAATGTTTCTGACATCCATACTCTGCTGCAATAACACGAGCACAACACACGGCATGTGTTGCTGGTTTGTTTCACACTTATGTTCTGGACCTGCTGCCAAATTCCTGTAAATAAGTGGGAATACACAATATACTCATTCTGCCATTACTTTTACTACCACTACCCCAAGTACCCAAAGTACATACCAGAGTATTTCAGAGGGAGTAATATATATTTGTGTACTTTTTGATCGCCTGTACAAGACTTTACCAAGTCTGTAATGAATCTTGTTTTGCAAAATATTCCACCAAATGTGTCCAACCAAAAAATTCACAAAACCAACACTGGATTTTTGAAACATCAAGAAATCCGGAAGAATCCGGAGGAATCTCACCCCTAGAAACCAAAGGCAAACAATTTCCCAGATCAACCTGCTTCGAGTTTTGTCAAAGCCCTCAAATGGTAACCTCCTGGCCGCATAAATTGACCAAATTACTACAATGCGATGTGGTATCATGTTCACACTAGGCAGAATTTGGAACAACTAGAAATGAGAGGACAGCTGAAAAATGACAGATGATATTCGCCGATTTTGATACAATTTGTAATTTTACTGCTGGTTGTTTAAAATATCTGCAAAAGTTTCACACAGAAATTTTCACGCTGAAAATTTAAAGGTCAATTTCTCATTCTGAACAGTCTGATTTCAATTTCCCTTTAGAACATCAAATTTCAAACACGACAACGTTTAAAATTTCAAGACCTATATTTTATAAAAATCAGCTGAAAACTCGTCTTCTTGCTCAAATGTCATTTGGACACATGCCAACACAAACAACGCTTCTCCATTTATTTTTTATACATCTACGGCATGGTTACTGCACTTTCTCACATGAGCCCATCATGGGGCTTAGCCAATTTAACAAATCTGCTGAGCCCCTGTGAAAACCAAGACAGGACTACGGATTTGGTAATTCACTTATCGCGCACAGCCGTTGGCAAATCTTTTGAAGAGTTAATTTGATGAAGTGGAAACCATTGTGCGCAGGTTGCCCAGGGATGACAATTGTGTTAGCCCCGGCTTAATTTGGTTTGGTCCGGCTGACGCGCCGCCCAGCTGGTGTCATCTGGGGACTAGTGACATCATACAAGTGACCTAGAGGACAGAAGTCCCTCATGAATAACACAGCACTGGTCCACTGCTTGGTATGAAAGTGCACTTTAACCACTTGTGAATGACATTGCTTTTGGATGGGGGAGGGATATCATTTTAAAAGCGCTAAGCACTTTTGGGGATTTGAAATTAGTAACTTTCTAACTGCTTGTGCTGTTTCATATGTTACAGATGGTATGCCCATTTTTTTAATATCTATTCCAAGTATTCTGCCTTTTAATTGCCAATGTTTGTCAAAAAGAGAAGAGGGCAGTATGACATCTTACAACCTTTTGGCCTAGACTTCTTCCTTCACCAAGCCTAGGCACGGACACAAAATCTCTTCAGTCAACGTAATATAATCTTTTCCTGGCCAAATAAAAAACCCTGATTGTTCCACACCCAAAGGAGAAGGAGATGGAACTCTCTTTCAGCATCTCCAGTGATCTGGCGCATTACATTTCCGAGGAAATCAGCTTAACAACAAGTAAGGGTACACCGCAGGGCCAGGCTGTGTCCATGAGGATGTATTTCCCAGGAGAGGTAGCAGTGGCTCATTTCAGATGCCCTAGGGGGCTAGCGCCAGGCAAGACAACAGAGACATTACAGAGTTCTGCAAACATTACTCTCTGGATGACAAGCAATAGGGAGGGCCCTTGGACTCAGAAATCTCTTTCACCCGCCCGGTAAAACTGTTTGCTTTGATGACTGGTCTCTCGAGATCATATTTAAATGCGTCGAAACCCGGCATGCAGATCACATTTTGTTTGCCCATTTCAGACTTAAATGCAAAAATGGTCGCAGGATAACTATTTGGTTGTTGAGTGCAGGTACACAGCCTATTTTATGATACCGCCTCCATATGAAGGCTTTAATTATCCAGCGCTGTTGCTCCTTTTCAGAAAATATCCCTTTTATGTCCCACTTTGAATAAAAAAATGCTAAAAGGCCAAGTTTATCTTGAGTCTCTTGGTATCAGTAGAACTTCAATATCACTTTAATGGAGGCTATGTGTGGAAGCCATCTTGCAGGGCAGTTCTTTTGTTCCACAAGGAAGCCTCCTTTGTGCATGCCCTGAGGAACAAAAGCACTGGCCTGCAAGATGGCACCCATGCAAGCCCTCTATAGGTTAAGAGAAACAAAGCTAAGTGTTATTGGACTGATGTGAGCTACAAGAAACTCTCCTCCTCCTCCAAAAAAATCATTGCAAATTCACTATGGTAATGAAAAGTGTTTGTCAACAAACTGTTTCCCTCTGTGAAAAGGCAATTGGAACATGTTTCATGCCAAAGATAAAAAGGTTCAGTAATTTCTTCAGAACACATTTCTTGCACCGCAAACTCAAATACAGACATTTCCAAATTATATCTAGCAACAATCCTGCGAAGTAAAACCATGGGCTGCAGTAGACATTTGGGAACTTATTCAAACAGCTTTGTCTGGTTTCCTGTTGTGTTTCCTTGGAAACCAGTCTCCAAATTTGTGCTTATAAATGCAAACGATTCCACTCTTTGTCTGTCTGACTCACTGTCTGTTTGCAGTGCTTGTCTGACCATGGTGATACCTTACCTCCATCAGGAAGAGATCCATGATGTGGAACACTGTGTACAGGGGGAAGCGTGCCGTGTACAGCGTCAGGAACCACTGCGACGCGTACATGTGAGCCTCGATGCCGATATGTACAAAGTGGGCAAACAGATCTGGAATGTTGTCCTGTGATCAAAACAAAAGAAACACCTCCCAGAACTTTTGTTTCCTCTGCCAACTGAGATAAAGCTTTAGACTGAAGTCTTGTGATACGTCATTTCCATGTAACCGAAGCCGTTTTGAAAGCAGCTTACTTTTTTGAACCATGTACGTGCATGCAATAAACCAACCACTCATGGGAGGATCCAGAACACTTTTTAAGGGGGGGGACTTGTTTTGTGACAGGAGGGGACCAAAAATTCAGGGATTTTTATGTGGTCTTTTATGGCCTTTCATAGGGGTAACGCTACATTTTAGGGCTTTTGCAGAAAAAAACAAATGAAAGACAAAGACAGCCCTTTGTTAATTTGTAACAATTTTTTTTTCTTTTTTTCTGAGAGGGGAGGAAAGGCTAGAGCTCAAGCTGAGGTTGCTCCTTCCTGCTCCCTCCTCCAATTAGCCCTTGCTACCACCTGAAACCATGGATGAATGTTATTTCCAGTTTGATAGCTATGTAAGCATACAAACACCACAAAACCCTGGGGTTTGAGTACTTTCAAAGCAGTGTTTTTACTAGTTAAATCAGCAACAGAGAGTGCAATGTATGGCAGAAGTTTGTGCATAGAGATATGGGCAACTTAGACTGTGGAAGTTGGACTGCTGGTGCGGCGTTCACCAAGTTCTGAATGTCAACCAGGCAGGGTCTTGTAAATGATTTCAAGTGGAGGGGCTAGAATGGGTTCAGGGCCCTCTTCAGATCCCACTCCCTCAACAACAACAAAATCAGGGGTGATTAAGGTTTAGTGCTTTTCTTGGCATTGAGAGGTTAATCTTCAGCAGAAAAATTGGAAGCAATTTTAGACCTTCCTGGACAGCTGCTTTCAATCAAGATACCGTTGATGTTGTCTGAGATGAAATGTTCATGTTTATGTCCATGTAGCACCAAATATTTTAAAACGATGGCCAGATTGTAAAAACTTGGTGGCTGCTTTTTAAAGAAGTAGGAAGACAAGTAAAACTTGGTGGGATGCCAGGCTACTTCAGCAGGTTGGAGAATACTGTAGTGTGTGCCACCATTTTGCTAGCACGGGCTTTCCACTGAGGCTATTTCCGCACGCGTGGCAATAATTTGTGTGTGTGTGGAAGCCATTGGCTGGCGGCTGTGGCTACTTGCCACAGATAAATGTATTAATCACAGCCGCAGACAGTTGACTCGAGCATAGCCTCAGAGGCTAGTCTGGTTACAACAGTCTTGTGAAGTGAGCCACATTATAAACATTCAGCCGGAAACCAAAAAGTCTGACACCTTTCTTCTCTCATTTACCAACTCAATTTCAGTAATCTCATCAAGAGTCATTAACTTGAGTTGTGCGTGCACAGTGAGCATTAGTTTGTTGACTTCAGGGCTTTGGGACTAAAACTCTTCTGCATAGCTCCCAGAGTTTGCCCCTCCTTGTCCAAAGTCGCGTCACTGCTCATCACCAATCCCCAAGCTTAATTTCCCCAGACAATCGTGGAATGACGTTACATTCCTCTCGGCTCAAGGAGCCGCATTCATGCCCACGCCACCTGTCTGTCTGATCTCCGGCAGCGACTTCATGTTACAAACACCTCCCCAAATGGTTCCATGCTCCCCTCCTGTCAAGCCTTATTGAACGAAATCTTAGGGCAAGTGTGGAACACCTTGAAAGAAAAAAACATTGTTCAGACATGTACGTGTACATGTTAACCACGACCCTTTACACTTTTCAGTATCCTTTGACTGAAAGCATTTTTTTTCAAGCAAGTATTTCACTCTTTAAGTTTGGAAAATTTTAAAATCTTTTTGAGAGAAATTTAGCTTTCAGCAAGGATGAAATAAAAATTCATTCTGTTTACACGTAGCAACAACATAAAAACTATTGAATACTACAACCCATACTGGTATTCACTGCTTCAATGTTGCTGACTGATGTGCTTTCCATTCTGACATGAGAACTTGTTTCGCACTGGTGTTCACAGAAATGTACGCAACGATAATGATGGAGTTGTGACACTTGACCTCATATTTGAGTGATATTATTCGTACTCCTCACTGAGATGTACTTGACAGTGATATTAATTTGACTGAGCACAGAAATGAGTAGCTAGCTGGGAAGGTTAGTGAGTTTTAAGGGCTTGACCCCTGACCTCTATAAGCCGTTCCAGCTGGTAGAACTTGATGTGGAGCTCGGCGAAGCTGTTCATGAACAGGTCACGCAGGCGGTAGTCATACATGATCTTGGTCAGCACGGCGAAGGCCTGCTCCTCCGGCATCTGAAAAAAAAAAGCAAAACGGTGAGAAAAAAAAAAAAAAGCTGTCTCTGACATCCATGCACTGGTTCTCCGCACGATAGTCGTTCACCGTTCTCTCATCAAACGAAACAACTTGCAGGTTTGACCAAGGACTTGTGGTCACTTTGTGGGTCACGATACCTTCAATACCTTACAATGGCACGCTAATGTTAATACAAAGTTCTCCTGTCCAACTAATGTCATTCCTCACAACACCAACTCACAATACTGGTTCCCTGTTCTACATTTCAATATACTCTGTACATGTACATGTGTGCAACTGTGCATACTGAAAACCAGTGACACCACAAACCTCAGGAGGCCAGTCAGGAATAGCTAAGACCAGTCCGTCTCCTAGCACATAGTGTTTGATCAGAACAACCGCTGCACTTTGGTTACCAACTTACATGTACAAGTATGCTATGTACTTTACAAGGCAATTATCATGAATGTAAACTAATGGGTCAAGTACCTTGACTTCCTATCCCTCTGTGCCAAGTCTGGAACATTGAAATGCTGGGTCCCAGAACCACTGTAGTTTACTTTTTCATTATTTCACATCCATCATTTAACAAAAAAACTGGAACGCTCAAAGCAAAGGACAGACGCAGACAGTCGTATTAAAGGGAAAGGGAATTCTGCTGTGGGGCCGGCACAGACCATAGTTCAGGGGTGAGATTGACCAATGATAAAAATAACTGAAAACAGCTGAAAAAAGCATCAAGAAGCTGAACTGTGAAAATCTCCTATACTTTTGTACACAGCCAGTGAGGGAAAAAAGCTGAAATCCAAAACAAAAAAAGCTGAAATCAGCTAAAAAGCTAAGAAATCTCACCCCTGATAGTTAGAAAAAGCGATATGACTTACATGTAACCAGAGAACAGCAGCAAGAAAGGACAAACCCTGGCAGTAACCAACTTCTGAATCGTACACGGAGTAGGCCTGAGATAACGAGGACAGAAAAGAAAATCAAGTTAACATCAAAAGCTCCATTCATCAGCTACATGTGGGTACCACCTGGCACCTTTTCTCTGTGGGGGGATATCTCTCACTCTTCGTGCACATGCTGTTTTTATGCCTAGTAATTTCCCTCGTTTGACCCCCAAAAATTAAGATGGTGAGATCTGACATCCTGTGCTACACTGTCCTTCAAATTATGAAAATCCATGACTTAATAATGCAATTTCTTGAACTGTCTGGACTTTTAAAGTTGCGAATAAAATCAGGCATTTTAAGCACTTATTTCCGACAATACAATGTTTGAAAAATTCCATGATTCTGCAATGACTTTAGTCATTTTTACACAATTCCATGACTTTTGCAGGCCTGGGAAATGAAAGCAAATTTCCAAGACTTTTTCGTGACTTTTCCAGGCCGGGGGAACCCTGTGTAGGTCAACTCTGCTGCCTTTTGTATGTAGAAATGATCATTTGAAGGAACTTTACATATACATATACATGTACCAGTACAAGTCTAAAAGAGAAAACAGTTTCTCAAAGAACCATTCTAGTACTAAATCATTGAAGAGATCTGTTTTGGGCAGCTTAACTACCCTCACAGGTACCAATCTAAACGTGAGTGGACAAAAGCAGCTTTACGTAAAGCGTCCTGCCCGAGGACAAAACCCCTGTAACCCCACCGGCTTAACTTGATCCCATTATCTGCTCAATTCCAATAGGCTCTTGATTTATCGTGCCAGATCACAAAGGCCATACAGTACTCCTTGTACATACTTCCATTTATGTCCTTCCACATGACCAAGTACCCAACTTTGATTCCAGATCAAATTTCGGTGTACGTGTACTTTTCCTTTCCCAAAGTCCAATTATCTCTCCCCAAATTCAACATCATGTCCATCTCCCAAGCCAACCTGCAAACCTTTTCCAGCACCGTGCCGATTTATTAAGTGTGAACAACTTTCTCTAACTGGCAAGTTTTTTTGTTTTTATTTTTATCCTGTTTTGTTTTTATGGAAAATAAGCAAAGGCAAAGATCAAGGCTTTATGTACTGTGAACTGAAGATATGTCATTACGTACCAGAAGGAAGGCACCTACGGTACACAGATTAACCAATAAATACATCTATAGCCAAGGAGATAACAACTTTTTCCCCTTTCTGATCCCCTTTTTCAACTTTTCACCTTGGCTGTGTATTTTGGATTGAAATCCGTCACTGCGCTGCCATCAGTCTGTCTGCGCTCCCTCCTCAGTTTCTTTGTTGTGTAGCAGTTAACAGTCTTTAACCCTAAAGCCCCCCTCACCCTCCCCAGCAGTGATGCGGTTCCAACACACTTGGCTCCTTTTAGGGTTCAGTTCTGTCAAAATTTACTTTTCAGAAACCTGAGTGGTTCCAGTAACTAACTGAAGCCTGATACATGAGAACCTTGCAGAATCTCTAGTGGGAATCAGAAATAACACCCTGTAGATTCAACGAAAGTATCTTGTAGACTGTCAGAAATCTATATACAGAAATCTATATCCAGGAAACACATGTACATGAACAAGTATAGATTGCATGTACATGTAGTAGAACACCTTCGGTGCTAATGACAGGTGAAATGCAGTCATCTACCTTCTCTCTGCTATGGGTTCAGTTCTAAAGAAATATTACCAACTTCAACTTCAGATGACATGCACTGCTTGAAGGTTGCCAATTTATCCACCATTGAGAATAATGCAACCTTCACATTCTGCGCACCAGACATTATTAGATACAGACGTTTTTCACAAATGCCAATGAACGGCATTAGCTTCGAGCACTCGTGAACACCTCTCTTGGGTTATTCCTGTGATCAGATCTGCCTTTATTGTGGTGAAAATGGGGAGGCTGATCCTGATTGCACTCTCTGCGCAGGGTTCGGCCCTGCAAAATTAACGTTCCTTCCCCAAGACTTTTTGACAAGACTGATCCCAGAAATAAAACTACTGCTTCAGAAAGAAAAAAAAGGTTTACTCATGATAAAACCAAATTTGAAATAAAGTCATCCAGCTGATATGATTTAACAATTAAATTTGAATTTTCTGTGATAATTTTGAAGGTCGAATTCTGAATATTGTCTGTCAGAGAAATTAATGCCAAATTTGCTACCTTCAGAGTGTAATGTGGCACCATGAAAGTTTCTCTTGTCAACATTTATCACCATTCTTCAATAAGCCAGTTGCCATTTCAAAAAGCCAAGGTCCTTTGGGAATAAAGCACATGCGTAAGTCTGTGCATAGCTGTGCTCAGAGGACAGGTTGTCACACAACCGCACAGCCGTTCCCATACAGCCTCACACTGGGCATGGGCTGTTGGAATACCGAACTGGCTCACTGGTAATCTGTTTATACGGCCAACCTTAGCAAATTTATGTAACTTGCAATTCTCATCACCAGGCAGAAATCTAATTACCAGGCAGAAGAATTATTCGTTATTATCTGAAAACTGATCCTAATATACATGCACATACACATACAAACAATGCACATTCCACAACTTTTATTGACTGTAACTACCAAAACTTTCAGCTAACAAATTTTCTTCCCGGAATCACTCTGAAACTTGTATCAAAATTGACAGTGGGGGGGGGGATTGTAAACACTGCTCACTGCTCACTTAAGCCTAATATGGGGGTATTTGGTCCAAAGTATCCAATATGTAGCTCTGCTGTAAAGACGACAGACAGGCTATCCATTCACTCTTACCACTCTGTGCAAATGGTTATTCTCTCTTGCATTCAAAATGCCCATCGGTGAACGGAACTACATGTCACATTTAGCAAGTGTTGAGCAAATTTAAATGAGCTTGTGTTGAAGTCCAGGCACGTCCACATTCCCAAATCAAACAGGCAAACATTATGAGTGCCAAAGCACAGTCCCAAGACTTTCACAACACGCTCCGTCGATTCTTCCCATTTTTCTACCCCGGAAACAGGTCAAGCGTAGAGCAATACACAGCCACGCCAACAGGGCGTCCCTTCCGTGGGCAGTTTTACACTGCACAAAATCCGCAGGGCCACGCCGGCGACAAATGCAAAGATGCTTTATTCCCTCCATCAAACATTCAACAACTGAACGGGCCAATAATTTTTAATTTCTGAGCAGGAAATGGACAGAAGGATTGCATAACATTTTTGAGGTGAGAATGTTCCTTTAGAGGAAAACTTTTTTGTACAAGACTGTAAGAACAGGAATTATTTTTTACAAATTGTGTCAATTCCAAACACTCTTGAAAATAAAACAAATAGTTTTATCACATCTTTTCCTGAGGAATGATCCTTCAAAGCTTGTTTTCGAAGCTTCAAGAAGGTATAATCTCCATGCTTTCAAATACAATAAATATACACGTGAGTAAATTATTATTTAAAAATTCAAATGAACATCTAACGCTAATAAAAAAAAAATTATGCATGGACACACAAGAAAACTTTGAGTTGGAACTTGGAAGGCAATTGGGTATTTTCAGGAAGCTGAGGCTTGTGGAGAAATGCCTCACAAAGTCACAAGGACAAAGATTAGACAAAGTTGAAAGTACCTAGAATGAGAATGTGCTAGTTTCAAACCGATTTCACCTACATGTACCCTGTATTGAATCCGATTCCAAAGTAACACAAGGCCAGCAACCATGAAATTTCTCCATTTTGTGATGATGTCATTCATTGAATACAGTTTGCATTTTGGAAGTGTCAAAATAAAATGCTTTGGGAACTGAGGGTCTAGCTATCGATATGAGTGGAGAAGGGATACTACTAAAATGAGTAACAACCAACCAGACACCCCTCCCTTGGAAAATCCCTGGGAGGAGGGGAGGCCGAGATATCACAAACAAATACAGGCAAGGTGCCAGTATTGAACGACCCAGTTCTGGACAACCTTCACATATATGTCACGCCCCGAGGGAATTATGATGAAAACATCTGTGGTGGACATGGGCGAGGGCTGGGAGGATTCCTACGGTGGGATGGAAATTCTCTCTCCTCAAGCGTGACGGTAGAGCCACGTTTGTTATGGTAGATTGGGACGCTGTGCTTTTCCTGTCCAGAGTGTACATGTACAATGTACGTATACATTGCCCATATGGAAAAATGCTGGCAAGGGCTGGGTACCAGGGTATTATGTGTACATGTGTATGTTTTTGATAACTGCATCAGAGTGCTTTAACCAATCAGGGCCAAGATGCTCTATCATGAGGGATGGACATCATTGCCACGGCAACCCATGACCAACTATTTTAGCTTCTTCTACCAATACTTGCTTATAGCTGCCACACTCAGTGGACTTGGAAGAGTCCAACTGTATAGGGGAACCAACAGTAACTATGGCAACTAATGTTCTTCTCACATGGTAAATCTGTGCACAGTTGGGTCTTACAAACAGCCAAGCTCATCAGTCAGAGGTGTTCAATGTTTCAAAGTTTGGGAGGAGCCCAGAAATGACTTGAAATGAATGAAAAAAATGACTGAAAATGTCTTCAATCTGACTGCTTTTCCCACTGACCTTGCTGATTTTGTACATGGCATCCTGCCCTCCCTCGCTCTCGTTCTGGAACTTCTCGTGGGCTGTGAACGTTCTGGTGATGTCTGCGAGGATGACTTGCTCAGCAGGTGAATTCTGATCAGGGAAAATAGAAACCGCAACAAAACAAAGGCATGATTAAATGCTTTATGCCATATAACCAATTACCAGGAAGCATTTCTGGTAATGAGTCCTCAACAGTGCCCTAGGCACTGTAGCTTGAACCCTAGAGAAACCTGAGCAGAGGAGACGATCAGTAACAACTTTAGGGGAGGGAGGAAAACCAAGGTGAGGACTGTGAATCAATACCAAGGCCGCAGATGTGAACAGCAAAGAAAAAACAACAACAACAAAAACAACAGTCCCAAAATGGCAGGTTAACCACTTCATGCCGCAGTATTTTTCAATGTTGATGATGCTGGGCAGGCATGACTATCATTTTTTCTGTTTTCAAAATCCTTCAAAAATTCATCATTTCATTTAACGGTCGTTTATAGCCGCACGAAGTAATCTTTAGGCACTACTCTAAGTTGACAGGTGACCTTGATTGACGCCCAAGTATTTCAGCCAGGCCCGCAGCCTTGTAAACAGAGCCCAGATTGTGCGGTGTTATATAACCTGGCTCAGTGCACTGCTGACCTCTTTTCAATAGGGGCCAGATTAGCATGCAGCGGTGCTGTGTGGCTCATGGCTGCGGTGGTGGAGCGCTTTTGTCCCCAGTGGTAATCCGCTCGCTCTCAATGCCCCGAACCCTGGTATACGGTTTCAAAACAAGGCTGAATTATCACCACTTTTGAGAGTGAAAAATGTTGGTAATGCCAAGCAGCCTGGTCTTTTGTTTGGAGTACGGTCTTTTGTTACAGGGCCCTGTTTCCTTTGTCCGAGTTCGGAGACCCCGGCCACGCATATAAACCATACGTCTCCGATTCCGGAGTACCCGACAGGAAGTGGTTAAGGCAAGTTTCCACAATGCAGTCAAGAAATATTTACGTTCTGTAATTGACCACAGTTCTGACTTTAAATTTATACCCAGCATTCAGGCTAGAAGACAAATGTCGGACTTTTCTAGATAACTATGGCTGACTTTGTGCACAAATGAATATCAATGAGTTCCATGTAAATGGAAGAGAGTGCTTTGTGCATGGAACCCACAGCCAAGCAAATTGCAATGCACAGCTTTCGCGAGGTTGGAAAACAACACTCGAACATAGTTCAGAGAGGCATCCTTTGGTAGTGAAACCAAACCCCTTGTATAAATACGAGCAAGGAACAGCCCTCTGCCCCTTTAAAACCAAAGCCCTGCCTGTGAAACGTGAACATCCAGGTACAAACTGCTACGCATTTTCTCACTGTGAGAGAAAAGGGACCAATGATGATAAATGTCTTGCTCAAGAACAAGACTCTGAGGTAGGGGTGGGAAACAGCCAACTGACAGGCAGAGAAGTACGAGTACCTTCACATAAACATGATTCCGTTCACAAACAAGCATGCTGCAGAACCAGACTGCTGAATAAACAAGACATCTCCACGGACCGGACATACACAAAGCTTCACTTGCAAAAACAAGTCTTTTTTTTTTTCATAAATTTTTAAATTTGGGCATAAACACTGTCTGCCCCAAAAATCAATTCTGGCACTGACGGTGTAATACCCACTGCTTGCCGAAAGTCAATAAAGGCACCAAAACAAATACCCAAACCCTGAGAGTTTAAAACATATCCATGATCACAAAATGGGATCAATAGCTCCTGCTTTTACAAATGGCAAAAACATGTCATACCACTTTCTATAGGAAGGAACTTGGCCAAATAAACGCCTCTCTCTGAACAAATACTGAGAGATCAATTCTAGTCCATGGGGAGAAGCCAAAAATAGGCACTACCTCAATAATCCAAATTTAATTTTATACAATGCTTCTTCAGGCTTGAACAACATCCAAATTAATTGTTTACCAATTGCATTCTGCATCCTCCATGTTACGAACCATCTGTGAGTTCACTGCTCACTGCGTCGCTTGCTTGAAAACCTAATTGTGACCAGCTCTAAAAAAAATGGGTAATAAGTCGCCAGATTCAGGTTATGAGCTTTTGATACGGCTGGATTCTGTACATCAAAAGCTACAATGTGATATATGAATGACCCCTGGAGTGCGCTGCATTCCAGAGATATATAGACATTTGTATATCCACATTTTTGGATTCAATAAAAGCACTTTTTGAGAAAAAGCTCATGAAGTGTAGCACTTGGAAACACAATGCTAAGTAGGATTTCCTACCGAATGATCAATTTTTCATCTTTATTCATCAGTATCCATGTTTGTGGTCACAAATTCTGAAAATATAAATATTATAGAAAGTATTAAAGGAAAAAACACAAAATCACTTTTTTAAAGAAATTTTGCCCTCTCCAAATAGAACAGGCCATTACGTGTTTTGGCCTTGCGTGACTTATTACCCTTTTTTGCAGAACTGGTCACAATTTTGATGAAACGTTTGTTTTCCTTGTATACACATCTAAATAATACTAATAATTGTATTTGTACTGTGGCAAACTACACAGGATACAAAGCGCTTACCGGCAGATATATTTTTATTACCCCTTCACATTGGGATCACAACATCTGAACATTCCTGAAACCATCTCAGCTCCCTGGGGAGTATACTAGCCCAATGCTGCCATATCAAGCACAAAGGGCTATACAATCTACCCCTCACAGGTACATGTACCCATTTACTCCTGGGTAGAGAAAAGCACGTAGGGATAAAGTGACTTGCTCAAGATTCCAACATGCTGCCACCAGCTGGATTCAAACCTCCGACCACAAGATCGGAAGCTACAAACCCCAACCGCTAGGTCACATGCCCCCTTTGCCCCTACACGCTCCCACTTGGTGGTGAAAGCATGCTTACAACTATTCTATAAACATTATATGAAGGCTGTTGAAATGGGTGAGTCATTAAACATCTTGAGTCATGTGGCTGTAGTAAAAAAAAAAGTATCAACGCGAGGAATTGTCATGGACTATTACCGGGAATG
Organism: Acanthaster planci; assembly: GCF_054643075.1. NCBI lineage: Eukaryota > Metazoa > Echinodermata > Asteroidea > Valvatida > Acanthasteridae > Acanthaster > Acanthaster planci. The sequence continues at coordinate 2,361,649 of NC_141787.1, forward strand.
TACATGTACCACTTGATCTTGCCTCAAGTGATTAATCACAGAACTTCATGGTTCAGTGGACATGGGTCATGTGACTCATGTAATGTCAAGGTGTACAATCATTTGCCACACAGGCGATGACATCATATATGTACATGAATGCTGTTCCATTACCATCAAAATGCCAAGGAAATCCTTATATCATTCTCGTGGAGTCCGTACTCCTCACTTTGTAGCCAGTCACAGAAAGCTATGCCCAGATTTCAGATCCGGACAAGAACATCACTGCTTCATGATGTGTACTGGAAAATGAAATAATACCCTCTAAGAAAATGGGACCTTCCAGAGCAAGCAAGCACTCTACTGGCAAGTCCCAGCTCAGATGTTCAATTTGGAGATTCCGGGGGGGGCTGTCTTTTTGCCCATATATCACAGGCAATGGATGAGTGATGCGGGCACTTAACTCCTAGATCCAGTACAAATCGGAGGTCTCACAGCAAGGAGGAATCGCGTGGATATACAATTTACCAGTGAACTGCATCAACTATTTTCTCTAAAGATGGTCCAACTGCAACACAAGAGGACAGTTTGATTTCTTGTACTTGAGGTTTTACCAGACGGGAGTCAGGAAAAGTGACATCTTGGAGTAAAAATCTCGGCCGGGAATCAGGCAACGTAAGAATCCTTCAGTTTTCAGTTTTGCACATTTCCCCTCGAAACTGTGTATTTCATGTCTGAAAATAATCTCAGAGTCCAGGCAGAAGGCACTGATTGGCTACCTTCTGTCAAGTGACCAGATTAGCATGTTGATGCCATCAGCTGCATATTGGGTGACTAAACTAATGGCTTTGCTTTGAAGTTGCAGGTAACTGGAAGTCACTGTTTATCATTTTTTGTTTGTTTGTTTTTTAAATGATAACCAAAACATAATTTGCCATTCCTGTTCTCTTTATCCTAACTTTTTAAAATCTAACATCAGAAACTTATCCAGATTGGTTAATTCTATTTGACCCTTTTAATATTTGTCCTCATTATCGCTCCAATTCTAGCATTCGTCACAGGTCACTGGACTTTCGGTTGAATTTTGGCACTTGACATAAGTAGGACAATAATTGATAATTGAGGCACGGCCTGGCATACGCACAGCGATCTTATCACGGTTGTCCTCCACCAGCAGTAGCAAATAATGTACTCCACTTCAAATATTTCTCACCAAGTGAAAGGGGGCAGAATACCGCAAATCAATACGATTCTCGTTAGGGCACCCGGCACTATCAAACGCAGAAGTTAATTTTGTCGGCTGAGCACCAAGCAAGGGTCATGTTTACAGCCCCGCCGACGACAAATTGCAGTCCACCTGGACAGCTTTGTTGAAAAGTGCTCAAGTGCTGAGAAAAAGAAAAATCTTAGTGGGCTTGTGAAGAGCAAAAGAGGCCGGGCATCAGTAGGGTAGAGACAGAGACACAGAGAGAGACAGAGACACAGAGAGAGAGAGAGAAAAGCGAGGAAATCTCTGGGTCAACTCTTCAATTACTGTTTGCGCAGTTTGCACATGACAAATCTGCTTCATTGTCCACATCTCCCCCCCCAAAAAAAAAAGACGCTGCAGCATCGCAGGGATATCTTTTCATCTGGCAAAACCCGGCCGAGGGAAAAGAAAATTCAAAAGAAATGGGAAGTTGGACTGAAGGAGAATTCCGGGGTGGTACGATCGTTGCCAGGGGAGCGCTTAATTTCCTGGCCGCAGCACGCTACTCTGAGTCCGAAGTAAATGGAGAGGCATGTTTCTTGCCCAGAGTGTGCTTGATCAATTAGTGGGCGGTCGTGTGGTGCATCCATGCACATGTACCAGTGAGCATGTTTACTTCCAGACCCATGAAATTGGAAAGTCTAGCAAGGTTTGTATTTCCTAAAAAAAAAAAAATCAATTAATTAATGATAAAAAAATCTTGCGGATTATCAGGCAAGATGGTAATCACACTCAACATTACAGGCAATGTACATTACACTGTACAAACTACAAATTCTTGCAGTATGCCAGCATGCTTCTACATGTATCTGTATATCTGTAGTCATGCATGTAGTCTTGAAAAAACAAACAAAAAACTGTCGATGTTCATTATGGTGCTTTTGCAATAGGATCCATGCAAACAACGTTATCATGTCTCCTGGCTTATTCTCCTTTACTACGAACATAACAGTACGTATGTCTAAATTTATTATGAAGTTGTAATCAATTAGACAGCAAACCTAACCTAAGTAGTAAAAAAAACTTTATGTTCATACACAGAACCCATGACCTTTTAAGGTTTGTATTACCTTATGAACCCAAGTAGGAAAAAACTTTGTATTCATGCACAGAACAGAACACATGAACTTTGTTCATGATTCACAGATTCACGCTCTTCTAACCAAATCTTGCAAACAAATAAGAAAAAGAAACGTCACCAAAAAATCTGAACAAAAACAGGAGCTGTTCAATCACGGCTAGCTACAGTTTAAGCCATTTTCCAAATCTTGTCTTCATTCCCGGCTTCAGCTTTATCTGAGGCTCTGAAAGCATGCTTGAAAATTTACTCCAACCAAACCCTCCCATGTTTCGGCAGCAGAAACAGAGCCTCAAGGGACTATAACATTTAGGGAATTGGAAATGCTTCATCGAAAGTGAGAGCTTATGGGCTGCGACTTAATATAACCTAATAATGCCGAGTGAACGAGTAGTTTGAGCTACTTCAAACCAGAATGTTATTCAATGTCCACTTGTCACTCCGTGGATCCAACGACAACTTGAGACTTGGAGGTCAGGATGGGGGGCTTTCTATATGGGTTATTGGGTCAATGCCGCTGATACCACGGTCATGATCGCCCTCAAGGAGAATTTCTTCCAATGGCTTTCAAGGTCATCAATTCCGGAGCAGTTCCTAAGACCCGAGTTAATGACCATGGCGGGCTGACCTTCCAGTTTCCTCCTCAAACCAATCTGTCGTCGTCATTAATGAATTCTGGTCTACCCCTCTGAAACATACACATGCAATTTATGTCGAGACCTTCATTACAAAGAGCTTTCCCGTACAAAAAAGCTGAGTACTACATGAATTATAAGAACGTTCATTGATATCACTCTCAACTGTAAATGTCATTTAACTCTTACTCGGGCCAACCAGGGATTATTAAAATCCAGGCCAAGCCCCTTCACACCTTGTCACGCTTGATCAGGACTTTGGGAAATTCGTGGAAGTGAAGAATTCAGAAAAATAAAAAAAATCAAAACAAGGCAAAGACTGAAGGTGGTGAGAAACACGCCACCAACCCAAACCAAATGGTGCAAACTATCACTGTTTGCAGTGAAAATATGGCAATGCATTTGTAACCAAACACACACCATCTACAGTGGAACGCCGCTATAACGAACATGATGCGGTCCACGCTTAATGTTCAGTACAGCAGTCATTCGGTATAGCAAAATTAATTGCTGAACATTTCATTGCCATGTTAAATAGCGCCCTCTCTTGTCTAACTGAAGTGCACCCTCTTGTGATACTATGATTCGCTGCTTTTGTGATGTTTTGCCGTTGCAGTTGAAGTTTTTAGAAATGTACCGTATCTGTTAATTATCTTTGTTTTTTATTAAGTCTTGAGGTACAAAATTGCTATTTAGTTTTATCCTAAAACTTCTAAAACGTTTGATATTTAAATGTCTGAAATCATTTTTCCTCGGGGGGGTAAAATTAATGCTATTTTTCTTCTCGAGGTTTAGAACACTTGCTGCCACTTTGCACGATGTTTCATGATGCCAACTTTTATCTAACATCACAAATCTTCAAATAGAGCATCATGCATTATTTTGGACCACAGTGATTACCTGACCTAATATAAGAGACGCTTGTGGAACCTTGCTAGGGCAGGGAACCAGACTACAGGTGCATGGCAGGTGCATGATAGCCACGGGCAAGTTGCAGTGATGGCCATTTGTTAACTGATGGTTGATTTGGCCTGGTAATCCAGGAAATAAATGTATTCTGTGCACAGGTTATCAGGGAAAACTGACTGGGTTTCAACAAATGGTTGTCACTCAAAAATTGCCCGATGTGTTGAAAGTCAAAGCCTAGCCTCTCTCAGTGCTACCACAGAGGGCACCCTTCTGTTGGCAACCCCCTACGCAAGCATCAGCTACTTCTACTAGGAAACCCAATTCAAGGCCAGCCACCTTTAAATTCTTGCCCACCGTCCTCTATCAGTGCCATCACTGATGCAACTTTCAGGTCAGTGTCAAACGGGGACCAATTCAAACATTTCAACACGCTTCGCAATCTCTCCCCCATGATCAACTGGAGCAAAAGACCTAATTCCTGACAGCCCCGCTACCCCTAAAAAAGAAAGTCGTCCAATTAGGCCGCAAGTGGCCTGTCATCGGTACCCTTCAAGCTGGGGGGACCAGCTATTCAAATTGATAACAAGCATTAAACACTTGACTTAACTGCCACTGAAAAAATCTTAATGAGAAGCCGGGAATGAGACAAGATGTAAAAAAAAAATGTTCGGGATTCTGGAATGTTCGTGTGGGTGACCTCTCTGAGAAGAACCAGGCAGAAAATAAACAATTTTCTCTTTTCAAAATGAAGAATGAAAATCCATACATTGAATGCCTGGCATCTACAGAGAATTTTGAAATGCACAACATGCCAAGTGCAAAGGAAAAGATTTATGGGAGGGACCATCTAAAATAATACTGAGTGCATTGCCATGCCTGTCGATTGTGTCAATGCACCCAATTTTGTTCAATTCAACCAAGAGATCTTCAGAAATTGTCAGGAAAATGACAGGCAGATTAAAAAAGCCACAACACAAAACAAACAACACACAATCAAATTCAAGTCAAAACAAAAACAAAAAACGCAAATCAAAACAAGGACATGCGATACAACAAAATTAAAACAGGGTTTGGATATGATCTACGACAACAGTCCACCCAATGCTACATTTTGAATGAAGTCTGACATTAGCTGCACAACACGCATCCTCCTTTTTTGTACAATTCTGCTTTCATGTTATTCTCCATAAACATCTTGAATTTGTTCCCAAATGGAAAAACCCTCCAAATGTTTTGGCAGGTGTGATATTTCGTTAAAGGCCAGTGTAGTCCAAAGACAAAAACAGGACATCTATTTCTTCCGCCCACACCCCCGAGACACATTCCTCTTCATTGAGAGCAGCAAGAGGCTGAAAAACAAGACTGACTGGTCAACCCACAAATGGAAAAACATAACGTTTCTCGCAACATGCAAAATTGCTTGGTGCGAAATCCAGAATTTCTAGACAGTTCTTCGGAATGCCCACGGCAAACCAAGAGCCGAATCAGAAGGAAAAACTGCACAAGGCACTTTTTTTTCTTTCAAGAAGGAACGCTACAAATCAAAGTTGGCAGACCCTGTGTGGATTTCCCTAGCTGAAGGCGAATAATTGAATCATACATCTTGGGGAGGGGGAACTAAATCTTCGCTCCACATGACAGATGACAGCTTTGATGTAGGTCTCATATTAAAATATCTAAACTTTATCAATATAAGACAGTCACTGACAAATTTCTTGTGCCAAAAGGGAACAGAATGGACTTGAAATTGATAGAGTCACAACACGACGACAGGATAAGGATCTCAGACGGCAAGCTGTTTACGAGCCTGCCTGTTTTCACAAGCCGTAGGCAAATTACCACAGGGGACTATGATTACAAACAGGAGATCGGGATTTCAAAGTGAACTGGTAAATAACTGATAAACATAAAAACTTTGGTTTTCTTCATTTCATGACATTTGGGTCATAATGAGAGACACTTGGAATTGATGAGATCAAAATTGGCTTTGTTCACAGGGAATGATAAGGACATGTCCTGCCTTCCAGTCAGGCGCTCATCCCATTCTATATCTCACATTATAAAGGAAAGTTTAGGAAATGACATTTTTGACAGACTGCACCTCAGATGGGTGCCCTCTGTAGCTTGGGCGCAGATCCAATAGATATAAATTGGGCCAGGGTTAGAAAGCTCTCAAGATGCTTAAAACAATCTGGAACTCTGACAGGCCACAATATACATGCAAATGTACATAGACGGCCACAGCCAAATAAATCCTCTCCATTAGAACACACACTGGAAGCCTCCCCCTTCCATTAGTCCTGTCTATTAATAACAACACCCTCTATCGGTCTATGGTCACTGCTTTTAACAGACACAACTCCACTCAAGCCGAGACCCCAAAACAAGCAAGTGAATGCCTGGTCCATTATGTGCCATTTTGGTAAACCATTTCCCAGCTAGCTTCAGCAACTTCCGCAGGGCAACCGACCTCCTTTTCCCAGAGTAGCGTTTACTGGTACCTTCTTTGTCCCACTTGTGCCAAAGAATGACTTAATGGCTGATGTTAATGGCGCCTTTTTACGGAAGGGGAAGTGGACAAAAATGTACGACTTGTGCATTTTTTGGGCACATATCCTGTACAAGTGTACAGCACGACAGTGGATGACACAAATTTACCACGTTTCGGAGGAAAACTTTTTACTCACATAAAGACATGTTTGAAAGTACATGTTCATGTTGTGAGAGTGTTTAAAGATTTATTTATACACACACACTGAAGTATATTTCATTGTCCCCATGGTAATGTCCTGCCACTATCAAGGCCAAAACAAACCGCAAACTCTGGAAAGTTTGTTCTTCGTTTGACTAAACTTGGCTACGGTGAGGTGTGGAGTCTTCCACTTCCTCTCCTTCTGTGATCCACATCTTCCCTAGAAAGTCTCACAATTTTGAGACGCACTTTACATTTCTGAAAATGCATGTCTGATCCCATTTTCCTGTGGAAAATCAGGTTGAAGTACACAAAAAGTAAATAAGAGTCCCTTGCTATTGTTTTGGTAGGGCATGGGGGAGTAGGTTGAGAATCTAGTTTTAATCTGATGAGCTCACCGTACACAGAAAATAACAACATGAGGCGACTCTACTCTCACATTGTGTGTTAAACCCTAACTCCCCACAGTGATTTACTAGGAGCCACACCCATTCACACAAATTCCAACACCATATGGTAAACTGTGCACAAAAACTGTTGGATTTTGGGTATGCCTGAACCCATGTTAAAGCACAAGCAGTTTAGGGGTAGAGTACCCAATGCCACAAATTCACACGCTTTACTGGTGTTCAATTCTGTGTGGTTGGGGAAGGTTAGCGTTATGGTGGTCTCCCTACATCAACTGAGGACGACCGCTTGATGCACCTCTCCCCTGCCTGTCCCTCAGAAAACACCGCAAGTGTTTGTGCATGAAAAGAGCCGATACTCAACCTATCAACCACATCACATACGTACACTCTTGTGTCCTCCCATCTCATCATGCCAGGATCAGCCAACATTAACTCATGTTTGCCCTGGGAGACAACCATGACGCTTTTCACTGGGGCCGGCAAAATGCGTCAGAAATGGCGCGGCGACTCTTAGCCCTGACCGACCTTGAGGGTTAATGTGACAAAACCCAAGTGTCCCGGAGGAAATGCTGGTAATTGAGTCGCTGAAATGGCGAATGAAACACTTTCCTTTCCGTGCTCGGGGAGAGAAATCCCTCGAGTTTGCAACTAGATGGAATACGGCCGCATGGTTGCCATACATGCAGTAGTGGTAATTGGGGACCAGTTACTTCATAACAGGCAGCATCGTCCCAACTGTATACATTTCTTTACATGTTAACAGCACAATGTAAACTATGCTCTCGAAATTCTAATGAAGACGAGGCAATCTTAACAATAACACATGTATGGAACAGCTTTGAATTGTACAATACTGAAAATAACTTGTAACATTTAATGGACAGGGCTGATTTGAACAACATTTTAATGTTCCAACGCTGCAGAAGACCTTGATGTTTATTGCATAGGATATCTTGCCAAGGGTTTTTGTGGCTGCTTGCAGAAATGTGTCTCCCTACGGTTTAGTTGACATTTGTCACTTCTGTATGATTGAATCAAACCATGAAATACAATTTCAAGCCAGCCCTTGGTGAAGACTTCAATGGAAATTGCACCATTTATCACAGTCGCTCCTGCGTACACATGTACAGTATTTTGGGGGGCTATGTAGGAGCAACTCTACAAGTACATGTAAATGGACGCCGGCATGTCGCTTGGCTTGCTTTAACCGTCAGGGCAAATGTTCCGGCACGATCCATTCGGGCAAACTTGTGGACAGTGCTGAGATTTTGCCTGATGAAAGAAAACTGGCCCTTGCTATTTGTTCCCAACTGTGTGTATAAAAACTGGCTCTACTCACCGAATGTGTGGTGCTGCATACTGATCTGATACAAAACTGTGTTTCCATGGTTACCGGTGGGTGTACTGAAAGCATACACTAAGCACTGATAAAAAAAGATTCGAGTTCCCACTTGAAGATTCTTACATCCATTTCAGTATATATACATGTACATGTATCAATGTTAGCAAACGTGTTCAGAATTTGTATTAAATAACGAGACAAATACCTTCCAAAATGGATAAGGCATATAATATGTAAAACCATAGAATGGTGAAACCATCAATTGCCATGTGTGTGTCATTCTTCACATACCTTCAAAACATCAGGGATGAATGTAACGACTCTTCTGCACTACTACTAAATCAAAATGCTGGGGATTTGTCAGATTTGGTTATTTTGACGACCAAATGAAGTAACTGTCTCCCAGGTACCGTACAGCACAGCTATTTTGATGGTTAAAGGTAGTAGACTACATTTAAACTTGAAGGGATTGAGAAACAGTTAGGATCTTTTCCTACCAGGATGTTTAGATTACAAAACATGCCCCAGACCACGAAGGAAAGGCTCAGTCAAAGCGTGCTGGCTTTTTTGTCAGCCACATTCTGTGATGCCTCTCCGACGAAGGGCCAAAATAGCCACCATGTGAGCCAACAAATACTACCAAAATGTTGGCCTTCACTGAGTACAAGGAAAAACAAGATTCATATAAGCTGGTCTCTTGACTGAAGAAGGTGATGAGCCTTGGGCAGTGAGTAGGCACATGTGTACCACGCTTATGAACAGGGTACACAGTGCTAGCCACATTGCCACAATATACTGTTGTACCCTCTGGCCTCTACAAATGGCCTTGAAACCGGCTTCTACTGGCCATGAGATACAGTACTATAAACTGCCAGCCACTATTCTTGAAGAGAGGATAAGGATTCCATATTCTGTGTATATCCATGTACACTGTACATGAATATATTCATGCACATCACTTGTCTCACTGTAATATTACTATCATATACAACTTTTTGATTAGAGCATCTTCCTTAACTTGCCATCGACATCACTGAGGCAAAATCAAAAAAAAAAAATCTGATGAAAAACTTTACAAAGAGCACGTAAAAAGAAGACCTGTTCACTGCCACATTTTGCCACAAACAAGAAACTCTGACCAAAAACTACCCGGGCTGGCGCCATTGACATCTACTCTTGCCCTCATTAATTCTCTGTTTTTTAAATGGATTGAGCTCCAGATCCTATGTATGATGATCAGTGATAAAAGTACGGCAGCAGGCTGTGCTGTTTAACGACAGTGTTCGTGTAATTTCATTTAGCCTTAATGGCTGCAAGGCATTGTGCTAAAACCCCATGACAAGGTATTCTGAGCTAGTTGCAAGTACAGTAGACTGCTGAAGCAGACTTCAGAAATTAACCAGGCAGTGCTGCCATGGTAACCAATGCTGCAGCGAATGACAACTAAAATATACATTATTGTTGCTATTTAAAATGCATCCCATTAGCCTGCGACTGAATCTTGGCCGATTAACATTTCTACTGTTCACTTGGAGGAACAAGTTTTGTCTCTTGAACCCAATAGACACTATTCGTAGGTCGGCCATAGTGAAATTGAAAGCGAGGTTAACTTTTCATTTTGTTTTAAAGCTGTGAGTGGAAATAAAGTACTTCCGGTAACATAAAATTCATGACAAATTAATACCTACCAGTTGTACTCTGATGAATAATTACAAATTTGTAGTAAAATGTAACTTGGCGATTTAAGCCATATTTACATAAAATATTGAAAAGGAGGCTTGGAACTCACGCCAACCACAAAATAGTTTGGTGCCATCCTAATTAACAGTGTACAATTTATCAAGCAGATTCAGGGAATAAGATCAAAAATGGCTTCCACATGAACAAGATCAATGGAAAGACTCAGAGCTTTGGTTCCGTAATCACAGGGTCAGATTCTTCTGAAGTCCACACTGAGACCCAACAACCCAAAACCAGGGACTCAAAAAGCAGCATTAAACCGGAGCCCCAAATCCGAGACAAAACCCGAGGGGTTGAAAAATGGACAACGATCTACATGTATACACAAACCAATTAATGGCTCCTCTATGGAAAGCACACAACCTGGAAACACATTGAACAAGTGAAAATGGGGGGGGGGACATTTGGGGGTATCAAAGGTGCCAACGTCTGGTTGATGTCGACGCTGGTATGGCTCCAGCACACACAGAGATATCTTTACTGAGGACCACTTTGTTGAATTCGAAGCATGCTCCATCTTGAACAGATAAATCATTGTACCTTCAAATTAGATTAGGAGGGGTGGTAAAATAACTCATCACACATGTGGCAACATTTTTATTCCCTCTGTCATGTAAAGTAACTGAACTGTATGTCATATTTTGTTGGCATATTTTTCTCTTTTCCCCACTTCTCTTTTTTTTCCTGCCTCACAGGCCAACGTACAAGCACATTTAATGCATCTTTGAGATTTGTAAAAAAAAAATTGTGAAATTCTGCATTGTTTCTGCAAGCATTTAACGTCCTGTATCATTCTTATTTCTTCAATTACTTTTCGTGGGGGAGAGGTTTGAAGTCTGTACACTTTTAGATGAACCAATTAAACTCTAAATACCTTCAAATCAACTAAGAAGATATTTGTCTTCCAACCACAGTTTGTGACAGTTTTCAAAGCTCTCAAAATCTTTCACTACTCTGCAAATTTCTGACTTTTTGGGGGGATGGTGCCGGATCCTCATTCTAATGAGCTTGTCAAAAATGTTTCAACAAGCTGAAGTCACAACTCAGAAAGAAAATTACTTGGAAAATTAACACTCCAATAAATCAATGACTGAATAAAGCCCTGGTTCCATTCAACACGGATGCACTGTTAACAAACAGTTCGTTTAAAATCCTACATCTGACAGTGACAGCTGCAAAATAATATTCTCTGGTTCAACATTCCCAAAGTTGGAAAAAAAATTGGAGCTATTTATGTCCCAATGAAAATGGATCGACCGACCCTAATAAATCTGAATTTACGTCTTCTACATGAGCTCTGTGCAACTCAGTCAAACTTTGGCAGATGACAAGCCCAGCAGCTCTCGACAGAACTGGGTGTACTCCATCGATTTCCCCAATCAATGATTGCACAGGGACCTGCCGACGTGTCGGCCACAAATCCAATCGAACAGTAGCTACGGGCCACTCACTCCGGTACATTGAGGATTAGCCTGCACCTTTTGGAACTCTCATACCAGCACACAGGGGGGGATTAATTACAGACAACAGGCACTTAAGTGATCAGGTGGACCAAGCTTAATTACATGTAATTCTTGCTTGTACATTGCTCTTACTGGTATTTTCCAGTGCATTTACGGCAACACTAAAAAACAGAGCTGAAATTCAAACTCAACCGTAAAAGAACTGATTACAAAGTAAGCAAGTTTACACTATCATGATAAAATCTGAAATTATTTTTAAGAGAACTTGGAGAATATTAATGGAACCTGGGGAAATGTGAGTCCATGTAAAGCCATGGGTACATAGATTTTAAACCATTTATTCTCCTCTAAGGGAACTCAGGGCCACATGTGGAGTGGGATATAACTTGTTCTTTGAGTTTTTGCGAAATCCAAACTCAACTTTTAGTCTCATGCAAGTACATCTGATGAGCAAAACGAGTCCATTTGTGTCTGGGTCATCGATTAGTCCCAATCAAAGTACGCCACTCTCAAACCAGATGGGCACACTTGAGAAAATCAGACGGGGGGGGGGGATGAAAACGAAACCCGGTGGGATCAAAACAAATGGCGCTAATTGAGGCACGCTCGCGGCAGAAACAAATAGAAGATTGCCACATGATCGCACCGCCAAAGCAAGATGGCAAATAAGGGGATCTACAGCACCAGAATCCCCTGTGCAAAAACACACTCCCCACATGGGAGTGGGCATTTCAAAATACCGGGGCACCACTTCACGGGCTCGGATGCGGTGCCACTACATGTGCTATGGCCTTCGATCGATTAAGGGGGGTCTGATTTCATGGCTGTTAAAAGCATGGGCTGAAAACATGCATTTAAGTCGCCTACCATACAAATCCTTGAGGACCTCACTGGCAAGGGTCTTGGCACACTCTAACAACAGCCAAGATTCAATGTACATGTACATGTCCTTGGTACTTAGTAAGTGTAGCGTGTTTCCGCTGGGGTCTGCTTTTCAAGAAATGGGCATCCGGCTTTAACAACAGAGGATGTATTTTTGTAACAGTTACAAATACATTTACATGTCAGACATTGTGTTGGGCGGACACGTCTCATGTGCATGCAGGTTCAAGATGCTCATGATACGGAATAAGAGTGATCAATTTTCACTGGACCTCGTTGGCTTGTACATGTACATGTCCATACGTACTGTACTGTCTTCATGTTGGGTAGCGGGCACCTTGTGGAAACCGTCACCCCAGGCTTTCTCTACTTTGCCAATGATAGGAAGGTACATGAATATGTACATGTACGGTTGTAGATGTATTTATAGACAGACCTAATGGGATGCCCATGAGTACCAGTACAGCACTGAAAAATCTTGGCAAAGCGTGGATAACAACAACCAAAAGAACCTAATATAAAGTGCATGGTGCTTGGCCGCCATCCGCACAGGCTGCCTGCGGACAGCACTGCATATGCAGCGATATACACTCGGTAAAACTACACCGGGGAAGAATACTCCAAGTCAACAGAGGTTGAAGCTGGACACACTGAGTTAATATTTGGCAGCTTTATATTGCGTTGACAATGCACCAAGCCAATCTCGTGCCGCGGGTATCGTGCACATTATAAACAGAGTGCTGCAGACGGCCCATCTGCACGCATGGAGTGAGAATATGGAAGGGGGGAGGTGAGTGGATCGGGGAGTTCTGGTCACAGGAAAATAGATGAACTGTAAACAACGGCATGAAAGTGTTGCATCAGATGTCATTGGTGACATTGACAAAACACAGCAACTTGCGATAGACCTTGCAGTGGAAAGTGTTTCAATAGAAAAGTAAAATGTGGCCCAATCTCACAAAATGAGTCACAAGTCACATGACTCGCTTCAGAATTGAAAAGAATCTCGCACGATATACATCAACGGCAACCCTCAACGTTTTCAGCCACACAGTGTTCATTTTAATCAGGATGCCAAACTGAGTGGTACGTCGCCTGAAAGAAAGAACAGCATTTCTGTTTATCCCTAAATACCAACTGAAAAATATTACAAACTTACTTTGTGGGATCCAGTCACAAACACAGCAAAGAAGTAATTGGAGACAAAAAGCACGTTTTGAAAACCATTGGAAAACAGATCAATTACAGATCTCACATACACAAAGGCAAGACTAATGACCACAAAAAAGACAGACAAAATGACAAGTGACACTCTGAAACAAGGGCAAATCACGGTCTAAAAAAGATATCTTAGTGAACATGTAAATGTAGTCTGTAGTACACGGGTTGTCAATTGGAGGAGTCACCATTAAACAGTGGAAAATGCTGCCTGATTCAAATCTTGTGTCAACGTCACTATGAAGGCACATAAAATGACACTTTGCTTGCCAAAGCAGATGACAGTTAGAATGTACATCGCACGTGACCCAAGCTGGAAAGAAATACCATACCTACAATCGGATTCAGGGCACTAACTTTCACTATTTTTACACTGCAATGCACCTGTATTTTTAGATGCATCAACGTAGAAATACATTTTAATGCATTATGTATCAATACACTGAGTTTAAATGGCTGATTTTAAGGATGCACTTGATAAAGTTGTGTTCACAGAGTTAGCAAAAATTAACAGAACAAGTGTTACAAAAATGACTTTGGTTTTAAAGAGCCTAGCTTATGTATGTGAACATCATTTCCGTGAATGCCAAATATAATTCCTAGTACAATCCCTGCTTCTTTGATCCACTTTTGGGTGGTGAAAAAAACATTGACGGGGAACAAAATTGCTAATGCATGGCTAAGCAGAAGATTTGGCCAATTGCATTCTTTGTGCTCCAGTGAATGCTTCATTTCAGACAGTCTGTGTGCGTACGTGAATATCCCCGCTCTCAAAATGTAAATTCATTTTCTGGTTGATTTGCAGGGGTGAGCGACAACTGCACAGCTGTGTACAGAGCGTTGATGGGAGAGGTCTCGTTGGGTTTTTGTCTTTTCCTGTCAAGTGCTCACGTGGAGCAACTCATATATTCCGACTGGGTGGGGGCGGATACTTATAGGGATAAAAACACTGAAGCGCATCTCAACAGACGCCAGCTACTCACAAATCACAACAGTGCCAGAGTGGAAGATCCAACCAACAGTTCACCCCATTTGCTATCGCTTATGGAATGTGCGAGTCACCATTAAAGAAAACAAGTACCCATTTGAGCTGGAGTTGTCTTATGCCAGATGGGACAGGAAGAATGCAAGGACAAGAGAAGTTTACTCGCCTACTTGCGATGGATGGTACAGATGGATCAGTGTTGACAGCAGGCACTTGTGATGTAGTATAAACCAATCAAGAGCTACCAATTAGCATTTCAATAGGTGAGCGTACTTTGACCAGGCCTGTGTACTTATCACTGACTGATTGCTCCAGCCGTAAGAAAGGATGAAGCTCACAAGGCTCTGCATCTTTGAACCTCAATGAACATGGAGAAATGATCAAAGGATATCAAAGCCTACTTGAATAAAATCCCGGCAACGTGAGAGCGCAGCTTTGCCCCAGCTGGCTGAAAATTCGATACCTGTGAATTCACGCACTTTGCCGCCAAAGCCAACAGTGTTGCCAGGGATACGTGGAGTGCGTCGCCTGATCAAACATGTGCAAACACAGCCAAGTACATGATGGTGATGTTCTTGGCTAATGATACCCTTCCCTCTCCAGCCGTTTCAAATGATCAGAAAGCCTGCACAGAGTGTTGTCATCATCCAGCACTCCCCTCACAGAAATGGAAGGGACAGCGTTAACTGAAGCTATGCTGAACGCGACGACGGAGCCTATGGATTCAATCCCCGCTGGCTGGTACCCGGAAGTGGCCCGAGTCCTGCTGGTGACAACATCATTTCTGACCATCGTGGCTAATTTGCTGGTGCTGGTGGTATTCCAGTACATGAAGGCCCTGGAGAACATGACCGGCGTCTTTGTGAAGTCACTAGCTGTGGCGGACCTGGGTGTCGGGGTGTGTGTCTTTGCGGCCATTGAGTCCAATTGGGCCAACAATTTGCCATATGGCATGTGGTCCTGCAAGCTCATGGCGTACTTTATGGCCACTATGGTGGGCGGCTCCATCCTTAGCCTGACCTGCGTCAGCATCGACCGCTACATCGCTGTCATCAAGCCGCTCAAGTATCGCTCCATTGTGACCAAGCGGCGAGCCCGCATCTACGCTGTAGCTGTCTGGATCTTCGTGGCACTGCTCTTCCTCCCTGCGATGTTCGGCTGGGGTGGCTACATCTTTGAGGAGTACTCCGATGACTGCAAACAACACTTCAACCAGAGCCTGTCCATATCCTTCTACATCATCTGCGTCCTGATCTTGCCGGCGATCCTCACCTCCGCATTTTGCTACTTCCACATCTGGCGGGCATGCCTGGCTCAGACGCGCCAGATAGAGCGGCTGGGGTCCCTCTTCCATGAGGGTGAGCCTCAGCAGGACACCAGCAGCCGGCTCTATGAGAAGATGCTGGCCAAGATCTTCCTGGTCGTCATCAGTGCTTTCTACCTTTCCTGGATCCCCTTCGTTGTCCAGAAGGCTGTGGAACTGGCCACAGACGTGGAGTTCCATCCGGCCGTGAATTTTTGCACGGCCTGGCTGGGCTTCTTAAACAGCTTCTTCAACTGCATCATCTACATCATCTGCCACCGCTCCTTCCGGGAGGGGCTCCACCTCCTCCTCAAGGCCATCTGGCGGAGGGTCACTTCTCTCTGCAAAATATCCAAGGACCGGTGCTTTGCACAGAGCAGGGAACGCTCCCAGAGCCAGGTCATGCAGCTGCGAGAATTTTCAATGACGGATTGTTGATTAAGCCATGCTGGAGAGGGTCTGTCCATACCGTGAGAACTGAGTCAGCTTTACCGTCACCAAACAGGATGATATTCGCATCGAAAAAATTAATAGATATGTTGGAATTGTAAATTTTTCTTTCAAGCCAAAGCTGATTACGGGTATGCAGAAAAGGAAGCTTGTAGTTGGTACTAATTCGAGAGGTACGTCTGTACTGTAAACAATCTCAAAGTACATGTATAATCTACCAGAATGTGGGAAAATGCTTTACGAGTAGTGTATTTATGACTTTTAATTTAAAGATAAATCTTCTCAGCTCAGTTAAACTGAACACCCTAAAATGAATCTTATTCTGTATATATGCCAACAACAATGGGTACAGCATTGTCTAAATTGGATCTATAATGCAGTGCAATTCTCAAGCTGGGAAGACCAAAACACACTAAAGTACATGTACATGTAACTCCTTGGTCAAACAACCATTTTTTGTATCCGAATCAAACGAAAATACTGGAAGTCTCTACTCTCTCCGTACAGTTTAAAGTATGCAGAGGGATCCGCCTCAGAATTTATTGAACCAGAAAAAAAAGGAAATATACTGCTTGGTCAAGTACCTGAAATCAGTTAAAGAAAAACACAGAAAGTGAAAGATGAACAGCCCTTTTTTATGTCTAATCAAGGGGCGTAGAATGGTTTGGTACACTGTACATGTAATTCACTTGATTCATCTAAAACTGAAATAAATGAAGTACGAGTGAGTGTACTTTTCATGTATATCTTGGTTAATACATATGAGAGTAACTGACAATGTCATTGCAACACGGGTGGTTGGCACTGAATTTACAGTGTACAAGTACTGTGTTGGGGAAAGCCAAGCTGTACAGTTTGAGATTGTGGTTATGTTGCTCACCAGATCAGCACAATTAAATAAACATGCCTCAGCCGGGAGAGCAGAACACTATATTAACTGGCGATGTGTGGGAGTTGTAGAAGGCAATATTTCTCCCTATTCACGTGGGCCACGTGAACGCACGCAGGTTAGGCGTACACTGATTGGTGCATGCATACCCCCAGAACAGTGGGGTCCAACGTCCGCCCCACTCCTGCTTTGTTCGTGGGAGTGGGGCAGACGTTGGACCCCACAGTTCTGGGGGCAATGCACGCAAACATCAACCTACACAGGGTGAGGGGGGGCTAAAGGCATCCAGTAGAACCGTCAAACAGTGTTGAAGTTGAGCCGATCACAAGTCCTCTGAAGAGTTCTTTCCCAATTCCGTCCACAAGTCTGTCAATGGGAGCAGCCGTAAGTAACAGGATGAACAATGTCAAAAGGATGCTTTTATCACAGTTCATTTGAATAGCTTGCGACTTGGCTTACAGGGGCGAGATTTGAGGGAACTGATAAATCCGGAAAAGAATGCCTCAAGTCTGTCCCTCAATCCTTCAACAGTTTATCGCACCATGTGTACCGTACCTGCAGTATCCTCGTTTGTTGATTTTTAAAATTAATTTCCGGTAATATTCTTCATCCCCTTTCAAGCCTCTTTTTCCACCTGACTTTTGAGCTGCAAAAAAATTTCCAGGGATTTTTCAAGCCTTAATGAAGTGAAAGACACCCAAGATTGATGACTTTAAGTAATGGAGAGCCATTTTGATCAATCAAAGCGACAATAAACATGTTTAAGAATTGCACGCAACGAAGGAAATGACGCCCGAGTTTTCTGTAAAAGTGGCTAGTATAGTTCTGCAATGAATGGAACATGTACATGTACAGTTAAAAGCAGCCTCATTTCAATGGGTACCACTAAGATCGTGCCGTATTGGTACCCTTCATGCCTTACGCACGCACAGCCCATGGAGTCGAGGTTGAGTTGGAAGCAGTACCGAGTCGTGACGGTTTAATACCCTATACCCCTGCTGTTCAGTAGTATTCTAGTGCATTCCAGCAGGAGTAACAACACTAGAGTGCATGCCCTATCAAAACCTCAACCTGCATAAGTCCAGCATTCTCTTTCATGCAAAATGTGGAAAATACTACTTCCACTTTTGGTAATGGCATACCAAGTAGAAAAATACACAAGTCCTGAATTCATTTTTCCAAAAATCTGGAAATCCGGAAAAATTCTGAAAAATCTCACCCCTGGGCTTAAGACTGAAGGATTTGTGATGGACTTGACTATTGCAGTACTACTGGGGGAGTGACTTCCAATTTACCATTCAAAGTCTAAGCAAAATGCAAGGTACAAATCTCCCGATCCTCGACATAAATCCTTCAGTGAATTGAAAGAGAATTCATCCAAGCAGGTCAGACAAAAAAAAAATGACAATTATCCATCCCAAGAGGGCACTGTTGCCTTTTGAAGACAACCTGATCGGGTTCCACCTTTGATCCACTTTTCCTCTCAGCTTATTCCTGGTTAGCAACAGAGGGCGCTATTCTCTGCAGCTAGCCACCAGCTGATAAGACTTTAAGGTCAAGTTCAGGCAGTCTATTCTTGATACAGGTTTCTTGTTCTCGCACTGGAACAGTGGGAATACACCCCAAGAACACTGGAACAAGTTTACACGCCACCTCCTCGTACGTCAAGGTTTTACAGGAACGCATGAGATTTTAATTTTTGTACAGCAGCAAAAAAATTAGCGAGATGGCTCCAAAGCCTGAGACAATGGGGTGTATTGCAAAATTACCATTAATAAGCTTCCACAGGTCAGAAATGAATGTTTCTTTTTAAACAGAAAAGAATTCAGCCCAATTATCCAAACAGTAACTCTCAAAGAACGTACGTGGACACCGCCACTACAATGCATATTGCTTACCACTCATACCAGCAATAATCGGTTGTACGTTCTTGCCGTACGAGCGGCCAGCCCCCAACCAACAAATCGAGCTGTTCGTGAACATGCGAGAACAAGCCGCCCAAACTCAGCCACTAAGAGGGAGCTCTCTCCCAAGCCAAGAGAGGGTCCTCTTTCTCCAACAGCCATACGACTGCTCCAAGGTTTTCTACAAATGGATGCTGCTGGTGCATGGCAACTATTACCGAAAGGCAACAGTCTACTCTGTATACATTTGCTTTTATGAAGCAGCTGCATGTATCTCACAGGGGTAGTATGCACATGTACATAAGTATTGGTACAGTTCATCGCTATGATACATGAAAATATGGCATCAGGCATACAGGTATTTGTCCCCACAAAGACAAGACTGTACCAGGCATAAAACATCCAAGATTACCACATCCCATACACATGCCTGATCGAGAACCCACTTATCAATGGCTCGTTCACATCAGATGCCAATCTATAGTTTTGCTGCACATGCAAGGGTACACACTCAAGTCAATGTGCTAGCACTGTTCCTGGGCAACAGTTTTGCGGAAAGGCTGCCTGGGTGAAGTAGGAAGTAGGCACAAACAAGCTTTGCTCTAGTCACACACCAAAGATGGAAGGAAGTATACATGTCAATAAGCATTTTAAATAATGCCTGAAATTGTGATGGCAAATGAATATGCCCAAGTATGAAGTACGGTATGACATATATATATAAGTAAACTGTACACTCTGAATACCTCAGGGAACTAAATTCAACCATCTACCCTCAAAACAGGTTATTTATTAGCTCAATTTTGTATTGGAAGCTTAAAAATTAATCCTTTTAGCTTTGCTGCAGGAATTAGTTTGTCAACTTTCAATATCTTGGAAAGCCATCATCAACTAACCACTCTCAAAGCAAAATCATGTTATATTTCTATACCATTTACCCACTGTCAGTAAATGTCTTGTGTAGGTCTACATAACGGAATTTAGTGACACGATTGGAGCGCGTGCACAGTACTTGACAAACTCACGGATAAAGAATTGTCTTACCTTGGTGATGAGGACGCGGTATTCCTCCATCAGCCCCTCACAGTCCTTGACCCCCGCCAGCAGCTGCCACACCTCCCCCCGCAGGGCCTCGGGGATGCCCTTGCGCACCATGGAGCGCAGGGGCTTGGGCCGCACACTCAGGTTGGCCCGCCACTTAGCCAGCAGGTCACCCCAAGTCAGCAGGATGCTCTCTTCGCAGTCCTTGTCCACGTTGCCCGAGCCGCTCTGCAGGGGCTCATCGTCGTCTATCAAGGTAAAACAAAGATAGATCTCTATAGGTCTGATGAGCTGGCTTTGCGTGGTTACAGTTGGGTGCAGGTGGAAGGGGTAGGTGGGTGGTGTGAGATAATTTCTGGATTAAAGAACACTGATCATGTACCCCTTGGCCGAGACTGTATCTGTACCCGTTGACCATGGCTGGGTCAAGGTCTTTGCCCACTGCGTACCCGGGATATTTTGACCGCGGGTAAAATTCAGGGATGAAGAAATCCCTACAACTTCTAGGAGTTAAAAGTACCCCGACTTCTCACGCTTTTAATAGCTCTTGTATGATAGGAATGGCTAGCATTACGTGGGTTTTAGTAGGTGCCTAAAAAGACATGAAAACCTACAGGTACATGAGGAAACCTGAGTCCACAATTTTGGGTTCAAAATCTTGAAGTCAAAAACACAAATCTTAGTTAGAGAAATACCTGGGAACTTATCCTCTAGTATGTCATTTGCAGTTTATCCAGGAAGTTTAAATGTTAAACAAATGCAGCGTTTCGGCCCGATCAGATGAAGGGATTTCTACTTGAGGTCACAAGTACATTACACTACAGAGCATGAAAGGCCGCATTTGCTTATGTATGAAGACACAAAGCCTCAGAAGATAAGCAATGCAAAGCAGAGATATTTTAACCACTTCGGGCCGGTGGCATTTATAGATGTTGATTCTGCTGGACTGGAGTATTTTTCATTTTTTCTGGTTTCAATCTTCTGTACAAATTCATATCTTCGTTTCCTGGACATTTACACCCACACGAAGGACTGTCTGGTTTCTACTCTGATCTGACCGACAACATTGATCTATTGATGCAGGAGTATTTCAGCCAGGCTTGCCGCCTTGTAAAAAGAGCCCCGATTGTGCGGTGTTATGTAATTTTCTTTTGTTCCTGAAACTGGCACAGAGCGCTGCTGACGTCTTTTCAATAGGGGCCAGATTAGCGTGCAGCGCTACTGTGTGGATCATCGCTGCAGCAGTGAAGCGTTTTTGTCCCCAGTTGTAATCTGCTCGCACTGAATGCCACAAACAGTGGTATACTGCTTCAAAACAATGCTGGATTATCTCCGCTATTGACACTAATAAAATGTTGGTAATGCCCAGCAGCCTGGTCTTTTGTTAGGAGCACGGTCTTTTGTTACAAGGCCCATTTCCCTTTGCCTGATTTCGGACACCCCAGCTGTGCATATAAAGAATATAAGTCTGAAACCGGGCTTCCCGGCAGGAAATGGTTAAAAGTACACAGGCTGGTGGGGGAGGGGAAATTTGATTTCTTAACAGAAGTGTGACCTCCCCACGAAATGATGAGAAGAAACATCAGTGACAACGTACCACTCTCTTCCTCGGGGACTGAAGTCATGCTGTCCGGGGTCTGTACCAGGTTGCTGCTGGGGGAGCGCGCAGGGATCCGCCGCCGCTCTCGTTGCGACTCGCTCTCCAGGCTCAGGACCGAGTAAGCCGGCTCGTTCTCCACGGCCGCCTCCGTCTGCAGGAAGGACAGAAAGAGATTCAAGGAATGCACCCTATCCCTGTCCAACATGTTGCACTGGGCAATCCACAGAAATGGCCGGACTGTCACCTGCACGACAATGGAAGCTAATCCCACTTTTACTGAACAGTGTTACTGTTAACAGCAGGCCACGGAGTCACTGATGGTTGGATCTTGGGTTACTGAAGCAAAAGTGTGATCTGATACAACGAAATGGGTCTTGAGGACAACTTATTCACAATTTTGTTTTAGTTTGCATGGAAAGAACAAACCGAGCTGCTGAGTGAAAATGGACATAGGTGTAACAATTATGAGGGCTCCTTCTGATTTCCGTTTTGCAAGATCTGGTACCCTGCGACTAACTTTGTTAGGTTTGGTCACAGACAATTAGGTTCTGAGTTAATGCTTCCATTAATTCTGTCTCTTATCACTTTTTGCTTCAGTAGAGGCTGCAATCAGCGACTGATAAGCTACTTACTGAATATGACGGACTGGGGCTTTTTCAGAGGCTGAGAGATTTTGGGGGTTTCGTACACACGACACATTGGGAATGGGGCCCAGTGGGTATAGTTTGTGACTCCTGATCACAGGGTCAGGAGTTCGAAGCCAGCTGCTGGCCGTAAGCCATGGCCTTGGCCAAGCCACTTAACCCCTGCTTGGCTGTCACCAGTCAGGGAGTGCAAATAGGTAATAGATGGCATTAGATGGGGAGCGGCCTGCGATGGACTGGCAACCCATAAAGGGGAACATAACAATTCCCAGTCATTCCATGCTGGGGAAATTGGAACAAAACACTGGCCTGCCAAGCCAGAGTATCTTGGCTTGCTCACACACTACCCCAACCCATTTCCAAAAAAACCCACAGAGCACTGTCACTGACGATAAACAAACCTCTTCTAGCATCAGGTAGAAGAATTCGTGCACAGGCTTCTTGTTGAAGTACCAGAATTTCTCTGTGGAGGGGAAGATGCGCACTTTGGTCTCCACAACGAATCGGACTGGCTCCTGGATACCAGTGATCACCAGATCCACGGCAATGGTCATGAACATGCCTTTATCTGCGAAGGGGAACCAGACAAGACCAAAGTGAGATTGCTGCAGCAGGCTCCTGGCTACAGTGGATGACCAGAGCTACAGGAATTTGGAAAGCACCACAGTGAACTGAAATAGGAACCAGACAACATGGCTGACTTCAGTGATGCTTACAAGGCCACTTTTGTACAGTAACAGAATTTGATTTTGAAAGTACTACCTGCATTCTGCAAGTTGAAGGGCTGCAGAAACTTTCAAAGAAGGAATGATTTTTACACATTTTTCCCTTTCAAAACTGACTAAAAAGCAAGTAACTATTTTCATGCAAATTTATTCTGATTGTTTGATGACATGTTCATGTGTGTGTAGATGTCAACACGAGGAAAGTGAATAAAAAGTTTCCACACTGTTTTCATCGTTAGAACAGCAGTCATGATTATCAAAGCAGAAAAGTGATGTCCAACATGGAGAACTTATTGGTAGTCTGTGTGGTTGCAGCACGAGTTGGAAACTGCTTAGGTTACCAGCCAAAATGTTGCGTGACATGTGAAGCTGCATTCCTTATTCCTATAAGATCTCACAAAATCTAATGGATTTGATAGGATCTGGCAAGGTGAAGGTCGATAGTCATTGGGACCTACCCAGGCCTGGAGGAGACTCGGTGTTGAGCACCTCAAGGTCTGCTTTATTGGGGTCCCACATGCTGTAGACAGTGTAATTCTTGCCATCGGAGCTGGTCTCAAGATTAACCTTGGAGAGATCATAATATTACACAGAGATTTAATCAAGTCGATCATAAGCCGATTACACGCCAGTCACAAGGTAGTCTCATGCCAGTCACATGTCAGTCACAAATCAGTCACAAGTCAATAACAAGTCAGTCACAAACAGTCACAAGTCAGTAACAAGTCAATCACAAGCCAGTCACAAGTCAATCATAAGCCAGTCACAAATAGGCCACAATCAGTTACAGTCAATCACAAGCTAGTCACCGGTCAATAGCAAGTCAGTCACAAGCCAGTCAAAAGTCAATCCCAAGCCACTCAAGAGTCAATTGTATGTCAGTCATAGATGAGTCACAAGTCAGAGCCAAGTCAATGTCAAGATAATCCCAGTCATCCTTAAAGTCAGTTGCAAATCAACATATTGTAAATCAACCAACAAACTGCAGAACACCGCCTAATGTCTATCATGTTGTAAGTCACATGATGAGAACTATCAATGAAAAGTTTTGTGCAGGGAGACAAGGCTCACAAGGGAAACTATAACCGGGATGTCAAAGGTCATTCAGACTTACCACATCCAGGAGGTGCATCTCCCTGTCTGGTACCTCTCTCCCTGGACTGATGAGAAGACCAAAACATCTACAAAATGAGAGAGGGACAAACAAGGCACCGGTTTAAGACTGCGGACTGTAATTCGTTTGTTACACTCCTACTAGACCTCCTATATGTACTAGACCTCCCATATGCAAGTACTTCACCTCCCATGGAAAAGTGCTGGACTTTCCACTGGCAAGTACTCTACCTTCCTCTGGCAAGTACTCTACCTCCCTCCGGCAAGTACTCTACCTCCCACAGGTAAGTACTCTACCTCCCTCTGGCAAGTACTCCATTTCCCCACCAACCCACCTCTCTATGTTGAGGACCCGGTGGTGGCTCTGCTGCACGGTCACCACCACCTCCTTCTTGACGCCCTGCCGCAGCTTGAAGCAGCGCTTGTCCCGTGGCACCGCCCCAAAGTTGCCCCGCCCGTCGTCCTCCCGGATGTCCACCAGCACGGGGATGGTGAAACTCATCAGGGTCTCGCGGGGCGAGGTGGGGGCACCGGGGGCACCGTCCACCAGGCCTGGGCTGCGCGGCACGCGGTGGAAGGCTTGGCCGAAGCAAGTTAGGATTCGCTGGACCTGAAGAATCCATTCAGACAGTATTAGTGCATTCATTTTGCGCAGTTATGACTCGTAAACTGAACATCATTCAAACAGTTAAAAAGTGTATCAATCAACACCAATTTTCCTCAATCCCACATTGAGCTGATCAGGAAAAGTGTTAAGTGAAAGTACCTTCCTGAATCCTCCAAATTCTAACAAGGTGCAGTGACCCACTGGCACTTTCTCTGTGCTTAGAAAAAAAAATGGACATTATGCACACACACATCTGAACCTGCAATACTGAGCATCAGTTGAAGTCACCTTCCAACACCACGTGTTGCTATTTTGGGCATTTTGGAAGGCTGAAGTTGACTCCAGCAATCCATCAAAATGCATCATTTCGATCTCGGTGCAGTGTGGGGTATAATGTGGTGCCAACGTCACTGCCAATTAATGAGCTACTCAGTAGCTGTGCAAAACTGTGTGGTGGTATCAGTAGGACAAGTCATAATGGTCGCATCAGGACTGGTAATCCTTTCTGTGTGCAGTACTTTGAACTGGATGAATCCATTTCAAACTGTAGCTTGAGAATGTCCCTCCTGCTCGACCTTCTGCTACCCAGGGGCGGATCCAGAACCGACTTTGGGAGGGGGCAAATTCGGAAATATTTCTCTGAGGGGTGAGGATACATTTTGGGGCTTTTTGCATGCTTTTGGAAGGAAAAGAAATGCCAGACCATAGAAAAAAATCTGTCTTTCATAACTTGAAAAAGTTTCTGTTCTGTTGGGGGTGGGTGGGGTGGGGGGTATGTCCCCCATTGGCCCCTAGATCCCCCATCGGCCCCTAGATCCCCCATGGGCCCCTAGATCCCCCATGGGCCCCTAGATCCCCCATGGGCCCCTAGATCCCCCATCGGCCCCTAGATCCCCCATCGGCCCCTAGATCCCCCATCGGCCCCTAGATCCCCCATCGGCCCCTAGATCCCCCATTGGCCCCTAGATCCCCCAGTGGCCCCTAGATCCCCCATTGGCCCCTAGATCCCCCATTGGCCCCTTGATCCCCCATTGGCCCCTAGATCCCCCATTGGCCCCTAGATCCCCCATTGGCCCCTAGATCCCCCATTGGCCCCTAGATCCCCCATTGGCCCCTAGATCCCCCAGTGCCCTTCTCCATTCTCTCTCTCCCACCCTCCCCCCCACACACTTACAGCTTCGGGGACCTCGCATCTGAAGATGTGGCACTGGAAGAGCTGGCTGTCTCGGTTGCCATGGCCGCAGGTGAAGGCGAAGCAGTCACTGATGTTGGTGCCCTCTCTCCCACGGCAACAGAAGAGGATCCGGGTGATGCGATAGGCTGAGATCTCCGACTTCCCATCAGTCTCCAGCAATCTGAGAAGCCAATCAGCAGTCAGGGTGTTTAAGACAGTGCCAAACACATGAACATATTACAAACATGATGCGATTTTATGACCCAACTTTAGAAAATTAGTCAAAAGTAACCAGAGACACGTGTACTTCTGGCTTTGGAAGCAGTAACAGACTACTTTCAAAATCTTGCACAACTGAAATACATACTGTCGCCTTTTTCTTACATTTATTCCGATGCCAAAAAAGTGATCTATCAAAACATGGGATAGTGTTCTCTGTGATGCTGAGAAAACAAGTGCACAAACATGTAAGCAAAAACATTGTAAGAACCATTTTGACAGATCTAGTCACATTTGGATATGAAATTGTTAAATAGAAAATTTGATGAATCGTGTTTGATACAGAAGCGTTTTCTGTTCTTAAAACTTTTGTAATAAGCTAAATGCAAGTGTAGGCTTTTGTGCTTCATACTACATGTAGCTATGGAGACGCATTTGTAGAAATGACCTCCAGTAAATACCAGGGTTAATTTGAGAGTGAAATTTCATCCTTATATGCGATGCACTTTGGAAACAAAGTACAGATTTTACATAAATGAAAGTCAATTTCGGCATTTCACCATAGACTTCACGCACATTGTAATCTTACACAATTAACATACTTTATGGGTTTTCGTATCAAGAATCATCCAATTCATCCAATAAAAGGACAACTGGAAACTGACAAGTTGAGTATCCTGACTCGACCACTTTGAGTAACTTGAATTCCTCCTTGAAAATTTAAACAAAATAACAAATATGCAACGCTAAAAGCAGCCCTGAGAAATAATGTAACTTCTCGACAGCTGCAAAGAGCACCACATCTTTCCCACACTGATACGTGCACTGCATCGCCATATGTCCATATGAACGATGGCACTGAACGCCAAGACAGAGGGGAAAAAAATCAATGACCAAGGCTGATTACAGGTCGAAGAAGTGTGCATCTCATCTGCCACGAAGCCGCTCAAGTTCGTGCAGTCTGCAAGCAATGGACCACTGCAGGGTGACATGTGACATTTAACCCTCACTGTGTTTCATGTCTCTTTGATACCACCACTGATAAAATGCCCTATGTTTATCATATGTTTCTGCATTATCACAATGTAGACGGTCAATCTGCCATATTCCCAGATGGCAACAATCCTATCATTAAGCAAACTGCACTGTGCATGTACACATGCAGCCAGCATTTCTAATTACACTGGACAGCAAAAGAAACTTGCCACTTCTGTTGGAGGCCACACATAAAAATTCACTTCATAGAAATAAACAATTTCTGTACATAGGTATGCTGCAATACCCCTTACTAATCACATGCCCAAAAGCAAATGATTATCTTTATAACAAAGAAGAAATTGACATGCCAGCAACTTGATTACTGAATCAAAAGTCACAGAATGTAACAGAATGTTACAGTTTCCTTTGCTGTCCAGTGTACATGTATATCCATACACAAATTAACATAGGGGTCAATTTCTGAAATAAAGAAATTCAGGACCGACTTATCGGGACAAACTCTGTCCTCATAACAAATCCCTCCCCGTATATACATGTACATTTGTATGCAAGACATAACATTACATGTACTGTCTGCTGTCCCAACACCTATGGCGCCAGGATGTGTGTTCATCTGCAAGTATCCACGGCGACATTTCCGTAAAATATTACTTGTGAAACCAAAATCGAGTATACAAAAATCTCCTAAGGTTCAGCCCAATAAACAAGATGTATACCCCATAAAAACCGAGCCTGCATCCTGGTTTCTAAACCATCCACTGCCCCTTCATCTGACATGTCCAATAATATCTAACATAGTTTCCCTGATGCCTGTACTGGTATAAGAACAGCCTCATTTTCACAAATGGGAGGTCAATCATTGTGTGGGTTGGAGGAGTGAAACCCACGTACTCATTTATACTGACATGATTTATAACAACAATATCCTGGTGACTGGTTCTTCTCTGCACATTCTGCACGGTGCTTTGCGCATAGCTACAAGTACAATGTATGTCCAAATTGTGGCTGTGGCAGCAGGGAACACATGCGTCTAGTGGGAAATGACTACAGCCGCTGGTCAGTGGCTTTCCATAGGCTCGAACGTCAAGGCCAGCCACAGCCGAGTGATTTAGCCGTGACTCGACTACCCGGGGCAATTTGACTAGGAAGCATGCCGATTCTTCCACCACTGTGCCATGGACTTGTAAATGGCACTCCTTGTCATGTTTGCACTTAGAGAAAACAATTAGGGAGAGCACCTCTGAGCAAAGGTAGACATGTACGGGTGTACATGTAGGGCAAAACTGGCATTGAAGTCAACTTAAACGATGCTGACCATTTGAATCACTACATGCATACATATGTACATGTACATCAACATGTACTGAACAAGTACGTACATGTATGTATACATGTCCATTTATCCATATACACATGTACATATGTACATGTACACATGTATATGTACATCTAAATGTATACATGTACATGTAGATAACGCAGCACACCTTCTACCGCAATGATGTTACAGGTACATGTACAGTCTGTCAGAGGTTCACTGCACTTTCACTGAGCAGAAATTCTTGTCAAGCAAGTTATGAATTCAGCAAAATTGTGCAGTGCACCAACCATCACTAATGCATGTACATGTATAGATGACTTTACATGTACATGTATATAAACTGGTAACCAATTTTTGCTAAGCAAAAAATACTGTGCTTTCTGCGCTGAGCCAATTTTTTGAGCTCAGTTCATGTAACTCTGTGCAATTGTTGTATCCAAGCTAAGGATATACACTGTTTTCAGAGTGGTCTAGGTTAGGGCACTGGTTAACCCACAAAGTAAAAATTTGTCCCTTCGACGCAGTGCCGGCCACGGTCCAGCACATCATTCTTACTGATTTCTGTCAGTTTTTAGTAACGAGGGTGAGCCCTGACAACATCAAAACTTTAGGGTAAAGACGAACACTTTACGGGGGATCCTCTTCAAAAAGCCTGGTTTAGGTTCTACGACACAAAAACTTGTGTAGTTGGTGTACACCGTATTCTGACTGGCTACTATCTGCATACGTGTAAATACCGGTACTCGTCAGTTTGGTACATTTGACTTTAACGTTAACCCTAACAGTCCTAAATCATCTGATTTCAATATATTACATACACCCTTGGGGGTTAGGGTTTGTCATCTGTACACATGAAGACCAAAGAACACTCATTATCAAATACCATCACATGTACACGTACATGTATGCCATGAAACAGCAAATTTGGAATCTCTATTTTCAGGATTTGTTTGTTTTTCTTGGGGTGTTTTTTCAGTCTTTTTGTAAGAAGGGCTCTGGTAAGAAAGTATCGGCAATGTATGTTGTCTCAGCAACCTTGCATTAATGAGAGTCGACCGTGCTCATACAAGCTGACTGCCACTGAAACCAAATGAACTGTATTTCACCGGCCATTTAATTTCCGTTGTGTGCATAGCATATGCTGTCAGCACTCGTCAAACCCAACTATGTGCAAATGACTTGATTGGTACAGGCAGCAGGCTACGTGTAGGTATGAGCAATGGCAGAATCCAGAAGTCACGGCTATGGCTGACAATAACATGCACACCTATGGCAGCCACTAGCTTATGGTTGCAGCCACTTCCCATAGACACATGCAACTCCTAGCCATAGCCAGTTGATTTGGACGCTGACTGAGTGTGCAGTGGCAAAAACACAAAACACTGCCTGTTATTTTCAGCACCTGTTATATTCTGCACACACACAGGGTACGTTTATCGCAGGGATTAAAAAAAAATGGTGGGAACCAGTCACAGACAGTACATAGCACAGGATTTTCACCTGGCTACCTGTGTTTTTTTGCTACTACATGTAATGTAATCCTCCTACAGTCATACCGTAGCAGTCACAAACAGTCACAGACAGTCATAGATTCCATTCAGATTCCCTAGGACAACAGCCGGATCATAATTCGGATTGGTTTCAGTCAAATTCAATCAACAGACGAAAGCGGACGACTTGTACATGCAGACACGTCACCGACAGTTGAAGCGCCGGTACATCAGGTTACAAAATATCAATGGTCACAGCAAGGCAATTTGGCTTTGTGTACCGGGTAGGCAGGCAACTCCGAACTGTTCAAAGAAAGTCACTGGACAGATGTTGGCTGGAGGGCAACGTTGTCCAGAATGGATGCTTGCCAACATATCCCGTGTTTGCGGTACGCTGTGGTAACTTTTGTAATGTACGGTGCATGTCTTTGCGACATGAAAACAAGCAACTCTAAAGTCAATCTTTTGGGGTAATCGTTCATTTTCTTCTCCGATACAATCCAATCCAATATCATAAAATGAGAGAAGATAAGCTTTGTCAGTGTTCGGACATTGTCCACGGCTCAATTCTAACATCAAATTTAACCAAACAAGCTACTCCTTATAAAAAGTCTCATGCTCCATCACCCCAGATGTTTTTCCTTGAATTTTTTTTTCTTTGCAGAGATTGGCGCCGCACTGCCGATCGTCTGCTAAGTGTGACCTACAGCAATATAATTGAATTACAGAATCCCTTGCCAGTACAGTACTCTACCTTACTTGCCAACGCTCTGCCAGCACATTCATGTTGCTTCTGGTTCAGTTTTAGTTGATCAATCAAAACAAACTACAGTGGGGCATTACAAAAGAAAATCTCCTGCAAACTGGTTACTGGCTGGAGAGACTTGAAACAATAACTGCACAGAGCTCAAAACTTAGCAGAGCAGATAT
Organism: Acanthaster planci; assembly: GCF_054643075.1. Classification (NCBI taxonomy): domain Eukaryota; kingdom Metazoa; phylum Echinodermata; class Asteroidea; order Valvatida; family Acanthasteridae; genus Acanthaster; species Acanthaster planci. The sequence continues at coordinate 2,392,640 of NC_141787.1, forward strand.
TTTGATCCTTGAAGAATTAAGATTCTACTACATGTATCAGTGAAATACCAGGCCCTCCAATTTTTCAAGCTTTATGCATGTACATGTATACATGCAGTGTATTTTAGACCCCCCTACCCTCATAATGAACTGATAATAGATTTTTTACATTTGAGAAAGTTTCTAAGAGAGTCAAACATCAGAAAGTAAGCAGGCATAATATGCACATTTCAACCACAGGGTTCCTGCACCTAAAGGACAATTAAACTCCATGACTCTTCCATGACCAAATTATGAAATTCCATGGCCCAATAACGCAATTTCTTAGACTCTTCCGCCTTTTATGTTGCGCATACAATCACACATTTTATGCACTTATTTCTGAGAATAAGAAATCACACACAGTGTTTGAAAAATTCCAAGACTTTTCCATGACGTTAGTCATTTTTACAAAATTCCAGGCATGACTTTTCCAGGCCGCGGGAACCCTGCAACCACAACGTTACAAAGCTTCATGGCTTCACCACCGTCTGAAACTGTCCACTTATATGTATAATTATAGCAAGGGCAGAAATGTACATGTACACATGTAGAAAGAGTAGCACCAACTTCAGGCAATGGCACCAAAATGGCTGTTCATTATGTCTGAAGTACAGCATGCAGCTATTGTATACTATCGGTAACTGTCCCCGCGCACTGACACATGTACATAATCCACCATTTTGGTTCCAACAATTGAGATACTCATGTCGCAACTCTTTCTATAAACGGCTCAGAGCCAGGGTATTCTACACTGAGCCCAAACTGTCCGAAAATGTACCCAACTTTAAGACCTTCAACACCTTGTTTTCAGACCGGCCAACCTATTGCACTCCTTCCTGAGGTCAGGCATTACCACACAATAGATTTAAAGGTATTTCAAAGAGCCCTCAGTTCATTTAAACTTCTCATCCATTATGCCGTGATGCCTGACCTCAGGAAGGAGTACGACAGGTTGGCAGGTATGTGTTTTCCAGTTAAGGCAAACTCAAAAGCACAAATTCCACAATGTCCAGGCACACTCAAATGCCACCCGCCATGCTGCTCCATGATTAGATACATACATGTAGATGTAAGATGTACTATACCGTTTCTCTGTTTCAAATCAGACACATGACCCGTCTGAGTTTTCCTTACATTTTCTACACAACTCTTCCCACATGCCACTCTGCATACCATTACCAGCCCACACATGCAAGATTTCACATGCATCCTCATAATTGCAAGCACTCCTGGACGCACTGCATACAGCATACTATATGCACATGTACTGTACATTTATGTTTATACCGTACATGTAAATGTATGTTTCTTTTCAGGGAGAAAGAGAGAAATTCAAATACCAGACGTTGCATCCAGATACCACTAGCATCCTCAAAAGCCCAAATTGGAGAATTTCTTGGGAAATCTCATGCAGTCACCAAGCATCGACAAGACTTCTCCAGTTGGTACTATTTCCTATTCCATCATGCATTACTTCCACTCCAGACGGCAGTGGATATTGTAGCCAAGTCGAGCATTGACATAAAAAGCCTCGGGGAGAGACGAACAGGGAAGGGGACTTCAGTTGATCCAACGAGGCTTCTACTGAGGCTAAAAGGTCACGTGCTGAATCCGTCATCCTAGTCAACCCCCTTCTCCCCTTAGGATGACGTCACAGCGTCGAGTAAAGATTTACCGTGAGGCAATTTTTTTCTCCCGGCGGCGTGAATCATGCCCCCCTAGTCGGCCATCAGTTCGTGAATGGCCGGGGATGGGAGCAGCCGCCGATTGACGACCGCATGTAAATCAGCCGGAGATTTTTCATTACGGCGCAAGAAGCGTGTCGTGCCAATAGCTGTTAACGGGGAATAATAACGTCTACGTCGTGATACAATGCTGACACAGGAGGAAATTAAAGAAAGTGTTGGGCTGCTCCAAACAGTCCTGCCAAATATATAAGGCTGGTTTACGACACGATTCTAATGAAATGATGGGTACGTGTCTACAGTGCTACAGTTCACACGGCCATGACGCAATAAATTGTACGCAATAAAATGAATCTTACTGCACAATAAATCCTATGAAATAAGCATGTGCACAGTGTGGTATACATGTACCTGGGATATACTTTCAAATGTTCCAAGCAAAGTGCACATGACCAACAAATATACACTTATAACACACAGCTTAAAATTTTAAACAAAAACCCGTACACATGTACATATATTTATTTGGAATTCTTCAATTCATCACATTCATATTCCAAGAAAAAATAACATTCTTCAATTGCTCAAACACTTGACAGGCTACTTAACAACAGATTGGCGCATGCCACTTTCAGACCACCTGTCATGCTAAATACATGTAAATGTAACCCTAACTGGCTTTACATACTGACATGAGGCCTACGGTACTGTACAACTGCCTTTAATATCGGCATCTATAACTATCAAACATGTACATCTACATGTACGTTGTGCGTGTCCAGGCACACAATGCTGAATATTTCCACGACCATCATCAAGCCACTTTCTTTTTCACAATTAGGCCTATTTTTCATAATTTTAGTAACCTCTCGCTCTGAAGATGTTCTTTGAAATGCCCTCAAGATGTTTGACATTGTTGTGACTGCCACTGTGCATGATGCGGCAATAATTAATATATCCTCACAATGTCACTGGGTCAAGCTCAAAAGTTCAAGCGAAAATTAGAACAAGCCCTCATTTGCACATTTCAAGTTTTAAATCACAGGATATTAAGCTCTCTGCTTGGGCCTGTGCAGAGCTCATGCAATAGGACTTGTAATAAAGACTTGTTTGAGCACATTCGTGTAGGCCTATATGTACGTGTACATTGTAATGTACATGTACATGGTTAGTACATGTCCACCATTTTGCACACTTTCATTTTCTCTGTGAATTAAGTACAAACCAGAGGGTGATGACGCAAGGCCAAAATCATGGTTGGCTCTCAAAATTACACGAGTGAACAAATACTTTGCTCCAAAGGTACATTAGATTTCAGTCATAATTGAACTCTGTGTGTACATGTACACCAGTACATGTACACATGTGTGGACATGTACAACAGAAACAATGCTGCAGTCTTTCACACTGATGACTCATCCATGTACAATGCTCAAGTTTCATCCCTGTCATATGATTTGAGTAATCGTGCCCATGTAAGAGGGAAAGAAGGCCACTGCAGGTCAGATGGATGCAACACAGGCATCGGCAGGGTGCCTGCAATGCCAGATGTTGTCACTTGATGGGGTAAACACTGTACATCAGGCACCAAGCTCTTACACAATCCACGTCTGTTTCCTTGCTCAACGGTTCTATCATTACTGTCTATGACTCATGTATTTTTTGTTGTCGGGTATGAGCAAGGTGTAATTTGCATTATCTGTCACCTCATTATTTCTCAAGGTCTGAAACTCTTACATTTGTAGATGATATACTTTTAAAATTTGTTGGGAAAAAACAAAAAACACTGGACTACTGCTTCGTCAGCTGTGACAATTTACTGGACAGAAATTATTTCACAGGACTGCCACAGGTACATGTACTTTCTACCGACACATGCACTCAAACACCATACTGCAATTGGTGGTCTCTTCATCACATTGGAAGAGTTGAAGAATGATGGCTGTGTTAACGTACTCTCACACGGGATGAACAAATAACACCAACACTGGACAGACGTGCATGGGTGTTACAACAACGTTACCTTTGTACCGTTAAATTGGGGGAGGGGGTTCCCAGCATTATTCAGCAGAATAACAGCAGTTGGAAATAAAACCCACTTGATCATTAAATTGACCCACAGACATCAAATTCAAACTCTGCACTCTGAGGTTTACTTCCAAAACTCAATATGATTTGAGATGAGGAGTTCTGAAGTGTCCATCTGTTTTTGGCTGGAAGAAAAAAGTCACTGGCGAGACACAAGTACATGTACTGGTACATGTCTTGTGCATATGCGCAAAAAAAGACACTGGAGGAATAAAAAACAATTAAAAAACAAATAAAAAAATAAAAAGCACATAAACACAAAAGACGCTGCATTATTTTTTAGCCTTACTGTAACTGTTCATATACAAATGCATGCAAATTCAGTGACAAATGTGTCATGCTGCTGAGTGCCATCCATGCTCTTGGCTTAACACTCAGTGTGAAACCAATGCGGTGATGCCACATGTCCACACTTTTCTCTTGCAGATGGACCGCATAAGCGCCCACTACTATTCCCATTAGACCCCATCTTACCGGCACTACAAACAACTCAATTTCCTGACTTCTGTAGTTAGCCTAACGTTAACTGTAGCTCAGAGAGAGAGCTTTTGTCCTCCTTTGGCGCGACACATACAACCGATGCTAGGAGATGGGAAGCCTTCCTTATCTGGTGACCATTTGTGATCGCAGCGATTTCTCAGCGTTTTTATCGCTGTATCGCTGTATCTTTGTGTGATCTCACTGGCTCCATGCATTTTGCAATACTTATTTCTTAGTTAATTGATTCTTTGTGTCCATCTTTATTTTTCCCCGACTGGCAGGCTGAACCTTTTGGCTATAGGAATTTCATTCCTCTTCTGCCTTGCCATTTCCACTCTTTATGGGTTGAATTTTGCCCCTAATAAATTACATTTCTGGATGTAAGATTTTAATAATGAGTAAAATTGATATTTTTCAAAAACCTCTTATAGCGTCATTCGACAACCAAATTGGACGCTGACACTGAGGTGGCTACATGCTCGTGCCAAAGGCGGTACGGGTACGTGACAGGTCTCTTCGATCAATAGGGTGTCGTGATTTGCCAAATGCACGCGTATGCTAAGCTGAAGAATTTGTGCGCGAGTGCGGTGCCACTGTAGTTATGGCATCTCATTGGATTAGTCTGTAAGTAAGGAAAACTTACCTGACTGATCCTTCGGAGGTCCGTGGAACCGACAGCACAATCTCGATTGCGTTGCGGGACTGCTGCTGCTTGAGGATGGACATGTTCTTGGTGGCCTCCATCTCACTCTTGGGGGCGTTGACGGTGGCCGCGCCCAGGTAGATGATGCGGGAGAAGAGGGTGCAGATCTTGTCCATGGGGACCACGCCCACGTGCGAAGGACTCAGTCGGTCTGCGGAGGGTACAAAATCGGTTAAAATACGTGTACCAGGATAAGGCCAGATCCAGGAAGTTGTTGGTATGGCTAGCGGCTACATGTACAGTCATTTTCCCATAGATGTGTACGTTACCCACAGCTGCAGCCACTTAGTTTAAACAAAGCCTTGGAGTCTGATTTCTCAGATTCCATTGTACTAATTTCCACTGAGCCTTGTGATTCTACTTGTACCATTCCCACGGGTTTAAATCTAAAATATACATAGAATACGAATAAAGTGCATAACTGTATTTAAATTGTGTGCATGAAAATGAATTAAGTTGACCCCTTATGAAAGGTTGAAATAGCACTCTGCAACTGACAGTGATCCATTTCAATCTCAAAAATAACAGAGGGAACCGCTGAAAACGATGCATAATTTACAGACAAGATTTTATTTTCCTGTGGTGATTTATGCCTGGTTTGCTTGGTAATTTGCGCAGTTGTGTCGACAGGAAAAATGTTCAAATGCATACTATTTGTGAGACATTACCAGGCAATCTGCTGAGAGGCTTGAGCAGAAAATTCAGGCAGTGCTTGGAATATAACTGGATTGGTGTGAGCCGTTTGTTTTCAAGGTTGTTTCAGAAAACCAGGGGAGACGAGGGCTGCCGATAGGTATTTTAACCTTAACTCCCTAGAGTGATTTACTCAGAGCCTTCCTCGTTCTTGCGAATTGTAACACCATATAGTAAACTGTGCACATAAACAGGTGGACTCTGTTTGTGGTGTGCCTAATCCCACATAAAACAAAGCCAGTTTAGGGGTACAGTACTCATTCTGAAAAATTTTAACAAAGCCTGGTGTTGGAGTTTATCTGGTTGGGGATTCTTAGGGATATGTATCAAACTCAGAGTCGAGTTTTCTACAGATAAGTGTGCCTACTTCAATTACCAACATTTGATTACACCGTAATCAGTTTTTAACAATGCATGGCAAAAGTAACACAGCAAACAGGAAGCGAAATGGTACCATTTCACACTAAACCAGCCCCAAGTGTTGTAGTATATTTAGCTGAAACTCACCACAATATTGAGCACTGCACGCATTATCATGGTTGTGAAACATGAAGTTTCTGACCCCTTGATTTAGGAAGTTTGACAGTTGTAAACTTGACCAGTCAGTAACATGCAGCATGTTTAGTAAACATGTACATGTACTTATCTCATTGTCTGCTATCATGAATGCGCTGGGTATGCTCTGGTGAATGAAATGAACTCATCAATGAATGGTGATGCATAATGTCCAAACACACGTTATGTGAGTTAAAATTGTTAATAAAACCACCACAAAGATTAGTCTGAGGTTATTGCTTAGGAATTAAAGAAAAATTAACTGTTTGCTGCGTGAGTACACCTTTGGAACAAATACAGGCTAACTCGAGGGTACATTTTTAGTATTGACAAATTAATTCATGATGAAATGAGAATGGAGTCAAGACGGACCACTGAATTAATGAACAAATGATACCATACCGTGATTGAGGGTTTAGTGCAAGCTGTGGGTTCCCGGTTACTCTGTGGCAAGATGCACCAACCAATTTTCCCCGAAAGGCAAGAAAAATGGAAACTTACTCGGGCGATCGGGGCCTGACCTTGGTTCCCAAGGGTCAAGCCCACCCTCGTCCACTTCTTTCTCCCCGGCCGACCCCGGGCCCCTAACCTGTGAACTGCCCACACGACCAGTGAGAATCCGCTCACCAAAATCATCCTTGGACATTGGCCGGCCGGTGGGGCTCCCTCCAGTATCACCCAGCTGGTGGGAGGGGTTGTTGGCTGTGTAGACCATCCCGGCCCTCTGGGCGGGTTCACTCACACTCCGCCCCCGGAACTGGCCGCCGTTGGTCGGGGTCTCCTGCCCGCTGCCGCCCACAGAGGATGCTCTGTGACCGCCGTTGCTGTCCGACTGGTCTCCGCTCAGCATCTCGTCCAGGTGCTGCTTCAGGTCTTCCATGTTCCCGTTGCCCACGATCTTCAGCCCCATGCTCTCAGCCGAGGCCGTGGACACGTTGTCCGGGGCTGGCTCGGCCGCCTTCTCTGAGTTGGGCGTGACAACCACAAACTCGTCCGTCACAGACAAGGAATCAGCTGAGCTGCGACTAACTTTGTCATCCATAGTGTGATAGTCGATCCTTTGTGTGGGTTGAGAGGTTGCAGTTTAAGCAGTTTAACATCCGACTTTAAGCAATTCACCAAAATGGTCACATTCTGCTGGAAATGTTGCACCTGTGGAATATCAGAAACATGATTTAAACATGCACTTTATTGCAACATCTTTCAAGACTGATGGCCAAAACTCAGTATGTACAAAATGCTGTTGCACAAATTACTTGCAGAAAACTGGTATTAACCAGCCATCGTACAACTGCGACAAAATGACGGCAGTTGATAATACCAGCAGCTTTGCAGATTTCTCTTTTTAGTTTTTATTAAACTGAACCTCCAAGGTGCAAGCTTTGTCATGTTTGCAAACTGTGCAACATGTCAAACTCAAGCAAACTTTTACTATTCAGCCAGGATGCTTGAGAGGCTGTGCACTGTCTGTTATACGTTGGTTCCTTAAACTACGCTGTTAGATGTACTTATGATGAATGCACAAAAGGTTTACTTGAGCTTGATGTATCTTCAGATACGTATACAAAGCCCTTGCCTTGATACAGCATACTGCACAGTGCATAAACTGTGTAAGTTGTAAGGTCTAACTTTTTTATTTTTAAGCATTAATCATGTATCATAAATCATAACTAAATTATCTTTTCTTAAAGGCCTAACATTCAACAAACGCTAATAATAAAGGATAACGACAGTGACCATACATCATGCCAATGCCATGGTACATGGTAAACCGGTTACAGGTCACATCACTCATAACATGAAAGTTGAAAGACATGAACATGAAATACGAACCGAATGCACACATGAATGTAAAATAGGCAAGACATTTTATTCTAATTAATGGTATTACAGAGGAAATCTATTCAATCACTGTTTATCATCTTTCACTCTTTATGTCCATGCATGGGGAATCACTGGCTGCGCTCAGTTGTCTGACCCCATCACGTCGCGCATATGACCATGCCTACTGACCGTCATCGGACATTGAACCCCTCAAAAAATCCACTTTTATGCGTAAAATACGAAGAATTTTATTTCATACTCACTCACTTAACTGGATTACCAACTTAGTACACTGAACCTAGACTTTCATATCAATTAAATAATTTTTTTTGAAAATGTCCTGCAAAGGCTTCTCGCTCTAGTCTAGGCCCTGGCCTTTTTTACACACAAAACGGAGTCCCAGATGAAAATAATTTTACGCATGCGTCAAATCTTATGGGCTGTTCCAGTTCCAAAATAATGATTTTCCATTTAGATCTTTCACAAAAAGAGAGGAACCGTATTTTAATTTATACTTCAAAATTGATAATGGCTTACTGACTTCATAATAATTCATAAAAATCTTATCATCATTATCAGTAACAGAGAAGGAGAGTAAAGTTATTAAATAAATCCTCTGGACAAAGAATGTCCATTTGCAGAAAATAATAAACACTCTTTCAGACACTTGATGGCGCTCTTTAAAAATGCTAGCTTCTGCAAAGCACAATCAACATGAATGATTCGTCTGCCATGGGTAAAAATGCTCAAATATTAATAAATGTGACTTTCCGAATGTGAAGAGATGTTTATGTTATTATTCGTATAGTCACAAAGTTGTACTGGCAGTAGATTTCCAACGATTGTGAACTTTTGAGTGTAAATTTTAGGAAAGAATGGATAGTGCCATTGCAGTGCATACAGAGTAAGTGAGGCCACGGTGGTAGAATCATGGTAAGGCCAAGCAGGCCCATACATGATGTACAACATGCTCAGTTGTTACGCCCCAACTATAACATCAGTCCCAACTATAGTTGGACCCGTCCCAACTAGAGTGCTGTAGTTGGGCCAGCCAACTGCAGCACAGAGGTCCAGTGTGCATGTGTCCAGCATGTGCCAAAGTCATATTATTTACAGTGTCATGTCATAGATAAAGTTGTGTCAAGTGCACGCTTGCATAAACGTGGATACGGTTGAGAAAATTTGTATAGAAATTGGTCAACAATAGTTGGGCCAGCCCAACTGCAGCACTACAATGGGCACTGTCCCAACTATAGTTTGGACAGACGCCATAGTTGGGGTGTAACACTTTTTATGCCATTTTCTCTCCATCACTAGATGTAACTAGTGCTAACATCTTCAAGTTCAAAGATGGCTACCTGAAGGTCACTCCGGATAAAGTCCAGGACTATCCGACCAGCTTGCGAGACAGTGGAATGCCACTCATCATCGATAATGGTAAGTTACCACAAGTGTTGGAGTACTTGTACTCAACTACAACTTTTTATTGAGAAAATGCAAGACCAACACAAGACCTTCAGTCTGATTTCAAGTCCCAAGCTATTCAAATGAACAGCAACCAAAGCATTTCTTTGTTATTGTTCACCCTCATCCTTGTGACTTGACTTGTGGATAGTCTTGTGATGTTTTCCTAGAGCATTGTCAAACAGTTTTGCTTTATTCTCCTTTAGACCGATCCATATTTTCGTGTGTAACACATGTGGCCTAAACAAGAATACGTGTATGCAGTAAGGCATTGTACAAGTGCTCATTTATTGCCCACATTTATCGTGGGTGGTGCTTGAGTGATCGGTCTCTTGCAATCCCTCCCGTCCAGGGTCTTGCTTCTGCAGGGTGGGCTGGGCCAGCGACCCTGCCCCCCGGCTGGTCTTCCGCAACCTCATCGCCCGCCAGCGGGGTGGAGGAGGGGGTGGAGCCAGTGGCGCCAGTAGGCGGGGGGATCACCCAGACGCCCCGCAGGTGGGTAATGACATCTTGCCCAACGTGGAGGCGGTGCGCTGGCTGCTCAAGACACCCTTCGACCGGGACGCGGTCACCAATTACGCCGCCCAGGAAACAGTGCTGGACCACGCCTTGGGCCGGTTGGGCGTGGACACGGAGGGCGAGGTTCAGCACCCGCTGGTGCTGACGGAGACGCTTTGCAACCCCAACTACTGCAGGCATTGTGAGTTTTGGCATTATTCACATATTGCTTCTTCAACTTAATCCCAACCAGGGGAGGTTTCCCCAATCTCAACTTTTTTCTGTTGCAGGATTTGTCTCTAAAATCAAAAACCACTCACAGGTCTGCTGGGTTCAATCTAACTTGAAATACTTCCATCTATTTATCGAAAGCACGAAGATCATTTTTCTAAAATTCCTTAAACAAAAATTTGTTTAATGAGAGTGGAAAAAAAGCAAATATTGATGTTACCTATTGTAAAAAATTCTTTGTTTATGAATTACGAATACATTACATTTGTGATCTAGATTACATTGGATGGTACCAAATGGGCCAAAACTGTGACTGTACAAAAATTGTAGGCAGATTTTTCATTCCATCACTAGAAACTGATTGTAACAAGAAGATGAACCTGATCCTTTCTTCGTAAATCTGTTAGGTTTGTTTTAAACTGGGAAGAGTTTTAATAAAATTCTCAGTTGTGATCTTGAATCTTTCAGTGATGTCAGAGCTTCTCTTTGAGTGTTACCACGTTCCCAAGGTTGCCTTTGGTGTCGACAGCCTATTCAGCTTCTATAATAACTTCCCTGATGCTGGTAACATGAATTTTTTTTCATTAAACACTTGCAAACAGTATCATTCCTTTACAAAGTTGGACTTATTGAATGCTGACCCTTGGTGGTCATTTGTTCAAGATTTGAAAGACATATGTCTTACTGCATTGTCACTTTTTGAAGTTCTGAGACAGTGTCGCTGAGCCCCACCATGCTTGCTTGAAGGCGCCTCACACACTCAGCCTCCACAAACTGGCTAGTTTGCATTTCTGTTCAGATACAAACTCCAATGGAGTCGCTCTAGCATGGGGATGCCATCCAGCACTGCATACAGAATTCGGCAAGCACATTTAAGCATCTTCTGTGTGAAAGGCACAGGGAGTCCTCGCATGTGAACAAGTCCTCAGACAGAAAGTGGCTAATGCCATTCACTGCAAGCAAAAGTGCCCGCCCCACTCTTGATAAACAAAGCATTAAATTCATCCTTAATTATTTCTAATTTTTGTAACTCGTGCCACATGCGGTCTTGATTCTTAAAAAGCGCTGTTGGTGGTTGTGTTTGCCTCACAGGAACATTGGACGGTCTGGTTCTGGCCTCGGGCTACCAGACTACCCACATCCTGCCCATGGTGCAAGGCTGGCTGGACAGCAAACGTTGCAAGCGCATCAACGTGGGCGGGGCTCATGCCGTGGCCTTCATGCACAAACTACTGCAACTCAAATACCCCGCCCACTTTGCAGCTATCAACCTGAGCAGGGCAGAGGTAGTTTTGTGTTAATGATGATACAGTTGTTTCACAAGAGTGCACCTCCAAGAGTTTACAATGCGTTGGTCAATCTCAGTGCACGAAATCTGTTGACCCGTGCGTGTTTGGAAAAGGTCAACAGATTTCACACACTGTGATTGGTCAATGCATTTCAAACTCTTGGAGGCACTCTCTTGAAAATCGCCCGTATTGTGCGTAAATGAGGGTTCCTAGCTGTGGTGATAATATGGCTGCCTCTGAATTACTTGGCTATGGCTTGAAATAACACACTACTCTATGGAAACTGTCTGTGGCCACTGCCATAGACTGGTGCGTAAGTTCAGACCACAGCCAAGTAATTCGGACACAGCCTGTCCATTGGTCTGGGGCCTTTTTGGTTTATTATTAGGGAGAGGGTTGTAGGCAGCCATTCAATTAACGAGAAAATGTCGGCGACCATTGCACATACATGTAAGTACATGGACATCGCAATGACCCAGTAAGTTATTCCGACAGTGCCTGCCCAACACAAGGCTATTCAGGAACAGCTACATGCGCCTGCGATAGTCTGTCCTATCAGTGTGTCCCTACGCTGACTAATGTGCGTGCTTTGTTCCCGAAAGACCTTGGCTTTTTGAAATACCGAACTGGCCCATTGATACGTGTGAGTCACACAAAACCAGTCTGAAGGTTTTTTAACTGATGCTAACACTTTTGAGACTTGTATTCTGGCTGAATGCCACGAATGTTGGTCAGCCGGCTAAAAAGTTTTCCCCGTGGCACAGAGTTAGGTGGCTGGTCAGAAAGCTTATCAGCCCTTTGCAGACTGCCTACAGTGTTGTTTATCTGGCTAACAAGTCATGTAGCTGGCCGGCTTGCTGTTGGAGAGTAGATCTGGCTGCTTTGTGTATGGCATAAATGCAGGGAGATTACAAGAATGGATAAAAAATCTGAATTTTCAATATCTGGTGATTTGTGTGGTGTCCAGGAATTGGTCAATGAGCACACCTATGTGGCACTGGACTTCAATGCAGAGCTGGCCAAGTTTCGCTCACCCGCCTACTGCGACAAGCACATGCATCGCATCCAGCTTCCTTTCACACCAGTAAGTGAGAAATCTGAAACCTCCCCCCGCCACAGCCCATGACCAATTGACATGCATCAGTACCCAGGTGGATCTACCAGCTGCATCCTTGTTCCACCTGACTACACATAAGGATCCGTCACACTCCAGCATTCCTAGTCAGCTTATAAGCCCCACTCTCTGTCGGCATCTCTTCAGTCTCCTGACCACGGACAGAGCATACTGTCCGAAACGTTGAGTTCCTCATGGTTCTTTTCAGAACCATACAGACTCACAGAAGAGATCGTATCCTTGCAGGGTGCTACCACAAGCTTTCCACCTTAGTTGTCTGTCACCATGAATAGCGGAATATTGAAATTTGTTTGATTTAGTAATTTGATTTAAGTTAGCCTGTATCCGTCACTGTTACTTTTAAAATGGAAACAGGGCCTTTACCTTTTGTTAACAGTTGCCCGGCTGGTCATCTGACGACAAGAAGCAAGACAGGAAGCAGCAGCAGATCAAACGGCTGCAGGAGATCAACGCCAAGCGGCGAGAGGAGAGGGTAAGAAATGAGGGGGTGTGCCAAGCCCTGAGGACCAGTTGGAGTGTGGTGTTACCAGTGGCTGTCATCCTGGCTCCCTGCAAAACACTGACATATGTGCTGCTATTGATGACCAGTGGTTGTTTCCTTGGTTCCCTGTAAGACATTTGCCTCTTGTGCTGCCTTTGTAACCAGTGGTTGTTTCCCTGGCACCCCGCCAGACATTACTACGTGTGCTGTCATTGACAACCAGTGGCTGTTTCCCTGGCTCCAAGCTAGACAATGCTGTATGTGCTGTAACCACAGGTGACCTGTCGGGCTACTTTCAATGCAAATACATTGCCATACTAAGCTATTTGTAACAAGTGAAATCTTGGTTGACCAGTACAAATAACTTGATCCATTCATGTGTTCATTTACTCAACTCAATAATAAGCCGCCAGCCCATTGAGTCAGCTTGGGTGGAGTTGTAACCCTGGCCTAAAGCCTGCCTGTTGCATTGTTTCTGTGACTTATCAGCTGGCCGGCGAGGAAGAGAAGTTACAGCAGCTGAAGAGCGTGCAGGAACTGTTGGAAGACGAGGACGAAGAAGGATACCAGGTGATTGTGAATAGCAACTAGAAATTTATGATGGTCTGGCTGATATGATAGCTGGCCTTGTGGCTTGTAGTTTGGCCAGCTGGCATTTTGAAATGGCAGGCATTTTGGCCTGTGTATTGGCTGCCTGACATTTTTTGGCCTTCGATTCCAACTTGGATTATTTGGTTGACTAGCCAGCTATGGGGCATGTATAGATAGTTTGCCAGCTAGCCATCAAGTTTGGTTTGCTGGCTTGCTAGAATACTGGCTACTTACTGACTGGCTAGAAGGTTAAGTCAGTGGCCAACAAGTTGTGTCGGCTGGTGTTAAAGATCATTGGTAATAATTGATGGCTTGCAAAAATGGCCAACAAGTTGGCTAGTCTGGTCGACCGAAATTTTCTGTAGATGACCTGATGTATACATTCGATCTTACATTGAGACAATCACATCATGTGGGTTGTTTGAGGAAGAAAAAACAAGTACATTAAATGGACGGCGATTTGTTGGGTGTTGCACATAGGTAAATAGTTTTTGAAATATAAGTGACAAAATATAATAGGAGAAATGTATTAATTGACAATCATTAAGATATCACAGTTGATAGCAATTTTTTTAGTACTTTTGTGCTTAATCAATCCACACTCAGACAGCTCTGCGGGAGCTTGGTTACTCCTCCGGGGCAGAGCTTCAGTCCATGGTCGACAAGCTGAATGAAACCATCCAGAAGATCAAGGACAAGATACAAGGGGTGGAGTCTAAACCGACCAGCCAATCACAGGCCGATGGCTCTCAGACTGACCAATCACATAAAGACGACACTCGGTCAAAGGTATATGACGAGTAAAAGGTGAATTGGCACCTTGTCTTTGGCTGCTTTTCCTTGTTTACGAGCTTTAAGTGAATTTGTGTCATAAAGCAAAGTCTCAATTAGGAATGTAAAGAGTTTGAGGGGGGCCTACTCCTCTTCATCAGAATCTCATCTAACCGAGTTTTTTCCAGCAGTGTTTGTCTAATTTGATGAAGTGATGCTGTTTTCAAATTTATCCATGAGCTTTGAGTAGACTGATTGCACCCGCTAAGTCACGTGACCTATAGTGCGTATTAAATATCAAGAAACACGGCGTCCACCAAAAGCAAATTGTTTCGTAAATATCGTTTATCAAGAATAAAGCCGACGGTACGTACCGTACTCAGACTACTGATGTGCTGGGTACTGTACCATAACTTGGCTGTATTGTTTGTAAACAACACTCAAAACACATGTTACTATGGGGTTGATACCCACCATAGGTCACGTGATTTAGCAGGCACTATCGGTCTATTTGTGGTTCATTTCATCCAGCCTTTGGTTCATCACTTTTTGCATGAGGAAAACAAATATTCAGAGCGGTGAACTGGGACTTGTGAGTGGATCTCTGAGTTTGCCAAAAAACCTGGCATTTATACACTTCCATATTTCCCTGTTGCCTTGGTAATCTGTCAGAGCCCAGGAGCTGACATCAAGGATCCTAACAGTGAGCAAGGTAACGTGTGTGATCTGGATCTACTGCTGAGGGACGTGGATCAAGACTACGACAGGTAAAAAATTTTAACAAGACCAGACTACTGCATCCAAATGAATGGGATGTGCTTCACTACCAATCATAAGCTGGACCAAGAGAGGGCGCAATTTCCCTAGCAACAGAGGCTCCTTTGGTGAGAACTGCACTTTGCTGGTTCACCAATGACTTATCGAATGTCTGTGTTACTGTTGCATTGCTTCTAACAAAATGAACTCTTCCCACCAACATGGCTGTCTTAAACCAAAAAGGGAGTGCTTCTGCTCAAGAAGGATGCAATCCCTTGTACCTGACCTATAATAAATCTATTTATTTTCTTCTCTGGCCAAAATGTTGATTGTCTCTTGAGTATTGGGGAACTTTGGTTCAAACTTGAAATTAATCAAGAAACGTTTTTACAGTAAGCAAACAAGCCCACAACCTGCTGCCAGAATGACCTTTGACCTTGCCGAGTACTACCAGCTGCAGCTCAGCGTGGAGCGAATACGCATTCCTGAGATTGTGTTCCAGCCCTCGATAATGGGTCATGACCAGGCAGGCCTGGCCGAGACCCTGGAGCATGTGCTGAGAAGCTACGACAGCAAGATGCAGGATAGGCTGGTGCAGGTAAGGGATGAAGGGGGTGGGGCTTGGAGGAAAAGGGGTGTGGTGATAGGGAGGGCGGGTCTTAAGAAATGATCAATGGGCAAACACTTGGACAGTGTACTGAAGAGTTAAGATGGAAAGACACAGGATAGGCTGGTGCAGGTAAGGGATGAAGGCGGTGGGGCTTGGAGGAAAAGGGGTGTGGTGATAGGGAGGGCGGGTCTTAAGAAATGATCAATGGGCAAACACTTGGACAGTGTACTGAAGAGTTAAGATGGAAAGACACAGGATAGGCTGGTGCAGGTAAGAGATGAAGGCGGTGGGGCTTGGAGAAAAAGGGGTGTGGTGATAGGGAGGGCGGGTCTTAGGTAATGATCAATGGGCAGACACTTGGACAATGTACTGAAGAGTTAAGATGGAAAGACACAGGATAGGCTGGTGCAGGT
The DNA here is from genome assembly GCF_054643075.1 of Acanthaster planci. NCBI lineage: Eukaryota > Metazoa > Echinodermata > Asteroidea > Valvatida > Acanthasteridae > Acanthaster > Acanthaster planci. The sequence continues at coordinate 2,408,928 of NC_141787.1, forward strand.
AAGGGATGAAGGCGGTGGGGCTTGGAGAAAAAGGGGTGTGGTGATAGGGAGGGCGGGTCTTAGGTAATGATCAATGGGCAGACACTTGGACAATGTACTGAAGAGTTAAGATGGAAAGACACAGGATAGGCTGGTACAGGTAAGGGATGAAGGCGGTGGGGCTTGGAGGAAAAGGGGTGTGGTGATAGGGAGGGCGGGCCTTAGGTAATGATCAATGGGCAGACACTTGGACAATGTACTGAAGAGTTAAGATGGAAAGACACAGGATAGGCTGGTGCAGGTAAGGGATGAAGGCGGTGGGGCTTGGAGGAAAAGGGGTGTGGTGATAGGGAGGGCGGGTCTTAGGTAATGATCAATGGGCAGACACTTGGACAATGTACTGAAGAGTTAAGATGGAAAGACACAGGATAGGCTGGTGCAGGTAAGGGATGAAGGGCATGGGGCTTGGAGGAAAAGGGATGTGGAAAGTCATAAAAGCTGGACATATCATGGTTAATAATTAATGGGCACAGACCTTGGAAAATGTTGTGAGGAGTTCAGACAGCAAGATGTAAGATAGGCTGGTGCAGGCAAGGCAGTCCTGTATGATTCAAAAAGTGTGAGGTGAAGGGGTGGGGTTAGTGAGTTATAAAAGGGGCATGGTGCGTCCTTAAAGCTTAGTTGGCCACAGGCAGTGATTTGTAAGTGTCAGTGGAGACCTTATAAATGTCATGAGTTATGACAGCAAGATGTAGGATGGGCTGGTGTGGTGAACGATGAAAGGGGTGGGACTAAGTAAAAGGGGTGTGTCCAGACGAGACAGACAGGAAACAGTTTGTGTTGGTTTTCAATCATTGATGGATGGCCACACCCAAATGGGGAGACCTTAAAACATGCACTGAGAAGTTTCGACAGCAAGACCAGGGAAAGACTGGCACAGTCCAGGGAAGAGGTAGGGAAAAGGAAAGGAAAAATGAGTGTCTCTCGTCAAAGAGGGCGGGGCAAGATATGACTCGATCGCCAATCACTAGCAATTAGAAATGAGCTGACAGGACCTGCAGTAAGGACTCACAACAACATGGAGTATCGTGAGCAGTTTTAGGGATACAAGTACATGTATGTTCTTGAGACCAGGTATACACGATTCAGATTCCCATCTCAGTTCTTCCTGTGTTTTTTTTTTCCGTTCACCAGAGGGTTTTTCTGACTGGCGGTAACATGTTGTACCCTGGTATGAAGCAGCGAGTTGAAGCCGAGCTGCTGGCCATGCGACCATTCCAGTCCACATTCCAAGTCTTCGTTGCAGGTACACCCAGGAATGTAACAGCAGACAGCTATTAAACCCAACATGTTCCCCTCTCCTCATCTTTCAAAGTCTTGTCACACCAAAATCTGGTTCAATATTTTGCAGTGTCCATAATAAACTGCTGCCAGTCCATCACAAGTCCATAATTCGTTGCAAGTCACACAGTCTTGAGCCAAGTCACAAACTATTCAAATAAACTGTGAGAAAGGCATTGCTTTATCATTTTTCGCTCTGCTGTGTGTGCCTTGGTTTCGCGAAAAGGACTTCTGATGGACTTGAACATAACACAGGTCTTTGTAAGCATGTGGCCAGTTTCAGATACAAATTTTTTTTTGACAATATACATTTTACCTCAAATTAAAACAGCTTCTAAGCAACTTTGACAATCAATTATTCAATGTAGATCTTACTTCTGTTCAAATACTCTGTTTTAGCCCCAAAGTCTGCAAGTCCGTTCTAGACCCCAACTTCACCCCCAAATTTAGAGAAAGAAGCTTCCTTCTTCTGTTAACCAGGAAATCCGGTTCTTGACTCCTGGCACGGTGCCAAGAAGTGGGCCAGTGATGCGGCATTGGCCGGGGATTGCTTCGTCACGAGGGAGGAGTACCTTGAGAAAGGCGGGGAGTACCTCAGGGAGCATGCCGCGTCCAACCGGTTCAGGCCCAACCCCACAGTGATTCGATCATGACAGGACAAGGAGAGCCATCAGCCTTGTGGGTGATTCACTGAGGGCGCCATACGCTCACAGTACTGATGCAAACTGCTGTCTGTGTACAAGGAATCAGTAGCTACCATGGCGTGCTTCTATGCCTGATAGAGCAGAACTTCATTGTGAGATGTGGCATTGACCTCTGACATGTGTTGGCTGTGTGCGTGAACTGAAGAGGGCACCCATTACCCTTACTGGTACTACTTTCCAAAGTGCAGAGGAGCAAGGGACGACTGCATCTCTACAGCATTGATACCCAGTAATGCAGGCCTCATAGTATACGCCTTTACATTCATGGAGGTATATCACGACCACTGCACAGTACAGCCGAACGCTACCACAGCAACCAACATCAGGTGCACCTAAGATTGTCAGGAGAGATTTTCAGCCGTAGCTAACAAGAAAACAAGGTGACGAATCTCGCCCGCATAACACATAATGAGGCAATGACGCTAGCACTTGTCAATCCACGCTATTTACTGTATGTTTGGGCATCCGGGATTAAATGTTTGTAATCAATACTTTATTTCATTAACCTTGCAACTTAAAATTGACAGAATTGAAGCTTAATAATTGTGTGATGTTAGGAACCAAAGATATTCATGAATATCCCAATGTTCGGTCAGCTTCAGGCAATGATCATTATAGCATAAGAAATGACCGGTTTTCACATAGCTCTTTTAACTAAGTTTTTTCAGCACCTCACATTATTATCTCTGATGATGATCATTGGACTGATTTACGTTCCAAATAACATCTCAGGTCCTTGAGAAGTGTACAGCTTGATGCTGCCATTTTGGAGCAAGGCAGCCAAAATCACGCACAGTAACCATCTCTGCCCTCACAGGCACCCATTTGTACTCCTGGGTAGGGGAGAGGCCAGGGGGAGTAAAGCAACTTGCCCAAGCTCACACGTCACCAGCTGCTGGATTGGAACCTCAGACTCTACGTTCATGAGTCACAAGCCACTTGGCCATACGCCTCACGTGTGGCATTACTTTCCTGCAGTACTTGCCAGTGCATTATGTTGTCCCCTTTCTTCTTTCGCTCCCAATTTGCCAATTTCATGGCAAGTGCTAGTTCCATTGCTGTCATGAGAGAAAAATCTGCAACCTTTGTAAAATTGTGAAAAATCAGTCCTGTCAAATGAAACACGCATAACCAGTAGACATTTCATGGACGTTTTGTTTTATTGAATATTTACAAAGCAATGATATGCATTTGTTTTAAATTTTTTGTTCCTCTTTTTCTACTTTAGAATAATAAAGACATTTTATTACAAAAAAAGTTGATTTTGACAAGTTTTTAACTTCTAATAATTAACACGAGTGTACCTATACTTTTTGGGTAAAGTACAGTAGCAACCGTCCATTGAAGCCAATGCAGCAAAATATTTTAAAATACTTTGCAACTGTATCACCGAATTTCACACAAAGTGAAGGAACATGTCAACATAATGAGGTATATCAACAATAGTACTACAGACATTTTGGTTTCAGACTCGAAACATGACCCAAAATATGCAACCAAACATGATCATCCATATTCTACACAAACACAACGTTCTGCCACAACCACCAAAACAGATGGCCAGCTGGTCTCTCGCCATCTTTGGAGGGGGAAAAAAAGATATTGACACTGGCCCCTTACAGGAAAACTGATGTTAGAAAATGCCTTTAACACGTTGACTGCCGCACCTAAGGGTGTTCCCATTTGCCAAGCGTTGTACGCATGCATACATATTAAACAGGTACCTTTCAGGTGTCTATTTAAACACGAGCAGTTTACACACGTTCATGTATGTCCTCAGTATTGCCAGCAGCGTATTTGTTGTGTCCTTTGGTGATACCAGTGTATTCAGTTTACATCACAATAGCTCTTCATTTCCTACGAGTATACTCGTAGTGGTGGAATCTGATACACCTGTGACGAGTATACTCATAGTCGGCAGTCAACGTGTTAATATAAAGATGCCATGGGAAAATGCCATTTGAGCCTAATTAAAAGAGACTTCTTATCAAGTTGGAATACGTTCTTAAGAGCTCCAGGCAGAGACCACCCAAAACCTAGGGCGGCAGTTCATTTTAGGTTTGTGCAAATTTGCAGTTTGAACGATGTCTCCAAATACTGCTCCAATTTTTGGATGCCATTTGGTTCCCGGTAGTTCCTTCCCCCTCCCCCCCACACCAACTACCCCCAAAATGTCTGGTCTGTTGTAAACAAAGCAAACACTTCACAAGAAAACCAACAGGGACACAAGTGGGATCTGCTTTACCAGTGTGCTGTTGAAGTCTTCCTACAAGTAATCTAAATTTGAAGGGGAAAAAAACAGGTGCAAGAAACCTGCACTTGCACACCAACAGGGACCATTAGAAATGGTGTGGATACAGGGTACTTACGCCGCCCTGAAAAACTTGGTTAAATTACCATTTTGTGCAGTTACTTCAGGGAAAACAAGGCTTACGATGTGGGATAACATTACCACACAAAATGGTGATTTAACCACCCATTTTTGCGAGCCACGTGTATGTTCTCTACACATACCATTTCTAATGATCTCTATTTCAGCTTGTTTCCACCGAGGAGAGATTTGTTTTTGAGCCATGTGCGGGGTGCGGAACAGGTGAGAACCAGTCACACAGAATAAGCAACACATACAGTAGTTCTTTTTTTTTTTAAGTGGCAGCCTGGTTTTTGGTAAGCAAATATTTGAGGACGCTTACCAGCAAACTTGGCCTCTGCTGGTCAGACATGCAACAGACAACAATGCTGGAAATGTTAATTACTTGAGCTGGAAGTCCAGCAATAATACATGGCCATCGAATATTGACTCTGTAAAAATATTGCAACCACAATCAATCTACCAAAAATGTGGGATAAGAAAAAGAGAAGATAGGACAAAAATTCAGCCTACCCAATGTAACAGTATACAACACATCATTGAAAATATGAAAAATAAGAGAAAGGAAAAAGAAATGACAGCAGCAATAAGGAACTTACATGTACACTAGAGTGTTGCAATCGAGTCCAGTCACAAGTCCAGTCACAAGGCCAGTCACAAGGCCAGTCACAAGTCCAGTCATAAGTAGCCCGGTGAACAATGACCAAAGAATGCTTTTGTCACAGCTCATCTGAATAGCTTGTGAATTGGCTTAAGACTGAATGACTTGCGATGGACTTATGATGGACTTGAATACAACACTGGTACTCTGAGGCCTTGTTTCTTCATTTGAGTAAATGTCAAAGGTCAGCAACTTTCCTGACACTAAAATCCACAGTTTACCAACCAATTTGTTTACTTTTGAATACGAATCAGGTTTGTGGTTTGCAACTGAATGTGTAAAATGAACTAAAACAGAAACTGAATGTGTACAATGAATTAAAACTAAAACTAATTAAATAATACATCAAAAAACAGGTGCCAAAGCCACTTGGCAAGTAATACATAATGTGCTTCTAAGTTTTCACAAATGCCAGTTGAGGGTTCAATGCATGTGATATGCACCCTATTTTTTGCATTAATGTGTGTTCAGGAGAGACTCCAACTCTTTCAGACACATTTACATCTGCATTTTGGCACATCACAAACGTAACTGAGTGTGTGCCTACAACCTGTGTTAAAGCATGGCTCCTTAAAAGTGAACGTTCTTAAAAGTGACAGCAGACATAATGGTCTTGTTTCCAGTGTTCTCAACACCCACAAGCAGTGCAGTGAAACAAAAAGTGCTTGTGCTCATACCGATGGAAAAGCCAGACCCGCAACACACAATACTTACGTTGGAATTTAGGAAGAGTTAAACTTCATGAGATCGGTTACTAGACACATTGGCAAGACCATGCTCAAATAAACACAAGTTTCCTAACACCAATTAATACAATAATTAATAAAAAGAAAAACTTAGACAATATGAAGACATGAAAATTAAGCTATAAATATCCATTCCTTTCTTTCTCCGCAACTCTTCAAAATTAGAGTGTCTAAAATAAAATGTAAATGTACATTTGGGGGAAAGGAGACTAGGTGTCTTTTTATCCATTGAAATATTCTGGCAGACTAAAGGGCACTTAAATAGAACTGCATTCCATCTCCCGCATAACTAACATCACAATTCAACTGGTTCAACTGAACAAAAACAGAACAAATTCACTCTCCCTGTGGACTGTATATCTTAACATGAATTTGAATAACAAATAATTCTTTCCATTCTGAAATAAAATACTTTCTTTTCTGTGAACTCCAACACCTTTGTCAAAATCTGTAGTATCTTTCATTCCACAACTTTGCAATAGGGCTTCGTTTACATGTACATGTACTTTCTTTTATTTGTTTTTTTTTATTTTTGTAAGCCTAATTTGCTCTCAATAATCTCAACAACTTTTTAAATACACAAGCAATATCACTTAAAGACAAAGATAATGCGTAAAGCCCTTCATCTCACTTTCTATGGTCTGATCAAACTGGAAGCCCAGCAAAGGCATCAAGAAGCTGAAATGTGAAAATCTCCTATACTTTTGTACACAGCCAGTGACGAAAAAAAAGCGGACATCCAAAACAAAAAAAGCTGAAATCAGCTAAAAAGCTGAGAAATCTCACCTCTGACAATTTCCTCCAAAGTCTGTGAAGAATTTCCTTTCACAAAGAGAAAAAAATTTGGTATTCGTAGAGCAACGTTAGCTTAGGTATGTGTATTCAATTAATTCGCTTCCATCTAGATTCTCACTCTACAATGTCAGACAAATTTAGCACCATTTTTGTACAAAACACAGTGTCCCACCGAGTTGTCATGTGTGACCTGCTCTGTGAAAATGAGTCTTAAGTCGCCAAAGCCACTTTGGAGTAAAAAGTCCTTTAGAATAATTTTGCGCAGTGTAAATCAATAGGAACCCACAGCATTTTTCACTATGGAGTATCCACTTTCATCAAGATGCCAAACAGGGAGAAACATCAAAACAAAAAAACTCAATTTGCTCTTTCCAATACAAATGGAAACTCAAAAATGCCTCTGGCAACTTAAGACTCATTTTCACAGAGTGGGTCACATGTGACCACTCACATGTTCAACATTTAGAGCGGCCAAGTTGGCTCTTTTTCTAAAGGTGTTCCAAACTAGAAAAGCAAAGATCTGGATACTATTGTGCTGTGTCCCGACCCCAAAATGTTAGAAGATATAGCACTGTAAGAGAGTCACTGCTTCCCCATGCATTCAGAGGTGGACACTAGACGACATTTCAATGCCTCTGAGCTGTTGTGCCAACACTTGGTGCCTTTCTCACGTGGGAAGTCATATTTGTGCGCATTCAAATGAAAATCATTCACAAGCACTCCGTGAACCCTTTGGGCACTAACCAGAGCATGCACTTGTGATGCGTCCTTTGCCTCTGGCATGAGGGGTCACGCAAAGAAAGCACCCTCTACAGTTTTGCAGAGCACAGGAATGCACTGCCACGTAATACCATGCAAGCCTCTTTGGTAACTCTGTGCTCTGATGTGATTTGGCGACTGAATGCAGTGTCATGAATATTCACAACTTTTAAGGCGACAACTTTTTTGGAACAAACTCCCAACATTATGAGCGCCATTTATCTTCAGTATTTGAAAATCAACAGTGGACTGCGACATGTTACAGACTCCCTGAGCAACAATTGTAATAATTTTATCAAAACAGAGGAAAAAGTCCCAAACATCTGAACTGAACTCAAGCCGACCAATTAAGGAAATCTAATCCAATTGCCTGATTACCTCTTGGCACAAATTTTCTTACCACAATTATTGAACTAAAATCATATTGTCAGCAGTTTATAGCTATGTATACAGGCTTATCTGTACAGAATACCAATCCCTAAAGCAAAGAAAAAAGAATGAAAATCTTTCATATTGTCTTACAGCAATGCTACCTCCACATGCTTTCTTATAATTATTACTTTTTTACACTATACAAAACCTAATTTTCGAAGTCTTATGAATTTCATTCGAATGTTGTTGATTAAACACAGTTTGACAACATGATAAACAAATGGAAATAGTTGTACCACACTTGTGAGATTCAAACAAATCCAAAACTTCAAAAATCATCAGAAATGATTTAATAAATACTTGAGTCAACAAAAGCCTTCAAAGAAATTTTTCTTTCTTGGGTCGAATTGGCCCTCTTCCGGCACAAATCACTCTTTTACTAACGTACCACTTGCCAAGGCTCAGACCTGATCACTCTGGAACCTGAGAGTCAATTGCTTAGTTCCTTCCCCCAAAGCATAAGCACCAATGCCTATGATTGGTCAGTTCCTCACTCGGAACCACGAAAAAGAAATTAACAGAAAGTCCACAAAGAAAGACACACTATGTTTTGCGAGGTACTCTGCTTAACCTTCCCTGAAATTTTTTTTAAATTAGAGAGTTCCTCCCTTGTTACTTTTCTCGGTGTTTACGATGGAGAATAAGGTCAAAAAGTCCAGTAAGATCCAGCCTCTTATGGACCACCATCTGTGATTACTCATTTCACCATAAAGAAATAACCACGGTTTATACAACAAATGACATGATTGGTCACTTTGCAACCAACCAACAACCACAATAAAGCCCTTACACATGTTTATAATGTGGTCTTAGCATGTGCATTTCCCACACACAGATCCCCACTTACCATTGGTCATGCCAAGAATGGGGCTTGGAAGTCAAAAACGACGACTGGCCATTCTACTGCAGAAAAAAAATTCAAGTTGATCCCTTTTTTATATTTTTTTCAGTGGGGCCTACCACCTGCGCCTGTTTCAGATGGGTTTCGTTGTCTTCCAGGCTTCTCCAAGCCCAGGCCTTCATCAGGGAATGTGTTGCCATTGCTGATATGTTTCTTCAGACCCCCGTTGAGGATATCCTTGATGTGTTGTACAATCAGCTCAATTGCAACTAAGGGGAGGGAAGAAAATGAGAGACCAGCTTGGTTACAGATGAACGTCAGCTTCTGACTCTTTCTCTGTCGGCAGCAAAAGGGAGACAGATGCCTGATCCGTCCACAATCAGTCAAGACTATCAAGTAGCCTATTGACTGTTGGAGACCAGGGAATGGATTTTGGACTCTCTGTGACTGTTTCTGAGAGGAGGAAGATTTAAGGCCAACTGAATCTACATATACCAAAAACCTATTTAGGCATGGCATAGACCAATTAAACACTGTACACCCAGTCAACATTGCATGGGACTTGGTGTCGCAAAACGCATCACTCGGTCATTGAAAGTTAAGCTTTGATGGATTGCCAAAACCTCTTTGTGACAACTACAAGGGCGGGCTTATGAACAAGTGAGCAATGCCAACTCTTCCATCAAATTATTCCCAGCACCAAAATCGTATAGTCAGGAACAACAGCAATCAGGAAATCTCAACAAAGTGTTGTAGTATTGGGACCCCCTTTAACCCCCCCTCCTAATTTTTTTAAGGTACGGGTACATTTACCTCCTCCCAATTTGCGCGTGTTTATTCTGGCATACAGTGTCTACTGCTGTTTCACGTAGGTATCCTACCTTAACATGAAACAGCTGATGATGCAACTGCCTGTGGGACATTTGAAGGTTGTGTGGTGGCCTTTGTTCAATGGGTCATTCTGATCCAAGCCTTTAATGACTGAATACTGACCACCACACCAATCTCAACTAGTGTCCATTTGTTTTCACCTATACAGTCTCCCTTTCCTCTTTAATGTACACCTTGCAACGGCTAATCCAGTAGTCGTTGGGGGTGCAACAACCCACCCCTTAAGGCTGGTCCATACTTCAGGCGAATGCAAAAACGAAGCCAATTTGAGGCCACGAAAAATTTCTACCAAATTTCGCCCCAGTTAAAATGTGTGCAACTTTTGCGAATGAATTCGCAATGCAAATATTTGATCATGCCCTCACAGTTTCCCATTCCTGTTCACGCAGAATACGAACCGGCCTTTATGCTCAAAACTTTTCAAGGGGTATCAACTCCCTCGAGCAAGGCGGGCTCAACCTCATCCACAAAAAGTCCTCCCAGAACCTCCATTCGGATCTTGAAAGTTCTGGGCCACTTAGCGTGGAAGAAAACCACATCGCATACCTATGTTTTCAGCGCCTCTGGGAATGATGATGTCCGCGTATTTCTTGGTGGGCAGGCAGAACTCTTCAAAGGCCGGCTTGACAAATTTGACATAATGCACAAGAACTTGCTCCAGTTCTCGCCCTCTATCATTGATATCACGAACAACTGGGAAGAAAAAAAATTTCGATTTTTATTGTTCGGGTTAAGGGAAAAAAACCTCATTAATTTGCCTCATGAATATTCAAAACTCCTTCCCATTCAAGATTCAGTGGCACTTCAATTTTGGATTAGATTTTCCGAGGGGTATCAAGTGCCGTTCCAAGGAAAAGCGACTGGGTTCAACCTTCCTGAATCCTTCAAGATCCTCCAAATGGGCCCAAATGGATGCGGACGGGTCTCATTGGGAACCCTGTGAGGACTGCCAAACTTAACAAAATGAAGATGACCCCGAGTGAACTTTTCGTCTTCCGGCTTTCATGCACATTTTAAACTGGTCCTGTTATGGAGGTGGCCATACTGAACTGAAAGCAAGATTAACTGGTCATTTAGGGAGACTGAAAAAAGTAGAAGCAATGAAATAAAAGATCATTACAGCTTTTAATGATGCCGGAAAGATGAAGAATAATTTCAAATTTGTAATAACTCATATCTAAGTGTTTTAAGAGACATTAAACAGAAAATGAAGGTGAGGCTTGAAGCCCCCAAATAGTCTGTCACCACTCCGTTTAACAGATTATACGGAACAACACAGATTCAGGGAACACTATCAACTTTCAATTTTCAACGGTTACCCCTTCTGGACAGTCTGGTGTCGGCATCGGTGTCCACGAAGAGCTTCATGTGGAACATGTCTCGGACCTCTTTATTGTAGAATACCAAAATACCCTCGAAAAGCACCACATCAGCCGGGTAGATCACTGTAAACTCTTCCGCTTTCCTGAGAGAGGGGAAACAATTCACTGGTAAATTTTCTCTGAGTACATTAATGTAACCAGTACATTAACCCATTTGAATGCAGGATGAGATTGACCATGAGAAAACAGCTGGAAAAAAGGCATAAAGAAGCTGAACGGTAAAAATCTCCCATACTTTAGTACACAGCCAGTGAGGAAAAAAAACTGAAATCCCAAACAAAAAAAGCTGAGGCATCTCATCCCTGACTGTTAAAACAAAACGACTTCCAATTCTATTTACAAACCGTCCAAAGTGTTCAAGCAGAGCACAAATTTTGACATTTGGATTTTTCACACATGCCTTTTGTTCTCCAGTTTCATTCAGCACAGAAACTTGTCAAACCAGCTTGGGGGCCTACGTGTATACAAAACGTAACCCATTCCTTTGTACATGATCACATCCGAAGAGGGCTACGCATGGTTTAAGAACTTGCACAGCTTTGCTGACAACCACATGGGCTGTACACAGTTGGTCGCAATATGAGCGATTCAAAAGACAGTACTCCGCAAACAGGTTCCAATGGAAAAGTCACTGTTTTGCAGTGCATTGTGGGAAACTGTCGACAAATTCTATTACCTGGCTATGCACAGGAAACTTGAATTAAAGCCAATGTTTGTCAGGGAAGAAGATTCCTGAGTGGATTCTGAGTAGCAGTTTAATAACTAATCCATGTTTCTTTCTATAGCACAGAATGTCCAAATCTATCAAAAAATTTTCCCAAGCTGTCTGCTGACACATGCTCAATGCAAATCGTGGCAAGGCAGCCATGCTTTAGTCGACTGTAAACTTGAAAAATGGCTTCTCCATGGCAACCTCTTGGTGGCGCACTGTCTTGTGAAATCGTTCCTATCAATGCTTTCAATATATTGCCCCTAACCCGTCTGTGTTCATAAATCTCCATCACTACCTCTGTATCTCCTACTTCTATTCACCTTGAGTTCGTCGTGAAATCATAAGTTGGAATCTTGACCGTCTTGCCAGCTACAACATCCTCCAACGTCCGCTTGATCAGCTCAAAATCAAAGGAATCTGCAGACCACCAAAAAAAAAGATGCAAGTGACAGAGGCTGCAAACTAAGTCCAGGAAAACCAGTTTTTTGAGAATTTTGAAGGAGAGAAATGCAGAATTATGGGTCATTTTGATTCATTTTGAGGGAAACTTTGGCGAACACCTCACTCTTTTTTTTTTAAAGCCAACTTTCTTGAAGCCAGACAGAGCTAGCGTCAATACCTACCAGGGTGGTCAAAATTGAACTGGCCCTTGAAAGCTTTGGCCTGCTCCCCATTGCTCAGGTCTCGGTAGAAGCTGTCCTGGCTGATGACGGCCACCTTACGCTTCTTGCTGTCGATGTTGCGCTGCCCCAGACGCTCAACTATCTTTGTGCAGACAGAGGACTGGCAGAAGAGGTCAATAACACCAGACAATTAATTATTGGAAGGGTCTCTCCTTGGACTGGAATTAAATAATGTCCTTTATTAAGTATTCTTTTCTAGTACTACGTGATTAGTCCTTTTAACAAAGGACCCAAGATTTATTTGAACTCTGACCACATCTTTCTATGATTGCTTGATGTTTTGTTTCATTTTCACATCATCTACGCGTAGATTGGAGTTGAAATCTTGTCGGTCGCAAATGACAGAGGACAAGCAATGGTCACCGACCAGTGTCACACCTCAACTGAGTGACGAGTTGGGACCCGCTACTGCTGACCTGTATGGACTGACTGGTGGTGACTTGGTCAGAGCGGTGATCTTGACCAGTGCATTTGAAATCTTCTAGATATGCTTTCAATTTATAAATACCCCAAAGGAGTACAGGCAAAACCAACTCAACTGAGTATGTTTGACAGCAAAAAAACAGTGACTGCCTTATTGTTAGACATCAATTGATGAAATCCAGTCACAGCACCACACACTGACCTCAAACATATGTAAACTGGTTCATAACTGTATATATAATTTTGACAAAGATTTGCTTCGGGATCTATATAGCCTACACAACCCATCAAGTGTGCAAAATCAGAGGGTGTCAGCATCAGGAAATGGGGGGTGGGGAACTCTGGACAGCCAAATGTTACACAGGGGTACATGTAAATGATTGAATAAAAATGCATTATGCCCTACATGTATGTGCTACTAAATTGCTAATTTATTTTCAGTTTTCTTATGTTAATTAAAAGTCTGCTGACTGCGTCACATGTACGACAATACGTGTACATGAGTACCATTCTCAAAAAGACAGCATATATTTGTCTACAGCTACTTCTAGAATAAAAAACGTTGAGTTTTGATGAGTTTAGAGGGTCGCGGCATTGAGTATGCTTGTTAATTTCATGATGGCAATGTAAAACTCAGCCAGAGCAACGGAGTCCTTCATCCTGTTGTATAAGTCCATGTTTATTTAGTGATAAAAAGAGGAAGTTACAGCTACATTGAACTCATCGATTAAGGGGCACTAGTTGATTTTTTTTTCTTCTTCAGATGTTCACACGCACTAATAGTAGTAGTTGACCCCTATTAAAACATGACCTTGCTTGGAGCTCTGCAATGAGCCCTTGCAAAGTTACAGTGTACCTTTGGTTTGGTAGGCATCTGGTTTCTGCCACTTCTGTTCTATTTTTAGGTACCATTCTTAGACCGGTATCTCTCACTTTTACTTGCGGACTTTACTAACTACAAAAATGCAATTTAAAACAAAACTGAAAGACACCTTCAATTTGCTTCACAGATTATTGAAGAATTTCCTTTTTTCCGGTCTCTTGAAACTTCCTGGCTTCTGATATTCCATACTACCACTGCAAAGGTAGTCTGCAGTGCAAACATGTTAAAGGCCTGCAAGTCAACAGCCAACTTTATGTCACATTAAATATGTGAGACTTGTGTCTTCCAAAGTAATGTTCCGCACATATAAACGTACGGTACATGTATGTAATCCTGACCGCTGAAACTCGATCAAAAGCCATTCCTTCACTTTGGGGAAGTTTGTTGGGCATGGTCCTGCAGTCCTGAGGTGGCCCCATGTTGAGGGAGTTTGACGGACTTGGTCCAGAAGGCCTGAATCAATGATCAACAGTGCTGACGTTGTGTGAGCCATGTAACTAGCATACAAATACATGTAGTACGCGCAAAATTACTACCCAAAATACACCCGAATCACTGAACCAGCTTTATTTGGTGTGTTAAGTTGCCAGATCGAGGCTCTATATGCCTATAGCAACAGCATGCAAAGAGTGAATTGAATCAGTGATGAATTTTGTTCGAAGCAATTTGGATTGCACAGGGAGAGTTGGATTTTTATACATTGGGTCCAGTGCCCAGTAAACGGAACTACGTAGAATTATTGTTCTAGCATGCCTTTAAGTACATGTACATGCGTGTGACTGCACATTCATGTACATGACTTCACTTACAGTAAATGTGGGCTGCTGTACAGTTTTTGAATGTCAATCCCACACTGATGAGAACACAAAATATTTAGCCAAACTGTTCAACACGGTTCTTCCTGAGGGCAGAGCACAAAGCATGTTGAATGTCCCCTCCAAGGAACTGCATGAAGCCAAAATGAAATATTAAAAGACAATCAACTGGCGAGAGCCTCCAGATTCTCATCCCAAGAACTGTACAGGCAGACAGGAAACTTTTGAAATGGAATTGTCACAACACCTGTTCCGTGTTCACAGATGTTTTGTGACTTAAAGACGACCTCTCTGCCATCCAGCTGCAGAGAAGAGCAAGGATGTGCTGTCCATCCCTAAAATGGAGTCCACAGGAGCCAGGTCCCCCTCCGAGGAGTACCAAAATACCTCTTTTAATTCAAAGGCCTCAAGCCAAACAAATCCACAGGGGGGCGGCGATTCAGCGCTCCCCAAATGGACCAAAATGACCACAGCGCCTTGTCACGCTTGTGGTTTGGGGGGGGGGAGAGGGACAAGGCTGCACTTAGTAATATCTTTCTGGTGATTCATGATATCTCCTTGCATACATTTCCAGAGGTCACCGTCTGGGCAGTAAGCAGAATCAAAGAACACTGGATTGATGAAAATAAACCATCTTCAGCACTGGGGAAAAATGCTTTTTTTCATTACCAGAGACCAGATTTATTTGAAGCCTTCTTACTCCTTTGCTGCACCTCCAACTGATCTTGACTGCTGAGTAGAACCACTGCCTTTTTGTTTTTGGTCATAAATTAAACCCTAATCCTTTACCAAAAAAGAATTCATGTGGTTCCATTCTCCCCACTCCTTTTTTGGCCTGATATGAATGCACGTGTGCTAATCAAACAGAGAAGCCGGAAAAGCTAATGCAATGTTAGTGTATAAAATAAACAGATATTTTTTTTTCAGGGTTTTGTTCTCCATTTGAAGAACAGCAACCTGGTGGTGAGTGTTTCTGAAGTTTGTATTTAGAGAAAACAGGCCTGATTGACTAGTTTTTTTTTGTTGTTGTTGACACTACGCTAATATTACAGACACAAACCTGACGAGGTAATGGCTCTTTGCACAACCCCCCCACTTTGTCGCGCGTGCCAGCAATTTTAGGTTCATCCTGAAGTGTATTGTCTCTCTGGTCGACTGCGTGCAAATCAATATGATACAACAATCACTTTATTACAAGTGCTCGGTTACTTTGGTTTTGCCAGTGGTCTATGGTCAGGTTTCATGGACCATGTGCAGATTTCAGCTTTTTTTGTCTAGGGAAGGAAGAACTGCCATGGAAGTGTCAAAAGGCCAAGCGGACGGGGGAAAAAGCCTCTCTTGACTAAAAATAGATCAGGTTACAGACACAAAAGGGGCTGGCCAAGCTAGTAAAGGGCATTGGCATTTCACTGTACAAAGATCATTTGTATGGTCATTCAGGGATGAGAAATAATCAAAATTGAGAAAATATTATAATACTGTTAGTAATAACCACTTCGGGAGAGAGCATCTTTTAGTGGTAACAAGACAACATGCACTGTAGAGACAGAGAGAGGAGGGCGGATGAAATGAGTTCTGGTATTTTAATCTCATAAAAGAATTTGCTATTTTAGCTGCCTGATACATGTACTATGACAACTTCTATTGGAAGAAGTCTGATCATGCCAGCATGATGTGGAAAGATGTACATGTATGAAAACACATAGGTAAATCCAGAAATTAGGGGTCCAAAAGTGTGACTTTTTCGTGTCACTGTTACATCTAACCTTTGTTATTTGACATGGAAATATCACCGGGATTGATTTCAAACTTTTACCATTTGTTTGGCAGATAATTTGCATTAATTCGTCACTCTTGGAAATTAGAAAATGTGTTCTGAACTTACAAAATCGTATGTCAGATGTTACAGGGACACCCAAAAAAAAAAAAATGGACCCCTAATTTCTAGAATTACCAACATCAAAATTTTCAGAGTCTGCAGGATTTGGAATCTGTGTCACAATTAAAAAGGAATCTTTAAAACAAATTATTTTCAAAAAGGTTTTTCCCCAGAAGCATTTTTAAAAATGGTGCTTGAAATTCTGGTGTCAATTCTAAAAAAGGAAAGGGTGGGTCTATTAGTCCTGGGATGTTAAATGACCGATTTGTTGGTAATTTACAGGTAGACATTATGATTTTGTGTTCAATATTGCATCACAATTCAATAATTAGTTGTCTAGTTATTTGAAAATTGATAATATTGTAGATTCGTGACATGTACAGTATTTTTGTTCTCTGCTTGACTTTTTTGATGTCAAGTTATGTAAATTATACTTGTGTTCATGCGTAATTCAACCTTTGGTTGCGAGAGATGATACACGTACATGTATCCACGAGTCACCACAATCTACGCACTTTGTACTTTGACCAAACTTTATTCTTAAATACACTTAATTTTCATGGCTTCATTTTCAGTAGTTCAAAGTTTGACTAAAATCCTACACAGAATAATATGAAGAACATCAGATGTCACCAAAGCAACAGGAACAACGTCGTCTGCAAACATGTCAGATCGGCTGTAGTAAAACCCATGTCACCATAATTCGCACAGGTACGTTGCAAATGTCATTTTGCTGGGTATCGGTAATGCCCTACTTCTGAAAAAACTGCCAGTTCTCTTGAATGAGGAATTAATTTTTTGCATTAATTACTTTGGTTTAGTGATGCAGTTTGAGGAAAAAAAATTTCATTCGCAATAGCTTGACCTCCCATCACTTTCTCTTTTTCGTTCTCCTAGATTGTTTTCAATTTAATTTGAAGTAAGAGTGAGGCATTAATTTTCATTCTTTCAAATAAATCATAATCAAAATTAATATGAGTAATTTATCTGGATATGATGACAAAACTTCTCTTTCTACAGGTATTTCTGAAAAAAAATCACAAAATACAGTGCCAGCGAATCCGCGCCCGTCATCACTAACGGGAATCTCAAAATATATGCTGCGCAGTACTTTTTCACGCTCAATATTTTGGTAACGCCCTCAATATTTGGCAAAAGGTGATCCAAGTCGTCATAAGTGCCCGTATCTACCATCTAATATCGGCCATATACAAACAACAATCATTTATCCGTTTTCAAGACAATTTTAATCAATTCATTTTGTATTTAGTCTGTAAAGCAAAGCTTTTGCTCAGTTGACATTTTTCCCGAATTCTCCCTGGAAAAGCTTTTAATTCGCACATACAGCAGCTGCAAAAAGAAAAACGTCTAAGTGACAATCGATCATCGACAGTAAATAACATCAGTGCATAATTTCACTGAAGAGCTTCCCGATGAGAAAGTTGCATGCCTGAATATTTGTATGCACAAATTTCAGGTACTCCACGATATTAATAAACCTGTCTTTGAATTGATTTCAAAACCCTGACATATGTACATGTAAACCAAAATGAGAAAACTTTGCATTAAACTTGACAAGTGGGTTTACCGTTAAATGTACTGGGTCATTCACAACATTTGGGGTCCACAAGTGTGACATTTTATGTCCCTGATACACCTGGCCTGTGTAATTTGACCAGGAAATATCATCTGAATTGATTCCAAACAATATTTCTATTTGTTCGGCAGGGAATTTGCATTAGGGTAATTCCAGAAATTAGGGGTCCAAAAATGTGACTTTTTGTGTCCCTGTTATATCTAACCTTTGTTATTTGACATCGAAATATCATCTGAATTGTTTTCTAATTATTACCATTTGTTTGGCAGGTAATTTGCATTAATTCATCACTTTAGAAAATTGGAAAATGTGTTATGAACTTACAAAATCCTGTGTCAGATGTGACAGGGACACGGAAAAACAATTGACCCCTAATTTCCGGAATTACCCATGAGTAAGGCCAAAAAAAAAAGGTGCCTGGTCAGACCAAAGTTTCAGAATTGATGCGACATTGCTTGTTTTTTTTCTCGAGGGGGTTAGGTGGCTTTTTAAGACTGGCAACGGACACAGAAATGAATGGCATATTTGATCAAAGAGCAAGGCTGGTAGTAGCACGTCAGGCCGCCTTTGTTGCTGATCCGCTGGCTGCAACTTTGTAACCTACCCATGGTCGACTGTGTGTGTTTGACATCAACATTATGCAGTCGTAACGGATCTATCACCGGGTACAAGCTACCCACGAATTAGTCTGGTTCCTTGAACAAATTGCCCTTCGAACTTGTAGACTTGAATCAGTCTACTCTCAAACATTCAGGTGATGCGAAAATAAAGGACGCTGTTTTGAAAATTTTGAAAAAAAAGGAAAAAAAACATAATTGGCAACACGCTCAAATCGACGTGCGCGGTGACCAGAGACCAATTTTTTTTGTGGCTAAGTCACGCATTCTTGAAAATTAAAGAACTTACCGGTACAAATCATGTGTCAGCTATGACGCGCATACACACACAAAATAAACTTCAAATTTATAGAATGACCCAATTATCAATTTTTCATTCACATGAAGACTTCTCAGCACAGTCCATAGGCATAAATTCACACTATGCAATGCCTGTCGAAGAGGTTTATTTCATGCGCTATCCTTCATTCAGTATGTTAAAATTTCTTAAAATTAAAAAAGGAGAGTCATGTGTAAATGTCCTAACGGGATCTTGAACCTGGCATGTAAACTTTTTCAAGACACCAAGGGAAATTTTCGCGATGGCTAGACACAGTACCTGTACTGGAAGAGTAGAATATATTACTCTGGTATGTTTGGTGACCTTGCTTTTCCAGAGAAGTCAAAGATAAAAAACAAAGAAATCTAAGCCACCCCCAAACAAAGAAAATTTTGTATTGCCCTGCAGTTGTTGGATCGGGAAGGGATGAGTATATTGTTTTCATTCTTTATATCTATAGTTTACTGTCTGTTGGAGTTTGTTGGACTGTGTACTGATCCAGCATGTGGAGTGTTGGAATCTGGCAGGTTGAGTGCATACACCCCACCAAGCAGCAAAAGGGTGTTGGAAATTGACAGGATGAGTCAGCCTTCTAAAAAAATGTTGAGGGGGTTAGGGTTTTAATTATTCTAATCAATATGAAACAGCCCACTGCAAAATTAATGACAAAAATGCTGCAGAAATCTGACAGGAAAAAAATGCATCAAACACATTTTTAAAGTTCAAACTGAAGTGTGCTTTTTCAAATTGGCCTTGGAATTGTTAACTCTTTCGCCAACAATTTTGTGTAAATACTACAGAAATTTCAATCCATTGAACAGGTTTTAACTTGGATTTATCTTTTATGAGGAGGAAATGAAAAGTCCCAGTTCATTAATTACTCAACAAAAAAAGGATTAATTAAATGAAAAGAACAGACGAAAAAAATTAGGGCAGGTGAGAAAAAGGGAGCAGGCAGGACAAGAAACCATTACATCTCAGCCTTCCAACAAAATGAACAATTTGACTTAATTCTCCCAAACTGAAAGTACTGAAAATACCTGATCCATGCTTGCTCCCTCAGCCTAAACATGGCCTAAAAACAATGGTCAAACCATGGGTCCTTACTCTATGCCCAAACAGAGAGTCCAAGCATTTGTCACATTCCTGTCTGGTTAGTTGCACTCAAAGTGCAGTTGTAGGCCTATATAACGGCCAACCAGGGAGCAAGGAAACTTGCTAAATGAACAACCAAGAGATATACAGCAGAATACACATCTGGTTCATTGTGAGTCTTTCTTAGTCATCAATCTCAAGTTACATGTTTATCAGATTTCATTAAAAATATGCTCCATATTTAGTTTCGTATAACATGATCGCCACCAAACCAATGTAACAGACTCCACCTGAAGATTTTTGAATTGAATTTCCATTGGCACTAATTATAAAATTAAAACCATGTAAAATTAACAATTAACATGATGGCTAACATCATGTACATCATGGTCCGAGATTGGCATATTGGCCTAGGGAAAAGCTAAAACTAAGTTGAGTGAGGGTTTTCAGTACAATTTGTCAAACCTTCCTTGTGGGAGTTTATAAAACTGGAAAACTGTGGTGGCCAGGTACATAATACTCTTTTCAACAGAGTACGCAAATCTAACAAAACAAAATGAAGTTTTCCATCACCACGTGGCAGTGAAACAGCATTGATTACACTGGTAATTGCTTTTTTCTTTTGTAAACAAATTGAAAGACCGGGACCTAGATTTACGTCCACCATGAAACCCCGTTTCAGCTGGAGGCGGCAACCAGACCCCCCTAAAATCCAACACGTGTTGCAACGTTGCATCACATTATAATTCTGCGCGGTTCTTTGTTCGCACTCCACGTCAGAGAAAAAAAACGCAACGCAGTTTTTATGAGACTAATTTCACAATACAAAAACAGGTCAAATTTTTAATAACGAGCAAACTTGTTACTAAAACCCTTACCTTCCCCGATGCAGTCCCTCCACTGACGCCGATGAGAAACGGTCGCCTCATCTGGCCATTTGTGGATGAAGTTTTTCCGTTCCCAGAGTCCTGCAAACCCCGACCCGCCATCTTGCAGTATGGACTCCATGTCGTGAAAACCGCGCAATTTTATTTCAGCATGGGCTCCTAAAAGCCTTTGATTGGGCGTCACGTGGCAGCGTGAGCGCATAAAGTAAATGAACCATTCGTTGATCAGCCTTTTTGGGCGGAATATAACGGTCATAACGAAACCGCTGTAAGCCTGTGTAAGGTTTATTTTTAGAATGCGTGTTGCCGAGGTGTTGTATTTGCCAACAAAAGCCCACTTCAACTGGAATGGCTAGTAACACGCAGTGACAAGGAATACGGTGTACGAGTTCATCATTGATTCGCTCCGAGAGGCCAAAGGATACACTTTCCTGTCATCTATTATAAGGCCTGGGGAACATGACTTTATAATCCAGCTTTGGTTAGTTTACTTTGGGAAATTTCAGATTTTTTTCGGGGGGGGGTATATGAACAACTAGGAAGAAAAATGTAGCTAAAGTGATCGGAAGAAACCATAGCTAGGGGTCCAGTCCTAATTCAAGTCCCATTGAAAACAGTGTAAAATCAGCACCGTTCAGGGACCAATAGCATGCACGCCAACATCCCTGAGATTTCTGAAACACAAATGAAATTCTTGTCTGGTCACTTATCTTTCAATTTCTTTTCAATTTTTTGTGGGTTAACCAATTACATTTTTCATTATTCCCACAAAACAAAATCACCCCCAAAAAAGTGATTTTTCCGAAGTCTGATTGCAGCCATTTTTCAAGTGGCAACCCTCAACTTTCTCGGGCACTTAGGACCATTTTTCAACCGTAGTTTTCAGCCCTTCTGCCCTCATATGAAAGCTCAAAGACCCAGGGAGTTGATCCTGGCGACGATTTACACAATCTCACCATTTTGGGGGCCAAACAATCTCCTTTTCCAAAAGATACTGTGGGGGGCACTTTTAATGCTAATGAGCTGGTCAGAAATTCTCACTTGAACTAGTGGTCTGCACCCCTAGGTGCTCATATGTGCGTTGATTGTCATTTTGGCGTGAGGGTACTGAGAACGAAAGTGTGACGTCACTGTGACGCACCAGTGTTTTGCAAACGAATAGAGTATACGCGCATATGTTGCGCGGACGTGTATAATAAAATCTGGACTCGCAATGCCCTTAATCAGCTTATCATTTAAGTAGAGTCATTGAATCCACTCGCAGCCATTTTACCGAGCCGAATACAAAGCTTTCCTGGTAATGCCCGCCTTTGTTCTTCCTGACGTCAATAGTAGGGAGCCTACCCACGCCTTTGTATTCGGCTCGGTAAAATGGCCGCTGGTTGGCTTCTTTTTCATACAAAGGCGTTGCGAGTCCAGGTTTTTTTTATATACGTCCGTGATATGTTGGTCCAAGCGCTGATTCTCGCCCTCACGGTTTTCCTTCCTCCATGCTCTTGTGCTCATGACGTAGTCACTTCGGTACTCGTAATGTTGCGGAACGTTTCTTTTTTTAATCACAAAAATGGAACTTCGATCTGCACCTTGTTCTCCTTTCGAACTTTTTAGTTTGCTGAGTCTATAGCCTATGTACAGTACACCAAAGCAGTGTAGTCAGGAGGGGGCTTGCTATAGTGCGGTGCACTGCCCATAAAAATCGCCCTCCTCGCGCTCCTTCCTATGGTGTTCCATATGTGCCAGTCGCATTTATCGACGGGCGTCGCATTTTTCAGCCGGCGTCGCATTTTTCAGTCGGCGTCGCATTTTTCAACAGGCGTCGCATTTTTCCGCCGGCGTCGGATTTTTCACCGGGCGTCGCATTTTTCAGCCGGCGTCGCATTTTTCAGGCGGCGTCGCATTTTTCGACGGGCGTCGCATTTTTCAACAGGCGTCGCATTTTTCACCGGGCGTCGCATTTTTCGACGGGCGTCGCATTTTTCAACGGGCGTCGCATTTTTCAACAGGCGTCGCATTTTTCGACGGGCGTCGCATTTTTCACCGGGCGTCGCATTTTTCAACAGGCGTCGCATTTGTCACCGGGCGTCGCATTTTTCGACGGGCGTCGCATTTTTCTACTTGCGTCGCCTGTCAATGTGAATAAGCCATTAATCATCAATGGTCCACCTTGGTCCAGTCGGACCTGACGTTGTTGACGTGGATGCTAAAAGTGTGCGTATATTTTTTAATGATTATGGAAACGGATAAATTAGCATGTATACATCGATTACCTGTATGTAAATAAATTAACAGCCCTTTAATGAACCCGCTTACTCGTGGAAGTTCACCTCACTCAATTTGGTTTCTCACTTCTGCAAGCCTTTTGAGTGAAAATGTTCCCGTACTGATGATTACTAGTTGCTAAAAATATCAAACCCAGTACAGTAGGCCTATTGTTCACTCTGGTTGGTATGGATTTGCCATTTTGAAGACATGATTCCCGAGGGAGCGTTTATCGCAGTATGGTCTATTATTTAAAATGTAACTACCCTCGGCGAAGAAATGTCACGCACCACAACTTAGAGAAATTTTTGTTTTTCTTGGTTGAAAGAAGTAGTCAGCAATACAAAATCACGCGAACCTTTCCCAAAACACTTTTTGAACCATTAAAATCTGTCCAGAGGAAGCCAAGACTGATTTTTTTTTTTTCATTACAGTAGTAGAAAGGTATTTCTCACAATGGAAGTTGTTCAGGCAATGGTCCCTGGTTCAGGCATTCCCCCGGTGGAGGCCGTCTGGTCATGGGCTTGAGATCATTCATCTCTCTGTATTTGGAGGGGGGCTTGTGTTTATCACTCAACGAAATGACCTCCCAAGGTCTTGGGGACTGCCTGTTGATTTGGGTTTGAGAAGTGTCACTGTTGGAAAAGGGTGTTTCGTCGTAGCTGCTGCTTCTTGATTGACCCTGGGGTTACACACGTACTTGTACATGTGTTTCTGTCTAATTTTCTTTTTCTGTGACAAATGTTGTCGTACGTGTGAGATTCTCCACAACAGATAACTTCATTCTTTATTAGACTAGCTTGGAGTGTTTTATAATAAGCTGGCGGTACCGGTGATGGACGAGATCCTGGCCTCCCTCGGTCTTTCCGATGAAGTAATGAAGTTATTCCGTGATAACGGCGTAAGTGTTTTTTTTACGATGCCCGATTTCAATTGATAAATGCATACTTGCCACTTGAGTTTTTCTTATCTGGACACGTCATCGATAACTTGTTTTCTGCTGCTTAACATGAAGACACCACTGTTGCTGGCTCAATTAACACTGACAATACTAAATAAAACCCGAAATCCTGCGTTAATAAATTCGATAAAGAGAACTAACTGTCATTTTTTGTTTCCACAGGTTGGACCCAATGAGGTTATGACTGCAAGCGATTCAGATTTCCAACTCCTAGGTGTTGCCAGTATTGGCGATCGGATAAAAATCCGTCAGAAATGTAGAGAATATGTAGACAGTAAGTACTACCTGTACTGGATTCGATTATTTACAAGGTCATACCAGAAGTAAATATTTATTCGGTATTCGAAGTTAGCAACCTCAATTATTCTATAATGGCCCGAGAAAATTGCAGTAGAATTCGAGATAACTCAGTGTCGACTGGACGTGACTGAAAGAAGAAGACTAACCGAGGAGCTGTAAAATTATGCAGGACTTGCATACTGTTAAAACAAGATGTAGTCCAGTCACAAAACTTAAGAAAGGAAAGTGTCTTGGTTTCATTCTTATTAGCCATATGAAAGTTCACCTTAAAACAAAGTTTGTACTGTAGACATAGATGTAGTACAAGTTAGATATGTCTGTAGGCTACACATAATGGAATAGGCGGAAACTTTACATGACAAGGAACTGGTTGTGCAGTAGAATGAAAAGGCGGCGATTTCAGACATAATGGAAAATTTGTTAAAGTTAAATCTAAAGAGGTGGAATGCTAATCTCGCTAAAATGAATAATTACAAATTATCAAAGTTACTGTGGAGTACCTTTACCCGTATTTCAACAGAAAACGGATATGGTTAAGTTAATGCTAAATTTTTTCAAAATTACATGGCCGCCTGATCGAGAATCAGGGAGGAGACTTCAAGAATGTGTCAACTTATTGTCTGGTTTTATTTTCTGTTTTCATGTTAAAAGGTACTGCCGCTACAGCACCCGTGGTAACAAAACTGAGGAATATGGTGAAAAGCAGGCGACTTGGTAAAACATCATTCAGATCAACCGGCAAACAGTGTGGGAAAGAATCACAAACACAGAAAATCACAGTTGGATGGAAACATCGTGATCGAAAGGGAGGTCCACTAAAGCAAGTGACAGCAGCCAATGGGGGAGGCTCATGCCATATCCCATGGACATTCCGAGAAACTCATCTCTGGAGGAAATAATTAAGCTCTGCACGGATCTGTTTTTTCCAGGGGGGGAAAATGAGGCCAAAAGTGTTCGGTTGAAAGATGTCCACACCAACGTCACAACGTTCAGTGGGAAAACACTGGACTCGTTCTGTGTTGGTGAAGAGTTTACTCTTTGGCGTTTTTGCCAAGAGTTAAAGACCCACCCTGTGCGCGTGTACCTGGTAACTTCGATGAAATCGGATGTAAGTATACATTTCCTTGACATGTGACTGAATATGTTTTTAACGTATTTGTAAAAATTGAACTGCAAATTCATGTAATACTTGAACTGTAAAGTTTCAAGGAATAGACCAATTATATTTCGAGGCCTGCCTGCTTGCCGTAAAAAGCTTCCCTTTCAAGTCTTTTTACAATGGCCTAGCGAACTCTTTTATTTTTTTTTCATTGTTAAATACCATTGTGAGTTTTAGGATATGTATCCATCTATTATGCATTGTGCTGACATCAGTTAATGTTGCCTTCATGCCAGGACATATCTTCCGATGATGAGGCGGACGATGAGAACGACTTGCCCCATATCAACATCACTGCTGAGACATCGTCACGCTCAAAGGTGTGCATGCGATCATATTAACATTTTTATCTCGCTTACTTTACTAATGTGATTAGGTACAATAGAACGGGTACTCACCAAAAAATAGGTGTGACGTGGTGTTTTGAGACCGGCGTGTCATTTTTTCTATACTATTTTGGCCGTTTATACGATGTACTTTTAAGGATGTAGGATGTGTACATGTGTAAACATTGAAATGTAGGATAAATTGCAACAGGCATGGAATTACAGTTGGAGTCTTCAAAGATCAGTAACATACAGATTAGAGTGTTGACAGAAATGTCAAATATTAAAACGCTTTCCTAATCGTGTTACCGACATACTGTTAAGCGAAACTCTTGATATTGATAATGTCATTTACAGGTTGTGCCGAAATCCACCTGCTCGCTGGAAAACATTGCACAGCCAGACACTCCTACGGTGTCTTTTCCAGGCCACAGAAAAGTAAACTCTCTTCATTTGTTTTTCTTAATTAATATCAAGAGTTCGTGTGTTTCACAAATGAGTGTTCTTAGAGTAGTCTTTACGTTTTAGTTTGAATCAGTTTGTTTTGGATTTGTCAATTGCTTTGGGGTTCTCAAGGTTAAGACCAACTATGTTCCGTAATTTCAAGCGTGACCCTCTAGCGTCAGAGAAATAAAGTGTTGCCACACAGCCGACATTATTATAGTCCAATTGTTGTTCATGAAGGGAGTCTGTAAAATCTCAATAAGCCTGCTGAGAATACATGTGCTAACAGCTTTGAATAAGACCTGGAACACCGACAGGTTCCTTTGTGTCCGTAGTATCTAATGAAAACATTGCATTAGTGAAGACGTATCCTATGTAACTAATTGAACGCTGCAAACGAATCACGAGCTATAGCAACAGTGTTTTTAAGTTCAGTCACACAACTCAGTGTACCAGGCTTACTAAGGCTTACTGAGTTCTCATTTGCTGAGTATATGTTACCTGTTGTAGATTGTTTTCATTAATTTCATTCTAGGTTGGTGGAAGTGACAGAGAGGACCTGTATGAAACGTATGTCAACTTACTTGAAGACAGCGACGATGCACAAAGTGACGATGCACCTACAACGGATGTGGATGCAGTGACTACCGAGTATCAGTATGTTGCCGCAATTTTTCACAATATCAGAGTCATCTTACTCTTTAACAGTTACCTGCTTGGGCGTTATCTGGAAAGGCATAAACAATTTCCAATCGGAACATCCCAATATGTCTTTTCCAAAGATGTTCTTGCGTCCTGGAGGAGTTAATTGTGTTTTTCTTCGCTTTATCCGCTGCATGTTGTATCTGACTCGAACCAGCCAGCCGGCAACGGCAAGCTCGGTTACCGATTGAGTGATTAGGCCCCTAAGACGTTTGCACTTGTAAACGGGATGTCGTGGGCTCGAGTCCTACCCAAGACAAGCTTTTGTTTTCGACGTGCTCTCACTTGCACACTCTGAACAGTCAGGGTGGGGCAAAAAACAAGTGAATATGTGTTATTGTGTTTAGCGGTAGGGTCTACATGTAGTTCCTTTTTCTATGGAGGGCTTGAGAAGAATAGGTATTCACTCCCCAAATTTGGTCGGAATTACCAGGGGAAAACCCCGCCAAGGAGCAGAATATCTGAATGGGATTTTGTTGTCCCTGTTGCCTTCCTCGTCGATATTACCTTTGGACTTTCAAGTAAACAAAAACTGAAAAATATATTTATTACCATTTAACACTGTTTGTTCATTCATAGAGATGATCTGGAATCCTTGCCTGACATACACCAACGGGTAACTTCTCTCGTATCGAGCACACCTTTTACATTGATTGTTCACCGCAGAAAGATCCTGACGTCAACTAGGAGGGCCATCAAGTCCACTGAATTCAGTTTTTGGAAAACTCCCTTCGTGACATTTGCAGGCGAAGAGGCGGAAGACAACGGGGGGCCACGACGAGAATTTTTCAAGTAGACCTATAACCACGGGAATTGTTTTTTACCCTACATTGTACAGCCAGACCCGCCCTCACCTAACCCGTCCCACTATGACTATCTTCCCTGCCCATGCCCCTCGGCCCTGCCCATCGGAACACAAATTTTGATTGTTTGCTTTTTATGTTTTATCCAAGGCTGCTAATGGGCGAGGTGTTGGCCGGGGGAGTTTTTCAGGGTGTTCAGTCAGGAATGACGTTCACATACAACTTGCAACTTCTTAAAGAACAGGCATATAAGACCGCCGGACAGTTTCTGACCTGGAGCTTTGTAAACGGAGGACCAGGTCTTGCTGCCCTTTCACCTTCCCTTTTTGCTGCCATGACGGGTAAACATGTTAACCCATCAGACATAGAGCACATAGCTGACCCCGAATCTCGCGGAAACTTGATTAAGGTTAGTAAATCGTAATAGATCATACCAGCGTAAATGGTTTTCATATAACAGAAAAAATAGATCCGCTGAAATCGACGTTGTTCCGATGAAATAGACGTTTTTGATCTAGCTACAGAATTGCAAGGACCAACAGGAATACGAGAAGACAGTCCTTGATATCTCTGATTGGTTGATCCAAGAGGGAGTCGGCAAAGTCTTTGGGCTGCAGCTGAAGCAGCGTGACGAGCTTGTTAATGACCTTTTGATGCACGAGGTTTATTACAGGTACAATTTAATGTAACAAAAGAATAATTTTGGGTCAGACGAAGACTTAAAGAGTTAGCAATGAATATAGGGGAGTTAATTCAGATTTTTACTGGTCTCCTTCCCTGCTACCTGAGAACATTTATTTCGAAGCGTCTATCATAAACGGATTTGGTTGTATGAAACACAATTATTTTCTGCGATATGGGAATTTGATGTGTTCGTCAGACGTGTGTGACTGCATTGGGTGAGCTTAAGTACGAATTACTGGTCATAATACTTACTGACGGGAATACAAATATTAATAACTATATTGCCAAAGAAATCTTGTAGCGTTGGCATAGATTACATGATTTGCAGCAGCCCCTCCCCTTAAAAAGCCACCCAAAACAACCAACCCCCCCAAAAAAACCAACCCCCCCAAAAAAAACCACCCCCCCCCCAAAAAAAGGACGCAGGAAATAGGTCGTTATCTCCCGCCGTCTTTTCTGGAGCGACTGGACTCGACTCTCTGTATTGCACCTAATACTCGATTTGCACTCGATTTATTACAGCCCCATGACTTTCGTCGGGTCTAGGGTACAAAACCGCATTGATTCCACCCGTGTCACAACAGTCGATGACTTCATACATCCAAAACTGTCGTGTAAAAGTATTCGTAGACAGGCAAACCCCACAACGTTCCAAAAGTCCAATATACGTCATCAAGCTAGACTTATCCAGGTCTCACGTGTGTAATCACCACTAACGTTCCTAGTTGTAGAATTGCTAAAATTGACCAGTACAGTTTGATACTAATTTTGTCACTATCTTGCTTGGACTTGTCCTGATTCTTTTTTATATTAACCTGTTCCAGAGTACAACCAGCTGTAAACCAGTTCATTGAAGGCCTAGGGCCACTTTGGCCTGAAATCCTAAAGAACCCCACTGCAACGGCCCCATTGTTCGTGACCCAAAATAATGAACTGACACTACGAGACATGAAGAAACTCTACAGGATCAATTATTCACCTGATTGGTCAAACAGACACCTCTCTGAGGAGGATACAGTGTATTCCTTCGAAATCTTCCTTCAGCGCTGTGCCGGTAATTTTTTGTAGTTTTCAAAGCTATTGAAGCAGTTAATTCATATTGTATTATTGAAATCCATCATGGATTGAAATCCATGTCCGATTTGTTTGATTTCTAAATTCTTGTTATGAGCTCCTTTTTTTCTCAAGCACATTATGTTGGGGACGGGTTCACTGTTCATTGTTTTTTTAATTTACGGATGCAAGTAGATACATCTTCTGTATATGTGACTGTTTTAACATCTGGTTACAGAGAAGTCTGCAGATGTTTCCCTTGGGCAACTGTTGGAGTTTTGGACGGCGGCCGACAAGATCCCTCCTTGTGGGTTTACAGAAAGCCTTGTTGTGGACTTCTACACGCCTGTTACCGGAATCCGTCGTTTGCCCACTTCTCACACGTGTGGTCCAATTCTTAGGCTCCCCAGAGGCGTGGAGGAACCTGATGACCTCCAAGACCTGATTGTGGAAGCCATACAAAACTGTCAAGGTTTTGGAAAAATCTAACTCCTGTCATCATCGAACACCAAATAAATTCTAACTTCGTATCTGTTGACCATAGGCCGGAGACATCCGACCAAAAAATAATCGATAACCAACACGTAACTTTTCCTTGTGGCCATTGGTTGTATGTAATGAATGGTGGTGCTTTACGAGGGACTCGGGGCCCGGGGACAAGTGGCTTGTCGGGCGTTGACAGATGACAGCAAGTGCTAACCATTAGCCAAGGTTAGGGGCTATACATGTAATAGAGAGTCAAATAGGTTGTTGTTGTTGTTACACAATTTTTTTTTATCCCAGGTACAAGTAAATGTACATGGACGGGCTTTAGGCTTGAGTTTCTTTCACATGTAAAATGAACTTTTTCACGCATTATGTTCATGCCCAAACCTGGCTTCCAAGCGCTAAAATGAATTTAAGGCAATTTATAATCATATCACAATTTATTCCCCTTTAAAATTTGTCTTTTTCTAAACACACTCTGCAGCGTTGTTATGGTTTTCAAGATTTATATACACTGTAGTTCTGAACAGATACTACTTATTTCAGTGCCTTTTTTTTTAATATTTCTTCCTGCGCTTTACTCCGACCTCAATCAATTGTAAAGAACAAGAGGCTTTTTGATAAACGGTGAAATATATTACAGAAGTCGTTGAGGAATACTGGTGGAGAACGCACAGAGGAAAGAGGGTCATTAACTAATGCGAGGCATACATGGGATATCTCTCAACAGATTACTACTGGTATTGAGTGAATAATGGTGGGTAGTTGTGCCACTAAAAATAACACCGCCTTGGGAATCATGCAACGTATCAGTCGGCGAGACGAAGGCTGTTATCGGTAGAGAAACACTCCACCTGGTAGTCGATTATAAATAGGGGTCCACAGTACATGTACATTGCATGTTGGTCGGATTGCTCTGTCGGGCACCTATCGGAATTTTGAAATGGTAGCTTAGCTTTTGACTTTATCTGTAATCAGTTTCTATACAATGACCACATGTTCAAATAATCATTAGTATGTGTCGGCAAGGAGGAAGGAAAAGTAGGTTTGAATTAAGTTTAGCTCGATCAAAAACAACCAACGAGATGTCAGACCTGATAGTTGTTTGATGTATAAAGATAGTTCGTATAAGAGCGTGCTGTATGATTATGCTATGATACATTGTGCATAGCTTAAATCGTTTGGATACTGGCCGCTACCTGTCCTCAATAGCACCTCGGAAAGAGTACTGTTTGAATCTTTTTCTACATTAGTGGTCAGATTGTATTTATTCATAATTTCAGGCTACAGTGTTGGATAACGATTGCGGCAAAGATGTTGAATCTTGACCGAGTATGTTCACGAAAGTCGTTGGTGGATTGAGAGAATGCACGACAGAAATTTGTAAATTGTGTGTTTAAGCGTTCGTTGTGTGCAAGTTTGTGAGTTTTTGACTAACGTTTTTCCTACTGTTTCACGTCTGTATACTAATGTAGGCCAGTCTTACGTTTATACACTGTATTTCCCGTTTGGGTTTATTTATTTAACGAGTAAAATGTACCCATCAAGTTAGTTTCTAATACGTTTTGTTATTGTGGATTAGCGAGCACAATTTGAAAAACACACATTTCATGGGATTTTGACTATTCCTCAACTTCAAAATAAGCTTTGACATTCTACATCAGTGCACATTGTATACCAGTCATTCAGGAAAATTTGTTTCAACGAATGTGATTTCCGGTAAATTAGAACTACATACCGCTATCAACGCGAAGGATAATGATAATGATGAAATAATGGTATACTCGGTTTACATCTAAACGAGTTGAAAAGTATATCTACGGATAACAGAAGTTAAAAACGCTATATAATACAATATAAATAGGTAACAAGTTGTGTTAAATGCATGACAGATTCACATTCAAAAACCATTCCTACATAGTATAGTCTCTTCCTAAATAGTAAGTCTCTAAAATATCCACAGCATTGAATTGAAAAAATTATGTTGTGTTGGCTTGTCCTGTTATGATGGGAGTATAATAATTTAGTAAAAGTCTTATTATCATAATAAAATGGTTTATACACATGCTTGGGTTTCTATGTAAACCTTCCAATTTTGGGACTTTCCCTTTCATTCGTCACGGGACGACGGCGACGGACATTGTTTGTGCACAGTTTCACTCATTTTCTAGTTTGTCACATATCCACTGAAATAACTTAATGCCCTCTGTTATTGTGGAAGGCATGGCTTTGTCGTGAGCCGTCATAAGACCTTGCAGGACATCTTCCATATCGGTTGAAGAACAACCCCTAGCTGTAGGTGGTGTGGTGAACTCGTCCTTCACCGCAAGAATATCTGCAAGTGGCACTGGAATGCGATAATCACGTGTATCTGTGCATGAAAGAAATTGAAATGTTGGACAGTCTTCTGTTTTCAGTCAGTAGAACCACTATGCAGTAGGGCATTTATGCACTTTACAGTAGAAGCATTACTTTGAAAGGATGTCGAGGTGCTCAATGCACTAAATTAATGGAAATGTGCTGCATTCTGCAAAAAAAATTGGACAAGGTCATACCGTACAGTGTCGGTAAGAAATACATTAGGTCAGGTTTTCCGGGTAAAGCGACAACATTCGGGGATGCCCTTGTCCGGTGCTGGTTCCATTCTATTCTCACATTATCCAGCTCAGTCTGAATCATTTGGTTGAAGCAAAACCTGAAACATTCACTGAAATATTAAAAAATCAGTGACGAAAAAGCAACTGTTAGCTGGTTCTGACGACGTAGCCAATTCGATTTATGGAAAGCACTGTAACAGCGGTGAGCAAGTTTGATGTTGAATATCGTCAAGTACGCATCACCAAAAACAACAAGCGAAATAATTTACACCCTAGATATTCTTCCATTCATTACACATGACATGTATTTGTCAGACAACTGAGAATCAATAGCAATACTGCCTGGCCACTAAAAAAAATTTGACGTCCATTTTCTTAATTGCGTTAATTAAGTTATAGGGATAGGAAAATTTAGATGAAAATCTTACACTTGCAGCTGTGAGGTGCAATCTAAGATGCCATCAGAAGCCAACGCATGGAAGGTTTCAACCCAAAAGTTTTCCATCATGGCCATCAATGTCCTCCAAAAGCGTTCGATACGCTGTCAACAAAAACAATATGCTAATGCATGTAATCATGACTATGATTCTCTTACCTGCCCTGAGTTTACCTTTACGCAGTACGTCATAATTCTTCACTTTGCGTATCATACAATATCAAATGTGTCAGTGACATTTTAACATCATAAACTAAACAGGAAATGTTAAATAACTGGCCTACCTGGTTATGTGGGGACGTACTCTTGATAACGCAGTGGTTGTTCCCATTGTACTCTGAATGGAAAGCTTCTTGGATGTCCTCAATCAAGACATTCTCGGTACCCCTATCCATCTGAACACACCGTGGAACACCTACCAACAAGTCCGTACATTGTTCTTTTAAAAACTGTTCTTTGTAATTGATAATTTTGAAGGAGGCAAAGGACATGCAATAGAGGGTTTGACTACTAGTGTATAGTGTCAAACTCAAACATTGCATAAAACGTTAATCAAATTATATTTGGAGGTGGTTCCATTACATCAAAGATGAAATACTCACCTTCTATTTCTTGCAGAAAGTCAACGAAGTATGAAGCCACGACTTGCGGATCATTGTTTGTGTGTGCTACCCTGAGCCATAATATTCTCCTTGAAAAACTGCCGGAACATCAATTGGAATTATGGTCGGAGTGGTTTAATATGTAATAATCAGGAGGGTTTTTGGAAAACAGTCCTTAATTTTTGGAACGTACATTGCATTGACAAAACGCCTCAAATCAATGATCTACTCTTACTGCATTACATTGAATGAAATGGCTGACGCAGTTTAACAATAAATAACAATTTGTACAATATATGAAATAACACTTGATATGCTCATGCATTTTAATATAGAGATTGTTGAATGGGGACAATTTTGCTAAGATGGGTTGCATTTGTAATTTTTCTATTTCAAAACTAAACACAGATAATTGGTTGCCACTTTTCTAGTGAGCGTCAAGTCTCATCTCCTGAGGAAAAATGGACATTGAATTTAATAGCCCTAATGACTACTGGCAATGTTCTTACCCATCTATGGCTCCATGCAAAGCAAATCCATAAACCTTTAGCTTGTCATGCTGATCGACGTGGATTGCGTAATTCGGGCCTTCATTGACATAGGAGCGTCTCCTCAGTCTATGTCTTCCACGTAGTTCTACCCCTTCAGGGTCTAGCATGCGTTGCCCTTCAAGGACGACGCTCCTACCAAAAAAATAACACAATTTACGATGTCTAAAAACAAGAAGAGTAACAAACATTCAGATGAAAACTAGATAAGAAATTTATTGAGTCAGTAATTGACAATGTTTTATTCTTGTCGGTCTACCTTTGAACAATGATGCTATAGCGTGACAACATTCTTCTTGCCATGGCCCGGCATCCCAGATTGTGGCCACTGCCTTGTAATTCAGCCTACGAAGAAAAAGTCGTTAAATAAATAAGAAAGCAATTATCTTGTTGCCCTATTTGTATTTCCAAAAGCATCGGGAACTGAAACGTTCGTAGGATTAAAATAATTTACAGTTGATAACCACCACTACTGTATGCGTAACATCTTCTAGCATATGAAATACAGTACTGCAACATAAAATCATGTAACTCTACTTTTGAACACAGAAATTACTTTACACAAAACCTGCTTACAACCCACTGCCGTACAAAAAGTATTAGAGGACATGCACCAGATATTAAGATTGCGGGCATACGAGCAATGAAACCCAACAAAGGAATATTCAGTGAGTAAAATTGTTATATTTAATTAATTTGGTACAATAATAGCGGATCCAGAAAGTACTTGACACAACCACTGCTTGAATGAAACGTAAATAAAAAAGAAATGTAAGGCGAGATTTCAACCTAAAGTGTCTCTTTTCTCACTGCTACCGTATTTCAAGACGTTCTGTTATCCTTACCCGCAAACTTATTAGGAACCTGTTCAGTGTCAAGTCGTCAGGACTTCTTCTCCTAAGATTCAATTTGCGGAGAATTCGGTGCAGCGTTCTCAGGCTGACAGTACAAGGAATACAAACATATCCATCTTTATAAAACAATACACAAGTGTTATTTCCACGCATGGGCTGGAGGAAAGCGATACTAACCGTTTAAAGTCTAACTAATACATGTACATATACACAAATACTACAGCTATAGGCCAACACTCAAGTCATCCATGTCAACATATACAAATAAAGTTGGCCAATACCTGATGGTTATTCGATGACGAAGGACCAAAATTGAAAGAACCTCATCGTAGCTGTACCCTGCTTCAAAGTAATGACGGACCAATCGGTCTCGTTGTAGGATAGTGTCATTGCCGTCATTGTTGAAAGCATGTTGTGGTTGTAGCAACGTATACATTTCTACTCAGGTCGGAGGCTACAGCATGTAGGCTACAGGCTGTGTTATACCAGGCAAGGTATGGGACGGAGGGGTACCCCCTTACCTGTCCAATCCCTATACACACTCCAGACTATTGTTACCTAACATATCCCCCCTAGAAGTCTGTAAAGAATATCTGAGATTCCGATTAAACAATAACCAACACAAAGGCGGGGGTTCTCTCCGTCCAATAGCTCCGTCAAATGGGCTGTCTAGAGGTCAAAGTTAATGCTTTTCTTCCACAAATGCGACGCCGGTTGAAAAATGCGACGCCGGCGGAAAAATGTGACGCCGGTTGAAAAATGCGACGCCCGGTGAAAAATGCAACGCCCGTCGAAAAATGCGACGCCGGTTGAAAAATGCGACGCCGGCTGAAAAATGCGACGCCCGGTGAAAAATGCGACGCCGGTTGAAAAATGCGACGCCTGTTGAAAAATGCGACGCCCGTCGAAAAATGCGACGCCGCCTGAAAAATGCGACGCCGGCTGAAAAATGCGACGCCCAGTGAAAAATGCGACGCCGGTTGAAAAATGCGACGCCTGTTGAAAAATGCGACGCCCGTCGAAAAATGCGACGCCGGTTGAAAAATGCGACGCCGGCTGAAAAATGCGACGCCCAGTGAAAAATGCGACGCCGGTTGAAAAATGCGACGCCTGTTGAAAAATGCGACGCCCGTCGAAAAATGCGACGCCGCCTGAAAAATGCGACGCCGGCTGAAAAATGCGACGCCCGGTGAAAAATGCGACGCCGGCTTAAAAATGCGACGCTGGATGGCACATATGGAACACCATAGATTTGTGAATGTTGTCTAACCACGCATCGCTCTCTGTTTTATTTTGTTTTGTTTTTTGTTTTTGCATGCTCATTTGGGTAAGCCGAAAAAGCAAAGGACTTGTTCAAGTGGCGTGAGTAAGCTAAAGGCAAGACACCTTCCAGCTTATAATTCCATGATCTAGCCCAAGGTTGGCTCTGCCGTGGTGGGCTCGACGCAATAATGAGGTGAACTCTGAATCAATATTCACCAAAGATCGTATAGCGCGGCGAATATCCACCAATCTAGAGTTCCTGAAAATCAGGGATTAGATAGTCGAACTTAGAGTTTAAACAAGTCATTCATTTCATTATTTCACTATTCAGTATTAGCACTGTCGTTGGTGGCGCACAACATGGTAATCTTGCACGCACTACATACATTGTACATACAGTACATGCGCGATGCGTGAGACACGTAAAAGACGTAAAGCAGCGAATGACTGGCTAGAAATTTTGTCTCATTTTATGCGGGTACCCCATGAAAACGCGGTCCTAAATGCTTGTAGTGTGACCATAATTGACGGTATGTGTGCCTTATTTCTTTTTCACTTGGTCATGAACTGATGTACACGAGAAAAGTTTGTGCAAAAATTGAGCGAAGTGCACTTTTCATAATTCAGCGGACATGTACAGCTTACATTATTGCATGGAGGCTCCATTACAGCATTCCCACTTCCAAGATTGCATTTGCAGTAACCTTTCGCTGTGAAACTTACTCTCTCATCTAGTTCGCGGGAACTGGAGCAACTACTGTTTGTTCTGAGGCGGAAATGGACGAAGTGACTCCAGACTACGGCGATGATTTATTTGTGGAAGATGGTGAGTTAATGTGCGTGACTTGTTGCATGCCAGGGATCCTGATCATGATGTTAACTAGTTAGTCATAGGACGTGGTACGTGGTCATGATTTATGGTATGTAGTCTTGAGGGTATAAGCCAATTTGGTATTTCAGTCCCACATGCACCAACTGGCCCTGATGACCCTTTTTTTTTTGATAAACCATTCGCAGGCCTCAAATTTCATGACGGCCATGGCCGTCGGTGCCCTCCCATTTGGCCATGGTGCCTCCGAAAGGCATGAAAGGTGATCGTGTTTCACCGCCAAGATGGCAGCGTCCTTTTTTTCTCTTGGCCGTAGTGCCCTACATATGCATATCGACTGCCCCTGTTCAGCGAGGTACACGGAAAGCGGCATGGAAAGCGGCATACCCATCGTTCCTTGATTGCTCACATTCGACCGGAACACCGCGCCACGCCACAAAAATGCATGGCATGCACGCATAAAGCAGGGCGTGACTGCACTGTGTGTATGTGGGAATATCGTACACTCAGCCCGTCGTGCACCGGCAGCCCAGCCCACTCCATGCATACTGCACGATCGCAAGCAAAGCACATCACAGGCGACACCCGCCAGCCTATCCAATGACATAACATAATAGCGTATGCCTCAGCTAAGCATTTTGATGTACCATGCAATAATGTCAGTCTAGAACAAGTGTTCATCAATGTGTACGCGTTATCGGTATATCGAGAGCTCCATGTTTTTTCCTGCACACGGGACAATTGTATGGTTATGGCAGTATTTTAACTTGCACCACAATGTAGTGTTTGCAGTTTAGTGCTTCGTGCCATGGGCAATCCGAACTGTACATACACGACATCGGTATGGTCGATCGGATCAACCCTGATTATTTCTCACGTACATGTACACTGTACGTTGTGTGCAAAATCACTGGCCTGGCCAGTTTTTGTGGTATGCAAAATGCTGAGGAAAGAATGGCTGCAGTCAAAACAGACTGAAGCCTTTCAACACTTGGCTGCTGGTTCAGCACTTATCATGGACAGTATTATTATTATTATTATTTTATTCAGAAATCAATCAACTGAGCAACAGTCGTACACAGAGAAAACAAGATACAGTTGATTCATTCTGGGATAACCCAAGAAAGCCAATTACACAGGCTTATTTCCATTGGGGTCCCTTAAGTACATACATATGGACAAATTTACAAAATGACACATATACAGAACAAACAAAACATGAAAAACAGTAAACTATCAGTCCATTTACCCATTACTAATTACAATCATTTTCAAGACTGCATATTATTTAAAAATCGGGACAATCAAATACAAAAAACATTATAACGAAGTCACTTAACCCTCCCCATTTAAAATCTGTCCTATTAATTATAAACACTACATTTCTCTATTAACTGGCTTTTTATGATAGATGTGACTTTACTTGTTTTTTAAATATGGGAAGACTGGAGATGCTTTTGATGTTAGACGGCAGTGCATTCCAGTCTTTAATAGCTGTAACAAAAACTGTATTTCTACTGGAGTGAGTTTGAACAATGAAGTTAAGAAGACTTTGCCTTGTATTATAAGAGTATCTATCAAAAACACGGGTAAAGTTGTCAGACATATATTTAGGGGCTAAGTTATGAACCACTTTAAATACATGATTGAGTTTCAATTGAGTCACCCTATCCTGAATGTTAAGTAACCCCAGCCTATCGAGTTCTTTCTGACCAATATGGGCCCTTGAATTTTTGTCCATTATGAACCTAACCATTTTCTTTTGCACAATTTGAAATTTTGAAGTTTGCTTTTCATTCTTATGGATAATGCAGAATACCATGATGAACATGAGTAATCAAAGTAACATCAAATCAATGCAGAACACAAAATTTTACGTGGTTTTTCATTGGGAAAATTAGCCTGTCTGTAAAGAAACTAAAGTCTTTCCCCAGCTTTCTTAATAATTGAAGTAGCAGTGCATTCACCAGATAAAACAGGGTCTAGAATAACTCCTAGATATTTAACAGGTGAAGATGATTTAACCATTTCTCCACTGCACTTTACTGCAAATGAATCTGCTTTCTTCAATTTGCCCTTAGAACCAAACAGAATAGACTCAGTTTTACCCAAATGTAAAGATAATTTGTTGTCAAAAAGCCATTGCCCACAAGGCTCCAGTTCCATGCTTAGAGACATCCCTATGTCATGAGGGTTTTCGTCAGAAACCAAAAGAGCACTACATCAGCATAAAGTAAGAGTTTACATAGAACACTGATTGGCATGTCATTAACATAACACAAGAATAGTCAAGGGCCCAGTAAGCTGCCTTGAGGGATGCCACAAGTTAATCCAAGAGGTTTGGACTGTTGACTGAAACTATTTGAGTTCTGTTATGTTTCTGGTATGACTGAAACCATTCCACAGATCCGATACCCATAGCCTGTAACTTTTTACACAGTATTAAATGGTCCACTTTTGAAGATCAAGCGTAATCATTCCATTTTAATTACCAAGAGATGTTTGAGTACGGATATGGTCAGTTAAATGAATTAAACATGTATCGGTTGAAAATGAACTTCTGAACCCTGACTGGAAATTATAGAGGATTTTGATTTCCCTGAGCGACTCCTCCACATGAATATAAACTGCTCTTTCGAGCAATTTTGCACTGATGTTCAGAATGCTAATCGGTCTATAATTACTGACATCAGATTTACTATTTTTCTTGAACAAAGGCTGAACACGAGCAATTTTAAAATCATCTGGCACAGTATTGGTAGCTATGGAGGGATTGATAATGTGAGTCATTGGTTTTTGCAACTCGATTGCACCATCCTTCAGGAACCTTGTGGGAATGTTATCCAACCAGTACTCTTATTAACATTAAGATTATTCAATTCATTAACCCTAACCCCCTAGGCCTTTTAATAGGAACCATCCTGAATTCTCTGAAATCCTCAGATTTTCAACATTTAAAAATTGCATTCAGCCCAAATCCTCCAAGATCCTCCAAAATTTCTTGGAAATGTCATTTGGAGGTTTGCCTAACTACCCAAATCCTTCAAAATCCTCCAGCGATTCCTGTCATTATGTTGAGGCAGTGCGAATGGCACTCTTGAGCTGTGCAGTTGATTCAAAAGAAATATTGGGCTGCGTTTGTGCTTAACAAAGCACAGACAACTTAAGGTCTAATCCATGACCTTCACGTATGGCATCCTTCGAAATCAGCCATGCGCTTTTGCAATACACCCTGAATCCTCCAAATTCCTCCGTTATGCGGAAAAGGATTTTGGAGGGTTAGGGTTAATTGATGCCCATAACTTTGGTACGTTGATGGCATTAATGCCCTCACGTTTGGCTTTATTGTCCTTTATTTCAGCCAGTCCACCAATGCCAAATGGGAGTGCCCTGCAAAAATGAAATTTGAGGCCTGCATTCGGCACTATAGCAATGCACATGTTCCTACCGTAGTAGTTTTTTCAACTCACCATTCTGGTCAATTAGAAGTTAACTTCCCAGGTTAACAATGTTTAGCATTAGTATTTATAAGCAGTGGCTAAGTAGTAAGGGTCTTACTTGTCACTGTCAACACACCCTGACACACCATCAGCGCATGACGATGATAGTGCCGTCAATGAACAGTCATGACCGCTAACATCTCCAAACTAATTCTAACATACGTGTATGTGTGAATCGACCAAAGAGGCATAGGCCAACAGCTCTGACCACTGATCATACTGATAAGATGATGTCTAAGCAGCTTTAAGCCATTGGCAGCCTTGTTGTCATCTTCTGGGATATTATTCAGGTGCACGTGTGGCATAGGTGTACAGGTCATGCACATTTGTCATGCCATAACAACAGTGGGCGCCTTGTTGGAGATGGCTGGTTTACCCCAAAATTGCACCCAATAGAGAATGGTTTTCAACTATTCTGAAAAGAATAGTTTTATTATTCTTCTGTCTTGGTGAGTAAAAGTATTTAAAAAATATTAACCAAGCAAAATTTCAGCTTTATCCCTACATGTAGATCAAACGACCTTTTTAGTGACTGCCCTCTTTTTCTTATTGGATTATTGTGTAATGTTATCGCCCCTTTAGAGTGATGGTCCACGTTGCCCCCAAGGCAACATGGACGCTGAGGTTGGAGCTGTATGGAGAGACAATCTTTTTTGTCTTTCATGTACATCGTGCTGTTGAACTTCAAATTGAATGGGCTATTTAAAACAAGAACTTGCCAGTTGCCAGGAAGTTGTGTAAATTCCCTCTCATCAAAAGTGGTTTTAAGTGACTTAGTACCGGTTCTGTG
Organism: Acanthaster planci; assembly: GCF_054643075.1. Taxonomy (NCBI): domain Eukaryota; kingdom Metazoa; phylum Echinodermata; class Asteroidea; order Valvatida; family Acanthasteridae; genus Acanthaster; species Acanthaster planci. Next base: position 2,450,336 of record NC_141787.1, read on the forward strand.
AAGCACCACGCAGAAAATGGTCATGTGACTGTTACGTGAAAAAATACAATTCTGTTCAAAAAGGAACTAGTTTATCGAATCATTTTTACACGATATTTCATATGCAGCCAGAAATGAGACGGCCAAATCCACATGGTCTTCCTTGTAGCACCGCTACACTGCTGCAGAACTGAGCATGCGCATTAACGAGTAGAAGTTCACAGGTACTTATGAAAGCATCACATATCCGTGTACGCTTAGAACAGAACTGAACTGACTCACGTGTAGCACTGTATAGCATCGGGTTTGTGCACAAGTCTATGGTGTAGCGCTTTTTGCTACACGCTGCCGTCCTTTCCTTTTTCATTTTCCGGTGTAGCATCGGGTTTGTGTACAAGTCTATGGTGTAGCACTTTTTTGCTACACGCCCTAGCCGCGGCCCCTTACTTTTCTTGCTCCTTCATCTTGCACTGTATAGCATTAAAGGGTGCAGTGTCCCAATTCAAGGAAAATTCTCCGCCAGTCCGAGGCGCACAAAAAGTACCCCCAGAGATTGTTTCGAAAAGAGGGGTCAGTTGGGGCCAAGAAATGGTGGAATTGTGTCAGTATGGCCCAGGATCATCTCTGTAGATTCAGGGGAACCCATCTAGGGGCAAAGCAGACAAAGATGGGATTGAAAATTAGTCAGAAGAGCCCCAGGAAGGTGAGGGATGTCATTTGAAAAATGGCCGCTGGGAGGGCTTGGCAACATTCACTTTTTGGGGGGTGAGTTTGTTTTGGGCGGATAATTAAAAAATTCATTAGTTAACCTACTAAAAATTGAAATCAAATGAAATCTGAAGGACCAAACAACACATTGATTTTTGTTTGAGAGGCCTCAGGGACTTCAGTTGCCTGCCATGGGGCTCCAAACTTGGTTGATTTTACACTATTTTCAATGGAGCTTGAATTGGTTCAGTGCACCCTAGTGTGCACTTGAAGGTCTGGTTCTTAGACTATGCGATCGGCTGTGCCTATATCCTATTGCATATCACCTGACTAAACATTCTTTGTAACATGTAGCCCTGCCACACACATAGGTTCTGTCTTATTCGGTCTCATTTCTGGCTGGGTATATATCATAAAAGTGTTACCGTACATGTACTTACACCACATGCTCAACCCAAGGTATCTACCGACCCACCGCTAACAAGAATCTGAGTGTGAATCTGTTTATAAATGTATGCATTAAGGTACTGGTACAAGCATGTTAGTATTATTATGTATTTCTTGTAATTGAAGCCAAGAATTCCTCAAAAATAACCTAGGCAAGCCTGAAGAAACCTGTCGAAAAAGAGAAGCAGTTATAGTTTTAGAGGTAAAACCCATGGAATCAGGTAGGGATGAAAACCCCAATCCACATGTGGACAGAGCCACTAATCGAACCTGGGCAGCACAGGTGAGAAGCCAGGAAAGTACCACTACGCCAACCAGACTCTCTACACTCTTTTCCTTTACTGTGTCACGTTTCCTTGCTCTATGGCTGAACTTACACATGGAAATACCTGGTAATACCGTCAGCAAAAGTGCACAACATGACTGGCCCCTTTCCGTCGACGGTGTCAGATATCCAGGCATACCCGTGCATTTCGTGATTTCAGCCTGGCACCCGCCCCACGTGCAGCTTACAATACCTCATCGATCATGTGTCGGGCCTAATAGGTCGGGTTTATGTCCCTTTCAATGTCTGTGCATAGGTACATGTACATGTAAAAGTGGTTAGGTTGTGACATCTGCATCATATATACATTTCGCAGAACAACTGAAATACTAGACATGCTGACATTACAGTGTGAGTAATGAGCCGTGTCAAGTGAACAGTGTACATCTATTCCAGTTCATGTACCGGGGTACCACAGGCAAACATATTAGCATGTACACGTACATGTACGTGTAGACGTGTCAGCCTTTTTACAGTTTGCACAGGTCTGAGAATGTGTATACTGACATGCAGTGATGTTTGTACATACCAGCACCTGTACATGTACGGTGCTTACACATTGTTGGACATTTTGTGTTCGCAACCCAAACTGTCTGCAGGGGCTGTTCATGGGGGACATGTGGCCTAGCGGTTATGGTTTGCAGCTTCTGATCATTCATAGGGTCAGGGGTTCGAATCCAGTGGGTGGCAGCATGTTGTGATCATGGACAAGTCACTTTACCCCCTATGTACCTCTTGATCTCTCCACCCAGGAGTAAATGGGTACCTGTGAGGGCAGATTTAGTTATGTTAGCCATGTGCGCCTGATGGGGCAGCATCAGCTACATGTAGTATGCTCCTCAGGGAGCTGAGATGGTTTCATGAATGTCATGAACGTTCAGTTGTTTTGAGCCCCATGTGCAGGGATAGTGATAATGATGCACCTTGAGCACCCAGCAGGGTGGATACGTGCGCATTATAAATCGGAATTATTGTTATTTTTATTCTAATTAAAATTGTCCCCATTTTACATGTGTGTGTTCTTCTGCATATCAAATTATGGAGAATAAAATCCTGGCACTGATATACCAGTACAGTATGGTCAAATTGGTCACATATAAACACGGGCCAAGACTCTCAAGTCCCAGTAAAACAAAATTGTAGCTCAGCATTTACCGTAACCTTGTTGAAGAAATGGAGAACTGAAAAACTGGTACATGTATATGTACGTGTAGTGTTTTATTAATTTAAAAAGCTACATATAATACATGTATCATCCCAGTCCAACAGGTGTTAAACATCATGCATGTACATGTGTACATGTACGTATGCTTAACTGTATGTGCCCCACATGTTTTGTTTGAAACCATGTCCCAATAATAGCATGCTGCGGCCAATTAGGGAAGGAAAAAATTAAGACTTGGGCAGGGAAAATATACCAGTAGATGGCCATGGACGAAAAACAAGTTTTAATTTTTGGGGGGTTGGGGCCTAGTGGCATACAAACCACATGTACATGTACCAGGATATGTGTGATGTAACTTGTTTCATAATTTTTTTTATTGACAGCATGTTACAGGTACACATTTTACAGAGTCTGAGCTTCCGTCGTGTAAGAGGAAATACATGTACATGTGTAATTCATGTACAGGATGCATGTGCATGTACTAAACTACTGTGCACTAATCTCTTTTTGTGAATTTCTAAAGCTGCCAGTTTTAGGACCAGAAGCATGATCTTCAGTTCTCTTTTTTTTTCTCTGAGAAGGGCTTAAGAGGGCATTAACAATGTGGCAGTGGGAGGTAAGGGTCAGAACTGAGGTTACATCACATTCCAGGAATTCCAGACTTCCTGCTACAATAACCCCTCATTTCCATGACAATGCCTGACCCATGAAGGCACATGTATGGGAGGGGGTCTTTGGTGTGTCTTCCAGGGATGTGGGAAACATTGGCGCATACATGTAAATGATGTACATGTATGTGTGTGATCCCCGGTTAATAGGGTTTCGGTTGTACATATATAGTTCACAAATATAACATGGTGTAAGGATGGAGAGTCTTTTTACACATACATGCATACATGTACATACATTGTACATGTACATGTAGCTCTCCAAGGCATTGGCAATGGATAAACTTTGCCTGGGGAACTATAATAATCTTCCAGCCTCCAATACTGAGGGGGGCAATATAATAAGATAAACAACCGTGTTTTATTCAACAAGAATATAAGATTAAATCAGTGAAATATATGGCAATCATATATATTTCAAAGCACTGATTTAATCTTATATTCTTGTCGATATTCTGATCACGGTGCTACACAGCCTTTCCATATTTCAATGGTGTTTTATTCATTTGTTTTATCATACTTCAGACACATTCAATTGGCATTAAAATTTCAGGAACAAGGGAAAGGCAGCGTACCGGTATTTGTAGCGTACAGTATAACACCCTCCCCCCCCATCCTGTCAATAGTGTGTAGCCATCTGTTCATGGTTTAGTAGGATGGTTCCGTTGAACTTTCCGTTTTGTGTGTTTGACACGCATCTTTGCGCCTGGTAAAAAGCAAAATAGCGACTGGCACGTGATAATGAATGGAGTAGTGGGAGTTTGGTTGAGAATAGTTTGGAGGTGCGTATGTACTTGATCAGCCATTGGAACAAATAGGGCTGTGTGGGATATCTGAATATTCGATCGATTATCGAATATTGGAATGTTATTTTCCAAATTTGAATATTCAAATGCAAAATTCATGAAAAGGAAAGGAGAATTTGCTTTTCGTTTTAAATGAGAAAAATTGCACTATGGAGGCTTGTTTCAAGCAGATTCAAATGAAAAGCAACAGAAATCTTACAACTCAAAAAGTTAATTATTCCTGAACAAATTTAAAAGGAATAGATATTTTCAACAGGGCAAGAAGTACATGTACAAGTATTATTCGTCACAAAAATCTTGCTAAATCATGGCTGGAGATACTGTACTTGAAGACTTGAGAAGCTACATGTATTATCTCGATGAAAATGTTCAATTGTGTGCTTTATTGCAACAGATTTTGTACATGGATTGTTCATCAACAATCTGTCGGTCAGTACGACTGAATATTTGGATATACGATAAAATTGAAGGTCGAATATTCAAATAGTGAACTATTCGAATTCACTCAGCCCTAGGAACAATCTAGTCACACAGAAGAACAAACATAAAAAAAAAGAAAAACAAACACTGCAGACAACAGGCAGGAGTTCTCACATTGCAGTTGTCTAACCTTCTGTTCATGTACCGGGACATTTCTTGCCTGTGGTGTGGAATAGTGTCAAAAGGTTCCTGAAGGCAATTCCATGTTAAACCTTGCTGCTACGTTTTGTACCAGTGCCCATGGCCAAAAGTGGAAGGCACTTATTGATTTCTCTCTTTGGAGTGCCGCGATATGACATCTTGATGCAGTACTGTAATTTGAATTGTTTGTCCAAATGTGACAGAGGGGGGGGAATGCTTGTGTAATGCACCAGCCGAAAAACTCATCAAGACTCCACTTGTTTTGTTTTTTTATACAAGTCAGGGAAAAAATTTGTCGTCAACTTTTGTTAATCTCAAGAGGTGAGGTGACCAGGGTCCCACTTTTCTATTGGTGACACACATTGAATTCTCACCCTTCTGCTGAAGTGATTGTTCAGCAGCAACCTGTTTGATGTCCGCTGAATCAGTGAGTACGACCACAGCAGAACAAAAGAGCTTTTTGTTTCATCTAGCACTGCCTACATACACATTTTATGCACGCCAGCTGGCAGAATGATTTGTTGGACACTTTGGAGTTCTCTCTGCAAAGCAGTTTGGAAAAAATAGGCCATGTCACACTACAGGCTCAACCCTGGGTGAATTCATGACCACCCTGAGTGGAAAATTTGACTTTTCAACCCTGCGTTTGACCCAGTATTATTTTACTCTGGTTTTTGCAAAGACCAAGAGTTTAACGCAGAACAAGCATGAAAAATTTTCAACCCGGGTCGAAAAAATCTCAACCATGTCAACACTGGTCCAGAGCTGGGTTGAGTTGAGTTGAGTCAACCCCGAGATTTGTCTAGCGTGAAAAAAGCCTTAGGTGGAAGAAAACAAAAATTGCCAGAGAGTAGACTTTTTCACATCCTGGCTTCATTTCTGTGTATCAGCTCGGCCTGCAAGCTTTCGTTCCCCTGAAGTTGAATTTGTTTCCTTGGGCTCAACTCAGAGGTCCATTCTCCCCGAAGGAAATGTGACATTGTCTCGTATAACATGAAGGCTAAATTTTAGTATTTTCTGTTGGTTTCTAATGATTCTTGGGTGGGAGGTCAATGATGCCACAGTCAAAGATAAAGCTGACATTTGAAGAATGGTACAGATCAGCGCTGTGAGGTGCAACCAACACAGTCATATCCGCACCTAAAAAATGATGCTATGCAACCAGATGTTTAATTCTTATCGCCAATGGCGACCATGATTTGTGCCTATTATTTGCCCACCTTGTCAGTCATATTTCACAAACAAGCGCTGCCCAGTTTTTTTCTACGTGCACTGGGCAATATATCACTATGATCACGCATTTTATGCCCTCTACCTTACTATGTACACCATGTGAGCCCACATTAACTGCAACACACATGTACATGTAGTTTACATGAAGGGACATACAGGCGCGCATAGGTACTAGACCTGTACCGCTTTCCGAGTGGACTGGTTTGTGGTCGCACACTAGAGTGTGTATGGGGATCTGAGATGTTTCGCATATTCATAATGCACTTGCAGTCTTTGCATGCCACAATTCCAGTGAAATAAACTTGTTTCAGTCCAAAATGTACTTGAAGTTTGAAACCAAAGCTCCCCTTGGTCCGGTCCGGTCCCAGGTACAAAATACTCAAACGTAAGGGAACAAATATGCCTTGTCTTTTCTTTTTCAGCTGTTTATTTGATATACATGTACATGTAATTGGTTGCCATTTTTGACTCAGTCCATAATCCCAAGCCTGTCTGTCCTGCAGGGAATTGACTGAATGATGTTCCTGTGTGTGTCAGATTTTGTACATGTAACGTGTGTATTTTGCAAATGTGTGTACAGTATGTACAAAAATCGACCTGTCGCCTAACGTTTTTTTCTAGGAGCCGGTGGCTCCTCATTTGAATTTTCTGCATACAGCACTGGTACAGTTACATGTAGGTACATTACCCATTATACCTCCCCGCTAATGCCTGCAATAAATTTATGGACATGGGGAAGGCTCAGTTAAACCGGTCATGTAATTGGATAAATAACTTGAGTATCTATACTAAACTGTACTTTGGTGAAATGGTGACCTGAGTTGACTTTGATATAGACACATGTCTGCCGGCATTACCAAAGTGGACAGAATTTTTGAAGGAGTATTCATTCTTTTTATATTTCACATATATTTCAATGTGATAATGTTGAAAATATCTGGGGACTAGCAAATTAATTTTCTCCTGACCAACTACATGTAGCTGACCAGCTACATATGAGAACCATAACATATGAGAACCATAGCAGCGTTGAATTTTAGGGATTTTTGGATTCACTTCCTTTTTGGATTCACGGGTGTGAGAATTCAGCTTTTTAGCTGGTCTCAGCTTTTTTGGTTTAGATTTTTACCCTGAACTTCAGCTTTTTTGGACACCTGGTCTCTACAAATGTACGGGAACCCTTGCTACATGTAGCTGTTTTCAGCTTTACTTTTAAGTGGCTACTCACCCATGTACATGTATGAGACAAGAACTCCCCCCAAAATATAACCCACAAGAGCCTGGGAGGGGGAAGATGGGAAGTTACGTACATGTATGTACATGTACCCACCCCTCCCCTGACAGTTTCTAGAATGCCATCACAAGGCAGTTTTTGGCCATGCCGAACCTTGAGGAATTTTTTAAAGTAATGGCTTGGAATCCGTCTGACATTGAATCTGGCATTCATGTCTTACAAAATGTCTGTTTGGGATTTTTGTTTATACAGTTCAGCTAAAAATATTAACTTTAACCCTAACCCTCCTCAATCCTCCAACAGGTGAAGGATTCAGGAGGGTTAGGGTTAATGCAGGCTGACTGCCATGAGGTCATGAACTAAGAACAAAAGCCTACAGATGCCAATTGAATCGAAATGTTCAATATGTAGGGGTACATGTAAATGTACTGATAAGGAATGTCTCTGATGCTGGCAAGTATCAAGAAGATTGGGCCTGGGATAACTCAAATCTGGCCCCCCTCCCCCCCTGAAATGGTAAAGAGAAGAAGGCTCTCTTAGACTGAAAATACGCTCCATGCAAATTAAGAGTGCTGTGGTTTACGTGCATATTAACATGTGCAGTGTGGTATCCCTGAGAAAAAGATTAGCCCGTTACAAATATTTGAGCAGCTTTTAAAAGCTTAACCACTCTGCATGTATAGTGCCTGCCTCTCAGGGAAAAAAAAGTGAAAACACTGTTCAGATTTCACTGAATGGTTTTTACAGAACGTCCCAGGAGCAAAAGTCATACCGTACGTGTGTTGTACTTAAAGAGGTAGGGAAAAGAAAACCTTCTTTCCCCAATTATAATCTTGAAAGAAGAGTTGACAAGACCATCTTCCAAAATTAACATTAAAAAAATGAAACTTTTTCCCATTTATGATCTAAAAAAATGTCCCAAAACTGGGCTTCCGCGAGTCCCTTTTTCGCCGATTTCAGAAACACTCATTATGTATTTATGATATATATAGCAGTGACTCCAAAACATCACGGGGAGATACGAGTCTCATAGTGTAGGCGTGCTCAAAATGCAATGTTCTTGCGTGGTTCTTGTCCACTCCGTTGATTGTTCCGTACATCAAGCTTAAGTGCATGATTTGTTGTATTTTTGTCGTAAAATAAAGCGTACCCCAGTCTTGTGCAGTTGGGACAGGAGTCTCGTACAGTTGGGACAGGAGTCTCGTACACTGAGACTTTGTCTCAAGGTTTTTGTGCAATAGCACGTAGAATCAATCTTTCCTAGACAACTTATTTAGGGTAGATTTTGAACCTTTTTGGTTGTCACAGATAAGCAATAAATTGGCCAAGGTTTTTTGGAGGACAGTGTCTGCAAAAGCACTTCGAATTTAGAAAAGTGACGCATAAGCCTTGCCAACTCAGCCTGCTTGCGTTGTGTTGCAGCTGCAGGTGTACAGTGCTGTGCTGCTGGACCACCACAGCAGTCCTGCAACACTGACAGGTACCATGCTTCACATGTACACAGATACAGTACAAGGTAGCCTGCTGGTATGATTCAAGTCTGGGTACTCCTATACTAACCATGTTTTTCTCTGGCATGTGAATAGTCTGTTGCCACTTCTCATGCCACGCAACTTACATTCCACTCCACCTTCAACGTCTCATACTCCTTCATTTCGGAACGAATCTCACAATTATTTTGACCAGCTAAGAGTAAGATGTTAGGTTTATGCATCTTAGAGATGAATGTATAATATTGTGCATTTTCCTACATGTCATCAAAACTCATTTGAATTCCATTGGGCTGCAACAATGCCAGTTTACATGTATCTTCATGCATTTTCAGCGGATAAATTCATTGTATACTGTTTTCTGGGTGGCCAATCTACCGGTACATGAACCTCCTAAACCCTAGATGTCGCAATATCTGAAGCCTTTTCCCTACCTCTTTAAAAGTTATTCTTCAGCATACCGTATGTGTACGTACCTGTGTGTTGCACATTAGGGTGTGTCAAATGCACTTGAAAATTCGTGATATGGAAAGCAGACAGTCAACAAACAAAAAGTCTTGCCAGACTTTCTGGTGGCAGTTAATTTGGTTGTGAATTGGAGCACCGTATGCAGATTCCTTGCCTTGTTTGCCGTCACGGATGGATCAGTATGCAGCTGATTTGGGTGTGCATTTCCACCATGATGAACAAGATGGCAGTTGTTGTGTGGGGAGGGAATCATTCGAAATGAAAAAGTGAATAATGGACAGGCCTGTCCCTGAAGTTTGAAAAACAAAAGGGTCGAGTTTTGGGGAACGGGATATTAACGATTTGTTTTTTTCTTGATTTCATGATTTTTAGCTCCCGAATCATGAATCTGTGGAGGTTTAGAATCACGCATGCTTTTTTTTTTCTCAAACAAAAAACCTAAAACAAAATATGGAAGATTCACGACATGGTGTAAAAGCCAGACTACAGTGTATTTTGTTGTTTTATAGTGTATGTTATTGGCATTGTTACTGAACCCCCCCCTGGATGTTTCCTGGTCTAATCTTCATGTTCAATTCTCAGCCTAATTTGTAGGCTGAGGATGTAAACAAATTTACAGGTCAGTTGTGAGCTAAAATACTAACTTGTCCAAGAAGGATACCTGTACCAGATGTGGAATTTTGGGGAGGGGAGGGGGTTGTTTCTGATAGATCTGGATCGCGACCAGTGATCCAAAAGCTGGTTCGCTTTTAGGCTGGTTCTAGAGTCAGTAAACCAGTAGCAGATTACTGATTGCGACCTGGCTCGGCAGGAAACAAACAGGGCCCTTGGTCAGTTTTCAAACTTGAACATTCAGGCTGTACAATGTGAAATACAAACCATGCACTTGTACATGTATGTTCTGTATGATTGATTCTTGTTTCATCAGAACATTTCCTTTTTATCACTCGGCTTTTTTTTATAAAAAGAGAGCAGCCCTTTTGTGCCATGGGAAACTTCAGTTTATGTTCCCTCAGCTCTCTCAAGTTGATGTACATGTACCTCAGTAGCATAGGAGGCATGTGAAAGTATTTGATTTTTGTATGCATTTTCACGATGTTCATAATTGGGTGTGCATTATGTGGGCTCTGTGGCTTCTGTTTTTTGCATAAGCACACTGGGAAACTCTAGTACATATGGCCATATTTTCCACCACTGTCACCACACCAAACTGGTTTAAAAGACACAACTCCAACTGGTCTGCCCACAGAGCCAAAATGATTTTCCTTTGCAAGTGCCTGGCATTGCAGACCCATCTTTTTATCCCAGTGTGAACAAGTTTTGGAACCTTTGCATCTTGTTGGCCTTTTTTTTTTTTGGTAAGCTTCGGCTGGTACCCTGCAGAATTCTATACAGGTTGCACAATGCATAAACAGCTGATCCCACTGCAGCGGCTCTACAGTAAGTATGGTACATGTACATGTTTTGGCTAGAGCTTTCTAGGTTAACAATGCCATGTGCATATTAGTGCTCTTGAAAGGGGTAGAATATCAACTCTACATGTAACCCTCCTATATCCTTCAAAAACTACCAGAAGGTTTTTTTTTGTAGAATTTGCTAGGATTGAGGTAGGCAGATCCCTACCATTCCATGTACGGTATGTACAGTACATGTACTTGGGGCCTGATTTGCCTTGGAAGTTTTCATTTACTTGACTGCACTCTCGTCATACTAGTTTGCTTCCTAATGCACTCGTAGGCACTGACCTCATGAGGTCACTTTAGTCAACCTCGACCCCATGGGCTGTGTATGCGTTCCTTTAAAGATGACGAAGGGCATGATCATACCCATGGGAACAAGGTTGCACTTTAGTACACTGCAGTCGTTGGATGGCGCTATTTGAAAAATATAAAAAAACACCCACGGTATAGTGTCTTTAAGTGCAGAGAATATGCCATAGGGCAGTGTAGAGGACGAGTACGTGTATGTTGGAGGTTAGTTTAATTAACGGTCATATGAAATCTAACAAATGACAGCAAACAGCAACAGAAAGCTTTCTATTTTCATGTTCATGTATTTCATCAACAGGTGGTTTGACTTAAGCTGTGTATGGGCTTGTGATTTGAACACTTACATGTAGCTCTAGCTCAGCGGAGAATTTGTGCAAAGAATTCAGGTTTAGATAATTAGACACATTTATAGCATTTTTTGATCGATTTGTTTTTACCCAACAGAGAGGCTGCTGTACACAGATGATTTAGGGCACAGTTCAAGTCCCCTAGATGATTGGGAGGCAGAAGCTGACCAAGGGGAACATATCATCCGTGTCCGTGATGACGAGGAAGATGAGGATGACAACACTTTCCGGGACAGCCGCTCGGACAACTCCTCTCTGCAGGACGAGGCCAGCCGGGCGGCCCGCACGCCATCCACCGAGGGTGGCATTGCCCCACCCCTAGTGGGGGTGGAGTCCTGCCACGCCTTCTTCTGCTACTCCAAGGAGGACGAGGAGTGGGTGGTTAACGTCATGCAGAAGCTGGAGTCGCCCGCCTATGGATTTCACTGCTGCAACCACGCCCACGAGCTGGACCCTGGCATCGTCCGCATGGACCGCATCATCAACGCTCTCTGCACGGCCCGCAAGATTGTGCTGGTCTTGTCCCCCGACTTCGTCCAGAGCCAGTGGTGCACCTACGAGAACTTGAAGGCACTCAGGTCTCACTTTAGGAATGTGAACAAAGTGATTCCTGTCCTTTTGACAGAAGTTGACCTGCCTGATTTCCTGCAAGATATACCTAACGTCAATGGCATGTCCAAGAGTTTCTGGCAGAAATTCATCGCTGCCCTGCAGTTTGGTAAGATTGTTTTAAAACAGAAATTCAGCAATGAAGTGATAGCAAAGGTGCAGTATGTTGGTGAATGGGTGATTTCAAGCCTTTATCGTAAAGAACAATTATTAATATGTGTGAGCATTAAAGACCTTCCATTAGTCTGCCAATTCTGATGGAGAGTGCTTGAGAAGTTTACTGTAAGTGGAAATGGGTCATTTTATAACTTAAGGGTCCAAGTTTTCTCATGTCCCTGTCACATCTGGTGTATGATTTGGTAAGTTTAGAATAGGTTTTGATTTCCAAGGGTGATGAAGTAAAGTAATCTACCAGCCCAGCTGATAAAAATAGTCAAATGTCAGGAACCTTTGCGATCTTCCATGTCTGGTCAGGCATAACAGGGACGCCAAAAAGGCACACTTTTGGACCCTGAATATATATTATGACCCAAATGTTTGGCTGGTTTTGAGTGGCATTTCACAGAGTGATGGAGAAAGGGATGACAGGTTGGTGGAATGATTTTGTGTCCTAGGTTACACTTGATGCACTCCTTTCAAACTGGTTAGAACAGATTCCTCACAGCTAAACTATATTACAGGTCAGAATTTCAGCCGACACGCTAACACGATCAATGAACCTGACACGCTGTTCAATGCACACTTTGCGGTTTTTATCATGCATTGCTGGTCCAATGCACGATGTGCCTGACCCTGGACCTCATTATCTTGGCAGGGCTTGTGACTGTAGACCACAAAGGTGACCGACAATGTGTAGTGAACCACTGCACACCCAGGGCTGTCGCTCCAGCTTCGTATACGCGTGTACACTGTTACATATACATGTATACATGTGTACATTGTATGGCATGCAGTGCACTGAATAAGTGAAATCATGTACATGTAGTACCTGGCTGGCAAGATGACCATCTTGAAGTATAGAAATATGTATCACTATCACAGCCGTGTTTTCTTTTGGTTTTGGATCACAAAATTTGTTCAGTCGGATTACATCTGGAAAATGTCAAATTTCAGTGAAACTGGCCAGTAGTCCACCGTGTGTGTTTAGCTACTACAAAACTTTTTCCCAAATGTAAACTTTGAATTTTAAACTCACGGGATCGACTGGAGTGACGACGACGCTTTTTTTGCTGGTTCTATTGCTAGATCGGTTTTAAGCAATTCCCAATTGTGCGAGTAACTTATTCACAAATAAAAAGTAACCACGAAAGAAATCCATTCCTCAGCCAGAACTACTATAACAAGTTGATTTTACAATGAAGAACTTCTTATTTTATGGAAATTTTGTATCAGAATTCCAGTAAAACACCCACTGAACTTGCGTAAATTTTAACTTGACGTTTTATTTGTTGCCACATGAGCCGTGTCCATGCCAAAATCAAGCAATTACGAAACTACAACCACCCCCTTTTCAACCCCAATGGATACCCCAACCACCGACAAGTGTATTGCATATTCATTTGGATACAGCGGCAACTAATGCAAAGCTACAGCCCTTTCACGTCACACAACATGCATATTTATGAAGTTCACATGGGTGCTACTTTGTGCATTATATGCAGCCGGTGCATGCACACCGCTAGCGCAGGTGCAAACCCGCTTTCAGTTCAGTATAATCTTTGCCGTTCAGTTTGGTCGTAAAATTGTCACAATCAGAGCAATTTTTTTAGGTAGGTTTTCCAGCTCAAAGGTCGAAAACTGATGGGAAAAATCCCCACCTCACATTGAATTTATATCGCCCGATTTTTAACACACTGAGCTCAGGTGTGTCTGCTAGGATCGCCGCTGTGGGGGCTGTCTTGACTAAACTTTGGCTAGCGGACCACCGAGGTCAAACCCCATTTATATTTTGTGGATTTCTTACAAAATAGATTTCTCTAAGCTAGGAAATGTTTTGTCATAAAAACTGCTAGTTATAAATGTTTCGGTTGAAAAATTGATTTCATGCTTGAATATTTTCTGTGCCTGATTCAGAAGTTTTGGGAGCAATTCAGACATAAACCAAAAGTGTTGTCTGCATGGCACTTTCATCGATCCTGAATGGGCAAACAAAATGCTTTATCTTTGAAAATGATTTTGTGATGGCTGCTACATACAAGGTAAACTACTTACAACATATCCGTGGAATTTGAAGATAACTTGAGCTGCAGTCAAGCTGAATACTTTTCATTGTGGGAAACTAGGAAAATGACTGCTCCAGTAAACAATGGCTTGGCTGTTCTGGGATTTACATGTAGCGTGTGTATGTTTATACTCGGCAGATTGGCTTGCAGTGTCAGCGTTCTCTGTTATGAAAGGGGTCAGCGTGTTTCGTGTTTGTGGTTAACTCTTTGCGTGTCTGTTTGTCTCAATACATGCTGACACGCTAAGCGTGTTTGCGTGTCAGCTAAAATTCTGACCTGTACTGTAAGTATCTTTCCCCACACCTTCTGCCTGAAGGTTTGATTTACAGCTAGCTTGAGAACATAAGTGAAACTTTGAGGTGAAATCTTGATGGACCGTTCTAACATGTTGTTACATATTTTTAAAAAGCTGTTTTTTACTTTGCACTTCTGTTCCTCATGTTTCCACAGATCCTTACAAAGGAACCCTCGAAACATCAGCCCATTACAACATTCCTGGTAAGCAGAAAATGGAAAAAACAAAAAGACTGTAAATGTTCATGGAAAACATGTTTCCCAGAACATCTAAAGACCAGCTCTCCTTCGATGCAGAAGTGCATGCAAAACAATCATTCCACAAAGTCCCACGAGTTAAACACATTTTCACTTTTGACGGCTGTCAGATCACATCTCTGTGAGTGCATGATGACATCAAATTGGCCTTTATATTCTCTCCTGCCCCTCAATGTCAGCCGTAATGCTGGAAGAGTGCGAAGCCGACAGAGAGCTGCACATTACCCTTTTTTTGATTGGGACTTAACCTGTCCAATCCATCAGTGACCCCGGAGTGGCATTTCCGTGTCTCTGGGCGACCCCGAGGCAAAGGTCACCAAAACTTTTCTGGAGCATCTTTGCCCTGAAAGGCATTTTCCCATCCATATTCCACAATCCCTACAAGAAAATCTCACCGTCTGGTTTCATTGCCCGTTGCAGCCCTGTATAATGGTGTCGAGTTGGGCCAGGTGTCCTCCATGTCTGAATGTTGTTGCCAAGCCAGATTTGACACGGTCTACTGCCCAGACGAACTCGCGAGGAAGGGAGTCATGGTGGGTAACACTGTTAATCCTAACTCTGTGGCATTTCTACAGAAATGGCATGTCCTTTAGAAGGACATCAAGCCCCATGTCCGGTAATAGTGGCTGGGCTTTATCTTCCTTGATCGTGCAAAATCTTCCGAAAGCTCCAGATGGATTTTAAAGGGATCTCTTATAGGGTCAGGGCTTACAGAAACTTTGTTTGGGTCTCCACTCTGGTAGATTCCACAAACGGATTACACGTCGTGCATCAACACCATCCTGGACAGCCCCAAGATGCGTTGGCACACACTCTGGTACAACCGGGTCTTCAGCGTCACCCTGTGCATCTGCCTCTCCATCCTGATCATCGTGGGCCTGGTGGGGAACCTGAGTGACTTTGGTGGGGAGGGGGCAGCTCTGCCCGCCGGCTGGGCCTTCCTGATTGGGCTGGTGCTGTCTGTAGTGGTCAGCACGCTGGTCCACATTATCACTCACCTGGAGACGGTCAAGGTAGACAGAGAATTTCTTCCTTTCATTGGCACAGTAAGTCTTTTGTGAGTTAAATTTGACTAAAATCTGGTACACTGAATTGTTTTAAATTCACATGAACTTAGCGATTTCCATACTAAAGACACTGTTGCTATACCAGTACCTCATGATTCGGGCCAAGCTTTTGCTGGGTTACATAAGAGACGCCTTGCACCAATACACTGTTCTCAGTGGATGAGAATGGCACAACGGAATTAGTCCATTGCGGAGAAGGTGGTCGCTATGCAAAATTTTGTCCCGAATCACGACGTATAACAACGCTGTCTTTAGTCCGGGGAGTTTTAATCGTTATGTTTATGTGCAATCAGATAACTCAGTGTACCAGACTTAATTCAAATGTAACTCGCAAAAGGCTTATTTGTGACCAGGACTGTGAAAAGGAGTTGCAAATTGGCAAACCACTTTAGAGTAAATGACCAAAGAATGTTCTACAAATCAACATTTTGATCAGGATACCAAACTCAATCAAAACAAAACATCAAAACAAAGAGACCATTTTACTCTTTCATAAACATACTCCAACCAGAAAGTTACATCGGCGACTTCTGAATCAGTTTCACAGAATGGGTCGCATTTCTCATTGAATGGGTAGGGAAAATTAATGTATGTGAAATTTTAAAGGGGACAGGTACTGGACGCAACCTAACTCTAGGGGGCACTGTCTGGCTGAGTGAAGGAATAAAGCAAATTCTCGTTCCTGTTTCCTTTGATCCCCCTCCATTTTAAAATTTATTTTGGTGGAGGGGACTTCAATTTGTAACAAATTTGGACTTTAATACATATTTCAGGCACGCAACTTGTCCTCGGATCAGCTGATTTCCTTGTTTATCGCTTCACACCCATGCCACTGAAAATTAAAAAACGCTTCACAAAGTCTTGTCAAGATAGTCATTTGCTTGTTTTCTTTGTCAAAGTCCCAAGTTTGCATGCCTGGTATTTGTCTGTGTATGCATATCCATGCTTTGTGTAGCTGTCTTAGTCATAGGGCCCGGTGGTTGTACTTTGTGTTCTTCGGCAATACCCTTACCCTCTGCCCAGGGGTGTATATGGGTATCTGGAAGGGGCAAATGTTAGCGGTAGGTAGCATCCAGCTGTATACTCCCCAGGGAGCTGAGATGGTTTCAGGAATGTTAATGCGCCCGTTGAGCGTGGATAACAAGGATGTAGCACTTCTGGCAGTAGTGATGGTGGATGCATTAGCGTTACGTATTTTGTTTTGTAAAATGTGTTCATTTATTCATCAACAGCTGAACACCCACATCGAAAACCACCTGGCGAAGGCTAACGTGAACTTAACTAGACATAACGTCCTGGTCGGCATGACGGACTGCTTCACCTGCTGCTGGAACAGAGCCAGGGTATCCTTTGATTAATGCTGCTGCTGGCCCCTTGGGACAACCCCCCCCCACACACCCACTCTTACGAAACCCTCAGACGAAGGCCACCGGCATAATGAACTCATATTCGGGCGGCATGCAGGTATTCTGTGATTCATCGGATCCCTCGATGGTGGAATTCCCACGTGCCATTACAGGTTGACAAAAAACCAAAAAGCACCATTCAAAGTTTGGGGCAGCTTGGTATTTCTTCCTGTTGTGTTTGTTTTTTTTCTCTCTCTCCTGGTCTCAGAGTCACGCACATAAAAGGGGACTGCAAGTACCACTCTGATGGCTTTTCCCACGGTCCCTTCAATCAGATTCCGAGTATTCTTTGCTAAGCATGTTAAGCACTGCAGGGATGCCCATGACCTCGGCGGAAAGCAGCAATGCTGATACGACGGCCAAATTGTACACTGATGAAATGTGACCCCAATTGACGAAATCTGTCGCAGGCCTTCAAAAGAAATTTGCAACACGCAAATCCGTGGTGAACCCTCAGTATTTCTCATCACGCAATGTCCCTTGTCACCGGGATGCTATTAGACACATCAAGATCAAGGGCTCCATTTGCTGGTTTTAAACTAAAATGGAATCACTGGAACTGTTGGCTGAAGGTTCATTTTGTCGGATCCAGCCACAAACATGTGAAAAGAGGTAAACCGGATGCTGCATCTTGCCAGACTCAAGATGCTTATTGCCGCAAGTAATGCGATTATGGATCGGGACAGTTGTAATAATGGTAACTTTGGTGAAGTGAAGGAAGTATTTCCCAATCACTCCGGTGCAAATTGATTAAATTATGGAAATCTCCTTGACCTTCGGCTACAGCTGCACTTCATCTACTATGACCTTCGGAAATGCAGGGTAAGTTTGCAGGGGGGCTGTTTTTGTCCATGAAATGGAAAACTGTTACATTACCCTCTCAACGTGCCGTATACAGCCAGAACAATTTTTTAAAAACTCGTTTCTGATACCTTGACAACCTTAAAATTAAGGTGGAGTTGACAAGTATTTTTTTTCGACTGCCTACACATTTGCTTGTTTGTTGTTAGTTTGTTCATGCTTATTTTGTCATTAACTTGTTCGTTGATAGATGCATTCATCCTATTGTTTCATTCACTTGCTCCTCCCATTACGATTCATCATTAGCTCAGTCTTAAATTCGTTTTGTTGCCTATGCGGTAAGCTCTACATGCATAGAAGAATATCCGGTAGAGCACTTCAAAAAACAATTCATCACCGAAGAAGAGGTGATGAGGAGAGGGCGTTTTGTTGCTTAGCAGTAACCGCTCATTGTGTCAAAACAAGTGGCCCCCTTTATGCGTTTTACTGGTGGACACACCCCCACTGCCTTTCATTTCATATGCACATATCACTAGGAAATGCAGTCAGACTGGCTGCAGTGCCTTTGTTGCCATTCGAACACTGAATAATTGTGGAGGCAGGAACCAGGCCGTCAGCGCAGCCTTGAGCAAGTTTGACCGGCAACCATTTTGTACCCAGTTCGTGTCTTTGCACAGGTTACTATGGGACAAGTTGACATGTGGGCATCACTCCAGCTTGGGCCTTTCTGTTGAAACTCACATGAAGGGCGGGCCAGGAGGAAGTATCCTCCATCCTTCCTGATCAGCAACTTCACTGAAAACGGCAATAATTTTTTTTGGGGGGGGGGCGAATCGTTGGCTAAAGTGTCCGTGCATGTACATGTATGTACATTTTGCTTGCACATATGGCAGTACTGTTTCCACACCTGTTTGTGGTGGCTGCCTGGAAGTTAGAAGTGCAGTAGCAAAAATAGCGCTGATAACGAGTATAACACGTCGCTCGCACGTGCAACAGTGCAAGGCACACTCCAGTCTCTTCTCTGGGCATACTGGGAAACCTTTTTTGACACCTTTATCAACATATATCTAGAAACATGAAGCATGACTGTTGGGGTTTTATGCAACACGTGATTTGTATACCAGATGTCAGAGCCCTGGATATGGTATGAATGCATTACCAGCCTCACAGCCCTTATACTCTGTGATCTTGCACAACCAGGATTTTGTTAAAGGCCCAGTATGGTACATTATTTTAAAAATTGTTTTCCCTCCTTCACATTGGCAGTTGCATGTGGACACAAAGTTGAGGGTATGAATGAAGTTGATTGTGGTTAATTATCGTTGGACTTCAAAATGAAAATCATATGGCATCTTATTTGCATGGTGTTTGTTGAAAGTGCACCATGAGAGGGAATCTTCCACCTGATTTTGTACTCAGTTTCTTGACAACATTTTGACCGTTGGACTGTAATTCTAAACAAACCAGCGCACCAAATGTTGGCATTACTAACGTCTGCCTTCCCACCCTCTGTGGCCCATGTGTGACTGCAGTGCTGGCTGGATGTTGAAATAGTGTGTAAAAAGTTTTGCCGATGACGCGGATTGCCATCTGTAGTGTAGAGAGACCAGTGAATAGTTTCCTTGCCGTAGTTTTTCCACATTTCTTCGGACGTGTTGCAGTTGACACCTCTTAAGACCTCCACAAGACCACTACAAGACCATCCCAAGGCTCCAGAAGACCAATATAAGACCTCCTGTCTGAATTGGATTCACTAGCAATTCAAATGAACAACAGTAAAAGCACTCCTTTTTCATTCTTCAACCTGCTACTTGTGTCTGGTCTGGTGTTTGGTAGTGGGAATAGTCTGCTGATCTCAACACTGTCCCTCTTTACACTTGGATTTGATTGTACAAATGTTTGTTTTTACTGGTTACTTTTTGTAGGCCACCATGTACGAGTTTTTGACGGAGAAGAGGAAACTACAGAGAGGAGTCAACAAGGTAACAGTTGACAAAATAAATCAATGGACTTGCTAAGCATGAGCATTGCTTCCC
Source organism: Acanthaster planci (assembly GCF_054643075.1). NCBI lineage: Eukaryota > Metazoa > Echinodermata > Asteroidea > Valvatida > Acanthasteridae > Acanthaster > Acanthaster planci. The sequence continues at coordinate 2,470,289 of NC_141787.1, forward strand.
TGAGCTGCTGTGGGTTTGCCAACCAACTTGATATCCGACTGACATTGACTGCAGCTGGTATTCTGCTGAACTGTTATGGTAGCTTTAATATCTGGAGTCAGCGGTCCAGCGCAGGCTTTCGGTTCTACATCTGCATATGTTGTCAGTGTGTCACCTCGTATTTGCAAAACACTGGAGAAATATTTTGAGCTATGGATTCAAATGTATAAGTCATTTCCTTGCACCGCCCTTCCAATTTAAACCCATTCATGCCGAGATTCTTTTGACTGCGACTGCTGGGCTGCGGTATGCGCGGTATGCAAAGCCCTGTCCAGCACCCAGCCCACATTGAAACCGCAGGTGCATTATGAATAGAGTGTATGTGCGCTATGCACTAATCCTCTCACAAAGCTACGGCTGCGAAGGGGTTAAGACGGAAAGTAGTCACTAATTTTTTTTTCATGGAGTCCTTGTCCTTGTAGAAATTCTTAGCAGCTGTCCTTGGGCAGTATGTCTTTTTTTTTGCCCGACTCTTTGGCCTGCTTCGGTGTGAGGGCAAAAACCTAATATAAAATTTACATTTCCAGTTGATACAGTTAATATGCCAAACCCTCGGAAAAGAGTAGCCTTTTGGCCCTAAAAATGCACAGAAGGAAAACATTCAATGTACTTTCCTTCAGAGTCTGGGCCCTTGAAATGTGGAGTTTTCAACCTAATCACCTTCAACCGTTGACTTCAGTAACTGGGTCTACATTATGGGACCAGGCAACCATGACCAACTTCCCTACAACGGAAGAGAAAAGTTGATCATGTTTTTGTGAGGAGGTTTTGCAACCAAAAAAATCCGGGCTACAGCAAATACGAAAGTATATTTGAAGTTGATATCTAAAGGTTGTTGGAAAGCATCTTGGGTACTCAGATTTGAGTGCACTTTTCACATACCCTTTTAAATTTTTTCTTCGAATTTTGGAGTTAAATGTATAATTTGGTTTTCTCAAGCACACCACTGTCACTCATGTTTATCTTCCATACCACTTTGGTGTCTCCTATAACAATAATAATATTTGAAAATTTATAATGCACTGTTTCTGTAAAAATGATCAACAGCGGATAAGGGAATACACCATGCTTTATTGCTTAAACACTCCTACAGTGGTGGGCACTGGTGGCAGAAATGGGAGGGCTAGGGGGACCAGTGGCGCCCACACTTTTTCGATTGGAGGCCTGCCCCCCCTCCCACTTTTTGCAGGTTCCTATAATTGGGTGGATCAAACCCTAAATGGCTCATGCCTGACGGTCTGACAACTGGCCCCTCCCGCTTCGAAAATCATTCCGCTGCCGTTGGCGGTGGGCATTGTCATATTTGAAGAACTTGGCTGATTGTCTGATACATAAATGACATCTTGTATGTAGACTCTTTGCTGAGGGATGTTGCGTTTTCTATTCTGACACACAGCGTGTGTGGGGCACTGCCGTATCTGATGAACTAGCGCCCCCCAAAAATAAAACAGGCCAGAACAGGGAGGTTCAATGCAGATTAATCTTCATTACTTTGCATCCCCCCAGGATGTGACCGTGAGCTTTGACCTACAAGGGGGCGGGGACATACATGAGGGCGGGGACATCGACGACACCTCCCGTCTCACCATCGACACCAGGCACCGAGTGATGTCTCCCGAGACCCTGACGGCAGCTGCCGAACCCTCGTCCATACAGGTGGGTGGGCACCCAGACGTTGTGGTGTCTAGCTTCTTATAAACTCTTACAGCCTGGGGGTTCTTGCAACGAACCTAAGGGAGTCGGGCTGGCATGGTGTTTCTTTCCTGGCCTTCCTTCCAGAGGATACAAAGGCATGAAAAGACATAAGGATTGAAGAAATAGTTGCAATAAAGACAGGCCAACAGGCCAGTGTCGGAACCACGATATGGGGATACCTACATCTGTCCCGCCAACAGGGAATTAGTAATTACGTAAGCCTACCCGTAATGATGTTGGTCATGTGTCCACCTTTTCTGGAGACAGACACCTCTAACCCTAATTGATACACTACATACGTGCATGTATAATGCCATTCCGCATTTGATTCCCTTTCTCCTTAGGAGGAGGCAGAGCTGTACCTCCTACAGTGTAGCCCCGCCTACGTCCACAACATGATCCGAGGCCGCCTCCCGAGGGCGCTTCGAACCCTCCATTGCGACCACGACATGTGCCTCTGCCAGTTCACGCAACTCAAGATTTTCAACGAGGAGGTTTGAAACGCCCACGCACAAGTTACTCTTCAGCATTTTAGTTTCATGTTGCATTTCCAATACTATGCTTTTTTAAAGTACATCCCCTCCCTGAACAAATTCCATTCTCTTACTGTAAAAAGTCCTCACCTCCCAACTTAATTTACATTCAGTTAAGATATTTTTTGACAAAAAGTCTAATTTCATGTGTGATTGGTTTTAAGCAGAAAGAGTTGGGCAGTTCTGTGTATCCAAGTGTTGGGGATCGATTTCAACTCGAAATTTGTTTTAAAGGAAATTTAAGTATCTTTCCAGTTTTTCCAAACAATTTACTGTTTGCTAAGTGTATGCCCTACACCTGTTGTACATTCCGTAGAGTCATTCCCCTTATAGTTGGGGTAAAAACAGGCATCCTGTTGCAACCAAAGACAGAAAAAAAATTGGCAGAAATTTCCTCATAAGTGCTGCCAGTCTTGTTTGGTGAGGAAAGATGTATTTGTCTTCTGGAATTGTGCCATAGTTGTCGTGGAAGTGAGTGTCTTTGAGGAGGTCACTGGGGCAGCCTTTGACTCTGAGGTCGTCTGGGCTGACTGCTCGTAAAAATATGGAGAGAAGGGGGGAAAAAGTGGTTTTCCATCTGCGCAGACCGTTGTGCCGTTAATAGTTGTCAGAACTCAAACTTGAAATTTTCTGTGGGAAATGCATACCCTTGTTCCATTTTGTGCCTTGTATTTCATGGAAAGTTTTCATTCATCCAAAATGGAGTGAGGGTTTTGAAGTTGTCTCCTGCACGACGTGGTGTTGTCATTTGCACATGGATCTGGTGGTGGCCATGCTGGTGCCACAGGCAAATCCAAGTCACCAATAATGGGTGTGAAGTTCAGTGAATAGAATCCAAGACTGAATCCATATTTATCCGTTGTGGGGTCTGAGCTCAAGGCACCGGTAATGCTGGTCATCACCGGTAATGCTCGGGTTGGACATAATCAAGAGTCCCATAAGCATCAATGCAACTCAAAGAACTCCTTACAATGGTGCCTTCTCCAGTAAAATCAACAAACCACCTCAGATTTTCTTTTTTACCCTAACTTGATGTAAGTTTCATTGCTTTGTGGACAGTGATTATTATTTTTGCTTCTTTTTCCCAATTTAATTTGGGTGTTTTTGTGTTGATTTAGCTTCATTAATTTTAGGGCAAGTTTAGCATGAATTTCCTTAGTTTCTCTTGCATTTGTTTTCTGATGAGTAAGCATTTGTGACAACCGTGGGTGTTGGGAGGGGGAGAGGGGGGGCAAAGGGCACTCTCCCTTCCCCGCCAGAAAAGTTCTGTCCCCTTCCTGGGGGCATCCGCGGTAACAAAAAATGAGAGGTACACGATCGGTTCATTTAAACCAAAAAGTTCATTTTTAGGACTACTGACTCACAATACGGGCGATTCACAATAGTTCGCCACCAAGAGTTTGCAACGCGTTGGCCGATCGTAACGCACGAAATTTGTCGACCCAATGCGCGTTTGGAAAGGGTCAACAAATTTCACGCGTTATGATTGGCCAACGCCTTGCAAACTCATGGTGGCACACTATTGTGAATCACCCGTATTGGAATGTTATTAAAGTGCTTGGGGAGATATATACAATGGTGCCTTCAATGACAAAAATTCAATTCAACCTTTTCCACTGTGATAATTAATTACCCCCAACAAGACTCAATTTGAAACAGAATTAATGACAGTAACTATTTGACGCATGCTGTACTTGTTATGTACGAGTGTTTAGTCTTGTACACCAGTCACTGAAATGCTATCCTATTTTCGTACAGTACCTATTTCTAATAACCAGATACTCGGACAACTTTTCTTGCTGCTGTTTAGCTTTTTATGTACATACAAGTGTGGCTGGAACAAATTCTTCAAATATATATATATTTTAAAAGCAAACGAATTTTCAATAGGGGGAGTTTTTGAGCATGACAAAGCCAAACAACTTGAAATCCTCTTTTGTTTCAGATTGTCGGCAGCAGCTGTAGAAAAGATTTTTTTATTTTTATGGAATGAGTGCCCAATAGGTATTGTGGGATGTAGATGGAATGTGTTTTTCAGGATGTTTTGCCCTACAATGTGGGATTAGAATAATGAGGAATGTTATAGCGAGGATAGGCAGACTTTGTGCAGAGTAAACAAGGTTGGTCGCGAGCCAGAATTTCATATGCCCGCAGATCAGTTTGACCTCGTGCCCAGCGTTGTCTGCAGTTATGGCATCTGTGGGAATTTGGTGCCTCTGTTGTAAACCATTTCTAGAAAAAGCCCCATTGAAAAGCATTATTTGTCCAGTCATGTTAGAGTTGTACATATGTGTCAGTACATGTAATTATGTTTGAGTTTCGCAGTCTTTAAAAAAAATTAAGTTTAGATGTGTAATACTTGGCTTGATTGATGATTTTCTATATTCAAATGTTTCATTGTTATGGTGTGTTATGGAAGGGAAGTAGGTATTAGAGAAGCAATTATGTGTATTTTATGTTCATTTTATGCGCTGTTGCTCCAACACAGCTGATAGTGCTTTACACTTCATGCTTTTTTTTTTTGTTTATTCTTTTAAACCGTCATACCTTTAATGAGGTTCATAAAAGTGTTTGTACAGGATTCCCCTCATGAAATTAAACCAGTTTTAATCTAATCTGGCCTGAGACTGACTGGTGAAAACCCTGCTGCATTTGGTGGGGGTAAGGTTGTTGTGATGCCATGTTGGTAACAAATTTCATTCTCCCGTTATGGAAGCAGGGACTCTTTGACCCGTGTTGCTCTTTTCCCTGGTATGCTTAAAAGTTAATGATGCAGTGATAAGCTGAAATTTCATGCTTAATAAAGAAAGTTGGAACGTTGTTTTTTTTTTTTAAATAAAATTAGAGTATTACAAGGGAGGATTTGATTTACATAACAGTTTATTGATGCACCATTTATTTGTGTTTTGATTTGTTTTTTTTTCGTCATGTTTTACTGTAGGAATGCAGCAATTTGAATGTAATTTGGAACTTTAAATGCCGTAGTTGAATTTATGAAATCTGTACTAAAGTTGAAGGTTTCTTATGAATTTGTCATCTCAAAATTGATTTTCCATGCAAGGCAACATTGTGGCCAAGCCACACTATTGCCTTTATGTATCAACAATGTACAAAAGTCTGGATAGCTCACTGGCCATTTCAAGCTTTGCAAAATGAATGAAGCTGCTCACTGGTTTCCGACCAAGCAATTTGTAATGTGCAGAGGGAACCAGTCTTAACCACTGCCATCATTGAAGTTTCGTCTGTAAGTCTATCCCCGGATTGGTGATGTCAAGGATGGGTCTTCTAACAGCTGATGGTCTGTCCAGATTTTTGGTGCTTTGATAGGGGTGTTATTATAGACATTTTGAATGCAGTTTAACTATAAATGTCACTTCTAACACTTTGGATCCAACTTCAGCTGTCAATCCCATAACCAGCAGCTATTGTTTTTATCGCCTGGATTTCTGATGTGGATGAAATCTTTCAAGTTGTTTGAGCACCACACATCCCTTCGCAGCTCTGGGGCAGCAGCTGGAAATGTTTCAGAAATGCCTTTATAGGAGCTCTCTTTTTATCACACGTACTACTCTTCTTAAAAATGCGTAATACTCAGTACATATTGGAAGTTTAAAAAATAATGAATTATATTTTACGTTTTACAAACATGTTTGTATGTGGGAGCCGATTTCGTTGAAAGATATTTTGTATACGAGTTTGAATACAGGGTCGAATGTAGGTTTTTTGCACAAGATGCTTCCTCAAAATCACCAGCCTATTCTTATTCCTTCCTACTTGTCTCTTTTTAAAAACTCATTGTCAATGTATAAGTGATAATGCATACATTCTATATGCGGCCATCTTTGTCTTGTTCCTGAAAGTCAAGCCTGAAGGGGCTTACATTCCCATGTGCACCAGTCTGTGCTTCTCACAGTTTGACTCTTCACTTCATATTTCATGTACGATGATGACACTTCTTAGGAGAAATCTTGTGCATTTTTTAATTGTGCCATTTAAGATGCAAGAACAAAACTGCACCTGTTATGGTTGTTTTATACACATTGGCACCGGTGGTTGAATCAACTAAAACAGTGGCCAGAGTTTAAAAGTCTTCAAATGTCAAATTTGTTGCAAAATGTTGATACTTTTGGAATGTTTACCTGATGAAAGCACACTTGTCAGATTTTTTTTTAACCTTCATCAGCATTTATTGGAAGCAGTTACCAGGGTTCAGTGATTTTTCTTCCAGGTGGGTAAAATATTTCCAGGTAATGGATGCAACAGAAAAATGGCCTCCTGCTGAATAATGTGGAACAATTGACAATCTCCAGGCTTTTCAATAACTTGCGTATTACACTTTCATAGACTACTTATTTACTCTCAGGTACCGGGGAAAAATTTCAACAAACTTATGTACAAAGAATTTCTATCTTTTTCAAAAGAAATCTTTGAAAAGGGCAATTTTAGATATTTTCAATCCATGGGTTTTTGGTACAAGGGCATTTTACTATTAGAAGCAATGATAAATAGTTGCAAAAGTACTTAAGGCTTTTCTCGAATAATTTTGTGTACTCTTGAAATTTCTAGATTTCTTTGCAAACTTTACTATTACACGTTCACCAGTAGTGTGCTTAGCCTTTTTGTATATATTTCATCTCAACTCCAGCGTCTTCCAGTTATATATTATGCGCCATCTGACATTTATGAACGAGAATAAAGTATTGTCTGATACAGTATTTCTCTTTATGTTGTCTTTTCCTTGGTGAATGGTTTAGTCTTGGAGCAACACGTCAGCCACACCAACTCTATCCGCCCTGAGTAGAAGCACCCCCTCCTCGGTTGAAAAGAGCCGCGTTGGTCGGGAGTGTTGTTGGTAGCGGTGCGACTGCAACGCTTGTTTTATAGTCGTTCGTGCAATGCGTGGTTACTACCAAATTCAAAGGCGTCTCCGAAGCTGGGGAAATTGCGCCCTCTCTTGGTCCAGCTCGGGGCTCCTATTTTCAAAAGGGAAATCCGACGTTCCAACAGGGGAAGCTTCTACGAGACTAGTTTCCTTTCAAATGTGGAAATAACACATTTTTCCCCATAAGAAAGCATGGTATATCCATAGACAGTTGTATAATAAACAAAACAATAAAAATACACAAGCATTGGCTATTGTTTTGGAGCCGTCTATAAAAGAATAGAGATTTAGGCCCTTTCCAAAGGCTTCGGCTCGTCTTCAGGTTGGTCCAAGAGTTCTTCGACCAGCTTCAGAAATTTATTCTGAGTTTGGTCTTAACTCGGGTATCTATGAAGCTCCCGCCTCTGATAAAGACGGACGGTAGGGGATTCATTGTGCGGATCTATTATCGCCGTGTCTGGCCGTGCCAACTTATACATGGTTTTGTGACGTCAATGGACATCGATCCGTTACCCCATCGCATCAACTCGCCACAGAAAACGTTCTTTGTGACTATATGACTGGATCGATTTAACTCTTGGCGTTTTAGCTACGTACACTCACTTTGTGCTTACATTTTATTTGCCCATTTCAAGGAGTTATAAGATCGATAGTTTACAACTTTCCTGACAATCGGCTCTATATTTGCACACCTGCCGTCGGCTTTTATGTAGCGAAACGGACGATAAAACGGGCGGAAACCGATGTCAAAACCTTTTTTTTCTGTCTCGAAGCAAATTCAAGTTTGGCAACAGAACTCAGAAATAAATTATACAAAATTGAACAATTTTCAGTACACAACAAAACGTCCAAACTTTCAGACAAAAGTAAGCCCTTAGATTTTATTCCTCAAATAGAAACTACAAATCTTCATTTGTAAAACATTTTCAATCATACAATTCAGGTTCAGTAACCCAAAATTTCCTGGTCCTTGATTTGACTTTGAAAAGGGTATTTATATGGTCGTGAATCTGAATTATCGAATATGCGTTACATAGCGATAAAAGTTCCAGTGTAAAATTATTCTAGGCATTAGGCCTAAATCCCGTTTTTAAGCAAACCTGACGGTGAGAGAAACGAACAACGTTGGCCTAATACATAGTTTTCAGTACCAAGATACTGTCAGTTACAGCCTTGACCAAATATTTCTTACATGCTCAACATCTTTGACAAAATGAACAAACCCAGAAATGTATGCTACCCTTATAAAAGCAATAATACAAAACTGATGAAGTAACAAACACTTCAAAAAAGTTACATTATTTCCAACTTTTGTGTTTGAAGAAAGCACTGAATGAGGGTTTTTACAATAAAGTTCAAGGGAAGACATTTGAAGCAAAACACTGGAAAATACATGATGATTGTCACTTATGCAAATTTTCCATTACTACAGGCAAAACAGAAACAGCGTGGTGTCTGCATGTTATATTCATTTGCCGCAAAATTAACAGTTCCGGAAACCTATTGTTGTGGGATAAATTCAACACCCTTAAGCGGCACGAGCAAACGAGGTGCGGACTTGCTTGGCCGGAATAGCTCGGCGTTGCCTTTGCTGCCCGGTGCTGGCCTTAGTGGTCTCCTCAGACATCCGGCGGAGAGAAGTCCCCGCTTTCGGCAACATCTTCCCCTTCTGCTGCTTGTTGAAACTCTGAGCCCGTTTCTCGAGCCGCTCCACCGCCTGAACTATCTCCTCCTTGCTGGGTACTTGGGGCAGGGGCTTACCAGCCTGAGAAGTGGAGAGTGTGTCCGACGTCTTCTCCTCGTAGCGCTTGAGGTTGTCGAAGATGTGCTTCAGCTCCTTGCGCTTGACGTTCTCAGGCGCTGTGGATATCTTGACCTTGACGATGTCCGCTAGGACCTTCTTTTTCACAGCTTCCTTCCGGAATTTCTGGTGTTGCTGTTGATTTGCCGCCGCTCCTTCAACCTGTAGATAATTGGAACAAGCTTAAGAGGTTGAAAAGAATCGAGTCCAAAGGATACGCTTTTCCACCATTGTACAACCGCATCACAACTCTACCGCGTGCTGTGTTGGATCAAGAAATGTAAATAGATCACGTTTACACAATTCATGACTTTTTACTGGACCAGCAAAATAATGTCTCAATAAAACTCCTTTGAAAAACAGGAGCGTAACTCTAAGTGCCACTGGTCAATTTACGGGGCAGATTTGGTGATACGCATCTTCCGTTGCTAATTCGATGATAGTTTAGTCTGGGCCAAATGTTCTCAAAAACTTTTCATGAACAAACCATCGGCCTTACCTTCGCTTTCTCGGCCCAAGAGCAGGCCAAGAGAGTGCCGAACACAACCAGCAGGATCAGTGAGCGCATCTTGTGGCGCATCGGTAAAAAGTTGACCGTTCAGCCCAGAACGTACGGAACACTACTCCGTCTGCCCAAGGTTCATGGTCTGATAGGCCTAGTTGCGGTGCTGCAATCCGCAAGAACGGAGCTTATATGTACGTCCCCACTTTTCAGAATGTTAAGTCTCCTATTCAACTTTTCTTATTGATTTTCCTCGATCAGTGCCTATTCAGAAGAGAGGGCCCTTCATCGATTGTGCTTTTCTCTTTTTATTGAAGTGCGCCTGACCAATATTCACTGGCATAACAACGACCACAAACAAGAGGTGTTGTAAACTTACCGAGAAATAGTGATACCAAATACAAGGCCTCATCAATGGTGCGAAAAACAGGGGGTGGGGTGGTATACACAGCCGGTGGGGGTAAAACAATTCCATCTTTGGTTTATAACTTTTGCACTGCCAAATAGGACTTTCTTGTCACTACTATCTGTTGCAAGAGTAGAAACAAATTTGTATAATTATAGGAAGGGGAGAAAGATGCAGCTGAACTCTGAACGTACAACAAGTCTGTTCACAAAAAGTGACTGGAAATGCTCAGCGCCATGGAATCATAAGAACACACAAATGGACACCGATTTTTCGAACTTGTCGTTTCTGACAAACCAAAAATTGCATTAATCTGTTGGCGTAATTGGCGTAATCTTTTTGAAGTTGAGTAAAAACTGTTGGACAGTTTTCTGGCTCAGTTAGGGTGGTTTCTGCAGGGGGCACAGGACTGTAAGACAAAACAGGCTTGACTGGCATAATAAATGGCTTTCCGCGTTCGAGGCCTTTCTTTTTTTTGGGGGGGGAGCGGATCCAGTTTTAGCCAAAATTAGGGGGAGCCCTCTTACTGAGCCTTTCTGAGGGGTGAGGCTAGAGGCTTCACACGCTGTTGGAAAAGAGAAAACATGAAAAAGCCCCCCCCCGCATTTATGTCTTTACAAGAAAATCACCTTATTATATTGAAACTTGTTGCTACTTTTTTTTGGGGGGGGGGTTACTCGTCTCTATGCTCAGTGGCATGTCTAGCGCCGGGGTGGGAGAAGTTGCGTAGTTCCCCCGGAGACCTGTTGGGAATTATTTTTCCATTGAAAACACAAAACTTTCGAAACGCTAGTTCCACCTTTTTGTATGGAAGGGGGAGAGATTTTGTTTGACGTCCGTTTTTAGACAAAAAAATCCCTCTTCGTCCCAACCAGCACCTCATGCCGGATACGCCACTGTCCACGACTCGGACGAACATCTGCAGATGGTCGGTGACTAGGGTAATTAGGTGCGCCCTCTAGGTACCAGTCGAAGTACAAAAATACAACTTACGGGTCGGGTCAAGGCTGCAGATCAAGAACATGGTGGCGCCCGCCCGTAAACTTTCGGAAACCTTTCACAGGTGAAATTGTATCTCATGGTTAAGCTATCTGCACTCAAAAAGTATGTTGCTTTGCTAGGAAATGGACATAACACATAGGCCCTAATATATGTGGAAAAAATGTTAGTTATGTCAGTGGAGAAATGTATTTTACACTTAAAGAATTGCAGTTTGGCAGTAAAAGACTGGAGGCTGGGGATCCGGAATGCATTAGACCAGGGCTGTAGTTGGCTCTAGTATGGTCACTGGTAGTGGCTCTCTTTTACAACCTGCCCCTTTTCTGTCGCCACCACAAAGAGACAGATTGTAAAAGCATGGAGGTAGGAAAAGAAAGCCACTACAGCCCTACGTGTGGGGCCTACTACATGTGCATGATGTAGGTCCTGGGCCCATGGAACTGGAGGTAGTGTTAGGCCTATATGTTATTATTTTACAGTTAGGCTAGCCCCACATGTTAGGCTGTGAATGGCTCTCTTCTGACATTTCTCTTAACTGCAGAATTGTCATAAACTTTGAATGCTAATTCCATGAGAATTAATATGATGAACATCCCGGATTTCCGTCTGAGCAATTTTGAAAACCATGAGGCTTTTTTCATTATTTATTAGGCCCAGGCCTAGTTGGTGTACATACTGCAGTAACGTCCATGCAAAGGGAACCAACCTTGGCAGTAGACTAGCTCTCACTGTCTCAGTCTGTCTTGCATCACGCCATTTGTACAGGGGAAAATACGACATCACGATTTACTTTGCAGCCATTTTTTACCATTCCTGATGGGAAAAACAACAATTTTTCTGAAACTTTGGGAAAATACTGAGATTTTTTGGTGACTGTTTCAGCAGTATGCGGGCGGTGGACGGAAATCCAGGATATTCATTCGCATGGTCTAATAGGCCTACCTTCAACCTTCTGAAACTGAATGACGAATGACAGCACATTTTTGCTTACACTGGTGGAAGGCCTGTATTTGCTCCAAGCAAACAAAAGAGGACATGCTTTTTTGTACTCACCACATAGGCACACCATGAGGTGCGCAAGTATATATGTGCGTTTGACGCGGAGCACACAGACTACGTCCAAGAACCCGCTTGTAACCACTTGTCTTTCTTTCGCCGATTGGGGGTGCACTTCAGCTCGGGGTGGATAGGGCCTAATGGAGGACCTATTCTTCAGAGATTGGACTTTCAGATTCTCACCCTAAGCTCACCGAAATCCTACATTTGCCATGTACATGTAATTGTGTCTTGAAAAACCCGACGTGATGTAGGCATGTGGGTCATGGCAGTCTCTATTTCAAAAATAATGCCCAGGTGTCTCCCAACGACGGAAGAGTTCCGTATACGGACGCCATTTGACACCCTGTGCACAAACCCTATGAGACTGGTCTAAGTGTTTTCTCAGCAAACAACTTGGTATTTTCCCTCCTAAATTGAACTTTTCTGGACAGGTTTTTGCTTTCTGATGGCTATTAAGTCACAGGGGAACTTTTTCTCAAATGACGTCGGGTGTCTGTGCGTGGGATGGGAAATTTAGGCACCTTGCACTGTGTCGTGCATAGTTCTCGTGCGAAGCGCCCTCTAGTGCCTTGACTTCCCATGCAAAAAAATGTGCTGTCATTCAACTTTCAGAATGTATTAAGATTCAAAGTTTGTGACAGTTCTGCAGTTAGGATTTAAAGCGTTAACATCCTGCATTGAAGTAGGGCTGTGGTGGCAACATTATAAAGACAGTTGTCAAAAGAGAGCTATTCATAGCTCAACGTGTGGGGCTTGCAAATGAAGCTGCTGTCCTCAAACTCAGAGAAGTCCTAGCTTTCGGGGACAAAATCAATTCCCCGAAAGAGAGAATTCCTCCCAAAACAGTAACAGATTTTTCAAGCGGGCTTGGGTTTGGGATCCTACTATTGGTCTGGGGTTCCTTTTCATTTCATATTTGAATTCGGCAGAAGAAAACACCCAAGGCTGCAATTTAAAAAAAGATCCTATCGGTTAATACTTCTAGGATTACAAGCAGGAGTCTGCAATGGGACATGAAGGGTGGAAAAAATATCACATCAAAAAAAATTTTTCTGAATATCAAACCTTTGCACACAGTGACTTGAGTGACACAGTACCAAATTTATAAAAAAACCCACATAGGCCTAACTTACATAAATGGAAAATATGGGAAAAACTTGATTATAGCATGTGAGTTTGGGGGATCCAAGCTCACTTGGAAAAAAATCCCCCTTTTTCAAGGAGACGTTCTCTTTGTTTAGGGGGGGGGCTGGTTTTGTCTCCAACAGGGACTTCTCTGAGTTCAAGGACAGTTTTCAAGTTCTGATTTGCACCCCTTCTGTTTGGTGAGTTTGCACATTCCTAGCCCCACGTCCTAAATTAATCATGACAATGATTAACGTTAGGCCTGTTAGGCCTAACATTTGTATGCAGTTTAACAGAAGGCCGCCTCCTAAAATTTTACAAATGATTTTTGTTAGGCCTACTGCCTTTAACGACGACTAAAAAATGATGATATAGTGTCACTTACGATCTGTCTTGGTCTTGTTGAAACCCTAGTTTCTTACAGTAGACCAAAGATGGATTCACCGTCACTGCACGTTGACCACTTTTTCCCAATTCCTTTACGAGACTCCATATCCCTACGCCCGCTGCGAGAGAAAGATGCGGAGTCTGTTTTCCGCGTCGTGGACAAAAACCGAGACTTTTTGAGCAAGTTTTTGCCTTGGGTTCCCAATGTGATCACTGTTCAACAGGAAGTGGAGTGGCTTAGCTTTTTCCAAGAGCAGGAGATGAGCGGTGCCGGCCTACATTGCGGCATTTTCAAGGAGCAGATCTCGCGAGATGAGCGTGTCGAAGAGATAATTGGGGCTGCCGGACTGAGGGTTATAAACTTTGCCAAGAAGACGGCACAATTTGGTTACTGGCTTGCTGAAGAGTTTACAGGCTCTGGCCTGTGCACTCTCGCCTGCCGAAAGTTGATTGAGTACGGCAAGGCCATCGGGATGGAGCGGTTTGAGATTCACGTTGCAGAGGACAACCTGAAGAGTCAGGCAGTAGCCCTCAGACTCGGATTTCACCAATGCCCCAAAATTATCAAGAGTGCAGAGGTTGTCAACAATGTGCCCCTCTCGCACATTGTTTTTGTACTACAACTTCAAGAGCCAACATCGACCTCAGAGTGAAAGTTCCAGCTATGGTCACCATGGTTACACTTTTTACTGGCCTGCAGGCCCTGCAGTACGTAAAAATGGACTATTTATTTCCATTTTATCTCCAGAAACCGACCGTTTTTATGTATGTTGAAATTTCTACTTTATTTCTGTTACCAGGCTCCTCCCAAAGTTATTTCTAATTTTTCTCTCAACATGGTTTTCCACTATGACTTCATCTGACAGCAGCCGAGAATGGCACCTTCTCAGAGGATTTCCTGCCATGATTCCCTCCAGTACCATTTTGCCTGCATGTTTTCTGAAGTTCTTTGTGTTAGGAGCTATAAAGTTACGTATTTGGACCCTCGTTAATGTAATTGGAGCTTCTTAAGGTGTGGTTTGGACAGAAACTGTAGGTGTGGATGGCCAAGTTCAAAAGAACTCAAAAGAGCCAGTCAACAGAATCCAGTTCATTTTCAGCAGTTTATTCTACTAGTTCAACTGTCTATTAGTATAGTTTCTAATACATTTATGTAAATAAAAATCACACACAACTGCATTTAAATAACACCTTGACAAGAAGATGCAAAGATATTTTTGTACTATGAACTCACGCAGAACAAATCAAACTTTCTGAATAGCATACTTCCTTATTGAACAAGTCAACAGTATGTTTATATGACATTATCTTTCTTGAAGTAAACAGAGTCGAAATTCCAGCAAATACAAGTAGAGATCTCTTGCTATATATACAAATAAAATCATATAAATTTATACAGCTGTTGCGTCATCGAGTAAATTCCCCAACTTAGTTGGAAAGGCAATGAGATACAGAGCTACATGTACAACTAATATAGGTAAATAGGCAAAGTAAAATACAGCCGATAAAATGTGCAAAAGTTAAATTGGATAAAATTTTGAGGTTCTAATGGCAGTCTGAGTATGAAATAAAATGAGTAATATTTGATCTGGTCTGGACAGACTTCAGATTTTGTAAATAAACTTTTTTTTTCTTTTACCTGTGGTGGAAGAATATGGCTTTCAGCTTTTGGCATAACATCTGTGCGTATTTTTTGCATAATTTGAATTTGAATATCTGCCACGTGAAAATAGTGTGACTTCTTCAACATAGGCTTTGTGTGGTAGCCATCTTGCAGGGCAGCTCTTGTGTTCCACAAGGAAGCCCCTTATATACAGACTCAGTGGAACAAAACTATTGACCAGCAAGATGGCAGCCATGCAAAGCCTCAATACTAAGGAAAGGCACAGTGGTGCAAAATATTTACATCTGAATGTGCACAAAGGACACAGAGTGGTTCATAATTCACACACCATTTCTATGTACATAAATGTAAGCGCATACTATAAGTGGCTTACAAAGTGTGGAATATCTGAGTTATCTAACCTCTGATCACAGATTTCCATTTTGAAAATTCTTTCTTTTTACTGTGTTCTACAAAGAAACCAAGAGACATTCAGTATAGGGGAAAGTGAGAAATAGTTTTCATGTGGCAACCAAACCTTGCTGTAATGGTGTTTTACCTTGTTTGTTTACGGATCAGTATTAATGTGAACATCTTTATGAATTGCCTTATGGTAGGCTGCATAGCTAACATGAGAATTTCATGAAATATTGGGTAAAAGTTTGGTAAAAAAAATTTATGAATTTCAGCCCCAGGTCCCATTTCAGAAGACCAAGTTACTCTCCTTTAAATAAACGTTGGATTACTAATCAGTGGGCATTGAAAGACTGGCTTTGCTACAGAAAAGTCTGTAAAAACAATAAATTTCAAGCCTTCACCTCAAAACGGATTGTCAGATTTTTTTACGACAAATAAAAATTTTGGCAGTGAAAAATTATGAGTCAAAAACAATTATTTTACACAGCTGAATATTCCATTGAAATCACAAAAAGATGGAAAGAATTCACAAATATTTACATGTACTATGTCTCTGAACAGCAATGAAAGTGTGGTAAAATGCAGGTCATCAATAGTTTAAAAATATAAAAATAAAATCGTGGGCTAAACAATTCACGCCTATATAATAAGGATGCCTTCATATCTGCATAATATCTTATTTGAAAAATTTTGCCATGCACCAATTTGCAAAAGCTTGTGTAGTTACACCATCTAGGGGCAAAGTTCAAGCAGTGACTATTTGTCAAGCACTGGTTGATTTTACCCGGTACCCATAGCTGCATTCTGTGCAAAGGTTACCGGGGAAAAATCAACCAGTAGTTGGCAAATGGTCGTGCCGCAAGACTGCCCTACAATGACTTAAAAGAAAGACTATTTTTTCTGTTACCACTCTTTCCATTTCCTCCTACTGTAATTACCGGATGCACTTTTATACCATTCCTGATTCCTATAGACTAATTTAACGAACTGCCATCACTGTGGTGGTGCTGCACTGGTGAAGGCATTGATAGACTTGACACATGCACGCATTTGGCACATCATGACATCCTATCAGTCGAGTAGGCAAGCAGCGCGCGCGTACCACCTGTCCACTAGCACCTGATGAGCACTGTGCCACCGCAGCAATGGCTTCTGCTCTGGTTGTTGAATTACAATTTGTTCTTTGTGAAAAAAATGCCTTCATCTTCAGTTGCCATAACATTAGAGCCTTAAAAGACCTGGCACTCCCAATTCAACTACATGTACGAGGTGTGATTCACATCTCATTGGCCCTGTGAGGGCGCTGTGTAGCCTCGCCCAAAGAGCCACGGAGATAAATCTGCTGACCATGATGATGCTATCACTGGTCATCTGCAATGGCCCCCGCCAATGGTGGAAAGCACTGTAATGATTTGTACGGAGGCACTATTCCACAAAAGTTGTTCCACACAAAACCCAACACACAGCTTTCCGCCATTAATGGGGGCCACTGCAAATGTCCACTGACATGTCATTCATTACAGTCATGTATGCACACACTGCTAGCTGTGCCCCTTTTCCAAATCTCAGCTTTGTCCTTCATTTCCAGGTTCATCTCTTGCGGTCCATGATCAGATTCTGATTGTTACTGTTTCAAACCAAATGAAAGAATGCTACAAACTTGGGCCTTGCTTTAGCCTGTCCAATGTTCCAGCAGCAGCAATGGAGCGGGCACTGTCGGCTGTACGAGACTAAAATTCTCCACGCTGAAGCCTGATGGTGGAGGTGCAGACAAAGCAGAGATTCAGAAAATCCTGTGTGTTCCCAAGTCAAAACTTGGCACAGAATCGCACCCAGACAGTACAATTACATGCAAGTTTCAATTAAGTGCACATTTGCTTTGTAGGACTGAACCTCAGCAAGGGCAGGATGGAGCCCACACGAGGTGCACAACGGACCTTGTGTACACTGGACAGAATCACGACGCTACGGTACAACAGCCTGTGCTTCTATTGCCATGACCTCTTTAAACACGATTATGTCACCCAAGCATCCTGAGAGTTGAAGTTGGTTGCCTCGCTGCGGGCAAGACCTGATGTGTTCTTGTCTACTTGTCTACAGTACCAAAGGCATTCAAGATGTCAAGGAGGGCATCAACATCATCTGCCGCATCCTTGAACGAAAGCTGCAGAAAAGAATGGATTGAAAAAAACAAACATGTTTCATTGATAACGCCTTTGCTTTCACCTCAACTGCATCTACCCCAGGGTTGAAGTGTGCCCTCACAGGCAAAGATGAGGCAGCCTGGCAGGGATTTTTGCGAAAGGGCTCATGCACCCAGCACAAATACATACACTTTACACCTGTGAGCGCACATACTGAGTTTCCACCAAAGGACAGCCACTATTGCTTTGCAAAATACGCCCTCTCTTGTTCCTGCTTGGAGCAGATGGACCCTTCTGTTGCAGTCTAAGCAACTTCAGAGACACAACTTCCACTGCAACACCAAAGACGGGTGCGTGACGAAATGCTAGAAATGTGGGTCCAAAGACTTGTCAGATGAAAGCCTTTTTGGTGGGTTTTAAACGATTCTGGACCTACCTCCTTTTTCACTGCTGTTTTCTGCTTCTCCAGGAGTTCCCGGACAGCGGGCAGCTCAGCCTCAAACTTGTCCAGCTTGGCGCCGGCAATGTCGGCGCTGTCGTCGGGTCGCCCGCTGGTCTCTGCCCTTGATGAGATGTTCTTGAGCAGGTCTTCCCGTACCCCTTCCAGGAAGAGCGCCCCCTCGATGTATCCAAACTGCGAGAGGTAAGAATGCATCGTGATGGACACAAAGTCAAGCAGCCCTTGTCAAATGATGCTGGCAAAATCCCAATCCTGTGGTTTTTCCATCGTGCTCATGTTTTGTTCCCTCTTTACTTGATTATGAAAAAGGCCAATGATAACCAGCAATGTCAGACTGCACCCAAAGGCTTGGTCCCAAATGGTCCACTACTGTAAGAAAGTCTAACCAGCTATCATCCAAGTGCCCTAAGTCGAACTTTTGTTAATTATGACTGCTGAATGAACTTGGCCCAAGCACACAAGGATGGTTGGGGGGGGGAAGAGGCAACAGGGCCATCCCTCTTCCAAAATAAAACAATTTTTAAGGCTATTTTATGGGACTATTATTTTCCTTCCATCCAAAGTGTGTAAAAAGGTGCTCCCCATTTCTTCCCTAAGACAGGCCAGAAAAGATTACACAAAACATGTCCAAATTTTGGCCCACCCCAAAATTGGGTTCTGGATCTGCCCTTGGAAGTGCATGCACATGATAAATCACACCAACAGAGATTGCCGCCTGGCTAAAACAAAAAAAAAGCCACCTACAAATTATGGGTGAAATTCAGCTCACCTCGCCGACAAACTCTTCTGCTTGCGCCACCGTCCTCGGGAACCCGTCTATCACAAACCCGTCGGCCGACGCGTTCTTCCTCACCTCCTCCCGCATGACACTGAGCAGGATCTCCTGCGGTGCCAGACTACCCGCCTGGATGGCCTGGGCCACCTCTTTACCCTCAGGTGTGTCCAAATTGGACAGCACCCTCAGGAGTTCACCGGCAGAAAGGTGGACCAATTGGTGCTGGGCAGCCATTTTCTTGGCAACTTCTTTCTTGCCAGAGCCAGGGCCACCTGTTTAAAAAAAAATAAAACAAAAACAAATTAGCAACGCAAACTTTCAAAATGAGATCCTGAAGTATCCATCCATACACTCCAGCAGGGTATAAATGCTGGTAATTAGTTTCAGGTAAGAGATTGGTATAATCCGATATTAAACTGTGCCATTCGAAAACACAGAAACTTTCTGAAGGAATAATTTAATGAAACAACCTTTTGCAGCAACGTTGCTGGTTAGTCCATGCCAAGCCGCTAAAAAGTCCATCACAAGTCATTCACTTGGCAGTCAAGTCACAAGCTTTCCAAAATGAACTGTGACAATAGTATTCCTTAGTCGTTCATCCCGTTACTTGTGACTGGTCTATCAAAGGTCTTATACATGTTCTTGGACAAGGACTTGAGCAGGACTTGACAACAGAATGTTTCAATTCAAGATACACAATTTTTTTTCTACAGCAGTTTTGGACATAGTGGTTTAAAGTGAATCTACACCTTTGATGATGGACAAATCAGGGCTCACCAATGACAAAAATGAACTTCTGCCGTTTTGCTTGACTGGCAGGCTCGATACCGCGTTCTTTCAAAGCATCTTTCACAAGCATGAACACGCTGTCTGGATCCGTCTCGGCCGACACCTGTCATTGAAAAAGCATAATCCAGGACCAAAATTATTTTAAAAACCTGCCACGGGAAAAACTTCCTTTGTCATGTTTGTAAAAGATACTGAATAAAATGTATCTAATATCAACAATGCTTTCCTGAATAATGTCCACTATTTGACAGGATTGTGGCAGGATTTGGGTTTATGACATGACCAACTATCTCAAAACTAAGTTGAGGTTGTCAAGAAATTGACCCAAAATTCTGACCAACACTGCCAAAAGTTAAAAGTTTACAAGCAGTGTACATTGACTGTTCACAAAAGCACACGCTTTCTGTGCCCAAAAATGTACTTTGGATAACTTGGAAGACTTAATAAGTCTAGACCTGTTTGTGGTGCAAATGGTCTGAAACCAAGACTACATGTACCTACTTCAGCTGTGTTTGGGTGAAGGTTCCCACAATTGAGCATGTTATTAGGCTCTAAATCAGGAAGCAAAAGCTGTAATGCTCATGGGATTTGTACACAACCTGAAACTGCACAGTATAAGGCTGCATCAAAATCTTGGCTGTGGCTGGCAGTTGCACACGGATCTATGGGAAATGGAAGCGGCCGCTAGTCAGTGACTTCCATAGTTCCATGTGTTTATTCTTAGCCATAGCTAAGACTTTTTGATGAAGCCTGACTTCAACAAACATCACATTTCATACTTTGACAATCTTGTTCTTCTCTTCGTAGTGCACTACCACCGGCTCTGTGGCATTGTGGAACGTCGTCAGTCTCTTCTTGATGGTTTCTTCGTTGTCGTCCACCCGCCCGCTTGTCTCGGCACGCTTCAGGAGCCTGGCCGTCATGGTTTCATCTGACACCTCGAAGTAGAGAGCGCAGGTGCACTCAGTGATCTGACCCACCGCCGAAATATGTAAAAGAGATGAAACTTATGGTAAGCGGAGTTTAAATTTCATATTTATGCATGCAGCTGTCTTACATCATTTCAGTCGCAATAACATTAAATCCTTGCCGAAAAGTGATTGTAACTAGCACCAGCATACCACAAGAAGGCATGTTGCAGGCCTTTAGCAAAGGTGGTGAAGTTTAGTCTAGAAAATGAGCAGGTAAAAGGCATTTGTGGCAGCAGACTTTGGATCACACCCACTAGCCTGACACTTTATGTGTCACAAGCACTGACTACAATTATTGCCCTGATTGCCTTGACCAAAGGCTAGTGTGTTGCTGTATTCGGAGGCCATGCAGTGTCCTGTGGTAAATATTATAAGTGGCATCAATTCGGCGCTGCGAGGCATCTTGCTGTTGTCTGCAGCAAAGGGTTGGAGGACTTCATATCGTCAAGGTGAGTGGACGGCACTATGGCAAATGTAATAAGATTCTGCAAATCTTCAGATGGCAGTCTGGGGTGAGTGATGGGTGTGGGATAATGGGTGTAGTCACATTTAGTGGTGGTCATGGCACCTTCGGTAGACAGCAGCAAGAGTTGATGAAGGAGTTACCAAACGATGCGGCAGGCTGTCAGTGCATGAGGACATGACAAAACTGACAATGCAGCTATGTCTGTAAACTGACCTGCTTCTCAAACTCAATCCCCTGCTGGACCTCTCGTGGGTAGCCATCAATCAGATAGCCGGTGGATGTGTCTGCCTTGGCTAACATGTTCTCCTTCAGTAGCTCAAGGACTGTCTCCTGAATATTGGAAAAGAGAAATGGACAGGATTTGAGATTGACAGTTTGACAGATTGACATTATGAGTGAAACTTCTAGTTCTTCATTTAAGCACTGCGTTTGCCCAATCCAAGCAACTGGAGGTGCAAACCTGAGCGATACTGAAACACACTCACCTGTGGCACAAGGTCTCCATTCTCCATAATGGCTGTTAACTTCTGACCCCTCTCTGACCCTGACTTGACCTCTGCCCTCAGGAGGTCACCGGATGACAAGTGCGTGAACCCGTAGTTGTTGACAAGCTTCTCACACTGGGTGCCTTTGCCAGACCCTGGCCCTCCGATGACAAAAATGATCTTACACTTCTTCAGCTTTTCGGCTGCAGAATCTGCAAACACAATTGAAACAGAAACGTCAAATTTGATAAGCAACTTCCGTTTTAACACAATCCGTGAATAGTATGTGGAGCTATGGCAACCATAGAAACATATGCATAGAACACACTTCATATCTGCAAACTGGATGTCGGCGAAGTGGATTTGTGATGGAAATTAAATCAATACCACATATACATTGTGGACTTTGTTTCATTTGTTAAACTGGTAAGACATAATAACTTGGCGCCACCACACTGCGTGTTACACAAGTTTTTATATTAAGGAATGAATGCATTTTGGTATCATGTCCAAACACTTTCTTTGTCAAAGAGACATTTAACGTGCTGATATGACCCACACACAGGATACCTTATCATTACAGCAATGGCTTCTATAACCTACGTGAGTCTGCTTTTGAAGACACAGAACTCTTTCTTCCCTCCAACTGTTGGCAATATGCAAGCAGTGGGAATCTTGCAAACATTCAAAGCCAGAGCTGAGACAACTTCTTTGCCACACGGAGAGATGCACGGATCTTTGCTTACCTTGGCTGGCAGGCTCAATGCCACGTTCTTTCAAGGCATCTTTCACCAGTGAGAACACACTGTCAGGATCTGTTTCAGCCGATACCTATCACAGACAACGAAAACAAGGAATGGCAAGTTACTTCCGACAATTAACACAAGAAGTGTGTCCTACTCTACAAATGCAATACGCTTTAAACACTACTTTAACCATAACTGGCCACTCACACGTCACAGTGGATTCTACAGAGTTGGGGTTCTCTGTTAATAAACTACAATGTATGCATCTAACAGCCTTTAACAAGCTAAGACATCTATGATCTACCACTCAAAAACGAGGTTGGGGTCGCAAGAATTTATTTCCGTTTGCAATTGTATGTACTACTGGTGAAATTAAACACACTTGCAATGCAAATTCTGCCATGTCCATGGCTGCCAAAGCTTTCGTACAGAAAACTGTGAGGGCCCTAAAGCATAGCTGATTCCTGCCTGGTTTTCAATGTGGGTGAGTAATGCTTGCCAGTCCTAAGCTGTCAGACTCTCAACCAATAAAAAACTGGCCTGAGTGTTAACAGGATTTCTTAATCATCCCAGCCTAACTTTCAAAATCTAATGCTACACACTTTCACGATCTTGTTCTTCTCTTCGTAGTGCACTACCACCGGCTCTGTGGCAGAGTGGAAGGTCGTCAGTCTCTTTTTGATGGTTTCTTCGTTGTCGTCCACCCGCCCGCTTGTCTCGGCACGCTTCAGGAGCCTGGCCGTCATGGTCTCATCGGACACCTCAAAGTAGAGAGCGCAGGTGCACTCAGTGATCTGGACCACCCCAAAAAATGTCAGAGAAAAATGGTAAGCAAAGTTGAATTTCATACATAACAGTTGCACTTGAGTCACATTACCACTGCAACTAAAATGTTGCAGCTACATAGATATTCTACCGGCTGGGGAGCTGTGCAATGAGTGTTAACTGTGGGTTGTCAATCACAGTTTATTGTGACACGGGAATTTGAATATACAACTGCGGCAACCTTGTAATCTTTGTGAAGCAGATAAATTTACGGGATTGAAAGTCTTCATTTCCTCACAGTCAATGGAAGCTTTTACAGCAAATGCAATATCATCAATACTCTACATTTGGCAGTTAAGCAAGTCAAATACGGGTACCAGTACGTGTACTCTAAGTTGTGATAAGACCATTGGTAGAAAGCAGCATGGTGTTGATGAAGGAGTTACCAAATGATGCTGCAAGCTATCAATGCACCTAGACATGAAAGTACTGATGATGCAGTTAGGTCGGTAACTAACCTGCTTCTCAAACTCGATCCCCTGCTGGACCTCTCTTGGGTAACCATCAATCAGATAGCCGGTGGACGTGTCTGCCTTGGCTAACATGTTCTCCTTCAGTAGCTCAAGGACTGTCTCCTAAATATTGGAAAGAGAAATGTACGAAACTTGAGATTGACAACTGATTTCATTATCAGCAAAACCATGCAGACACACCCAAGATATAATCAAATGAGAAACAAATTCTTTATTTAAGCACTGCATTTCCCCAATCCAAGCAATTCCACAGAGGTACAAAACTGAAAGACCCCGAAACACACTCACCTGTGGCACAAGGTCTCCATTCTCCATAATGGCTGTTAGCCTCTGACCCCTCTCTGATCCTGACTTGACCTCTGCCCTCAGGAGGTCGCCGGATGACAAGTGCGTGAACCCGTAGTTGCTGACAAGCTTCTCACACTGGGTGCCCTTGCCAGACCCTGGCCCTCCGATGACAAAGATGATCTTACACTTCTTCAGCTTCTCTGCTGCAATTTAAAAAAAAAGACACAGGATCGAACAAATTAAGGGCCCACTTTAACTCTTACATGTTGTTCATGCCAGAGCAATTTAGGCCACATTTTCAGCTTCAAACCAAACCCAGGAACAGCATGAAGAGCTCTGGTAACCAGGCCAGACACACTTCCTGTTGACAACTGCATCTACTCTTGAAACACTAGAGCCCCACAGTGCTACAGCAGCACTGTTTCCCAAGTTATTTCTAATTTCACGTTGCATTGGTAGCCAGCACATAAGCACATTAGATGGTGTTCTCTGAAAGTGCGCCCTCAACTACTCATGGACAATGCACAATACATCACATCAATTTCAACATTGTGCATTCTTTCGGCCAAGGTTATGTTT
This sequence comes from Acanthaster planci, assembly GCF_054643075.1. Taxonomy (NCBI): domain Eukaryota; kingdom Metazoa; phylum Echinodermata; class Asteroidea; order Valvatida; family Acanthasteridae; genus Acanthaster; species Acanthaster planci. The sequence continues at coordinate 2,494,738 of NC_141787.1, forward strand.
CATCGAAATGTGCACAGTGGAGAATTATGACTTACCAGCCTCTTCATCTGCTACTCTCCCCTTGTCCCCGGTTATGAATGCCTTTTCTTCGGTGATTGGCTCTTCCTCCACTGAAATAGAAACAGAAGTTCCCAACGAAGGAAAAATTTACCCAGTGTTGAGGGCTTCTAAGGTCAACTATACTGTCAATCTGCCATAGTGCCATGAAGCAATGTTGCCTAATTTGTCCGGCACCAATCATTCAACGATACTCTCTTTGACAAAAGTGGTCAGAAATCATAGTTGAGTGTCAAGCAAGGCAAAGTTCAGACAAGTTCAGGACTTACCCTCTGGCTGGGCCGCTGGTTGGGCCTCTGCATTCTCTTCACCTTCCTGATTACCTGTTGACGTGTCCAAATGCAAAGCAAACTCTTAACTACATGTATGTACACAATGCATAAAGTGTTAGAAAATTGTGACAGTTGACATTTCGTTTAAGAGTCATTGTTCACTAGTAGTAGTTATGCAAACTGTGGCAGTAATTGCTAATGTCAACACGTATGGTTTACTAGGGTTGGGACGACAACACCGTCCCAGAATTGCCAGTGGCTATTCACAAAAGCCACAGCAGCAGCCCCCAAATATCTGACTCGGTCAATCAGGCTACAGCCGTTCCCCCATCCTGATTGGCTAAAGTGCATGAATTGGAAGCCCTCTCACCGCACTTCCCATTCCCTACCCACCTTTTTCGAGCTTTCCAAACATTTCCATCATTTTCAGGCCTTCGGCGCCCAGAGCCTCTTTCTGTAGGTGACAAGAATAAAGAATTGAAATAAAAACAAACTATAATAAAACAAAAGCAATATTGGTCCTTACTTTTTGTTCCCGCGAAATGAGTCTTAAAAGCAGTAAGAGTGTGACATACATGTATGTAGAAGAATATACTACAGTTTATATACATCAATATGTGGTCTGTCTGGAACATATGGTGGCAGTAATCCTTTTTTAACTGTTTTCGGACTTTCTTAGACTGTATTACAACAGTAGAATAATGTATTTTGTTGATCCAGGCGGTATAGGTTAAGCTCTTGTGTACACTCATGAGCACCCAGCAGCCATTTGGTAGAAAAAAGTAAAAAGCCCTTTAACAGTGAAAACTAAGGGTAAAATACACATGAAGGCAAGTTGATGTATTGTTGCAGACCGGACTGCGACTGCTTTTGTTGGTGATTCTTGGAAGAAATTTTTCTCTGTGGAACATTAGTTTCTATTTTCGAGGGTTTAACTTGGAAGTGAGCCTGAAAAAACTCACTTCTTCTGCTGTCTTGTCCACAATGCTCTTCTCCGCATTGGAGTCTCCCGTTCCTTCTTCGTCTGATAAGTGAAATAGAAACATGTCAAATCCATGTCACATTCTCACAGAGTCAATTAACAATTATCAGCTGCTGTGATGTGGGATATAATGTTTTTAACACCCAAGGTCTCACAGAGCTCCAGGCATTTATGTAGGTGAAAGTACCACAGGTACGAATGAATACGTGTTGTCTCGCTAGCAGTCCCTGCATTACGGTGTGGACTGTGGAGCGGGGAACTAATGTAGCCTATGATATCACAATGTAATTTGCATAAGGATGAACGTCACATGTATTTTTATGATCCGGCCATGTGATCAGTCTGAGCCAATGAAAATAGGGTAATCAAGACAACACTACAACAAAACCTGTTTTTCTCTTTTCATTTGATATTCTCCCTGAATCCGTCTACCCCGAATCCTTCTACTCATTATTGCTTCCCACAGCAACACTCTGGACTGGAATAACGCCGAGAGTTTCAGCAATCTGTGGCATTCATGTTATCAGTTGCCAGCACTGTTGCAATGGGATAACAGCACTGTGCAACCACTATGAAACAACAACATCACCTCGCAACAACTTGAGGTATAATGTGCCCAGATCAGTTCATTTTTCCCAGAGTTACTGATATGCGATTCCATTCTGTGGTGTTGGAGTTTTACCACTCTGAGTGGACCGGGAGCAGCGTAATATATATCAAATTACACAAGGCTAAACCAAAGCTATACTCTTGAAAATCTGTTGGATTACCTCCTGTGCCTTGCTTGGAACCTGACATGTTGCCCGGTGATCCAGTGAGAACTGCTTCCTGCTGCAGACAACACAAAATGGAAACTGACTTTAAAAAAATGGCACGTCAGCTAACATGGTTGGTTGGTTGGCAGGCAAACGTTCAACGTTATAAGCATCGTTGACCTTCAGTGGTACGTGGAATGGGTGTATGTGGAATGGGTGACCAGCACGACTAGCTGGCTGGTTTAGATATGTGGACTGTACCACAAACCTTCCATTCAATCAAGTGTCCCACTATAAGAAGTCAATAACTTTTCATTCACTGAGTGTCTTTTTCCATTGAAAAAAAGACCTACAGTACATGTACATGTATAACACACTCAATGTTACAAAAGAAATCCCTCCATTTTGCACATAATGTACCCAAAAGCAAATGACTAATCGCATCACTTTGTTCTCCCAATTTGATAATGGAATTGTTACAAATGAAATAAAAAAGCAGCCATTACAGAACAGATTTTCTTGTGGGGGGTGTGCAAAAATTTATGGCTAAGCCTCACCTCTTCCGCTGTCTCCGGAATGTTCTTCGCCTGCCCCTCAGCCCCATTTGCCTCGGTCTTCATGTCGGTTTTGATCGGGGGAAGTGGACTAGCAGCTTGTCCCATGCCAGCTGGAGAACAACACAAAGTCCGTCTTAACTTACACTCTGCATTTTGCCCAAGGTTGAATAGCGTTAACTAAACATGAGAATGGGAAATGAAGCAAGTAGGTCAGACTCATCTAGCTACATGTACTTACTATTACTGGCATCTGATGCACTCTGCGTGAAGAAACGAGAGTCAAACAAGTTGGCGATGTCATAGAACACTTCCTCCACGTCGCGATCACAGTTGACCTATCAATTAATGACAGTAAGATTGATTTGGCTTTATTAACTGTTTACAGAATATTTTAAGAAAACAATCTCCCACCACTTTTAAAAACAGATTTCATGCCTTAAGTTTAAGATTTCAAAAACATCTATGAATGAAGCACAGAAACATGTATCCTGAAAAGAAAAATTTTTTTTTTATTGAACTAAAGCAGCAAAAATTACCCCCCCCCAAACTGTATTCAAATCACATTTGGCTCTGACCATGTGGTTGACAGCATGAGGCAGGGCAGTTTGCAGTAAACCTGTGTGGTAAAATTTGCTTCGCAAAAAAGAATGATAGTTTTGAGGATATCTAACTGCTTAAATAGTATTCAGTCCTAGCAAAACCAGTCAAAAGCATAAACCTACTTTGCCCTCACAAACAAATTAGTACATATCTTAAATGTGATCAGTGTACCTGGTGCAGGACACTTTTCTGTCGGAAGTAGTCCACCACGCCAGGCACGCTGCTGTGGAAGCTGGCTAGCCTGTTGGTGATGGCTGAATCTGTGTCATCCAACCGGCCACTGGTGTCCTTACGTTTCTCCAGGCGAAACCTGAGTCGGGTCTCATCACACATCAGGTACAAGACCAGATCGACGGCTCCGAACTGTACAAAGAAATATGAAGCATTTATCCATGAAAACTACTATTTAATTGACAAAGCTTTTAACTGAGCTGCACTCTCTGATTATTGTCATAAATACCCTTAGAAGTAAAAATAGAAAAACACTGCAATTATCGATAAGTTCTTGGATGTTGTTAAGTCACTGCTTAGCTGCAATCCTCTCACTGTGCACATTCAGTTGAAAATTGGTTGATTGTACAGTGTGCCAATCCTGCAAGCAGTGTTTCCACTTTTGCATTCTCATTGCTATTGACGCTGCAGATTTTCATCCTTTATCATATTACTTTCGTACAAAGATGTAGCAAATTTGTGTACATTCAGTTGAAAGCTGGAACAGGATGCCAGTGTTGCATGCAACACATCCTTTTTTGCCTTGCACAAGTAAAGCTACGGTACAAGCTCCAAGCTCAGGTATTGTACAGTATCTAGTACAGCAAGTAAAACCTCCATCGTCAAATGGTCTAGAAATACACATTAAAAAACTGAAACATACCTCCTTCTCAAAAGCCTGCACCTGCTCCATGCCCCGGGGGTACCCCTCTATGATAAATCCCAGGAGGTCTGGCTGTTTCTGCACCTTGCTCCCTATCTTGGCCTGCACCAACTCAAAGGCCGTCTCCTACATTTTGATGACGAAAGCACAAATTTTCATGGCAAAAAATTGTGCAACTGCATAAGAAAGCAGGGTTTAAGCCAACCTACGAAAAAGGGGCATCCACATGATACATGTACAATGAAGATTGACAAAACAAGGCATGCACAATAACTGATGAGGTTTCTGCAAGATGCCTAGATATCTATATCAGTAAAGTTTTTACCGGAGAGTTTTTACTAGAAACTTTGCCACAAGACCAGAAATGTGTGTTCCTGGTAACTGTGTTTGATCTGCATTTTAATGGACCACTTGCATGTCTGAGTCAGGATTTGCCAACGGAACATTTCCGAGGACAAAGGGACAAGAACGTCATGTTGCACACTTGACACTCATCATGCAGGAAGTGCATTACGACAGGATTCCCCTGCATTTAAAAATTCCATGATTATTCCCTCATTTTTCCCTGATGAATTTTGAGAATTCCAGGATAGTTACTAGTCGTTTGATCTGTTTTCCGTTTGATATCTCTAGAAGCAACTGTAGCCAATCATCGAGTGGATGAACTTGAGACAGAATATAACAGACTGACTACTTTCCTATTTGGACCAATCAATTCCCGGTTTTTTTCCTGCCCAGAGAAAGGGAAACTCATTTCCAAGGTTTTCCGTGATTTCTAGGATGGCTGAGGAACCCTGTGCTGACAACCAGCCCCAGTAGTAGGAACAATGCATGCCATTTTTGGTCGGGAACCGTTTTTTGTGGCTAAGCGAATATCTCTGTAAGCTAAGCCAATTTCCATACTCCAATCAACTGGTCCTTGGTCGGTACTTACGTGGGGCACCATCTGTCCACTCAGCACCAGGTCTGCCAGCATCTCCCATTTCCCCTTGGGGTATTTCTTGATTTTCCTCCTCAGCATGTGACCCACCGAGATGTGCAGGTAGCCGCTGTAGCGATTGGTCAGCCGCTTGCAGTGTTCGCTCTTGCTGCTGCCCGGCCCACCTGTTGTCCAACAGAGTGGACACATGCGAATTGGTATCATTATCAGTATCCTGAGCATTTTGAAGTTAACGTTGTGACTGGACCCCGCAGAATTAACTTTAAGGCCATTCTTTGAGTAATGTACGTTCAACCTTTCATTAGAAAGACCAAATAGAGGTCTCACTTTAGCATGCTGGGCCAAATTTCAGGGTGCTGCTCACGGTTATGCTATTTTTTTGCTAAACACAGCTTAAAATCTGAAGTTGGCACAACTCTCTCTATATACAGCTCTCAGGTTGAAGTTTGGCACCCTTCCGCCATCCTCACCAAAAGTGAACAGTGCATCATCTCCAGTTGTACGATGGGCCAGTTTGGCACAAGTGCTGACTTGTAGGCCAGTGGCCATATTTGAATATTTGGTTCAAATTGGACAAAGTGTTCTTGAAGTACAATTTCCTCTTTTAAAGAAAAACCCAAAAAACAAAAAAAAAACACAAAAAGTAACAACAAATACAGCCCATAATAAAACACAAGTCGCTGGCTTTTTTAACTGTACCTCGGCACCTTTTCCTGTTTGATACAGATGCCTTGGAAAAATTGCTTAATTTTAGGGCCTAATAAATGCATGTGATAAATCAAGGCAATCTTACCAACAACAAAGATGAACCTGGTGTGAGGGGGCAGGACTCCTTGCTTGGCTGTGGCAACCACTCCTGGGGATGTAGGGATGGGCGGTAGAGGGCTGCTACGCTTCATCTCCAACGGAACCTCTGAAAAAGAGTGGGGGGGAGGGAACATGTTCTTAATCAATGCAGATTTCCAACAATATTACAAGGAACCTTCCTGAATCAGCCATATTCTTTGTACCTGACACTTCCAAGGGGTGTCAATTAAGCAACATAAAATAGTAGCTTGACCCATCTTCATGAATCCCATAAAATCCTATCAAGCCTACTAGTGCATTTTGAAGGATCTGGGAAGGATACGGTAATACATTTTGGCAGCAAAGTTACGCTGTTCTAATCCAAAAATTATACTGCATTAGCTTACATGTTTGTGTCGATTGGAATGGAAAATCTTTTACTGATTCTGACATTAGCATGTTGAATACAGATATAGTTTTGAAGCGCAGTTGCAAAAACATGTTTTTCCTTTGCTGCTGCTTTTTTTATATCCAGAGGCTGTGAATTGAACCAAATATTTCCTATTTGCACAAGTCACAGATTTTAAAACTTAAAAACTGTGCATCCAATCAGCTTCCCTGTTATACACCCACTTCAAGTTAACGTCTAGATGAATTTTGCATCTTGTATGGTGATTGGTCCAAAGTTTGTCCATCAACCCAGTAAGTAAATACTTGAAGCATAATGGCAGTACAAGACGTGTACCTGTAGTGAAAGTTGGCTCTCGCTCCATGGGAGCATCACTCGATGGTATTGGGGGCAAAGGGGCTTGACCTTTGACCCCATCCACAAAGGTGTTCCAGCGGACTGCTTCCATCTTGTCATCTTTGATCTTGTTTAGACATTCCAGCATGTACTCTACGTGGTTGCCCGGCTTGTGGTACATCAACCCAGTCATGAGACTCTGCCAACACAAATTTTGACGATGCTGTTATGTCCAATTTCCCACAGAATCCTATGAAACCTACCACTAGATTTTGAAGGATCTGGGAAGAATACAGTTACACTTTGGCAGCAACATTATGCTAGTCTTATCCAAAAAACTGTGCTGCCTTTCTCTCACCCACACCCCCGGCTGCCATCACGTTTATGGAGGTAAAGTTGTTACCACGTCAGCATGTGCAATCTGGTTCTCGGCCACCTTGACAAGTCAAAATCAGTCAGAGGGCTATGCACAGGACATGGCTTAATGCAAGGCAAGCCTCCATGGTGGCCGTTGGCTGTATCTTGGTACTTCACACATAACCGAACTTCCTTTCTGCTTGCTGGGGACCTGACCCCCTCCCCCCAGTGCTGATGGCGCAATGCACATGAGCTGATGGCACCAATGGCACCTCAACAAAAATCAGCAACAAAAAACAGGTGATTTTCTCTTGTCCTGGACATCATAAATGGAACAAAGTGGCATTGGTGTGATCTTGAATTCCTACTTGTATCTGAAGTAGTCTGGAGGTGGTTTGGGAGTGAAGGATTTTTTTAAGGGAAAAAAGTCTGAGATCCATTTGATGTAGAATGGTCTGGTTCCTGTTTCTAATGCACCAGAATGGTGCAAGAAAGTAGACAGAACTCTGTCTAAACTCACGTAAAAATTTTGATTTGATTTATTCACTATTTCCACAAAATATCATTACAAAATTAACAATTCCCAATAGGTGGAAATAGGATAAAGCAAAAAAAGTTAAAATAACTTATTTATGTTACGCCCCAACTATAGCATCAGTCCCAACTATTGTTGGGCCCGTCCCAACTAGAGTGCTACAGTTGGGCCGGCCCAACTACAGCAGAAAGGTCCTGTGTGCATGATGTGCTCAGCATGTGCCAAAGTCATATTGTTTACAGATGTCATGTCACTGGTCATAGGGCTAAGTGCCACATTTTTGATGAATTGTGTCAAGTGTGAGACACATTGACTTGGATAATGTTGAGACATTTCCCACAGACATTGGTCAACAATACTTGGGCTGCACAATACTTGCTGCAGTTGGGCCAGCCCAACTGCAGCACTACAGTTGGGACTGTCCCAACTGTAGTTGGGACTTATGCTATAGTTGGGGCATAACATTTACATTGTGGTCCCAGTTGGTGAGAAAGTTAACCTGAATATAAGTACATTAAATACATAAAAAACCCATCCAAAACTTGTAAAAGCCATCAAAATACAACAAATCAATACACACTATCAGAAAATTGATCTGCAAAAATACGAAAAAGCCTGAAGCTTGTGTTGTTTCACTTAGACACAACTTGTCATGACTTGTACAAATAATCAAAAATATTGTGTTTAGCCCTGTCCTTTACAGATACACTGTACGTGTACATGTTGTTAAGAACAACAAAAAAGCCCCCAAAAAACTATTTTATGAAACAAATAATAACCATCAAACTTTACGCTTAGCACATCATTTAAAACATTAATTAAACAATAGCCACTGCAAAAACAAAATTTATCCTGTTTTTGATGAGTACTAAGATTAACATTACAGATCTAACCTACAAAACAGGAGGGAAAGAATGTTGCATCCTGACTCCACTTCAGCAATTGTGAACAAAGTTCACAAGAAGTTAAGTAAGCGTATTTCCTGAATGTCCTGACAAAAATGGAAATTTTCTCAGACAGTGGGCAGTGCAAGATTCATGTGTGTTCACGTCTTTTCACTTCAGCATTTCTGCAATGAATGGTAATGATGTTAAAAAAATGAAGACAGGATGCAACATTCTTTATGAAAGGTGTAGCCTATAATGCCAATGGTCTAAATGACAGTTGGAAAAAAACCAATGACTAATTCCATAAACTTGATGATATTGCAATTTAATATAGGTCCACTATTTGTCCGGAAATCGGGCAAAGCTTTGCTACATGATTCAACCCCGAGAAGCCAGGCCTTACCTCAAACAACTGGGGAATCTCCCGCTTTGACAGGTAAGTTTTAGTGTCGTCTTTAGATGTCATAATGAAATCGAATCTGTCTCCTACCCCTCAGATTAAACCGTCAGGCCAAATTTTGGCCCTGATTTGTCGCTTTCAATTACCACAACAGGTGGCCACTTATCTGTGTGTAGTCGTCATGCACGTTTCTAGGCAAACATTTGCAGTCTGTTACCATTTATGAAACTACGGCTTCGTTGTCACGGCGGCTCCAAGTGAGGCGAAAAACCATGTATAATCTTGTAATTATTGAACAAAATGGAAAATCTATGAACCATTCGACAACGCAAAAAATAAATAAAGTTGAATAATTACATATTCTGGGCCAGACTGACAAAACCAGCAAGGTAATTTTTTTGGCAGCCGCTGCGCGATGGTAATCGCAGGAACGATACCTAGGTTTAGAAAATCCCCGGGCCATTGACTTCGTGCACTGATGTAGTCTATACATTAACAAAAAGGCACTCACGGTGGCCGAGAGCGGACCAAGCAATTGTACAAATTCATTGTGTCACTGAAGTGGCGGTCGGATTGTGAGCGCACGAATTGACCTCATGCGTATGACGTCAAGTGAGAGGCGATTTCTTTCTTCCACTGGTGTACGCTCGAGTGAAATTTGTGTGCGTTCAATGTAACGATATCAAAATAACTAAGAACAGCCTCTGAGACAACAGCAATTAATGCATAACTTTTATTGGTGTGAATTCTAGTAAAAAGGAGTATTTTGTATGGCTTTAACACAGTTGCAGGCAGTTTAGACAGGTGTTGGGACAACCTCTTAGGGGCGGGTGGCTGGGAGAATTTAGTTGTCCATCTGGTCTAAAATGTGCTGTTGTTGAGACCCTTTAATTAAAATCAAGTTTTGACCTGAACTCATCAATTCCTTAAATGCCATAGACCTCTGTACTGATGACGCCACACTTTGTTTTCCTGTGGTGCTCAGTGAACCATGGGCCCTCTTTCAGTTCATCTATTTATCTATCAGGTATTTATGTGCAATGAAGAAATATCATCCAATCATCCTGAATGTTCTGTGCATAAAAGGTCTGGCTTGGGCAGCATGGGGGGTGGGGACAGACAAATTCAAACTCAAGAGTAACAAAAACAAATTAAATTCTCAAAACTTTTTATTCACAACTGCTTTGAAGCAAAGGAGGAAGAAGTGTGTGGGGGCAGCCTCACTTTGAAAATCGTTCTGCCCCTGCTGCTTTTGAAGTTCTTCAACCTCTGCTATAAATAGTCTGTAGTGTGGTTGTATCCAACTCAACTAGCTAGTGGCTTCCATAGGCACCTATATTATTTCCAGCCACAGCCATGTCTGAAACAACTGGCTGTGGCTGAGAGTAACACACATGCCTATGGGATGTGGCTGCAGCCGACTGCAGCTGGCTTACATAGCCGCCAGCATTATTTCTAGCCATAGCCGTAACATTTGGACAAAGCCTCACATACTTTTAGCTTAAGAAACATGATGAAATTTACAGGAGTTGAGCACTTACACATTCTCCCCTAAGAGTCAGCAGAGTACTGAAGTGAATTATGTCAGCGCACAATGCTGGAAAAAGCCTTGGCGTGAGAACCAGTGCATGAACCAACACACGCATATACTCCACTGGTTGCACTACACTTCCTGGTTCAAATGACGCCACACTTCAGTACTCTATATTCATACTGATAAACTGACTGACAACTATAAAACTGACACTCCTATTTGAATTACTTCTTCAATTTCTACTTGTCTGGTGTCAAATCAGTAACAATGGTACACTTTACAACTGAAGCATGGTAAAGCTTGTTTTCAGCAAGCTTGAATAAACACTGAAAGACCCGTTTAAAGTTGTCATCATCATGAAAATACATCTATTCACATTCAAAATAGACCTCGTGAGGTGCACAGTATTTCACGTCGGCCAGGTAGGAATAGGAGATGACCAGCCCAGCAGGCTAGCGAGCGAAATGTGTCAGGTTGGCCAGGCCAACTGAGTTTCGCTGTGTTGGTGGACCGCTCATTAAACAAAACCCTGGACTCTAAATCCTTGATTGATGTCGAGGTTACGGATGGCCATTCCGTAAATTTCAGTGCCTCTTTAGTGGTGTCCCATGGCAACGGATGACCTTGGCAGCTGGAAGTGTGGAAACATTCCTTCCGCTGAGCAACCAGTTTGTTCCGAGGCTATAATGGTCCAAAGTCATCTCTCTGCAAGCAAGACAAGAGAAATAGCAATTATTTTAGAAACGTGAACATCTTGCCGAAACCAAAAACGAAGAGATGGTTTTGCATAGCATTCATGTTTTTCATTTGACACTTCCAGCCAATAACAATCTCTCGAAGGTACCCTCTTTAAACGAGGCCTTTTCCAATCAAAGAGTTTCTTGACAGTGACTTAACTTCAGGCGGAAGGGAACTGAATGAGAAATGGAATCACCAGAGTTTTCTTGTTTTGATTTGAAAAAGAAGGGTGCATTTAAGGGTGCATTTTTTTCACCGCTGTCCCTGTACACAATTTGACTTCTCCCAAAAACAAGAGGAAACTTTTCAGATTTTAAAGGTCTGAAAAAAAAACAACGCAACATAAACAATCATCAAGCTATTTTTACACATGTATCTGAAAAGTTTAAATCTCTGAACTGAAATTTTTCTAGCTTTTACTGTTGCAGGTGGCATGATTGTTGTATGCTGCGACTCTCTTACCATTTCATTGTAAGTTGTGATATGTTGTCGAATCTTGGAAGTGTCGGTCCACGTCACAAAGTCTTCCATATTCCTGTTATTCCAACAATAGAAAAGCACATTCACAAATTACAACAAATGAAAATACTAACAGCATAATAGCAGCACGTTTCTCTCTCTTTATAGTGACAAAACTTTGTGAATATCAGTTTGAAAACTAAATATGAATACATGGTCTTTTAAACTTCACTATTGATAAACAATATACAATCACAAAAAATCTAACAATTTATGGCGAGAACACCAAAAATCACTATTTTTTCATAAATATTAATTAAGTTCAACTTGTGAAAAAGCTTTTTTAATTTTAGAAGCATGGGGCTGGAGCCATTTTGAACCTTCAGTGCAAGTTCATTAAGCCCATTTAAGAGCTAAGCAAAAGAGTACTGAGCACCAGTCACTGGCAATATATGCCTGGTTACCAGTTTTTGTTTAGTCAACATTTCCTTTCTGAGCTTAGCAAGTTTACCTGTTCACTCTTACCTGGTCACAAGAAATGCTGGATCAAGTATCAGCTCAGGCCCAACTCTAATATCTGGACAGAACAGTTAAGGATCCTTTCCAAAAATTCAATATGACACAATCAAACATATTTTCCAGTACCAGGTTTATTTCCAAGTCTTTGAAAGAAAGGATACGCCCTTGCTCTATAAACCTCACGGCATTGGGCACATCCTCAGCCATCTTCAACTTCACCATGACAACCGGCAGTCGCCTCCTGCAGAATGACGATGCACTGACCTTGTCACAGAGCTCTAGGCTTCTTTTTGTTGGTATAATGCCCATGTTGTACCTGAAATGCAAGGTGGTTGTTGACCTTTAACTTGCAGTAACATCAGCAATACTGCACTAAGACTCTGACTAGTCTATTTTTGTTATGAGCATACTTTAATCTGCACTTGAGATCAAAATCCGAAGTAACATCTTGTACATTCTAACTTAAACTTCAACTCTTTCCTGCACTTTAAAGCCAAATTAAACACTTGTATGAAAGAATGATATATGAATGAGGAGGAATTAGAAACTTACAATTTTTCCAGCAGCTGGGATGTGCTCTGTGTCCGGAACGGGTCCTTTGGGTCCAACTGCTTGATTTTATTGGCTAACGCTCGCACATGACGACTGAGTTTGTTGTATCTGCAAGGTAAACAGAAAAAAATGTCAAAAATAATCTTCAAATTCACTGCAGTTACAGGCATTGTCTTTGATCATCATGACCATGGCATCTTGACTGCACAATGAAACAAGGCACCACCATCATGACCATGAACATGATGAAGACCTTTTCCAAAGACTTTGTGTGATCACATAGTAATATGGCCTGTGGGTACTTCTGAATTATGAAATAAGCCCTATCGACCCTCCCTCAAAAGCTTAATCACAAATTTATTCATGCATTTCTGTGAGTTTTTACACCTCTTAGACCTCAGTCTTACTTTGTGTAGTCCTCTCTCTTCTGGATGTGATACTTTCTCAGCACTTTTACCTCGTGTAAATTGTTGTCCACTTCCCACGAGATAAAGTCAACCTTCTTCAGAAGTTTCTTCTCGTGAAACTTAAGTTTTCTCATGACTATGACTGCAAAACCGTGCAATTAGTGCAAGACGAAATGCATCCTCTCTTTTAAGATTCTACTGTCACTGCAGTCACACACACACACATGGGTGCACAAAATATTCGTACACGAGATATATGTGCAAAATATGCACCGCGTGCTCTGGGTAGGCTGGACCCCTGCCGGATCCCCCATTGACAGTGTTGTCAACGTCAGGGATACAGGTAGCTCTTAGGGCGCCCTCTTTTGTATAAATGAGGCCAGTGTCCAGCTTCCGCTCTTACGTGTTGAGTTATACACCATATAAGTAAAATAAAATTCTTCATTAACATCCTCTAATCAGTGTGTGTTTTTTTTTAAGATGAATTTTACTCATTCAACTGTGAGTTGAGTCTTTTTTTTAAAGATAAGGCTCATTCATTTTGGCCCACGGTCAACGCCAGCGAGCGAGGAAATGCCGGGCGCAAGAGATATTTCAATAGGCCCTATGTAAATTCATTTCTTTAGACTTCCATTGCCAAACCTTCGAGGATTTTTTCAAATAAAGGAATCCCATGCTCGGAGCCTAGAATTCACTTCCTGCACTGTGACCAACAACGGGCCTCGCAATTTTTTTTTCTGGGTAAACTTTCATAAACTCAAAAAGAGCACAGGGGGCCGAATCGGCCCCTGCAACATCTCCAATATCGTCGCATTGAAATTTTGTCACGCGCGCTGTTTAAAGCCGTTGATAGTTTTTAGCCTCATATAGTAATTTTGACACAAATTTTTGTTACAGTTAGGCATCCTGTTCTCGAGCAACGTTCAGTTTTCTGAGACAGGTCAGCGCAAATCTATACTTTTCCCACTGTGCAGGTTCAAATCACGCGGGCCAACTTGGCCGGGTTATGAACTTCAAATATCAATATCATCTAAAACATAGGCTATATTGAACCAAAACCTTCCTGTTGTTTTGGCAATGAGGGTCTATGCGTGAAAATTTTCAACGTGATCGATCATTGTGACGGGGAGAATACGACCCGGCTGGGTGATGCTGGCCCAAAACAACCCGGCTCTTCGACTGTTGATCACAGACTGGCCTTCCTTTTTTTAACCATCAGTCTGGCTTTACGGACAGAGTCAAGTTCAAGACAACTTCAAGTTGACCTCAAGTTCAAATAATCATACGATAATTTCAAACTTAGGTAAGATTTCGACAAGGAAAAGGGCAGGGCTCCGATTATTCACCCCTTGTTCTCGTGCCATGCCATTTGTATTGAAGTTTGCAGAAACATCCATTACAGAATGTCAGCCCGATGCAGACACGCCTTTACGGGATTTATTCTCTATTTCCAAGGATTGATTTGCGCCGGGGAGATATTAAAGTGGATTTATACTCCATTACATGGAAAACAAAGGTGGGTCAAAAATGATCTAACCCATTGATCATTGGTAACGATGTTTGGGCTTCATTGGAACTTGTACAGGTCTGTACTCGCTACGCAGAAGGTACAACCTTAAACATAAAATTTTCAAACGACACCAAATCATACGGATCAAACCCTCTGCATTCCTTCCGGTGTTCTCTTTTAGTTTCCGATAATTATGACATCGATTATGATTAGGTTCATGACGTATCTCGAAGGAGAAAAAGAAACGCGCACACACAGCGATAATTTATACGTGCGCGCCCGCTTTGCAAGTGCGCCTTCGTTTGACGTTTCTGAGACGTCACTTTCAATGCAGCGCGCGTTTCAGCCAGTTACCACGCCAACTGGTGGTTTTTGTTTACTTGCTATTTGGGATTTTTTTGCTCTCACACGTGCTTTGTTAACTTCTCCAAAACATCATTTTAACGATCGTTAATTTGTGACTGCCAACGGAGCGACATTATACTGGGGACATTGCAAACTGTTTCTTGAACCCCTTCCGTCGACAAAACTTCACCATGACTCACTTTGACGTGTTCGTCATCATGACCATACTGGTGGTATGCGGTGCACACACAGGTGAGAAACTTTCAAACTTATTATACTAGAAATCTTGGTCTGTACTTGTATTTTGTCAGAATCTGAGACTCGGGGGCAATGTTTTTTTTTTTTTGTCCTTTTGATTCCACCTTTGGTGAATCCACTGCTATAGGAGCACTGGAATGCCCGGGTAGGCAGGACTACCAATGCTACATCGGGTTTCCATCCGACCTCTTTCCAGCTGGGGCCAACCAAGCTGCGGCTACGGGCGCGCTGGGCCTCATCCTAGACGCTGCTCGCGGTCGGTGGGCCGCATTCATTAGGGCCGCCGAGAGTGCGTCCCAGGAAGCCGAACAATCTGCACGCTCCATCAACGGCACCACCCCGACAGACGCACCGATCGGTCCCTCGTCGGCCTCGAGCAGCGACGACGAAGAAGACTTCGACTTCAAGATCTGGATCCCAGAAGAGTGGGAATTGCCGCCGGTAATCAACTCAACCCAAACACCGTGCTCTGATCTTGAGATGAATCCACCATCAGCCGATGAATTGCCAATTGCTGATGAGCTTGAGAAGAGTGAGCAAGCTCAAAGCGAAGTGGACAAAGGTACATGTTTTAAATTATTTCGAAAGTTCATTCGTATCGTTTCGTTGTTTTCTTTCGTATAATTACTGTTTCTTTCTCTTTCTCAACACAGATGTAACTGATTCATCTGTTGTCCCTATTCTGCCGTGTCTTTTTTATCATATCACCGAACGGGCAGTGTTACATCGAACTTTTTTCTTTGCAGCTGCCTGTTTCGTGTGCTTTCCTTCAGCTGCAATGGACGACGCTTCAAGAAATCTTACTTATGATGAAATCGACGCCATGCCATTCCGACCAACCTCCCACTGGCACACCATCTCCGCTTGGCTGGACTGGTTCCTGACTCACCTCCTCCTCCACCACGCCGCACATGCACAGCTCCAGATCGACACCCAAGGTCCGTACTCTGGCACCATCGCGACGACGGTGACGTCACCCGCGACGACCAGTCATTGCCGAGCCTTCGTCGCCCTGGACCTGAGCGGTGAGATTCGCCCCGGAAATGTGTTCGTCGAGAAGCCGCCCCTGCCGGCCTGGGCCACCCGGACCGTGTCCGTGGCCTTCGTCGTGGTGCTGCTGTGTCTCCTCAGTCCCGCGTGCTTCATCGGAGAAGAGCAAAAGAAAGAATCGCGGGAGACCAAGGCGCTGAAGAGACGTAAAGGGAACGAGCATCGCAGAAACGGCCGTCGATATGCTGCATACATGAACGCTAAAGGACGCCAATAGATCAATCACACTTCATTAGAACTTGAGAAATCTGCGCTGGCTGTAGGCCTGCATTGAGCCAGCAGAACTTACAAGGACGCGGGAATATGGACAGTACAATCTGCCTTAGTCTTTGCTTCAAGTTTTCGTATTAAAGAAGCAAGAAATTCGCATCAGGAACTGTATTAAAGAGTAGGATCGACTTCAAACTGTCTCAGCAAATCTGAGAGAAAGACTGAGAAAGTTGACAAGCTTCATCGTGTTTCACCATCGCATGAGAATAGCGAAATAAATTTATCACGTGCAAGCAGAATCTAGAAAAAGGACTAGAAATGGACAGTTGACTCTGCCAGAAATAATTGCCTGCACTTGTCACTGAAAACAGAACATATTGCATTAGATAGGATGATAATTATTGTACTCGCAATATCAAGAAAAAAAGACCATAAAATCAACGGTATAATCTGTTATTAAAGTGGTAGTTGATAGCCGTTGCCAAGAACTAAACCTTAAACATCGATTTCTCAGTTTATCATCTTCCGATTTCTCCGATCGTAGTGATATTTCATCGTATGAATAAAAAGCAAGAAACCACTCCGCATTGTAATTCATGAAAAACCATTTATGTCACAGTATAACAATTTGGCAGTAACAGTAACATTATGCTGAAAGGGCAATTGAATCATGGAATAAACTGAATATGAAAGATTAATCTAAGATGACGATTATGGCTTTTAATTATATGCGGTTACTGTTCTGCCAAAAAATCTTCCTGGTGAAACTTTGGATGTTAATTGCATAAGGTTAGTGGATTTGAATTGGATGGAATGTAATGGGCAATTCCGGCTGAAAAACGGATCTTACCGTTTATACCGTCAGCAGCTGAAAGCACGTAGCTAGTGGCTATAGGGACCCCAGCTGGACCAACGATGCAAAAACTGTGGTGTTAAAATCAACACTTTTTGGTGTTATCAGATGACCACACCAAAGTGTGTTACTTCAACACCGCTTGTGTTACTTTGCACACCTATGAGCGCACTGGAGGGTGTTAAAAGTAACACCAAACAACCAAAATTTTAACATCGGTGAAAGGTGTTGTTGTAGTCCTCTGATAACACGGGGGGTGTTAAATTTCACACCCCAGTTTTTTGCAGTGAAGAGAGGGCGCAATTTTCCTAGCAGCAGAGGCTCATTTGGTGGTTACTGACTCACCAGTGGTTCACGAAACGACTATGAAACGCAAGCGTTGCACTGAGTCGCTTCTGCTTAAGGCGGATATACGTCCATTTCCCATAGATTTGCATTGTTTTGTTGGCCGTAGCCAAGACTTACAGACACAGCCTTAGTATCTCACCAGTGCAGATCCTGAATGCAACCGGCAACCTGAAATTGGGTCACAATTGCAAGGATACAGCATTGTCGTGGGGTGTGTGCTTATACTTCAGTGAACTAAGGGGCGAATTCGGAATATTTTGACCGGGTGAAAAGTATGGTATGTGATTCAAAGTTTAGTAAGCGGCGACAGACATTAGTGAGACCAAGAATTGCTTTATGGTTGTAAATGAAGAAGGTGGAAAGCAGTACGTTCAAAAGTATACCGTGAATCAAAGTTTTCTTTTAGTCAGGGTTAGTTTACAGTTGAAATTTCCGAACATTAGAAGGTCGAGTTTTTACGTATCCAGAGTCGTGCACAACCTTCATAGCTCCTAAGCGCTCGTCTTACTCAACCTGCGAACTGTTTGAGGCGGAGCGCTCAAAATTCTCCTACGTTTTTCTGAGCTCAATTGGTGGATTAATGCCTTTTATTACCCATTATGAAAGTCGTTTTAGCCGTCCACGAGTCGGCTCAGGGTTGAAGTAGTAGACTGTCCTCGAGTCACTGAATGGAAAATCACTTCTAGTGACATGTTAACTAACAAGGTCAGATGACAAGAAAGTTCTAGTTACCGAACGTACATGTAGCGCATTTCATAACAAAGAGCAAGAGGCCTATTCTTATGTTTGAATGTAGGCAACGGGGTGTTGTAAGTAACCACGAAGCCTACCTGGTAACTTCATGTACACACAACCACAAGTCTGACCTCAAGGCACCACTGGCTGTCGCTTGGTTGGCTTCAGTGCACCACTTACCATTTTGCCATGAGTAGGCCATTCAACTTGACGGTCTACATCTTGCCTATTGTGTAATTTCAGTTTCTTGTTTACCTACAAGGCATCCAGTGGCGCACGGGGGGGGGTGTCTCAGGGGCTTGAGCCTCCAACCCAAGAGGTTGTCAAGATGTGTAACTTTCTGCAAAACGAGGAAACAAAAACTGCACATCCCAGACCCCTGTGGAGCGGGGAGGGGGATCATCAACTATAAGGGATCGATTCTGGTCCGAACCCCGTCCCTGGCCCCCCAAACGACAAATCCAGACCCAAGTGCATTTAGAATCTCCAGCATAAACTCATTTTCATTTGCAAATTGGGCTACATGGTAAACTCTTGGTGGCGCCTGCTATTTTTTCAATCGCTTGTGTTTGGCTCAGAGCAAAGCTCAATAAATTTTAGAATACAGGATGACATAAATATTGGCGTATGTGTATCAATAAGAGTGTCCCTGATGACTAAAAGTTATGAACAAAAGAAACACGAGAGAAGCTATTTACTTATAAATAGAACCAGATAGTTTGAACGGTTCCTAGTCATACATACACTATGAATGTTTTATAAATCACTTTCACAATGTTAGACATACTGTTGGTTCGCAACTTCGCGGAGAATACGGGCGCTGTTGTGAAACGCCCGTACAGAGTTATGTTGCCAGTTTTGGGATCAAAGAAGTTTTTGCCAGATTTTCCTCGTTCCTGAAATCTTGAAAACTCTTTCATTCATGTTGAAAAAGTTCATTGTCTGCAATATGGAATGCAGGTAGGTGTTCCATAATCATTAATACATGACTTACCTTGGCAAAATACTTCATATCTGTATTATACAGAAATAGGCCTACTCGAATATACTTGGAGCCTAAGATACGTCGTCTTATAATTGAGCCAGAATTTTCTTCATTCTTGTCTCTTTGATGTCTGGGTTAGGCCCCTATCGCGTAATTATGACAGCAAGCAAACTGCTCAGAGTAAAAGTTAAAGATTTATTAGAAAATGAATTCTTTTGGTGTTTCCATCAAAGTTTTATAAGTCTTAATGAACACAAAACGCATGACTTTTTTCCATTCTAGAAGGTCTTTTCTTAAGAACGCCCGTTTCCTCTCTTGACGTCTCACGCCTGACCAGGGACAATATTACCATTTTTCCACCGCACAAAAAGGGTCAAAAATTAACAGGTTATCTGGGTTATTCAGCGTGCGGGTTCTTAAGCCCAGCGCCCATTCATGGGTGCTCAGTCTGGCGCAACCGACCCATCCTTCCAGCAAGAGAAAAAAACGGGGACATTCCTCCGGTACTGGCCCATGCCAGGCATAGCCCATTGGACAATACCGGTACTAGAAGACCCGACCACTACCCTAAAAGGAGGTGGTTGGTTCTGGGGTGGGCTTGGCGATCTGAAGTTTCCGTTTGGGCGTGGCCGTGTGCCCGCAGTGGGAAATTGAAGAATTTTGTTTGGTGGTTGGGTGATAAGTGTCGACGAAATGATTGAGCAGAGTTTTGACATGACAGTGAGTTGGGCCCAAAGTCCGACCACAGAAATTTCTCAACTTCATAAATGTGAAAAAATATACAGTGTGTGCTGTAAGGCTCTTTTCTCCAAAAATCTACGTAACTGTTAACGACGTCCACTTTCTGCCTAAACTCGCCAAAGCACTCGTTTTCCGTCCCCTACAACCCCCCAAGAAAAAAGAAAAAGAAAGAAAAATTATATGGACAACCTCTTTTATGGTCGGGGTGTAAAGATCAGAAATTGTCTCAAGACATTTCGAAGAACAGTTCTTCTAAAATCGTCGTTATCACGAGTCCAGTAATATAGTACTTTTCATTGATCCTGACAGAACCAAACACGTAAAAAAAAACATCGGTTTGAATTTCTTATTTGTATATTTGTTCTGTGGATCGCTCAAACTCGTTCGAATTTCATTTTAAAATTTCGTTGTGTTTTATGTTCATCGCAAATAGGGGAGATAAACAAAAGCTTGATTTTGGGAAAAGTTATCAGCTGGCTTCCCCTCCGAGTTGGTCAGTCACTGACAAAAAGGAACCCCCCTTTTAGCCGAATGCAAACATTAAGACGCCGGACCAAATTTCACTATGAAAGGCCGAAGGAGTGGGGCTTACGTAACGTGCTTTCAGAGGCGAGGGGGGATAAAAAGGTTAGCGGCCGTTTCTGGGAGGGGCTTTTCAGCGTGCCTTGAATTCGGGAAACCTTGTACAATTTTCACTCGGTGCGTAAACGTGGCCTGCCATTCGAGTATTTGGGTGGTGTTCAAACGGTCAGTGCTGGTTTCTCTCCGTTCGCGACACCGAACATGACGCCGAAGATGCTCGGCCTAGCTGCCCTGGTGGCAGCTCTGTTTTACCTAGCCTGTTCAACTTCTGCAAAACCGCTTACACAGGTGAGAAGACTTTTTTAAATCAAATATTTCTCTTTGAATTTAATTTTAAAGAAACCGATATGTAATAGACGGCAATGATTGGATAAGTGTGTGTTACACAAATCAGGGGTCACCCAAAAAACGGATTTAAGTTTTGCAAGTCTTATATTCATATTTTGCCATTTTTAAAAGACTTTTAATGAGTATTTTGCACGCGCTTCGAGATAATTGCAAATTTGCCATAAGGCTGACTTTGTGGTGCCATTTGCCCCCTAGATATTTCTTGTCTCTCGAGTTTTTTCAAGGCCACACCCAAGGTGCCGATCGAAACGTGAATCAATGAAAGTTGGACGGTTAACTGCATTATTTTATCAACGAACAACGTGATTAATGGATAGAGCCGAGCTTTGTCATACTTGCGCGGTACAGACACTAGATAGTCTTTATTAAGACGTGTTTAGCAGCCGATGTGAAATTCTCACTGGGAAAGGAATCTTGGCAAATTGCAATAAATACTTTCCCTCAAGTTGAATTCCTTGATTTTCGTTGTAGCTGTTAAAGCGTTTTGCTCTTCTGAAGTAAACAGGATTTTGAACTTAATAAGCTTACTTAATACATGTACCTCTAATCAGGATTTTTTTTAATTGAAAAAAGTATCGAGTTTTGAGACCGATGATAGCATCCATGGCTTTGATCTATGTACGTGATTCCCATCTTTATAATGAGCAAATCGGTTACCCAAGGTCGAGGGCTGGTGTGTACATTTGTATCCGTTGATAAGAGCCCCGCACAAAGCTACGGTTTTCTAATTAGAAACTTCACAACCAGTTGACCTATTATTGATAACGAAAATTAGTAAACTTTTTCACAATCCTGCAGAACATGTTCTTCATAAGACATGAGTGGTATTATATAAAGTGGGTATAAATGTGCAGCGTTTGTACTGATTTCAGTCACTGCAGCTTTAGTTTCCAGTACTCTAAATAGGTCTACAGGTAATGGCAAGATGCGTTTGAAACACTGAGAAGACAAACTTTTGGAAAC
This sequence comes from Acanthaster planci, assembly GCF_054643075.1. NCBI lineage: Eukaryota > Metazoa > Echinodermata > Asteroidea > Valvatida > Acanthasteridae > Acanthaster > Acanthaster planci. Next base: position 2,516,622 of record NC_141787.1, read on the forward strand.
TTGGAATGCCTTTTTGGTAAATGCGTATGTTATATTATCAACATTTCATTTGTAACTCGTTTTTCGTACACGTGCCTGTGCATTCAAAATATAGCAGGATCTGGGCACACAGGAAAAACAGATATGTTTTATTTGTAATGACGATTGTACATTGGCGTGACTTATCCTTTAATACACCAAATGTAAACAACTTGGGCAGACAGAATACGGTCTTAAATCGACCGCCAACCTCAATCGGAAATACGTGGGCGTTGGCCGTTCGTCCCCCCGGCCTAAAAAACCCAGTGTCACCGGCCATCCGACCCGTCTTAGAAAGCTCACGCCATCCCTGCCCCTGAGTTAGCAAGACAGTCTATGGAAGCCCCGACGACAAAAAGATCTTCCTGAATTGTCCCTGTCCTATTCATTCAAGAATGTGATCAGCATACAACTACAGCGTTTGTGTGTAGCTTGAATAGAGCGTTACGGTACCACAAGGGTCTTGGCTATACGCATAGTTATACAATGCCCATGGACAGGTTGCGCCTTTCAAATGGAGAAGCTTAGCAAATCGAAGAAGCGATCCCCAAACAATCATAATGCCGAGGCTCTCCCAAGTAAGGAAGCCATGATTTATCCACAAGATTGGAGTCTTATTAAAAGAAAAGGTTTTCATAGTCATCTTGGTGTGAAAAAAAGTAGGCTAATGGATACCGATAAGACTTCTGGAAATTCGAAACCAGTGCAACGGTACTGTTTGTTGTTGGACTTCTTGAACGACACTAGTGGGTCTTTCATAAAGGCATCAAGTACTTGATTATGTAGATCAAGGGCGTCGCGCTTTTCAAATGTAAAACGTCTCAACTTGGCTGAAGCCAATGGCCGGTTCTGTGTTATATGCAGGATAGACCAAAGATCTCGCACATTATACTGTCGTAGGATGCGCTCGAAAAGTCTGTAACACCAACTGCGATGACAAACTGCAAAAAACTTCGTCAAATTTCAACAAACCGATGGCAAAATCCCAATGCCATCATGTCCATGTCCCCTATGTGATACACAGAACCATACACACTGTATATGTGAGACACGTGACATGATTCACGTTGCAATTTCATGTGAAAAAGATGCAAGGAAAAATCGAAAGCTTTCTTCAATCGGCATTTACCAACAGTGAATAAGTAGTGCTCTTCGTTTTATAACTCGATATCCTCATGTAGTAAGGGACTTTGAAAATGAAAAAACACAGTGCCATCTATCTGCAAATAACGTCCTTCTGATAGTTATCCAGACCGTCTTGAAGATTTGGGTTGTCAGCTACCGAACTACACTTTCGCTTCGACCCAGTGAATTCGAGTCCATGTACATGGGCCACTGTTACAGAACCGCGTCATTCCACTGACGCACTATACGCATCCTTGATTCACTGAACCGTGGCACAACCACTGCCCGCGCGCCCCGTCATCTTAGGCGGTGATATGATGCAGGGAAGAGTTCCATTGTGTCTCGTGTTTGCCCAGTCTTCCCTGGCATGCCTATGCGTCGCCGTAATCCGTGTTTATGTAAACGAATCGCCGCTCTGTGAATTTCATTCACAGGGGACTTGTAAGAGCCTTTGACAGACTAAGCTTGAGAATACTGAAGAAATGGAACAGCGGACGAGGCAGCATGATGATGTTGTTGGACAATCTTAAAACCAACCGATATGGCATTGTGTACTGACAATGATTTTTATACACAATTAATTTTTGCTCGTCAGAAATCTACAGGAAGTAAGAGTTAAGAAGTTGAAACTTACACCTTTTCAGTCAAATCGGTGCTTCAGTTAGCTTCGTGACGATCTTTTAGTCTCTGTTCGATATACTGATAGACAGAAGTCAACGAAGCTTGCATCTGTTCACTGAATGTTTCAGTAAGTTTAATTACTGACGTCAAATCTCCCTGGATGGGCGTGTCATTTCTTATCAATGTCTGTGTACATACAGTAATTACGAAAACACCTCCATCTTCTCTATACGGCCAAATCCAACCATCAGAATATTATTTTTGAACACTTTCGAACTTTAGAGGGAAATTAACCGGTTGATTTCGCTCTAAAGTTCACTCTAATTTTGCCAAAATTTTGTTCTGAAATTGTAATAAATGGTTACCAGTTCCAATGAAAGCGTAAAGTCCAATCATTGACATTTATCCAATTTGTAGCATTTTTCCTGAGACTACTGGTGCATTACAAAACTCGCTGTTTCTATCGTTTAGGGTCTAGAGCTGAGCTCTGCTGATCGGCTTCATTACTTTGGCCAAACGGAAGGTGAGTAATGTACACTTTTACAACCTTTTGAGTAAAAAAGTTCCCGCAAATTCTTAATAAGAGAAAGATTACTACATATTGTTCTTACTTTGCTTCTATTATGCATGCAGTCATACATTGATTTAACTCCAAATCCTGACATGTTTTGTTTCAAACCTCTTACGGATGGTAAAATAAAATTGATTGGAAAATGGACTTACAAAACGACTGAAGACGCAAGTCCCTTAGCTGTTCATTTATACAAATTTTTCAACGAGTGATGATCAAGCCAATGAAGTGTCCTTGTGTTCAAATGTACCTGTGGGCATTCTACGATATGGTCGGTATTCACCTTGGCAGAACAATGCAATCGCTTACCAGGTCGTTTTAATGAACAACTTGTGGAAGATGGTTACCCGTTTATGCCATTGCCCTTGTAAACCACCACCGGTCCCTTTTGTTCAATGTTTTTGCTCTGTACGGAAAAATGCAGAAGTTATGGCCCTTGAGGTAACCTTTAATAATCCAATACATTTGGCATTATTAGTGGTCGCACTGATAAGAAATCTTACTAGCAAGAATGAAGCATTGTCGGTTATTATCAACCATTTATGGCATCAAAGTTGCTAAAATGTGTCACGTTTACGTGTAGGCCTATATGCATTTTGGGAATAGTTCCAAATATGAACATTACCAATTTTCCCCGCCGTGGTTTATCACCCGTCAGAATGCGTTGAAATGACCCAGCCAGTGAAATCTTGCCGAGAAAATACTGAAACAGTTCCTTGGAAAGCGGAATGTTTCAGAACAGTCTCGGTACCGTATTTGCGCACAGGGTGACAAATGATGTCCGTATTTAAGTGGTAAATACTCTACTTGGCTTTTCTGGGAGTTTCGGTGTGGTTTCGCCAAGCAGGTCACAAGTACCAAAATGGGTAACATGCAAAATACAACCGATTTTACATTTAATACTTTTTAACTCGCCATAAACAGCACAAGATTATGAACTGGTCTCGCCGCGAGTCGCTCAGAGGAGGCGGCGAGCCACGCGGGGTAAGCACATCGAGACCACTAAGATTGTGGCCTTCCAAGCCTTCGGCGAAGATGTTTTGGCCGACCTGAAGCCCGTCCAAGGCCTGATCGACGCAGGGACCCTGGTCCATGAGATCGGCGAGGACGGCAAGACTGTCCTCGGTCAACCCGAGGAATACTGCTTGTACCAGGGGACGTCTGTGAGTCACGAGAACTCGGCCGTGTATGGCAGCGATTGCGGTAACAAGGTGGGTTGAAAATTGGGACAGCGAGGACAAATATTACTCAAGATGTCCAGCACTTCGTTTACGCACGTGTTTATACGTCTACTAAGCACCACAAGAGAGCGCAAACACGTGTTGTCATCAGTACAGAGTTTTTCATGTTGATAGGATGGAGAATAGGTGTCTTTAACTTTGTGGGAAATCCTCATAGAAGTATTAATGATGAATTCTGAGGATTTGAATTGCAGCCGTTTTTGTGAGTTAGACCTTTTTTCCTAGTAGAAGGCCCAGAAGTGAGTCTTTTCACTTGAAACTAAACAGGGAAGAAATACATACTGAATACATAACCTTTTCAGCAGTGTCTTGACTATGGCTATTTAGTACCGACTGGCAATACAATCTTCATTATCCCCTTTGCCTCGACAAGTTAACTTCGCTTACATATGAAATATCTTGAGGGACAACCACTTGTCACTGACAAAATAAATGTACAAAGCATGTACAGAAACTGAAAAATTGAAATTGTTTTTCTAATCCTTTTTGTGCTGGGATTGATGTTCGTTTCATTATAGCTTGAAGCAACTGTCACTACGGACAAGGTTTCACTCCACCTCCAGCCGTTGAAGCCCGAACATGTGGAGAAAGACGGACCCACTCACATGGTGGTCCGAAGGAGCATCAACAGGGAAGCCTGCAACATGAATGGTAGGTCACTTTCTGCCGTTGGCTGCTGAGCCTTGAGTGTAACTGCACTCGCAGTTTGCAGATGATCATCTGAAACGCTGATCTTCGCTTCATTGACGCGCTTATTAACTTTTCTTTGTAGCCGAAAGAAATTTTGACACCCTGCAGACGAGGCAAAAGAGGTCAACAACCGATCCTATCTACGTGGACACCTCGGTTGTGGCTGACGACTTGGTGTACAAAACCTATCGCAACAACACCAAAAACTACATCCTGACTGTTTTGAATCAGGTGAAATGCTTGTTGCAATTACTCAAAAGATCTGACTTGACCAATCACTGGATAAAAATACTTGTTTACAACCATTTGAAATGATTAACTAAATTTAACTGAGGCTTAACTTAGACCTGGGAATTGTCTGTTTGGGACATGATGTGGAAAAGTTGATTTTGGAATATGAATTTGATATTTCCAATGATAAATCTGAACGTCCCTCAAGATTACCTCTGATCGTTTCTCCAGGTTGCCGGACTGTTGAAGGACCCGAGTTTAGACGTCAAAGTCAACTTGAAAATCAACAATATCAAGATTCTCAAGACACCACAGGTGAAAAGCAGTTTTAAAACGAGTCATTGAAATATTATTTGAGTATTACCTACAAGTTTCTAAAACCTTTCAACTAACACTTTTTAAATTCCAACAAGAGCAGTGAATTAATTATAGCTAAAAGTTGTTGAACGGTATTTTTTGGCCACCGTAAAATGACTTTTTACTCTTGAGGGCGCCGGGGTTCGGTGAGGACAATTAAAGCGCGCGTGCGTACTGGTAAATTAATGTATTCTGTCGCATTTTATCTGATTTTCTTTTTTAGGCTGACCTGCCTCTTTCAGAGGAACTCGAGAATTCCCTGCGGAACTTTTGTGATTGGCAGAAGAGAAGCGATTCTGATATTTCGATTCTTATCACAAGGTAAGCCTGTAAAAAATCCCTTTTTAAAAGCATTTTAGGTAAATCAAGTTTTTAATAAAACGTGCAGGAATGCTGCAGACGTTTGAAACCTGAATAAAATATGACAAAATCTTCATTAAGCTTAGTTAGGAAAGGAATATCTCACTTCCAGCAAATATAGCCTTTTTAATAGACTAAGCATCGGTTTAAAAAATCTAAACCTCTTTTTGCTCTGAAGGCATGACCTGGTCTCTGCTGGCAATCGCAAGATCACTGGCAAAGCCGCTGATGTTGGAGGAGCATGCGACCCAAACAGACGCTGCCTTATTGGCCAAGATCACGGACCCAGTGGACTGATCTTCACCCTCGCGCATGAGATTGGGCACAGGTAATTTGACCAACACTGTAGGGCTGTATATTCATCTTCAGTCAAATTCAACAGGATATAAAAATGATAAAAATGGGATAAAGGCCTAGGCCTACAATCAAAATACAAGTACATGTACCTTGTCAACAGTGGAAAGGGGACAAATTGTAATTTTGTGAGTGCCATTATCATGGCATTATTAGGTCGAGTAAAAGAAAATGTTAAGAAAGAATTTTAAGGTCAGTGTTAGGCCCTACATGAATAAAATTATCAAATCTTCTTGGCTCCGACACTTACCAAAATTAGGAATCAAATTTGAAGCTTGAAAACTGTTTTTAATTCAGACTTGAGTACGTTGGCTTTTGATAACTACAAGAAATTTCAATGCACAATTCCTCTGCTGCGTCCAAGTGGCAAAATTAGATATTCAGCCAAATGCATTGTCAGCTAGAAGTCACATTCCCAAATTAAAGTCTATCAGTCAGCTCTGCGATACATTAACTTCTAAGTTTCATTTTTTTTTCAGCTTACTGATTCTAACAAAGTTACAGCGATCAGACAGATTACTTTGTATAACCAGGACTTTCTTCTAAGAGTGGCAGAAAAGCAACAGAATGAAAGAATTTGGGGTTCTCAGAATTTGCTTTATATTAACAGTATTTTCAGTTATTAAGTTCTTTATGTTGAGTCAACTGTACTTGGCTTCTTTTCTTAGGGTTTGACTAAAACTCAAAGGTTGTGCTTAAAACGGTGAAGAAAGTAATATAATGCTGTTTATCCCTTGTCAAATGTGCACCTTAAACAAACTGTCCTTGACAACTTTCATGAGCAGCACAGAATCTATCGCAGCAGTTCATTTCTTTGTATTAAACATTATTTTTTAACAGCCTTGGCATGTACCATGATGGAGGACTGAGTGACTGCGCTAACAGGAAGAACATCATGGCGTCTGTTAACTCTGGTGGGCCTGACGCCTTCCACTGGTCTGAATGCAGCAATAGCGACCTCCTCAACTTCTTGGAGTGAGTTGGACTTTCCCATTTTGTTGCTGATGTTGACAACTGGCGAGTTTAACACGGCAATTAAGACTGCTTTATGCTGTTGCATGTATGATACCAGAGGCTTTTTATTGGTTAAAATTTAACCAATGTGCTAAAAACACAAGATTCTGTTTGTGCAAGGGCTTGGCAGTTTCATGTTTCTTGGTTGATGACATTTTCTCTGAATGTATGAATTTGATACTCCTAGTCATTAAGGTTCACAGAATTTATATTGGGTTTCTCGACTGGATGATTTCGAAGGTTTCGAAAGGGGTTCAACGTTTAATTTCATTTTTGCTTATGATGCAGTCATCCGGAGTCCAAGTGCTTGAAGGACAAGCCAAAGTCTCTGCCCGAATATACTGATTCCTCCATCCCCATGCCTGGCTTTTACTACAATGCCAGCCAGCAGTGCGCCTTGACCTTCAACGAGAAAAGTGCCGTTGCCTCGGAGGTTCTGAACAAACCAGTGAGGGCAGCAATTCTGTATTTACGCTCTTGTGAATTGTCATTGTGATAATAATAAGTGTGATAAGTATGCTTATATCTATGGTTCTGTAGGTATATGAACATTACTCAATTGGAAAAAACTTGATTTGTGCACATTCTGGTGAACATACTCTCACATATTTAGCAAATCTGGGATAAAATTTTGTCGTTGCTTACGTGCATTTCCCTTTGTGTTTTCAACCATATCGGAGGAAGATAAGTTAAGGACCAGTCAGAACTTTGATTCCTCTCCAAAAGAAGAGTGTAAGGAAATGAATTTGATAGTCAACCTGCTTTTTATCTTTTAAGGAAATTTGTCAAGCTCTGGTTTGTAAGAATGGCAAGGGAGTCCCAGACTCCACCAACGTACCTCCCCTTGATGGAACCCGCTGTGGTACCAAGAGAGATGTAAGTGACCAACCTGTTTATTCCCCCACACATTTAAAAGATCAATGTTGTAGTCTAAGCCACAAGATGATCACAAGACCTCCAGCGTGAAGTCAAGTCACAACTTTCTAGTCCAGTAAACTGCAACAAAAGCATTCCGTGGTAGTTCACCCCGTCGCTTGTGACTGGTCTTGTGACTTGTCTCGTGTCGGCCGGTCTTGTGACTGATCCATTGTGACCAGCCTACCCTGGATTTTCCATCAACAGTTTATAAATTGTGTAAAATTGTAGATTAAAGCTAGTTTTCAAGATGTATTTTTTTGCGTTGGGGAGATGTTAATTATATATAACGGGTTTGCCCTTACCCAACGTGTATTAATAAACGCTGTATGCTCAGTGCTTGTCCGAGAGCTTGCGAAAAAAAACCCTCACAAGCTTACTCGGGTGGGACTCGAACCCACAACCTCCTGCTTACTAGTGCAGACGTCTTAACCACTCGACCACCGAGCTTGCCGGGGTCGGCTGGCCGGTCCGAGTCAAATGAAGCAGCGGGTACCGCGAACTATTTTCAAGATGTATTTTTTGCGTTGGGGAGATGTTAATTATATATAACAGGTTTGCCCTTACCCAACGTATATTAAGGGCAAACCCGTTATATATAATTAAAGCTAGTTGTTGAAACTTTGACCGTAGTGATGTCATGACGTTGAATCTCGCGATGGAAGTTGTAATGACACTTTATTAATCATTGTTACATTTTTTCCTCCTAGATCTGCATTCAGGGATCATGCCTGAAAGTCTACAGTACTTTTGACTGCGAAGGTGGACCCTGCATCCCATTGTGAGAATTAATAACATTTCCAACAATTTCAAATTCCACAGAAATTTTAATCAAGAGACTCGAGTAAAAACTTGGCAAAACCAAAAACGGATTTAATATTTTAAAAGAAATTCAACATTTTAAAAATATTTTGGTCAACAAAATTGCTTCACAAGCATATTTTAACAAACAGAATGGAACTCGTGCTAACTCGCAAGTAGATTTATTATGCTGGCTTGAGCCACAACTTATGCCGCTGTTGACCTTTGACCTTTTCAATAGCTGGCTGGCTAGTAATTTTGTCTGCACTGATCCGGTAAACTGCACAGCGACGCGCTCGGTCCTGTGCGTGGAAGAACACGATGACGGCACCACACGACGGGTCGCCGACACTTCGCGGTGCCCAACAGAGATCCCGTCGACCACTGGAGTCTGTCCCGACAATCCCTGCAGGTAAAGCCATTCAAATTTGGAGTGAGATTAGAGTGGACCATGCCTAGTGTATTGTTTACGATAGTGTTACCAGAATGGAAGGGCGCGGGGATCTCAGTTTCAATCAAAATACGCAGAATCCAGCACTCGCTTATATAACGGAGGGTAATTTGAAACTCCTGCTGAAACTTCTCTAACGTGAAGTTGATTTCAGGTTATTTCAGCCATTCTTGGTGAAAACCTGAAGCAAACCAACAGAAAAAAACAGGTTCAATTATTTCCCATCGTTACCAAGCTTTCCTTCGCATGATGTCAATGTCTGCACTCAGGTGGTTTTGTGAAAGATTCATTGTAACAGTTTTAGTTCCTGCAGTGACTGTTCAAGAAAAATTTGAACGTTTTTCAAGAACAATTTCTGCAGTGCAGATCCCTTTTTTGGGGGGTTGGTTTGTTCTTGGGTCAGTTTGACCTGGATTTTCATCGGGTTGGGCAAAATGTATAATTATTCTGTTGACGTGTATGGATCTGGCTTGCTGGAAATCCACATTCACAACTCTATTGGTGGTGAGGAGTTTTATTATAATGATCATCTCTAAGCTTGAAATTGAATTATGCAAATAAAGGGGATCAATGCACCATCATGAAACTCTTGTATTTCACTCTACGATCATAGTCCCTCCTTTTCCTCCACACTTCTAGGTATACCTTTGTCGAAGGAGAGTTTAGTGAATGCCCGGTATCTTGCGGCACTGGTATCCAGATTCGTAGTGTTGTTTGTCAGGACCAGCTGGAAGGAGTGGTCGTGGAGGATCTGCTTTGCACGCAAACCAGGCCATCAACGACCCAGCTCTGTAATGCGGGTCAATGCCCAACAATCAACGTCGAATATGTCATGGGAGAATTCCAGCCGGTAATCAACTTTTAAAAAAAAAGAAAAGCGAGCTGAAGTGAGAAAGTGAATCTAGTCGTTGCTCGCTTCCTTTTTTTCTCACACCTCATTTTTTCCTACATTACTTTTTTGTTTTAGTGTGTACGAAAATGGTGGAGGGGGAGGGGTGCGTTATTCCAAAATTGGTCCCTTTGTTGCTGCCAGAGGGGCACTCTCCTGTGGTAGGACTGCGACAATAAATTCAATTCAGCAACGACATTTATTTCTATAATGCCATTATAGAATATGACAAATACATATGGACAATTACGAAAACAAAATAAATTCAAGAAGTAAAGATGCAAAAAAATAAATCAGACAAAAGAAAAAAAGCTGCGTGGCAAAAATGGAGGCATTATCAGAAAGACTATGTCTTGTAGAGACGCGCATTGAACAAAACAGGACAAAAGAGAAAATTGGACAGGACAAAAAGGACAATACAGTTAAGAGACCGACACTTAAATCTTAACTGGGATGGGAAAAATTATAAATTAAGAGGCAACATAGATGGCTCATGACAAAAATGGTATGATTGAATATGGAAGCTATTGTAGATAACTGGAGACAGGGTACTTTTTGAATCTCGGATTTGTTTGGTTGAAATATTACGAAGTAGTCAAACCTTGAGTCGGGACAGTGGAGGAAAAGGACTTTTGAACAACTGTAATATCAAGCTTCCTCTTCACCATGTTTACTTTAGGGTTTGTGCACAGGCTTTCAAAGTGGTGTCTGCATATGGAACTCTTTCCAACAATTTTGACAGCTGGTTGATATGAAATCATGAGTGGTGGAGGTTATTTCACCACACAAGTCTTGCCTTGCATATTGATAAATTGTGTACTTTCTCTGATTTTACTGATCTCTCTGTTTTTAACTTGCAGTGCTCGGTGACATGTGGGACGGGAGTCCAAGTGCGATCTGTGGAGTGCCGCGACAATGAGGGTAACCAGGTGGCCGAGTCGTTCTGCCTGGATGCGGGTCTGAGCAGACCGTCGTCTACCCAGGCCTGTGATACGGGCGTCAGCTGTGGCCTGCGCTATGTGGCTGGTCCTTATGGTCAGGTAGAAGCTGTGTTCCAAAACCCTTTCCCTGTGGTCCTCGGTGTACAGTATTTTGTGAGCATTGGTTGGAATATTGTCCGGAGTTTTCTTGTGAAACTGCAAACTGATGTATTTGGTTACCACATTTCCCCCATGAAATCGTCACTGATGTGGAAAATAGGAATTTCTTGAAAAGCAGTTTGCAAGTTACTGGTAAAAATTGGATATACAGTTGACTCTTGTTAATAGGAGGGCCTTTGGAACTTTAAATTAGTTCGTATTATCTGGACCTCATCTTATGCAAAAGCTGCCGTCCTGCTCAACGTTATGTGACATCAGTTAACCGTGGATAAAGCCTAGAAGCATACTTTTCAGTCATCTTTCTTTTCCTTACTCTGGTTTTAACATGTTAAGAATATTGTAGACTCCTGATTTATCATCCCACTTGAGTTCATGTTTAAAAAATGTCTAGCAAATTGAATTCTAAGATAATTTAGAAAGAATGCTTTTTTGGGGGTCTGCAGTGCTCGGTATCCTGTGGCATTGGTATCCGCACCCGCATGATATACTGCGTGAACGACAACAACCTCGTGGTGGCCATCACCCGGTGTCAGGATGCGTCCTTGGAGGTCCCCACCACAGACACCACCTGCGAATTGGAGGCGTGCCCGACGCCAGTCTACACCGTCGTCCGGGGAGCATTTGGACAGGTAAGGCCTCAAAACATTAGTTCGAAGCAAGTGCTCGTGTGAAGTTCCTTCACAAGAGCAGTCTTAAGTAATGAGGTGAATATCGACAAGAAAGGTTTTGTAATTCATCTGCATAGCTTGTGACTTGCCTTTCAAACCAAATAACTTGTGATGAACTTGAGAGGGACTTAGAAGAACTTGTGATGGACTCAACTGCAATATGGATTTGAAGTGCCACAAATACAACACTTTCTGTGCTGTGCACTGTGAAAGAAGTAAACATTGTGAAATTTAAAACCAAAATATCAAAAAACGGATGTACGCAAGTTCACTGCAGCCTTTCAGGAATACCCTTAATCTGACAGTGTTTTAGTTTGCTTTTATTTTTGCATTGGTGTAGTAAAAATTCTTCAGTTCCGGTAAAAATTTTTAGGTTTATTTGCAAGGGACATTTTACTAGAAATTTTAGCCCCACAAATAAGTCTAATTCCAGACTCTTCATTTTTTGATGTTAAAAAAACCAGTGCTCAGTTAGTTGTGGGAGTGGCACGGAGAGCAGACTTGTGGTCTGTCTCAACAACAACGTCCAGGTGGACATGCAGAACTGCATCGACGCCGGACTGACCGACCTAGGGACGCAGCGGAATTGCACCCTTCCTGCTTGTCAGCCAGACTACCGCTTCCAGATGGGACCATATGGCGAGGTAAGGTCCCCCTTTCCTCTTCAACAGAATCAGAATCTAACAACTAG